>NW_027206024.1:11231250-11912500 GCF_024711535.1 Dipodomys merriami
CCCCTCACCATAACCCACAACCTAACCCTAACCCTAACCCTCACACTAACCCTAACCCTCACCTGAAAACTCACCGTCACCCTAACCCTCACCCTCACCCTCAACATCACCCTAACCCTAACCCCTAAACCTCACCATAACCCTAAACCTAATCCTCACCCTAACCTTCAACCTAATGCTAAACCTCACTCACACTGTAACGCTCACCCTCACCCGAACACTCACTCTCACCCTATCCCTCACCCTCACCCTAAACATCACACTAAACCTAAGCATAAACCTAACCCTAAACCTCACCTTAAACCGAACTCTCACCCTCACCCTACTCACCCTCACCCTAATCCTCAACCTAACCATAACCCTAAACCTAACCTTACCCATAACACTAACCCTCAATCTCCCCGTTACCCTCACCCTAACACTTACCCTCACCCTAACCATACCCCTAACCCTAACCCTCACACTAACACTAACCCTAACCCTAAAGCTCACCCTCCCTCTCACCCTAACCGTAACCCTAACCCAACCCTCATCCTAACCCTAACCCTCACCCTAAACCTAAACCTAACCCTCACCCTAACCCTAACCATAAACCTAAAGCTCACCCTCACCCTCACCATAACCCTAAACCTAATCCTAACCCTAACCCTCACTCTCACCCTCAGCCTCACCCTAACCATAACCCTAACCCTAACCCTCACCCTAACCCTAACACTAACACTAACACTCAAGCTAACCCTTACATTCACGCTAAACCTAACCTTAACCCTAATCCTAACCCTAACACTAACCCAAACACTAACCCTAACCCTCACCATAACCCTAACCCTCACACTAACCCTAAACGTCACCCTAAACCTAACCCTTTACCTAACCCTAACCCTAACCCTCAACCTAACCCTCACCCTAACCCTTACCCTAAACCTTACCCTCACCATAACTCTAACCATCACCCTCACCATCACCCTAATCCTCACCCTAAACCTAACCCTAACAATTACCTATCCCAAACCCTCATCGTAACCCTCAACCTCACCCTAAACCTAACCCTCACCCTAGGTCTCAACATAACCCTAACCATAACCCTAACTCTAACAGTAAACCACACCCTCAACCTCAGCCTTAACCTAACACTAACCCTAACCCTAAAACTCACCATCATACTAACCCTCAGCCTAAACTTTACCCTCACCATAACCCTAAACCTAACACTAAACCTCACACTAAGCCTAAACCTCACCCTAACCCTAACCCTACCCCTCACCATAACCCTCACCCTATCCCTAACCGTAACACTCACACTAACCCTAACCCTCACCCAAAACCTCACCGTCACCCTAACCCTCACCCTCACCCTCAACATCACCGTATCCCTAACCCTCACCATAACCCTAAACCTAACCATCACTCTAACCCTCACCCTCACCCGAACACTCACTCTCACCCTAAACATCACACTAAAACTAACCGTAAACCCAACCCTAAACATCACCCTAACCCTAACTCACACCCTAACCCTAACCCTCACACTAAACCTAACCCTACCCCTCACCCTCACCCTAACCTTAACCCTAACCCTCACCCTCATATTCACCTTAATCCTAAACCTAACCCTCACCCTAAACCTCATTCTAACCCTAACTCTAACCCTGACCCTCACCCTCATCCTCAACATCACCCTAACCCTAACCCTCACCCTAACTCTCAACTTAACCCTAAACCTCTCCCACACTCTAACCCTCACCCTCACCCAAACCCTCACTCTCACTCTATCGCTCACCCTCACCCTAAACATCACCCTAAATCTAACCATAAACCTAAACCTAAACCTCACCCTAACCCTAACTCTCACACTAACTAACACCCTCACCCTCACCCTAATCCGCAACCGAACTAAAACCCTAACCCTAACCATAATCATAACCATAACCCTCACCCTCCCCGTTACCCTCACCCTAAGCCTTACACTCACCCTAACCCTAACCCTAACCCAAACTGTCACATTAACACTAACTCTAACCCTAAAGCTCACCCTAACCCTCACCCTAACCCTAACCCTAATCTTAACCCTCATCCTAACCCTAACCCTCAACCTAACCCTATATCTAACCCTCACCCTAAACCTAAATATAAACCTAAAGCTCACCCTCACCCTCACCCTAACCCTAAACCGAACCCTAACCATAATCCTAAACCTAACCCTCACCCTCACCCTAATCCTAACCATCAACCTAACCCTAACCCTGACCCTAAACCTAACCCTCATCGTAATCCTCACGCTAAACCTAACCCTAACACTTACCTAACCCAAAACCTCACCGTCAACCTCACCCTCACCCTAACCCTCACCCTCAGCCTAAAACTAACCCTAACCCTCACACTCACCATAACCCTAACCCTAAACCTAACCCTCACCCTAACCCTAATCTTCACGCTAAAACTAACCCTAACGCTAAAAGTCACCCTAACCCTCACCCTAACACTTACCCTAACCCTAACCCTAAACCTAAACCTCACCCTAACTCTCACCCTAACCCTAACCCTAATCATAACCCAGAACCTAATCCTAACCCTAACCCTCACACTAACCCTCACCCTAAACCTAACACTAACCCAAACCCTAACGCTCACTCTCACCCTCATCTTCACCCTAACCGTAACCCTAACCCTCACCCTAACCCTAACCCTCACCCTAACCCTAACACTAACCCTAACACTCAAGCTAAAACTAACACTCACGGTAACCCTAACCCTCATGCTCACCCTAATCCTAAACCTAACCCTCACCTTCACCCGAACCCTAACCCTAATTCTAACCCTAACCCTCACCCTCACCCTAAACCTAACCCTAACCCTAATCCTAGCCCTTACCGTCACACTAACTCTAACCCTCACCCTAACCCTAATCCTCACCCTCACCCTAACCCTAACCCTAAACCTAACCCTCACCCTCACCCTAACCCTAACCATAAATGTAAACCTAAGCCTAACCCTAACCCTCACATTAACTCTCACCCTACACCTAACACTAACCCAAACCCTAAACCTCACGCTCATCATCAGCCTCACCCTCACCCACACGCTAACCCTCAACATTAATGTAACCCTCACCCTGAACCTAACCCTAACCCTAACCCTAACACTCACACTAACCCTAAACCTCAACCTAAACCTAACCCTAACCCTCATGCTCACCCTAACCCTAATTCTAACCCTAACCCTCACACTAAGCCACACTCTAAACCTAAACCTAACCCAAACCTTAACCCTCACCCTCACCCTCAGCCTCACCCTAAACCTAACCTTAACCCTAACCCTCACCCTAACCCTAACCCTAAACATCAACCTAAACCTAACACTCACCCTTTCCCTAAATCTAACCCTCACACTCACCTTCACCCTAACCCTAATCCTATCCCTAGTCCTAAACCTACCCCTCACCCTCACCCTTACCCAAACCCTAAATCTAACCCTAAACCACAACCACACTCTCACCCTCACCCTAACCCTAACCGTAACCCTAACTGTGACTCTAACTCTAACCCTACCACTCACCCTAAACCTCACCCTCACCCTAACCCTAAACCTAACCCTTAACTAACCCAAAAACTCACCCTCACCCTCACCCTCACCCTTACCTTCACTCTCACCCTAGCCCTCACCCTAACCCTAACCCTATCCCCTACCATAACCCTAACCCTCACCCTCAACCTCAACCTCAGCATAAACCTAAACCTAACACTAACCCTAACCCTCACACTAACCCTAACTCTCACCCTAACCCTAACCCTCACCCTAAACCTAAATCTCACTCTAACCCTAACCCTAAACCTTACCCTCACCATAATCCTAACCCTAAAGCTAACCCTCACCCTAACCCTAACCCTCACACTTACCCTAATGCTCACCCTAAACCTTACCCTCAACATAACCCTAAACCTATCCCTAACCATCACAGTAATCCTAACACTCACCCTAACCCTAACCCTAACACTCACCATAACCTTCACCCTAACCCTAACCCGAACCATCACACTAACCCTAACCCCCACCCACCCTAACCCTCACCCTCAACCTAAACATCACCCTAAACCTAACCATTACAATAACCCTAACCCTAACCCTCATCCTAAAGCTAACCCTCACCTTAAACCTCACTCTCACCCTAATCCTCATCCTAACCCTCCCCCTAACAATTACCTAACCCAAAACCTCACACTCACCCTCACCCTCAACCTAAACCTCACCCTCACCCTTGGCCTCACTCTAAACCTAACGATAACCCTAACTCTAACACTAATCCTCACCCTCACCATCAGCCTAACCTAAACCTTACCCTAATCCTAAACCTAACCCTCACCCTCACCCTAACCCTAACCCTAAACCTCACCCTAACCCTAACCCTCAACCTAACCCTAACCCTCACCTCACCCTAACACTCACCCAAACCGCAACATTAACCCTAACCCTAAACCTAAACCTCAACGTAACCCGTACCCTAAGACTGACCCTTACCCTAACCCTCACCCTAAACTTCATTCTAACCCTAACCCTAAACCTAACCCTCATCCTCACACTAACCCTAACCCTAATCCTAACCCTAGCCCTTGCCCTCACACTAAGTCTAACCCTAACCCTAACCCTAACCCTAACCCTCACCATCACCATAACCCTAAACCTAATCCTAATCCTAACAGTCACATTAAACCTCACCTTAAATCTAACACGAACCCAAATCCTAACCCTAACTCTCACCCTCAGCCTCACCCTAACCCTAACCTTCAGCCTAACCCTAACCCTCACCCTAACCCTAACACTGACCCTAACACTCTAGTTAACCCTTACACTCACGCTAAACCTAAACCTAACCCTAATTCTAACCCTAACACTAACCCTAACCCTCACCATCACCCTAACCCTCACCCTAACCCTAAAACTATACGTCACCCTAAACCTAACCCTAACCCTCACCTTCACCCTAAACCTTTCCCTCACCCTCATCATAACCCTAACCATAACCCTAAACCTAATAATAACCCTAACCCTCACACTAAACCTCACCCTAAACCTAACACTGACCAAAACCCTAACCCTAACTCTCACCCTCAGCCTCAAACTAACCCTAACCCTCACCCTAACCCTAACCCTCACCGTAACCCTAACACTGACCCTAACACTCTAGTTAACCCTTACACTCACGCTAAACCTAACCCTAACCCTAATTCTAACCCTAACACTAACCCTAACCCTCACCATCACCCTAACCCTCACCCTAACCCTAAACCTATACCTCCCCCTAACCCTAACCCTAACCCTCAACCTAAACCTTACCCTAACCATCAACCTCACCCTCAACCTAATGCTCACCCTAACCCTAACCCTAAGAATTACCTATCCCAAACCCTCATCATAACCCTCACCCTCACCCTAAACCTCACCTTCACCCTAGGCCTCACCATAACCCTAACTATAACCCTAACTCTAACAGTAAACCTCACCCTCACCCTCAGCCTAAACCTAACACTAACCCTAACTCTAACCCACACAATCACAATAACCCTCACCCTGAACCTTACCCTCACCATAACCCTAAACCTTACACTAAGCCTAACCCTCACCCTAACCCTAACACTACCATTCACCATAATACTCACCCTAACCCTAACCCTCACCCTCACACTAACCGTAACCCTCACCCAAAAACTCACCGTCACCCTAACCCTCACCCTCACCCTCAACATCACCGTAACCCTAACACTCACCATAACCCTAAACCAAACCCCCACCCTAACCCTCACCTTATCCCTAAACCTCACCCACATTCTAACCCTCACCCACACCTGAACACTCACTCTAAACCTACCCCTCACACTCACCCTAAACAACACACTTTACCTAACCATAAACCTAACACTAAACCTCACCCTAAACATAACCCGAACCCTAACCATAACCCTAAACCTAACCCTCACCCTCACCCTAACCCTATCCATAACCCTAAAACTAATCCTAACCCTAACCCTCACACTAAACCTCACCCTAAACCTAACACTAACCCAAACCCTAACCCTCACTCTCACCCTCAGCCTCACCCTAACCCTAACCCTCACCCTAAACCTAACACTGACCCTAACACTCAAGCTAACCCTTACACTCATGCTAAACCTAACCCTAACCCTAATCCTAACCCTAACCCTAACCCTAACCCTAACCCTATACCTCACTCTAACCCTAACCCTAACCATCACCCACACACTGACCCTAATGCTCACCCGAACTCTCACCCTCCACCCAAATTTCACCCTCACCGAAAACATCACCCTAAAACTAACCCTCACCCTAAACCTAACCCTAACCCTCACCCTCACCAACTCCCTGAACCTCAGCCTAATCCTAACCCTAACTCTAGGCCTAACCCTAAGGCTCACCCTCACAGTAACCCTAAGCCTAACCCTACCCCTCACCCTAACCCTAAGCCTAACCCTAACCCTCAACCTCACCCTAACCCTCACCCTCACCCTAACCCTAATCCTCACCCTCACCCTAACCCTAACCCTAATCCTAACCCTCAACTTCCCCCTGACCCTCAGCCTAATCCTAACCCTAACCCTAATCTTAACACTAACCGTCACCCTCACCCTAACCCTAGGACTAACCCTAACCCTAACCCTCACCCTCACCCTAACCCCAACCCTAAACCTAACCCTCACCCTAACCCTAACCTGAACCCGAACCCTAACCCTCACCCTCACCCTCACACTAACTCTAATCCTAATCTTAACACTAACCCTCATGCTCTCCCTCAACCTAACCTAACCCTATCCCTAAACCTAACCCTCAACCTCACTCTGACCCTAACCCTAAATCTTACCCTCACCTTAACCCTCACCGTCACCCTAACCCTAAACCTAACCCTAAACCTCACCCACTCCCTAACGTTTACACAAACACGAAACCTCACCCTAGACCTAACCCTCAACCTCACCCTTACCATCACCCTAACTTTAACCCTAAACATAACCCTAACCCTCACCCTCACCCTCATCCTCACCCTAACCCTAAACCTAACCCTAACCTAACCCTAACCCTAACCCTCACCCTCACCCCCAACCTAACCCTTACCCTCACCTCACCCTAACCCTCACCATCACCCTAACCTTCAACTTAACTCTAAAGCTCACCCACACCCTAACCCACACCGGAACCCTCACCCTCACCCTCACCCTAACCTTCAGCCTATCCCTAAACATCACACTAACCTAACCCTAAACCTAACCCTAACCCTCACCCTAACCCGAATTCTCACCCTTACCCTCACCCTAACCCTAACCCTCACGCTAAACCTAACAGTAACCCTAACCCTAACACTCACACTCACCCTAACCCTAACCTTCACCCTCACACTAACCTTAAGCTAACCCTAATCCTCACACTAACCCTAACCCTCACTCTAACCCTCAACCTCACTCTAACCTTTACCCTAATCCTTACCTAACCCAATCCCTCACCCTCACCTTCATCCTAACCATCCCGCTGCCCCTAGACCTCAACCTAACCCTAATCCTCCACTCCCCCTCCCCCTAACCCTAAAACTAACCCTAACCATCACCCTCACCCTCAAAGTAAACCTAACCCTAACCCTCACCCTAACACTCACCCTCCCCTAAACCTCACCCTAAAGCTAAACCTAAACCTAATCCTCACCCTAACCCTCACCCTCACCTTTATACTCATGCTAACCCTAACCCTGACACTAACTCTAACCATCACCCTAACCCTAAACCTCACCCTAACCCTAACCCTCACCCTCACCCTAACCCTAACACTAACCCTCACCCTAACCCTAACCCTCACCCTCACCCTAAACAAACCCTAAACCCAACCCTCACCCTAACCGAAACCCTCACCCAAGCCCTAACCCTCACTCTCACCCTAACCCTAACCCTAAACCTAACCCTCACCCTCCTGCTCACACTAACCCTCACCCTAACCCTAAACCTAATCCTAACCCTAAACCCACATCCTAACCCTCAACCTAAACCTAAATCAAACCCTAACTCTAACCCTCACCCTCACCCTCAGTCTCACCCTAACCCTTACCCTAACTATAAACCTCACCCTAACCTTCACCCTCACCCTCACCCTAAACCTAACCCTCACCAAACCCTCACTGTCACTCTCACCCTCACACTCACACTCACCCTAAGGCTCACCCTCACCCTAGGCCTCACCTTAACACTAACAATAATCCTAACTCTAACACTAACCTACATCCTCAACCTCACCCTCAGTCTAAACCTAATCCTAAACCTAATCCTAACCCTAACTCTCAACCTCACCCTCACGCTCACCCTAACCCTAACCCTCACGCTAACCCTAAACTTCAACCTCACCCTAACCCTCATCCTCACCCTAAACCTAACCCTAAACCTAACCCTCATCCTAACTCTCACCATAACCCTGACCCTAACCCTAACCCTCACCATAACTGTCATCCTAACTCTAACCCTAACCTTAACCCTAAACCCTAACCCTCAATCTAACCCTAACACTAACCCTAACCCTCACCCTAACCCTTACATTCACGCTAACCCTCACCTAACCCTAACCCTAATCCTCACCCTAACCCTAACCCTCAACCTAAACCTAACCCTCACCCTAATCCTAACCATAAACCTCACCCTAACCCTAAAACTAACATTAACCCTCACCCTAACCCTAACCCTAAACCTTACGCTCACCATAACCCTAACCCTAAACCTACCCCTAACCCTAAACCTAATCCTCACCATCACCCTATCCCTCACCCTATACCTTACGCTCACCATAACCCTAAACTTAACCCTAACCTCACACTAAACCTAACCCTCACCCTAACCCTACCCCTCACCAATCCCCTCACCCTAACACTAATCCTAACCCTTATACTAACCCTAAACCTCACAGGAAACCTCACCCTCACCCTAACCCTCACCCTCAACCTAAAAATCACCCTTACCCTATCCATCACACTAACCCTAACCCTGACCTTCACCCTAACCCTAACCCTCACCCTAACCCTCACCCTCACCCTAATCCTCACCCTAAACCTAGCCTTCACCCTGACTGAACCCTAAGCCTAACCCTAATCCTAACCTTAACACTCACCCTAAACCTCACCATAAAACTAGCCCTAACCTTAACCCTAAACCTCACCCTCACTCTCAGCCTCACCCTAAACCTAACCCTAAACCTCAACCTAACCCTTAACCTCACCCTAACCCTAACCCTAACCCTAACCCTAACCTTCACGCTAACCCTAACCCACACCCTAACCTTCACCCTCACCCTCACAAGAACCCTCAACCTCACCGAAACCCTCACACTCACCCTAACCGACACCCTCCCCCTAGAGCTCACCCTAACCCTAACCCTGACCCTAACCCTAAACCTAACCCTCACCCTCACCCTCACCCTAACCCTAACCCTAACCCCAACCCTCACCCTAACCCTCACCCTCACCCTAACCCTCACCCTCACCCTAACCCTAACCCTAACACTAACCCAACCCTCACCCTAATCCTAACACTAAAACTAACCCTCACACTAACCCTAACCCTCATCTTAACCCTAACCCTACCCCTCACCATAACCCTCATCCTAACCCTAACTCTGACCCTAACACTCACGCTAAAGGTAACCCTAATCCTCACCGTCAGCCTAAATCTCACCGTCACCCTAACCCTCACCCTAAACCTAATCCTCACCCACACCTAACCCTCAACCTCACCTGAACACTAGCCCTCACCGTAACCCACACCCTCACCCAAAACATTACCCAAAACCTAACCCTCATCTAATCCCTAACCCAACCCTCTCCCTAACCCTAACCCTCACACTAAACCTCATCCTCCACCTAATCCACACCCTAGCAATAAAGTTAACCCTTACCTAACTGAAACCCTCCCCCTCCCCCACTTCCTCACCCTATCACTCACCCTCACCCTACTCCTCACCCTAACCCTAACCTTAAACCGATCCGTCAACCCCGTTCACCTCCCCCTCAGCCTATTCCTAACCCTAATCCTAATCCTAACCCTAACCCTTACCCCCACACTCACCCTAACACTAACCCTAAACCTAATGCTAACCCTCACCCTCACCCTCAACCTAACCCTAACCCTAGCAGTAACAATACCCCTAATCCTAAACTATTCCTAATCCTAAAACTAACCCTCACCCTAACCCTAATCTTAATCCTAAAACTCACCCTAACCCTAATCCCAACCGCAACCCTCACCCTCACCTTCACCCTGACCCTAACCCCTCAAGCTCACCATCATCCTAACCCTCACACTAACACTAACCCTCACCCCAAACCTAAACCTAACCGTCACCCTCACACTCACCCTCAGCCCAACCTAAACCCTAACCTTAATCCTAAACATCACCCTCACCCTAACCCTCACCCTCACCCTCAGCCTCACCCTAAACATCACCCAAACCCTAATACTCACCCTAACCCTTACCCTAACCCTCACCCTAACCCTAAACCTCAGCCTAAAACTCAACCTAACCCTATCGCTAAACCTAACCCTCACCCTCATCCTAACCCTCACCCTAACTCTTATCCTTACACTAACAATAATCATAACCCTAACCCTAACCCTCATACTAAACCTAACCCTCACCCTAACCCTAACACTACCCCTCACCCTCACTCTCACTCTAAACATAACCCTAACCCTCACTCTAACCCTAATCCTAACCCTAACCCTCACCCTCACCCTAACCCTCATGGTCACTCTAACCCTCACCCTAAACATCACCGTAACCCGATCCCTCACCCTAACCCTAACCCTAAACTTCACCCTAACCCTAAACCTCACCCTAACCCTAAACCTCATCCTAACCCTCACCTTAACCCTTATCCTCACACTAAACCTAAACCTAAATCTAATCCTAATCCTTACCCTAACTCTCACCCACACCCTAACCCTTGCTCTCACCGGAAACCTCACCCTCACCAGAACCCTCACACTCACCCTAACCCTAAACCTCACCATAACCCTTAACCGTCAACCTAACTCTCACCCTCACCCTAATCCTCACCCACAACCTAACCCTAACCCTTACCTACCGGAAAACCCTCACCCTCACCCTCACCCCAACAATCACCCTCACCCTAGCACTAACCTAAACTTAACCCTCACCCTAACCCTAACACTAAACCTCAACCTCCCCCTCAAGCAAACCCTAACCCTAACCCTAAACTTCACACTTACCCTCACGCTAAGCCTAAACCTAACACTAACCTTAAACCTCACCATTACGGTTCCCCCACCCTAACCCTAACCCTCACCCTCACGCTAACCCTCACTCTAACCCTAACCCTCACCCTAACCCTCACTCTAACTGTAACCCTCACCCTAACCCTCACACTCACTCTCACCATAACCTTCACCCTAACCCTTATCCTCACACTAACCCTAAACCTAACCCTAAACCTAACCCTCACCCTCACCCAATCCCAATCCCAATCCCAACCCCTAAACCTAATCCTAACCCTAACCCTCAACCTCAAGCTCACCCTAACTCTAACGCTAATCCTAACCCTAACCGTCACCCTCAATGCCACCCTAACTCAAATACTAACCCTAGTCCTAACACTAACCTTAATCCTAACCCTAACCATAACCGTAACCCTCACACCATGGTTCTATCACAGGCAACAGCCATCTGCATCCTAGCAGGCCTTGAAGCCAGTTACACTGTCCACAGTAACAATTCCAAATTTTTTCCTTGCAATTCACGGTGGGCTGACCAGAGTTAGATTGCTCAGGATGTAAACGACAAGATAGAGCACTGAGAATTTGGGGAACTTAAAACAAAATTGTTTTATGGCGCCAAGGTTCTGAATGCTCTATACCTTTGAAAAAGAAAAGACCAGCCCCCGAAGAGAAATAGACAATATCGTTAGGTTCCTAGTAGCCCCTGGGTGCATCCAGGCATGGTACAAATCCCCTCTTGGTGTCACCATCCGCAGGTCAATCTTTTTTCCTTGCAATTTTTGGAGAGCTGTGGAGGGTTTGGGAGCACAGGATGCAAACAAGAGAGATTTCCCAGAATTTGGGGACCATAAAGAAAATTGTTTTAGTGTCTCCAAGTTCTGAGTGCTCTCAATTTTTCCCATTAGCGAGACAAGCCACTTAGGAGAAATAGAAAGCATTGTTCTGTCCCAGGTAACTGTGCTCTGAATCTTAGCAGGGCTTAATGACCCTGGCACTATCCACAGTAAACAGTCCAAACTTTGTTCTTCCAATTCTGGGAGAAGTGACCAGTGTTAGGGAGCCCAGGTACAAATGATAAGATAGAGCATTCAGAATATGAGGACCCTAGAACAGTCTTAAGGCCCCCAAGGAAGGAGGGGTCTACACCTTCCCCAAGGAAGAGACACCACTCCAATGAGAAATTCACAACACCCATCTTTCCCAAGAAGCTCTGCTCTGCATCCTAGCAATATTGAAATTGCCTCATTCTGTCTAAAATAACAGGTGACATTTTTATTCCTTCTAATACTGATTACTGTCAAAAGTGTTTAGGAACTCAGGATGCAAAGAACAAGATAGAGCACTCAGAACCTCGGCGATTTAAAACATCATTGTTTTACAGTGACCAGGTTCTAAATGCTCTACACATTCCTCAAAGGAAAGACTGGGCACTAAATAGAGTTAGACAGTATGGGTCTATCCCAGGCCTCTTCCGTCTGCATCCTCGCAGGGCTTAAGCTCCTCACACTGTCCACATTAACCAGTCCCAATCTTTTCCTTGCAATTCTGGGATTGCTGAGCAGTGTTAGGGAGCTCAGGATGAAAACGACAAGATAGAGCTCTGAGAACTTGGGTACCTTAAAACAGAACTGTTTTTTGGCTCCTCAGCTGTGAATTCTCTCCACCTTCCATAATGAAGAGACAAGCCACCAAAGAGAAATAGAGAGCATATTTCGGTCTCTAGTAGCTCCTAGGTGAACCCTGGCATGGTTCACAACCACTCATGGTATAACAAGCCATAGGTCCAAAGTTACCTTTGAAATATTGGTAGAGCTGAGGAGGTTTGGGGTGCACAGGTTGCAAATAACAAGAAAGAGCACTCACAACTTGGGGACCTTAAAAGAATTGTTTTAAGGTCCCCAAGTTTTGAGTGTTCTACACCTTCCCCAAAGGAGAGAAAAGCCACTAAATAGAAATAGACAGCATTTTTCTCACCCAGGTAACTTTGGTATGCCTCCATCAGGGCTTAATGCCCTCACACTGTTCACAGAGCCCAGTCCAATTTGTTTCTTCCAATTCTGGGAGAGCTGACCTGTAGTAGCGAGGTCAGGATGCAATAGACAAGATGGAGCACTCAGAAATTGGTGACCTTAAAACAAATTTATGGTCCCAAAGTGAGGAGGCTCTACTCCTTTCCCAATGGAGAGACAAGCCTCCAAAGATATATGGAGAACACTGACCTTTCCCAGTAAGCCCTAATCTACATCATAAGGACACTGAAAGTTCCATATACTGTCAACAATAACAGGTCCAATTATATTCCTTGCAATTCTGGGAGAACAGAAATGTGTTTGGAAGCACAGGATGCAAACGACAAGATAGAGCAACACAGAAATTAGGCACCTTAAAACAAAACAGTTTTTCAGGGCTCAAATTCTCAATGATCTCCACCTTCCCCAAAGGAGAGACAAGCCTCTAAATAGAAATAGACCGCATCTTTCTACCCAGGTTACTCCGGTCTGCATCTTAGCATGGCTGAAAGCCCCTTATACTGTCCATCCACAGTAACCAGTCCAATTATTTTATTCCAATTCTGGGAGAGCTGACAAGTGTTAGCGAGTTCAGCATGCAAACGAAAGTTTGAGTAAAGCAGAGAAAGTCAGATAATGTGATGTTAATGAAATGAACCCTAAGATATGTATTCAAATGTTTTTTATTTGCTTTCAAGCGATTGTTTATGACACATTCATAAGGTCATTTCTTTTTTACTTTGTAAGACCCTCCCCCATTTCAGAACCACTGCTTTCACTGTATTTCATGTCGGTATAATGTGTGGAGGGGAAGGGGAATAACAATTCGTTTAAATAAGGCTAAAAGTGGACGCATTGCAAAAATGTCATGTACAAGACGTTATGTCCAAAACGAACTTTAAAACTTTGGTTTGTGTGTGGTGAGGGGTATGGGAGCGGGGAGGACTGTGGGGGAGGGAAGGAGGAGGATCGGAAAAGATGGGAAGGGGAAACAAAGGAAGAGGTTACAATATTTTATAGAAAATATACTCATTATCTTCTACATGTAATTGTAACCCCTCTCTACATTGTTTTCACAAAAAAATAAACTAACAAATAAATAAATTAATAAATTTAAAACAAGACAAGATGGAGCACTCAGAACATGGGGAACTTGAAACTGTTTTAAGGCTCCCAAGAAATGAGGGTTTACTCCTTTCTCAAAGAGGGAAACGCCTCCAAAAAGAAATTGACACCACCAATCTTCCCAAGAAGCTCTGGTCTGCATCCTAGCAAGACAGGGAGTGTCTCATCCTGTCTACAATCACAGGTTCTGTTTTTGTTCTTACCACTGGGAGGGCTGAAAAGTTTTTGAGATCTCAGCATGTAAACGACAAGATAGAGCACTCATAACATCGGTGAGGTAAACAATATTGTATGGTGCCCAAGTTCTGAAGGCTTTACAATTACTCCAGGGAGATAGAAGCCACTAAAGAGAAATAGACAGCATGGTTCTATCACAGGCAACAGCAGTCTGCATCCTAGCAGGGCTTGAAGCCTTTTACACTTTCCACATTATCAAGTCCAAAATTTTTCCTTGCCATTCACCGTGGGCTGAACACTGTTAGGATGCTCGGGTTGAAAACGACAAGATGGAGCACTGAGATTGTGGGGAAATTAAAACGAAATTGTTTTATGGCACCAAGGTTCTGAATGCTCTATACATTTGCAAAAGAAAAGACCAACCCCCGAAGAGAAATAGACAACATCGTTCGGTTTCTAGCAGCCCCATTGTGCACCCTGGCATGATTCAAAGACCCTCTTGGTGTCACCATCCGCAAGACAATCTTTTTTCTTTGCAATTCTTGAAGAGATTTAGAGGGATTGGGAGCACAGGATGCAAACAACAAGAGAGATTTCTCAGAATTTGGGGACCATAAAGAAAATTGTTTTAGTGTCTCCAAGTTCTGAGTGCTCTCAACTTTTCCCATTAGCGAGAAAAGCCACTTAGGAGAAATAGAAAGCATTGTTCTGTCCCAGGTAACTGTGCTCTGAATCTTAGCAGGGCTTAATGACCCTGGCACTATCCACAGTAAACAGTCCAAATTTTGATCTTCCAATTCTGGGAGAAGTGACCAGTGTTAGGGAGCCCAGGTACAAACGATAAGATAGAGTACTCAGAATATGGGGACCCTAGAACAGTCATAAGGCCCCCAAGCAAGGAGGGCTCTACACCTTCCCAAGGAAGAGACACCACTCCAAGGAGGAATTCACAGCACCCATCTTTCCCAAGAAGCTCTGCTCTGCATCCCAGCAATAATGAAAGTGCCTCATTCTATCTACAATAACAGGTGACATTTTTATTCCTTTTAATACTGATTAAGGCCAAAAGTGTTTAGGAACTCAGGATGCAAAGAACAAGATAGAGTACTCAAAACCTCGGCGATTTAAAACATTATTTTTTTTTACGGTGACCACGTTCTAAAAGCTCTATGCATTCCCCAAAGGAAAGACAGGGCACTAAGGAGAGTTAGACAGCATCGGTCTATCCCAGGCATCTTTGGTCTGCATACTAGCAGGGCTTAAACCTCCTCACACTGTCCCCATTAACCAGTCCCAATCTTTTCCTTACAATTCTGGGATTGCTTAGCAGTGTTAGGGAGCTCAGGATGAAAACGAGAAGATAGAGCCCTTAGAACATGGGTACCTTAAAACAGAACTGTTTTTTGGCGCCTCAGCTGTGAATACTCTCCACCTTCCATAATGAAGAGACAAGCCACCAAAGAGAAATAGACAGCATATTTCGGTCTCTAGTAGGAGAGAAAAGCCGCTAAATAGAAATCGACAGCGTTTTTCTCACCCAGGTAACTCTGGTCTGCATCCATCAGGGCTTAATGCCCCTCACACTGTCCACAGAGCCCAGTCCAATTTGTTTCATCCAATTCTGGGAGAGCTGACCTGTGGTAGCGATCTCCGGATTCAAACGACCAGATAGAGCACTCACAAATTGGTGACCTTAAAACAGTTTTAAGGTCCCAAAGTGAGGAGGATCTACACCTTCCCCAATGGAGAGAGAAGCCTCCAAAGATATATGGACAGCACCGACCTTTCTCACTAAGCCTTAATCTACATCCTAACAAGACTGAAAGTTCCATATACTGTCAACAATAACAGGTCCAAATACATTCCTTGCAATTCTGGGAGAGCTGAAATGTGTTTGGAAGCACAGGATGCAAACGACAAGATAGAGCAACACAGAAATTCGGCCCCTTAAAACAAAATAGTTTTTCAGGGCTCAAATTCTCAATGATCTCCACCTTCCCCAAAGGAGAGACAAGCCTCTAAATAGAAATAGACCGCATCTTTCTAACCCAGGTTACTCCGGTCTGCATCCTAGCATGGCTGAACGCCCCTTATACTGTCCATCCACAGTAACCAATTTCTTCCAATTGTGGGAGAGCTGACCAGTGTTAGCGAGTTCAGCATGCAAACGAAAGTTTGAGTAAAGCAGAGAAAGTCAGATAAGGTGATGATAATGAAATGAACCCTAAGATATGTATTCAAATGCTTTTTACTTGCTTTCAATCGATTGTTTATGACACATTCATGAGATCATTTCTTTTTTACTGTGTAAGTGCCTCCCCCATTGTAGAACCACTGTTTTCACTGTATTTCATGTTGGTATAATTTGTGAAGGGGAAAGGGAAAAACAATTCGTTTAAATAGGGCTACACGTGGACCCATTGCAAAAATGCGATGTATAAGTGGTATGTCAAAAACGAACTTCACAACTTTGGATTGTGAGTGGTAGGGAGTTTGGGAGGGGGGAGGACTGTGGGGGAAGGCAGGAGGAGGATGGGAAAAGGTGGGAAGGGAAACAAAGAGGAGGTTACAATACTTTATAAAAAATGTACTCATCATCTTGCACATGTAATTGTAACCCCGCTGTACATTGTTTTCACAAAAAAATAAATGAACAAATAAATAAATAAATAAATTTAAAAACAAAAAAATATGGAGCATTCAGAACTTGGGGATTTTGAAATAGTTTTAAGGCCGCCAACCAATGAGAGTTTACACCTTACCCAAAGGAGGGACACGCATCCTTTGAGAAATTGACAGCACCAATCTTCCCAAGAAGCTCTGGTCTGCATCCTAGCAGGAACGAAAGTGTCACATCCTTTCTAAAATCACAGGTTCCGTTTGCTTTTCTTACCACTGGGAGCGCTGAAATGTTTTTTAAGATCTCAGGATGTAAACGCCAAGATAGAGCACTCAGACCTTCGGTGAGGTAAACAATATTGTATGGTGTCCAAGTTCTGCAGGCTGTACAATTCCTCAAAGGAGATACAAGACACTAAAGAGAAATAGACTGCATCGTTTTATAAACGGCAACAGTGGTCTGCATCGTAGCAGGGCTAGGAGCCACTTACACTATCCACAGTAACAAGTCCGAATTTTTTCCTTGCAATTCATGGTGGGCTGACAAGAATAAGGATGCTGAAGATGTAAACGACAAGATAGAGCCATGAGAATGTGGGGAACATAAAACAAAATTGATTTATGGCGCCAAGGTTCTGAATGCTCTATACCTTCGAAAAAGAAAAGACCAGCCCCCGAAGAGAAATAGACAACATTGTTCAGTTTCTAGCAGCCCCTGTGTGCATCCTGGCATGATTCAAATCCCCTCATGGTGTCAACATCCGCAGGTCAATCTTTTTTTCCTTGCAATTTTTTGAGAGCTGTGGAGTGTTTGGGAGCACAGGATGCAAACAATAAGAAAGAGTTCTCAGAATTTGGGGACCATAAAGAAAATTGTTTAAGGTCTCCAAGTTCTGAGTGCTCTCAACTTTTCCCATTAGCGAGACAAGCCACTTAGGAGAAATAGAAAGCATTGTTCTGTCCCAGGCAACTGTGCTCTGAATCTTAGCAGGGCTTAATGACCCTCGCACTATCCACAGTAAACAGTCCAAACTTTGTTCTTCCAATTCTTGGAGAAGTGACCAGTGTTAGGGAGCTCAGGTACAAACGATAAGATAGAGTACTCAGAATATGGGGACCCTAGAACCGTCTGAAGGCCCTCAAGGAAGGAGGGCTCTACACCTTTCTCAAGGAAGAGACACCGCTCCAATGAGAAATTCACAGCACCCATCTTTCCCAAGAAGCTCTGCTCTGCATCCTAGCAATATGGAAAGTGCCTCATT
Organism: Dipodomys merriami; assembly: GCF_024711535.1. Classification (NCBI taxonomy): domain Eukaryota; kingdom Metazoa; phylum Chordata; class Mammalia; order Rodentia; family Heteromyidae; genus Dipodomys; species Dipodomys merriami. Next base: position 11,249,713 of record NW_027206024.1, read on the forward strand.
CTGTCTACAATAACAGTTGACAATTTTTTCCTTTTAATTCTGAGAAAGGTCAAAAGTGTTTAGGAACTCAGGATGCAAAGAACAAGATAGAGCACTCAGAACCTCGGCGATATAAAACATTATTGTTTTACGGTGACCAGCTTCTAAATGCTCTACAAATTCCCCAAAGCTTGAAAGTGATGGCACTGAGGAGAGTTAGAAAGCATAGGTCTATCCCTGGCATCTTCGGTCTTGTCCTAGCAGGGCTTAAACCTCCTTTCACTGTCCCCATTAACAAGTCCCAATTTTTTCCTTGCAATTCTGGGATTACAGAGCAGTGTTAGGGAGCTCAGGATGAAAATGATAAGACAAAGTCCTGAGAACCTGGGTACCTTAAAACAAACGTATTTTTTCGCACCTCAGTAGTGAATACTCTCCACCTTCCTTAATGTAGTGAAAAGCCACCAAAGAGTAATAGCATATTTCGGTCTCTAGTAGCTCCTATGTGCATCCTGGCATGATTCACATCCCTTTTCGGTATCAGCAGCCATAGGTGAAACTTTTCTTTGAAATTTTGGAAGAGCTGAGGAGGTTTTGGGAGCACAGGATGCAAATAACAAGAAAGAGCACTCACAACTTGTAGACCTTAAAACAATTGCTTTAAGTTCCCCAAGTTGTGAGTGCTCTACACCTTCCCAAAAGGAGAGGGAAGCCGCTAAATCGAAATAGATTGCATTTTTCTCGCCCAGGCAAAGCTGGTCTGCATCCATCAGGGCTTAATGCCCCTCACACTGTCCACGGAGCCCAGTCCAATTTGTTTCATCCAAATCTGGTAGAGCTGACTTGTGTTACTGTGCTTACGATACAAACGACAAGACAGAACACTGAGTAATTGGTGACCTAAAAGCAGATTTAAGGTCCCAAAGTGAGGAGGCTCTACTCCTTCCCCAATGGAGAGACAAGCCTCCAAAGATATATGGAAAGCATCGATCTTTCCCACTAAGCCCTTTTTTACAGCCTAGCAAGACGAGAAGTTCCATACACTGTCAACAATAACAGGTCCAATTATATTCCTTGCAATTCTGGGAGAGCTGAAATGTGTTTGGAAGCACAGGATGCAAATGACAATTTAGAGTAACACAGAAATTCGGCGCATTAAAACAAAATTGTTTTTCAGGGCTCAAATTCTCAATGATCTACATCTTCTCCAAAGGAGATACAAGCCTCTAAATAGAAATAGATCGCATCTTTCTAACCCAGGTTTCTCCGGTCTGCATCTTAGCATGGCTGAACGCCCCTTATTCTGTCCATCCACAGTAACCTGTCCAATTATTTTCTTCCAATTCTGGGAGAGCTGACCAGTGTTAGCGAGTTCAGCATGCAAACGAAAGTTTGAGTAAAGCAGAGAAAGTCAGATAATGTGATGTTAATGAAATGAACCCTAAGATATGTATTCAAATGTTTTTTTATTTGCTTTCAAGCGATTGTTTATGACATATTCATGAGGTCATTTCTTTTTTACTTTGTAATTCCCTCCCCCATTATATAACCACTGCTTTCACTATATTCCATATCGGTATAGTTTGTGGAGAGGATGGGGAAAACATTCTTTTAAATAGGGATACAGGTGGACCCATTGCAAAAACGCGATGTACAAGGCGTTATGTCCAAATCGAACATTACAAGTTTGGTTTGTGAGTGGGGGGGGGTATGGGAGCGGGGAGGATTGTTGGGGAAGGCAGGAGGAGAATGGGAAAAGATGGGAAGGGGAAACAAAGAAGGACGATAGGATACTTTGTAAAACATGAACGCATTATCTTGCACATTTAATTGTAAACCCTCTGTTAATTTTTTTCACAAAAAAATAAATGAACAAATAAATAAATAAATGAACTTAAAACCAAGAAAATATGGAGCACTCAGAACTTGGGGTCATTGAAAGAGTTTGAAGGCCCCAAGCAATGAGGGTTTACTCCTTCCCCAAAGGAGGGACACGCCTCCATAGAGAAATCTACCCAAGAAGCTCTGCTCTGCTTTCTAGCAAGACAGAAAGTGTCTCATCCTGCCTACAATCACAGGTTCCGTTTTTTTCCTTACCACTGGGATGGCTGAAATGTTTTTGAGATCTCACGATGTAAACGACAAGATAGAACACTCAGGCCTTGGGTGAGGTAAACAATATTGTATGGTGCCCAAGTTCTGAAGGCTCTACAATTCCTCAAAGGAGATACAAGCCACTAAAGAGAGTTAGACAGCATGGTTCTATCACAGGCAACAGTGTTCTGCATCCTAGCAGGGCTTGAAACCCCTTAAACTGTCCACAGTAACAAGTCCGAATTTTTTCCTTGCCATTCAGGATGGGCTGACCAGTGTTAGGATGCTCAGGATGAAAACGACACGATAGAGCACTGAGAATGTGGGGAACTTAAACAAAATTGTTTTATGGCGCCAAGTTTCGGAATGCTCTATATCTTCGAAAAAGAAAAGACCAGCCCCCAAATTGAAATAGACAGCATTTCACAAAAAAAGTAAATGAACAAATAAATAAATTAATACATTTTAAAACAAGGAAATATGGAGCACTCAGAACTTGGAGACCTTGAAACAGTTTTAAGGCCCCCAAGCAATGAGGGTTTACTCCTTCCCCAAAGGAAGGAAACGTCTCCATAGACCAATTGACAGCACCAATCTTACGAGGAAGCTCTGGTCTGCATCCTAGCAAGAGAGAATGTGTCTCATCCTGTCTACAATCACAGGTTCTGTTTTTTTCCTTACCACTGGGAGCGCTGAAAATTTTTTGTCATCTCAGGATGTAAAGGACATATAGAGCACTCAGACCTTTGATGACTAAACAATATTGTGTGGTGCCCAAATTCTGAAGGCTCTGCAATTCCTCAAAGGAGATACAAGCCACTAAAGAGAAATAGACAGCATATTTCTTCACAGACAACAACGGTCTGCATCCTAGCAGGGCTTGAAGCCCCTTACACTGTCCACTGTAACAAGTCCGAATTTTTTACTTGCAATTCAGGGTGGGCTGACCAGAGTTAATATGCTGAGGATGAAAAAGATAAGATAGAGTACTAAGAATGTGGGAACATAAAAGAAAATTGTTTTATGGCGCCTGGGCTCTGAATGCTCTATACCTTCAGAAAAGAAAAGACCAGCCCCCGAAAAGAAATAGACAACATCGTTTGGTTTCTAGCAGCCCCTGTGTGCATCCTGGCATGGTTCAAAGCCCCTCTTGGTGTCACCATCCGCAGGTCAATCTTTTTTCCTTGCAATTTTGGGAGAGCTGTGGAGGGTTTGGGAGCACAGAATGCAAACAACAAGAGCGAGTTCTCAGAATTTGGGGACCATAAAGAAATGTTTTTAAAGTCTACAAGTTCTAAGTCTTCTCAACTTTTCCCAAAAGCGAGACAAGCCACTTTGGAGAAATAGAAAACATTGTTCTGTCCCAGGAAATTGTGCTCTGAATTTTAGCAGGTCTTAATGACCCTTGCACTATCCACAGTAAACATTCCAAACTTTGTGCTTCCAATTCTGGGAGAAGTGACCAGTGTTAGGGAGCCCAGGTACAAACGATAAGATAGGGTACTCAGAATATGGGGAACCTAGAACAGTCTTAATTCTCCCAGGGAAGGAGAGTTCTACAACTTCCCCAAGGAAGAGACACCCCTCCCTAGAGAAATTCACAGCACCCATTTTTCCCAAGAAGCTCTGCTCTGCATCCAAGCAATATTGAAAGTGCCTAATTCTGTCTACAATAACATGTGAATTTTTATCCTTTTAATTCTGAGAGAGGTCAAAAGTGTTTAGGAACTCAGGATGCAAAGAACAAGATAGAGCACTCAGAAACTCCGTGATTTAAATCATTATTTTTTACGGTGACCAGGTTCTAAATGCTCTACACATTCCCCAAAGGAAAGACAGGGCACTAAGGAGAGTTAGATAGCATCGGTCTATCCCAGGCATATTCGGACTCTACACCTTCCCCAAAGGAAAGAGAGGGCACTAAGGAGAGTTAGAAACCATCGATCTATCCCAGGCATCTTCGGACTCTACACCTTCCCCAAAGGAGAGAAAAGCAGATAAATAGAAATAGACTGCATTTCTCTCACCGAGGCAACTCTGGTCTTCATCCATCAGGGCTTAATGCCCCTCACACTTTCCACAGAGCACAGTCCAATTCGTTTCATCCAATTTTGGGAGAGCTGATCTGTGTTAGCGAGCTTAGGATGCAAACGACAAGATAGAACACTCAGAATTTGGTGACCTTAAAACATTTTTAAGGTCCCAAAGTGAGGAGGCTCTACTCCTTCCCCAATGGAGAGACAAGCCTCCAAAGATATATGGACAGCACCGATCTTTCCCAATGAGCCCTAATCTGCATCCTAGCAAGACTGAAAGTTCCATATACTGTCAAAAATAACAGGTCCAATTATACTCCTTGCAATTCTGGGAGAGCTGAATAGTGTTTGGAAGCACACGTTGCAAACGACATATCTTGTCATATGTTGCTCTACCTGAGCAATACAGAAATTCAGTGCCTTAAAAAAATTGATTTTCAGGGCTTAAATTCTCAATGATATACACCTTCCCCAAAGTCAAGACAAAACTCTTAATTGAAATAGACCCCATTTTTCTAACCCAGGATATTCCGGTCTGCATCCTCACATGACTGAAAGCCACTTATACTTTCAATCCACAGTAACCAGTCCAATTTTTTTTTCCAATTCTGGGAGAACTGACCAGTGTTTGCGAGTTCAGCATGCAAACGAAAGTTTGAGTAAAGCAGAGAAAGTCAGATAAGGTGATATTAATGAAATGTACCCTAAGATATGTATTCAAAAGCTTTTATTTGCTTTCAAGCGACAATTTATGACACATTCATAAGATCAGTTCTTTTTTACTTTGTAGGTCCCTCCCCCATTGTATAACCACTGCTTTCTCTGTACTCCATGTTGGTAAAATTTGTGGAGGGGACGAGAAAACAATTCGTTTAAATAGGGACACAGTTGGAACCATTACAAAAATGCGATGTACAAGTACTTATTTCCAAAACGAACTTTACAACTTTGGTTTGTGAGTGGTGGGGGGTATGGGAGCAGGGAGGACTGTGGAGGAGGGCAGGAGGAGGATGGGAAAAGATAGGAAAGGGAAACAAAGGAGGATGTTACAGAGCAAAAAAATGTACTCATTATCTTGCCCATGTAATTGTAACCGCTTTGTACACAGTTTTACAAAGAAAATACATGAACAAATGAATAAATAAATAAATTTAAAAACAAGAAAAGATAGAGCACTCAGAACTTGGGGACCTTGAAACAGTTTGAAGGCCCCCAAGCAATGAGGGTTTACTCCTTCCCCAAAGGAGGGACATGCCTCCATAGAGAAATTGACAGTATATTTTAGATATGAGACCCTTGTCCGTTGTATGGCTAGTAAAGATCTTCTCCCAATCGGTGGGCTTTCTATTGATCTTGCCAGCTATGTCATTTGCCCTGCAGAAGCTCTGCAATCTTATGCAATCCCATTTGTCCAACCTTTCTTTGATTTGTTGTGCTTCCGGGTCTCTATTCAGAAAATTTCGACCTGAGCCAAGGAGACCTAGGGTTTCTCCTATTCCATCCTGTAATGTTTTCAGAGTGTCTGCTTTGAATTCAAGGTCTTTGATCCATTTGGAGTTGATTCTGGTGCAGGGTGATATATAAGGATCTAGCTTTAGTTTTCTACATGTAGTTAACCAATTTTGCCAGCACCATTTACTGAAGAGGCTGTCTTTCTTCCATTCTATTGTTTTAGCTTCCTTATCGAAGATTAGATGGCTATAGGTCTGTAGGTTCATTTCTGGGTTTTCAATTCTATTCCATTGGTTCTGAGGTCTGTTCTTATGCCAATACCAAGCTGTTTTGATTACTATGGCTTTATAGTAGAGTTTGAAATTTGGTATTGATATTCCTCCAGCAGTGTTCTTTCCGTTGAGGAGCATTTTTGCTATTCGGGGTCTTTTATTGTTCCATATGAATTTTTGGATTGCCTCCTCTATTTCCTTGAAGAATGAGGGTGGAATTTTGATAGGTATTGCGTTGAATTTGTAGATAGCCTTGGGAAGTATTGCCATTTTCACGATGTTAATCTTGCCAATCCAGGAGCAAGGGAGGTTTTGCCATTTTTTAAGTTCTGTGTTGATTTCCTTTTTCAAGATTTTAAAGTTTTCATCATAGAGGTCCTTCACTTCTTTGGTTAAGTTAATTCCTAGGTATTTCATTTTTTGTGGGGCTATTACAAATGGAGTTGCTTTCCTAATTTCAGCCACACTTTTCTCATTGTTGGCATATAGAAAAGCCATTGATTTTTGGGGGTTAATTTTATAACCTGCTACTTTGCCAAAGTTTTGAATCAGCTTGAGTAATTTGGGAGTGGAGTCTGTGGGATACTTTAAATATAAGATCATGTCGTCTGCAAAGAGGGAGAGTTTTATTTCTTCTTTCCCTATTTGGATCCCCTTTATGTCTGCATCTTGTCTTATTGCTGTAGCTAGGCATTCTAATACTAGATTGAAGAGAAGTGGAGAGAGTGGGCATCCTTGTCTTGTTCCTGAGTTAAGAGGAAATGGCTTTAGTTTTGGAACTCAAAAAATTAAACCACCCAACAACAAATCCTCAAAGAAACTGCCCAATAAATAAGTGGGCGAAAGACTTAAAGAGAAGCTTCTCTGAAGAAGAAAGAAGGATGGCCAATAGACACATGAAGAAATGTTCAACATCCCTAGCCATAAAAGAAATGCAAATCAAAACAACATTGAGATATCACCTCACTCCAGTTAGAACAGCAAAAATCAAGAACTCTAACAACAACAGATGCTGGAGGGGATGTGGATAGAAGGGAACCTTACTTCATTGTTGGTGGGAATGTAAACTTGTTCAACCACTTTGGAAAGCAGTATGGAGGTTCCTCAAAAGACTTCACATAGATCTCCCCTATGATCCAGCAATCCCACTTTTGGGCATTTACCCACATGTTTCCAAACAAGACCACACTAAAGCTACCAGCACAACTATGTTTATTGCAGCATTATTTACCATAGCTAAGACATGGAACCAACCCAGATGCCCCTCAGTAGATGAATGGATCAAGAAAATGTGGTATATATACACAATGGAATTCTATGCCTCCATCAGAAATAATGACATTTCCACATTTGTTAGGAAATGGAAAGGTTTGGAAAAAATTATATTAAGTGAAGTAAGCCGGGCCCAAAGAAGCATAGGTCCCATGGTTTCCCTCATTTGCAATATAAAGTATAGGTATGAGTCAAGCGGAAAAGGTCAGATAATGTGATGTTAGGAAAACGAACCCTTAAATATGTATTTTAATGTTTTCGTTTCTTTCATGCATGTGTTTCTAACGCATTTATAAGATTATTTCTTTGTTGCTTTGTATGTCCCTCCCCCACAGTGTAACCCCCGCTTTCACTATATTTGATGTCAGTATAACATGTGGAGGAGATGGGGACAAACAAGTCGTTTAAGGATTCAGGTGGACCTGTTGCAACAATGAGAAGTACAAAATGTCATGTCAAAACCAGCTTTACAATGTCGGTGTGGGGGGGGAGGGGGGTATAATTGGGTGGGTGAGGGGGGAGGCAGGGAAGGGAGGTGAAGGGTAAACAAAGGAGGAGGCTGCAATGCTTGGTAAGAAATGTATGCATTATCCTGCCCATGTAATTGTAGCCCCTCTGTACAGTGTGTTCTCAAATAAAATAAAATAAAATTTAAAAAAATAGAAATTGACAACACTAATCTTACGAAGAAGCTTTGGTCTGCATTCTAGCAAGTCAGAAATTGTCACATCATGTCTACAATCACAGGTTCATTTTTTTTCCTTACCAATGGGAGGGCTGAAAAAATTTTCAGATCTCAGGATTTAAACGACAAGATGGAGCACTCAGAACTTCGGTGAGGTAAACAATATTGTATGGTGCCCAAGTTCTAAAGGCTCTACAATTCCTCAAAGGAGATACAAGCAACTAAGAGAAATAGAGAGCATGGTTCTATCACAGGCAACAGGGTCTGCATCCTAGCAGAGCTTGAAGCCCCTTACACTGTCCACAGTGAAAAGTCTGAATTTTTTCTTTGCAATTTAGGGTGGGCTGACCAGTGTTAGGATGCTCAGAATGAAAACGACAAGATAGAGCAATGAGAATGTGGGGACCTTAAAACAAAACTGTTTCATGGTGCCTGGGTTCTGAATGCTCTATACCTTCGAAAAAGAAAAGACCAGCCCCCGAAAAGAAATAGACCACATCGTTCGGTTTCTAGGAGCCTCTGAGTGCATCCTGGAATGGTTCAAAGCCCTCCTTGGTGTCACCATCCGCAAGACAATCTTTTTTCCTTGCAATTTTGGGAGAGCTGTGGAGGGTTTGGGAGCACAGCAAGCAAACAACAAGAGAGAGTTCTCACAATTTGGGGACCATAAAGAAAATTGTTTTAAGGTCTTCAAGTTCTGAGTGCTCTCAACTTTTCCCAAAAGCGAGACAAGCCACTTAGGAGAAATAGAAAGCATTGTTCTGTCCCAGGCAACTGTGCTCTGAATCTTAGCAGGGCTTAATGAACCTGGCACTATCCACAGTAAACAGTCCAAATTTTGTTCTTCCAATTCTGGGAGAAGTGACCAGTGTTAGGGAGCCCAGGTACAAACGATAAGATAAAGTATTCAGAATATGGGGACCCTAAAACAGTCGTAAGGTCCCCAAGGAAGGAGGGGTCTACACTTTCCCCAAGGAAGAGACACCACTCCAAGGAGGAATTCACAGCACCCATCTTTCCCAAGAAGCTCTGTTCTGCATCCCAGCAATAATGAAAGTGCCTCATTCTATCTACAATAACAGGTGACATTTTTATTCCTTTTAATACTGATTAAGGCCAAAAGTGTTTAGGAACTCAGGATGCAAAGAACAAGATAGAGTACTCAAAACCTCGGCGATTTAAAACATTATTTTTTTTTACGGTGACCACGTTCTAAAAGCTCTACGCATTCCCCAAAGGAAAGACAGGGCACTAAGGAGAGTTAGACAGCATCGGTCTATCCCAGGCATCTTCGATCTGCATCCTAGCAGGGCTTAAACCTCCTCACACTGTCTCCATTTACCAGTCCCAATTTTTTCCTTGCAATTCTGGGATTGCTGAGCAGTGTTAGGGAGCTCAGGAAGAAAAGGACAAGATAGAGCCCTGAGAACTTGGGTACCTTAAAACAGAACTGTTTTTTGGCGCCTCAGTTATGAATACTCTCCACCTTCCATAATGAAGAGATAAGCCACCAAAGAGAAATAGACAGCATATTTCGGTCTCTAGTAGCTCCAATGTGCATCCTGGCATGGTTCACAGCCCCTCTCGGTATCACCAGACATAGGTCAAATTTTTGTTTGAAATACTGGGAGAGCTGAGGAGCTTTTGGGAGGACAGGATAAAAATAACAAGAAAGAGCATTCACAAAAATTTTGAGTTCTCTACAAATTCCCAAAAGGAGAGAAAAGCCACTAAATAGAAACAGAATGCATTTATCTCACTCAGCGAACTCTGGTCTTCATCCATCAGCGCTTAATGCCCCTCACACTGTCCACAGAGCCCAGTCCAATTTGTTTCATCCAATTCTGGGAGAGCTGCCTGTGTTAGCGAGCTCAGGATGCAAATACAAGATAGAGCACTCAGTAATTGGTGATCTAAAAACAGATTAAAGGATTCCAAAGTGTGGAGGCTCCTTCCCCAATGGAGAGACAAGCCTCCAAAGATATATGGACAGCAACGACCTTTCACACTAAGCCCTAATCTACATCCTACCAAGACTGAAAGTTCCATATACTGTCAACAATAACAGGTCCAATTATATTCCTTGCAATTCTGGGAGAGCTGAAATGTGTTTGGAAGCCCAGGATGCAAACGACTAGATAGAGCAACACAGAAATTCGGCGCCTTAAAACAAAATATTTTTCGGGGCTCAAATTCTCAATTATCTACACCATTCCCAAAGAAGAGACAAGATTCTAAATAGAAATAGACCGCATCTTTCTAACGCAGGTTACTCCGGTGTGCATCCTAGCATGGCTGAAAGCACATTATACTGTCCATCCACAGTAACCAGTCCAATTTTTTTCTTCCAATTCTGGGAGAGCTGACCAGTGTTAGCGAGTTCAGCATGCAAACGAAAGTTTGAATAAGCAGAGAAAGTCAGATAATGTGATGTTAATGAAATGAACCCTAAGATATCTATTCAAAAGATTTTATTTGCTTTCAAGTGATTGTTTATGACACATTCATAAGATCATTTCTATTTTACTTTGTAAGTCCCTCCTCCATTGTATAACCACTGCTTTCACTGTCTTTCATGTCGGTATAATTTGTGGAAGGGAAGGGGAAAAACAATACGTTTAAATAGGGGTACAGGTGGAGCCATTGCAAAAATGTGATGTACAAGTCATTATGTCCAAACGAACTTTACAACTTTGGTTTGTGAGTGGTGGAGGGTATGGGAGCGGGGAGGACTGTGGGGGATGACAGGAGGAGGATGGGTAAAGATGGGAAGGGGAAACAAAGGCAGACGTTACAATATTTTATAAAAAATGTACTCATTATCGTGCACATGTAATTGTAATCCCTCTCTACATTGTTTTCACAAAAAATAAATGAACAAATAACTAAATAAATAAATTTAAAAACAAGAAAAGATGCAGCACTCAGAACTTGGGGACCTTGAAACAATTTGAAGGCCGTCAAGCAATGAGGGTTCACTCCCTCCTGAAAGGAAGGACACGCCTCCACAGAGAAATTGACAGCACTAATCTTCCCAAGATGCTCTGCTCTGCATCCTAGCAATATTGAAAGTGCCTCATTCTGTCTACAATAACAGATGACATTTTTTTCCTCTTAATTCTGAGAGAGTTCAAAAGCATTTAGGAACTCAGGATGCAAAGAATAAGATAGACCACTCAGAACCTCGGCGATTTAAAACATCATTGTTTCACGGTGACAAGGTTCTAAATGCGCTACAAATTCCCCAAAGGAAATTCAGGAAACTAAGGGGAGTTAGTCAGCATTGGTCTATCCCAGGCATCTTCGGTCTGCATCCTAGCAGGGCTTAAACCTCCTCACAGTCCTCATTAACCAGTCCCAATTTTTTCTTTCAGTTCTGGGATTGCTGTGAAGTGTTAGGGAGCTCAGGATGAAAATGACAAGATAGAGCCCTGAGAACTTGGGTACCTTAAAACAGAAGTGTTTTTTGGCACCTCAATTGTGAATACTCTCCACCTTCCATACTGTAGAGACAAGCCACCAATGAGAAATAGACCGCATATTTCTGTCTCTAGTAGCTCCTATGTGCATGCTGGCATGGATCCCAGCCCCTCTGGTATCACCAGCCATAGGTCAAAAGTTTTCTTTGAAATATTGGGAGAGTTAAGGAGGTTTTGTGAGCACAGGATGCAAATAACAAGAAAGAGCTTCAAGAGCTTTAAGGTACCCTAGTTGTGAATGCTCTACACCTTCCCCAAAGGAGAGAGAAAAGCCGCTAAATAGAAATAGACTGAATTTTTCTTGCTCAGGCAACTCTGGTCTACATCCATGAGGGCTTAGTGCCCCTCACACTGTCCACAGAGCCCAGTCCAATTTGTTTCATCCAATTCTGGGAGGGCTGACCTGTCTTAGCGAGGTCAGGATTCAAATGACAAGATAGAGCACTCAGAAATTGGTGACCTTAAAACAGTTTTAATGTCCCAAAATATGGAGGCTCTACTCTTTCCCCAATGGAGAGACAAGCCTTCAAAGGTATATGGACAACACCGACCTTTCCCACATAGCCCAAATCTACATCCTAGCAAGACTGAAAGTTCCATATACTGTCAACAATAACAGGTCCAATTATATTTCTTGCAATTCTGGGAGAGCTGAAAAGTCTTTGGAAGCACAGGATGCAAACAACAAGATAGAGCAACACAGAAATTCCATGCCTTAAAACAAACTTGTGTTTCAGGCCTCAAATTCTCAATGATCTACACCTTCCCCAAAGGGGAGACAAGTCTTGAAATAGAAATAGAACACATCTTTCTAACCCAGGTTACTCTGATCTGCATCCTAGCATGGTTGAATCCCTTTATACTGTCCATCCACAGTATGTAGTCCGTTTTTTTTTCTTCCAATTCTGGGAGAGCTGACCAGTGTTAGCGAGTTCAGCATGCAAACGAAAGTTTGAGTAAAGCAGAAAAAGTCAGATGAAGTGATGTTAATGAAATGAACCCTAAGATATGTATTCAAAAGTTTTTTATATTTTTTCAAGCGATTGTTTATGACACATTCATAAGATCATTTCTTTTTTACTTTGTAAGTCCCTCTCCCACTGTGTATTCACTGCTTTCACTGTATTTCATGCCTATATAATTTGTGGAGTGGAAGGGGAAAAACAATTCTTTTAAATAGGGATACAGGTGGATCCATTGCAAAATGTGATGTACAAGTCGTTATGTCCAAAATGAACTTTACAACTTTGGTTTGTGCATGGTGGGGGGTATGGGAGCACGGAGGTCTGTGGGGTAGTGCAGGAGGAGGATGGGTAAAGATGGGAAGGGGAAACAAAAGAGGACGTTACAATACTTTATAAAAAATGTACTCATTAATTTGCACAGGTAATTGCAACCCCTCCGTACATGGTTTCCACAAAAAAAAAAAAAGACCAAATAAGTAAATAATTAAATTTGAAAACAAGAAAAGATGGAGCACTCAGAACTTGGGGACCTTTATGCAGTTTGAAGGCCCCCAAGCAATGTGGGTTTACTCTTTCCCCAAAGGATGGACACCCCTGTATAGAGAAATTGACAGGTCCAATCTTCCCAAGAACCTCTGGTCTGCATCCTAGCAATACAGAAAGTGTCTTATCCTGTCTACAATCACAAGTTCCATTTCTTTTTCCTTACCACTGGGAGGGATGAAATGTTTTTGAGGTCTCAGGATGTAAACGACAAGATAGAGCACTCAGACCTTTGGTGAGGTAAACAATAAAGTATGGTGCCCAAGTTCTGAAGGCTCTACAATTACTCAAAGGAGATACAAGCCACTAAAGAGAAAGAGACAGCATGGTTCTATCACAGGCAACAGCGGTCTGCATCCTCGCAGGGTTTGAAGCCCCTTACATGGTCCACAGTAACAAGTCCGAATTTTTTCCTTGCAATTCAGGGTGGGCTGACTAGTGTTCGGATGCTCAGGATGAAAACGACAAGATAGAGCACTGAGAATGTGGGGAACTTAAAACAAAATTGTTTAATGGCGCCAAGATTCTGAATGCTCTATACCTTCGAAAAAGAAAAGACCAGCCCCCGAAGAGAAATAGACAACATCGTTCGGTTTCTAGCAGCCGCTGTGTGCATTTTGGCATGGTTTAAAGCCCCTCTTGGTGTCACCATTTGCAGGTCAAACTTTTTTCCTTGCAATTTTGGGAGAGCTGTGGAGGGTTTGGGAGCTCAGGATACAAACAACAAGAGAGAGTTTTCAGAATTTGTGGACCATAAAGAAAATAGTTTTAAGGTCTTCAAGTTTTGAGTGCTCTCAACATTTCCCAAAAGCGAGACAAGCCTCTTAGGAGAAGTACAAAATATTTTTCTGTCCCAGGCAACTGTGCTCTGAAGTTTAGCAGGGCTTTATGACCATTGCACTATCCACAGTAAACAGTCCAAACTTTGTTCTCCCAATTCTGGGAGAAGTGACCAGTGTTAGGGAGCCCAGGTACAAACTATAAGATAGAGTACTCAGAATATGGGAACCCTAGAACAGTTTTAATGCCGCCAGGGAAGAAGGGCTCTACACCTTCCCCAGGGAAGAGACAGTCCTCCAAAGAGAAATTCACAGCACCCATCTTTCACAAGAAGTTCTACTCTGAATCCTAACAATATAGCAAGTGCCTCATTCTGTCTACAATAAAAGGTGAATTTTTTTCCCTTTTATTTTGAGAGAGGTTAAAAGTGTTTAGGAATTCAGGATGCAAAGAACAAGATAGAGCACTCAGAACCTCGGCAATTTAAAACATTATTGTTTTCCGGTGATTTGTTTCTAAATCCTCTACACATTCCCCAAAGGAAACACAGGGCACTAAGGGGAGTTAGACAGCATTGATCTATACCAGGCATCTTCAGTCTGCATCCTAGGCAGGCTGAAACCTCCTCACACTATCCCCATTAACCAGTCCGAATTTTTTCCTTGCAATTCTGGGATTGCTGAGCAGTCTTTGGGAGCTCAGGATGATAACGACAAGATAGAGCCCTGAGAATTTGGGTTCATTAAAACAGAAGTGTTTCTTGGCACCTCAATTTTGAATACTCTCCACCTACCATAATGTAGAGACAAGCCACCAAAGAGAAATAGACAACATATTTCGGTCTCTAGTAGCTCCTATGTGCATACTGGCATGGTTCACAGCCCCTCTCGGTATCACCAGCCATAGGTCAAAAGTTTGCTTTGAAATATTGAGAGAGCTGAGGAGGTTTTGGGAGCACAGGATGCACACAACAAGAGAGAGTTCTCAGAATATAGGGACCATAAAGAAAAATTTTTCAGGTCTCCACGTTCTGAGTGCTCTCAACTTTTCCCAAAAGCGAGAATAGCCACTTAGGAGAAATAGAAAGCATTGTTCTGTCCCAGGCAACTGTGCTCTGAATGTTAACAGCGCTTAAGGACCCTTGCACTATCCACAGTAAACAGTCCAAACTTTGTTCTTCCAATTCTGGGGGAAGTGACCAGTATTAGGGAGCCCATTTACAAACTATAAGATAGAGTACTCAGAATATGTGGACCCTAGAACAGTCTTAAGGCCCCCAGGAAAGAGGGCTTTACACCTTCCCCAAGGAAGGGACACCCCTCCAAATAGAAATTCACAGCACCCATCTTTCCTCACAAGCTCTACTCTGTATCCTAGCAATATTGAAAATTCCTCCTTCTGTCTCCAATAACAGGTGAATTTTTTTTTCCTTTTAATTATGAGTGTGGTCAAAAGTGTTTAGGAACTCAGGATGCAAAGAACAAGATAGAGCACTCAGAAACTCCGTGATTTGAATCATCATTTTTTTACAGGGACCAGGTTCTAAATGCTCTACATATTCCCCAAAGGAAAGACAGGGCAGTAAGGAGAGTGAGACAGCATCCGTCTATTCTAGCCCCGAAGATGGTGGAGGAGAAGCTGGAGTCTAAGTAAGCTCTCGCCTAGAAAGCAGTTTTAGAGTTCCAGTGAACAGTCCTAAGTCAGAGAATTACACCAAGTGAATCATCACAGGACAGAGAATTTGGCCAGAGATGGAAACCCAGGCAAGGAGACTCTTCTGAGCCCTTGCCAGCAGCCACCGCTGCGGGGGCAGCTGTGGCGGTGGTGGGCGAGCCCAGCCGCCATACCTGAGCAACAGAGAGTCCAGAACGAAGGAGCCAGATGCAGCAGAGGAGCGGATTCTACTCAACACCAGCAAGAATAGACAAGGAGCGGACATCTTCATCCTGCAGTTTGCAGACCAGAGACGATCAAGGAACCAAGACTCGGCATGAGTAGAAGCCTGACGTCCTCACTCCTTTTCAGGGAGCAGAGGAGGGAAGGCCACCCCTCCCCTGCCCCAGCACCGATGATCTCCATCTTGGATACCGACAAAGCTCGGAGGACCTGCTAGCTCCAGCTCAGGCCTTGGAATAAAATGAGTCATTTAGCAGGTCACAAGAACTTAATGGCGGCGTGACCTGCCAGACTCAGCTCCACCCAGGGAAAAGTCACCCAGCTCAGGCGCCAGCCCGAGGAGTTGGTTTCTTCACTGGGTAATCAGAGCCAGAGGCTGCCCCTCCGTCTAGCAGCCTCAACAAGCAATTGAAAATCAGTAAACAGAAACCCTGAGAATGGCTCCAGGCTGGGCTCTGTGAGGTTTTCACAAACCAGCCCCGGAAAAGCTACCAGAACCTAGCCTCAGCACTGCATCCCCCTCTTTTGTGATTCTCAAAGCAGATATGTCTCCCAATGAACTAGGAGGAGGATCGCCAAATCCTGGGTAAAGCAGAACATTTTACTGCCTGTTCGAACAAACTGACTTAAGAAACCAACCAAGCCACAGGACCACAAGCAGACCAGAGACTCCAACAAGAGGCTGGTTATGGACACAAGGGAGATACAGGATTTTTCCCACTCCTCCCCCCAAAAAAAAAATCAAAGAAATTTTTCGGTTTTTTTGTTTTTTGTTTCTTTGTTTTTTTTTTTCCTTTTTTCTCTTCTTCGTCTTCTTCTTCTTCTTTTTTTAGTTTTTATTTTTGGTACCTTATATAAAAAGAAATTTTTTTCTTTTCTAAAACTTTTTTCAATCTTTAATCTTTGCCTTTTTTGATAAAAAAATATTTTCCAGAAAGTTTCTTTTCCTCTTATAATTTTTATTTGGGGGATACGGGAGTGTGCATTTTTGCTTTCTTTTTTGGTCTTCTTTCTCTTTGTTTTTCTTTTCTGTTTTTAAATTATCTTTTTGTTTTTTGTTTAGCTCTACTGAACTTCTCATCTTTTTCTTCTTCCTTTCTTATATTTCTCACCTTATCCTCTCTTTCGTTCTTCTTTAAGTGACTAAATTCTAGTCCTGCACACCCTCAGATAAACCTGTAGTTGACTATTAGACCCTATCCCCCATTGTGTAAACACTTAATCCACAAATTTATTACACAAGTCAAAACCTCTAAGAAGTAAATTCCCTAATAGCAGTACTACCTCTTTATACCTATATAATATTTCGAGCATTTTTATTTTTAAGTTTTTCACATCTACTATATATCCCTCCCCTTCTCTCAATAAATTCACGTTCTTATCTAAATAGATTGTTATCGATTCTACATAATTTTATTAATTTCTACCTTTCTATTTTTTCTGGTCTCTTTTCTTTTCCCGTTCCCTTTCTTATTTTTTCTCTCTCTCTCTACTTTCATCCTACCCAACCTATTACCTGCTTTGAGATTAAGACTTAGTTAACTCCCCCAGAGCCTCCCCACATCAATCTATTATTATTTTTTTTTACCCTCATCTCTCCCTAACCCTAATAATTTCGGGTCTTCCAAATTCTTCTTTGCGGTTCTTAGCCCATTAACGTATAGTTGTTTGATGTTGAATAGATGTATCTGTTGAACTAGATTGTATCTGTAGACTATTGACTGTGCAAATTCAGACTTGGGTGGATGCTTGCCTTAAGATAGTGTTCTAGCACAAAACTGGTACTATTTTCATATCAAATGGGCAGAGTAAGCCGGAAAAACACAAGAAAAATGGCAAATCCGGGTATCTCAATTCCCAATCCTGATAATCAGGGGACAGAACAGATAATGAATAATCCAGAGGAGAATTCCCAAATAGCTCTACAAACACTGCTGGCAAACATGATAAATCAAAAGACTGAAAGCATACAAAGGTCTCTGTATGAGCTTGATAGGAAGAGAGAGGAGGCATTTCAAAAGTTTATACAGGAATATCATAAGCATAGGGAAGCTACTCAAAAGCTGATACAGGATTTGAATGAGCAGCTTGAGAATACTCAAAAAGAGAGATAGGAATGGCGTGAACAGGCTGAGAACACTCAAAGAGAACTACAGGAATCCCCAAAACAGGAGGAAGCTTATCAAAGAGTAATACAGGAATTGAGAGGGAAGGAAGAGAATACACAAAGATCACTAAAGGCATTCATGGAATCCATTAACAAAGAGCTGAAGGAAGTCAGGGAGACCACAAAGGGAATGCTGAATGGAACCCAACAGAAGGAATGGGAGTCCAAGGAAACCATAACCAATCAACTAAGTGATCTGAGAATAAACATTGAACATCAAATTAAGGAAGTAAAGAAGTTCATACAAGATCTAAAACAAAGCTTCAACAAAGAACTTGAAGCTAGAAAAGCTGACCAATTAGAAGGAAAAGAGATACAAAACAAAGTAGAAAGTCTTGACAGCAGGTTAGACCATGCAGAAGATCGAATCTCAAGGATTGAAGACAGCCTAGATATTATAGAGAAAGAACATACAAACATCCAAGACAAGTACAAGAAATATGATAGATCTATCCAACACTTGGAAGACACCATCAGAAGGCCTAATCTAAGGATAATGGGTGTAGAGGAGCACCTAGAAACAGAAGTCAATGGCCTAGGAAATTTGTTTAACAGGATCATAGTAGAGAACTTCCCAAACATCCAAAAAGATAGGCCTATTCAGATACAAGAACCTGTTAGAACTCCGAACAGACCAGACCAGAATAGGACATCCCACCGCCACATTATACTCCACACAGAATCAACTCAGACCAAGGAAAAGATCCTTAAACTGTCAAGGAGAAAAGATTAATCACTTATAAAGGAAAACCAATAAGAATCACCTCAGAATTCTCAGCAGAGACAATCAAAGAAAGAAGAGCCTGGAACGATGTATGCCATGCCCTAAAAACAAACAACTATCAACCAAGAATACTGTACCCAGCTAAACTCTCCTTCATAACTGAAGGCCAAATAAAAACATTCCATAGCAAAGAAAAATTGAAACAATACATCTCCAACAAACCAGCCCTACAAAAGATTATAGAAAACCAACAAGACCACAGTAAAGGTCAAGAAACTGCACCCAAACTGAGAATCCAAGAACCATAGGAAGAACACAGTTTTCGCAACCCCAAAGAAGGTGGATGATATGGCAGGAACTCTCAAATACCTCTCAGTCCTTTATCTTAACGCTAACGGAATGAACTCTCCAATTAAGCGACATAGACTGTCTAGTTGGATTAAAAAACAAGACCCTTCTATCTGCTGCCTTCAGGAGTCACATCTTGCCCGTAAAAACAAACACATTTTCAATGTTAAAGGTTGGAACAAAATCTACCAAACAAACAGCCCCCATAAACAGGCGGGAGTTGCAATCCTAATATCAGATAAAATAGACTTCAAATTAAAACTCGTGAGAAGAGATAAAGAAAGTCGCTACATACTAATTAAGGGATCTCTCTTTCAGGAGGATATTACAATTCTAAATATCTCCTCGCCAAACAATGGAGCACCCAAATTTATCAAAGAAGCACTACTTTCCCTCACATCCCATATAACTCCAAAGACATTAATTGTTGGGGATTTTAACACACCACTCTCCCCACTAGATAGATCAACTCGGCAAAAACGCAAAAGAGAACCTACAGATCTAAACAGCTGCATAGATCAACTAGATTTAACAGATATCTACAGAACAGTTCACACAGCAGCATCAGAATACACGTTTTTCTCAGCATCACACGGAACATTTTCTAAAATGGACCACATTTTTGGCCACAAAGCAAACTTGTCCAAATTCAGAAACATTGAAGTTATACCTTGCATTCGCTCTGACCACATGGGAATAAAATCAGAACTCAACACCAAAAGCCCCCTAAGAACGTCTGGTATCACATGGAGGCTGAACAACACACTGCTGAATTACGAGTGGGTCATGGAAGAGATTAGAAAGGAAATTCAAATGTTCATGCTATTCAACAAAAATGAACACACAAATTACCAGCTCCTCTGGGACACAGCAAAAGCAGTACTCAGAGGCAAGTTTATAGCTCTGAGCTCCTACATCAACAAATTGGAGAGATCTGAAACCAACAATCTAATGACACATCTAAACCTCCTTGAAAAAGAACAGCAATATAAACCCCAATCCAATAGACCGAAAGAAATAATTAAAATTAAGTCAGAATCCAAAAAAAAACTATAGAAAGAATCAACAAAACAAAGAGTTGGTTCTTCGAAAAAATTAACAAAATTGACAGACCCTTAGCAAATCTTATCAGAAAAAGAAGAGAACACACCCAAATAAATAAACTCAGAGACGAGAATGGAAACATCACCACGTAAACAACCAAGATTCAAAATATTATAAGGGAATACTTCTCAAAACTTTATGCTAATAAGTTTGAGAACTTGACAGAAATGGACCTTTTCCTAGCAAATATTGACATGCCAAAACTAAACCAAGATGAGTTAAACCAGCTTAACAGGCCCATATCAAGTGTTGAAATAGATACAGCAATAAGAGAACTTCCTGCTAAGAAAACTCCAGGACCAGATGGTTTTACAACAGAATTCTACAAGGCCTTCAAAGCAGAGCTCACACCAATTCTCCTCCAACTTTTCAATGAAATTGAAAGAGAAAGTTCACTACCGAATACATTCTATGAAGCCATCATAACCCTCATCCCAAAACCAGGCAGGGACTCATCAAAGAAAGAGAACTATAGACCCATTTCTTTGATTAACCTTGACGCAAAACTTCTCAACAAAATATTGGCCAACTGACTTCAACAATTCATCCAAAAAATCATACACCATGATCAAACAGGATTCATTTCAGGGATGCAAATCTGGTTTAATATACTCAAATCAATAAATATTATTCGTCACATCAGAGGAGCAAGAATAAAAACCACATGGTTATCTCAATAGATGCAGAAAAAGCATTCAACACGATCCAACACCCCTTTATGATGAAGGTTTTGGAAAAATTAGGAATCCATGGAACATTCCTCAATACAATAAAGGCTGTATATGACAAACCTACCGCCAGCATTATACTAATGGTGAAAAACTAAAGCCATTTCCTCTTAACTCAGGAACAAGACAAGGATGCCCACTCTCTCCACTTCTCTTCAATCTAGTATTAGAATGCCTAGCTACAGCAATAAGACAAGATGCAGACATAAAGGGGATCCAAATAGGGAAAGAAGAAATAAAACTCTCCCTCTTTGCAGACGACATGATCTTATATTTAAAGTATCCCACAGACTCCACTCCCAAATTACTCAGGCCGATTCAAAACTTTGGCAAAGTAGCAAGGTATAAAATTAACC
The DNA here is from genome assembly GCF_024711535.1 of Dipodomys merriami. NCBI lineage: Eukaryota > Metazoa > Chordata > Mammalia > Rodentia > Heteromyidae > Dipodomys > Dipodomys merriami. Next base: position 11,270,593 of record NW_027206024.1, read on the forward strand.
CGCCAAAATCAATGGCCTTTCTGTATGCCAACAATGAGAAAAGTGTGGCTGAAATTAGGAAAGCAACTCCATTTGTAATAGCCCCACAAAAAATAAAATACCTAGCAATTAACCAAAGAAGAGAAGGACCTCTATGATGAAAACTTTAAAATCTTGAAAAAGGAAATCAGCACAGAACTTAAAAAATGGCAAAACCTCCCATGCTTCTGGATTGGAAAGATTAACATCGTGAAAATGGCAATACTTCCCAAGGCTATCTACAAATTCAACGAGATACCTATCAAAATTCCAATCTAATTATTCAAGGAAATAGCAGAGGCAATCCAAAAATTCATATGGAACAATAAAAGACCCCAAATAGCAAAAAAAAACTCCACAACGGAAAGAACACTGCTGGAGGAATATCAATACCAAATTTCAAACTCTACTATAAAGCCATAGTAATCAAAACAGCTTGGTATTGGCATAAGAACAGACCTCAGGACCAATGGAATAGAATTGAAAACCTAGAAATGAACCTACAGACCTATAGCCATCAAATCTTCGAAGAGGGAGCTAAAACAATAGAATGGAACAAAGACAGCCTCTTCAGTAAATGGTGCTGGCAAAATTGGTTAACTACATGTAGAAAACTAAAGCTAGATCCTTATATATCACCCTGCACCAGAATCAACTCCAAACGGATCAAAGACCTCCAAGTCAAAGCAGACATTCTGAAAACATTACAGGATGGAATAGGAGAAACCCTAGGTCTCCTTGGCTCAGGCCGAAATTTTCTGAATAGGGACCCGGAAACACAACAAATCAAAGAAAGACTGGACAAATGGGATTGCATAAAGTTGCAGAGCTTCTGCATGGCAAAGGACATAACTAGCAAGATCAATAGAAAGCCCACCGATTGGGAGACAATCTTTACTAGCCATACAAAGGACAAGGGTCTCGTATCTAAAATATACTTTGAACTCAAAAAATTAAATCCACCAACAACAAATCCTCAAAGAAACAACTGCCCAATAAACAAGTGGGCTAAAGACTTAAAGAGAAACTTCTCTGAAGAAGAAAGAAGGATGGCCAATAGACACATGAAGAAATGCTCAACATCCCTAGCCATAAAAGAAATGCAAATCAAAACAACATTGAGATACCCCCTCACTCCAGTTAGAACGGCAAAAATCAAGAACTCTAACAACAACAGATGCTGGAGGGGATGTGGATAGAAGGGAACCTTCCTGCATTGTTGGTGGGAATGTAATCTTGTTCAACCACTTTGGAAAGCAGTATGGAGGTTCCTCAAAAGACTCCACATAGAACTCCCCTATGATCCAGCAATCCCACTCTTAGGCATTTACCTAAATGTTTACAAACAAGACCACACTAATGCTACCAGCACAACTATGTTTATTGCAGCATTATTTACTATAGCCAAGATGTGGAACCAACCCAGATGCTCCTCAGTAGATGAATGGATCAAGAAAATGTGGCATATATACACAATGGAATTCTATGAATCCATCAGAAAGAATGAAATTGCCCCATTTGTTAGGAAATGGCAAGACTTGGAAAAAATTATATTAAACGAAGTAAGCCAGGCCCAAAGAAACATAGGCCCCATGGTTTCCCTTATTTGCAATATCTGGTATATGTATGAGTCAAGCAGAAAAGGTCAGATAATGTGATGTTAGGAAAATACAGCCTTAGATATGTATTTTAATTTTTTTTTCTTTCATGCATGTGTTTCTAACGCATTTATAAGATTATTTCTTTGTTGTTTTGTATGTCCCTCCCCCACAGTATAACCTCTGCTTTCACTATTTTTGATATCAGTATAACGTGTGGAGGAGATGGGGATAAACAAGTCGTTTAAGGATACAGGTGGAACTGTTGCAACAATGAGAAGTACAAGTTGTCATGTCGAAAACGAGCTTTACAATGTTGGTGCGGGGCAGGGGGAAGGATTGGGACTGGGGGGGGCAGGGAAGGGATGTGAAGGATAAACAAAGGAGGAGGCTGCAATGCTTGGTAAGAAATGTACGCATTATCCTGCCCATGTAATTGTAACCAATCTATACAATATGTTCAAAAATAAAATAAAATAAAAAAAAAAACGAACAACATAGAGCACTCAGAACCTCGGAGATTTAAAACATTATTGTTTTAGGGTGTCCAGGTTCTAAATGCTCTACACATTCCCCAAAGAAAAGACAGGGCACTAAGGAGAGTTAGACAGCATCGGTCTATCCCAGGCATCTTTGGTCTGCATACTAGCAGGGCTTAAACCTCCTCACACTGTCCCCATTAACCAGTCCCAATCTTTTTTTGCCATTCTTGGATTGCTGAGCACTGTTACAGAGCTCAGTATGAAAAGGACCTGATCGAGTCTTGAGAAATTGTGAAACTGAAAACAGAACTGTTTTTTGGCACCTCAGTTGTGAATATCCCCACCGTCCATAATGAAGAGACAAGCCACCAAAGAGAAATAGACAGCATATTTCGGTCTCTAGTAGCTCCTATGTGCATCCTGCCATGGTTCACAGCCCCTCGCGGTATCACCAGCCATAGGTCAAAAGTTTCCTTTGAAATATTGGGAGAGCTGAGGAGGTTTTTGGAGCACAGGATGCAAATAACAAGAAAGAGCACTGACAACATGGGGGACCATAAAACGATTGTTTTAAGGTCCCCAGGTTGTGAGTGCTCTACAGCTTCCCCAAAGGACAGAAAAGCCTCTAAATAGAAATAGACTGCATTTTTCTCGCCCAGGCAACTCTGGTCTGCATCCATCAGGGCTTAATGCCCCTCACACTGTCCACAGAGCCCATTCCAATTTGTTTCATCCAATTCTGTGAGAGCTGACCAGTGTTAGCGAGTTCAGCATGCAAAAGAAAGTTTGAGTAAAGCAGAGAAAGTCAGATAAGGTGATGTTAATGAAATGAACCCTAAGATATGTATTCAAATGTTTTTTACGTGCTTTCAAGCGATTGTTTTGGACAAATTCATAAGATCATTTCTTTTATACTTTTTAAGTCCCTTCTCCATTGTATAATCACTGCTTTCACTGTATTTCATGTCGGTATAATTTGTGGAGAGGAAGGGGAAAAACAATTCGTTTAAATAACGGTACAGGTGGTCCCATTGCAAAAATGCGATGGTCAAGTCGTTATGTCCAAAACGAAGTTTACCATTTTGGTTTGTGAGTGGTGGGTGGTATGGGAGCGGGGAGGACTGTGGGAGAGGGGAGGAGGAGAATGGGAAAAGATGGGAAGGGGAAACAAAGGAGGACGTTACAATACTTTATTAAAAATGTACTCAATATCTTGCACATGTAAATGTAACCCCTCGGTACATTGTTTTCACAAAAAATAAACGAACAAATAAATAAATAAATAAATTTAAAAACAAGAAAAGGTGCAGCACTCAGAACTTGGGGACCTTGAAACAGGTTGAAGTCCCCTAAGCAATGAGGGTTTACTCCTTCCCAAAAGGAGGGACACTCCTCCATACAAAAATTGACAGCACTAATCTTCCCAAGAAGCTCTAGTCTGAATCCTAGAAAGACAGAAAGTGTCTCACATTGTCTCCAATCACAGGTTCCGTTTTTTCCCTTACGACTGAGAGGGCTGAAATGTTTTTGAGATCTCATGATGTAAACGACAATATAGAGCACTCAGAACTTCGTTGAGGTAAACAATATTGTATGGTGCCCAAGTTCTGAAGGCTCTACAATTCCTCAAAGCAGATACAAGACAATAAAGATAAATAGACCGCATGGTTCTATCACAGGCAACAGCGGTCTGCATCCTAGCAGGGCTTGAATCCCCTTACACTGTCCACAGTAACAAGTCCGAGCTTTTTCCTTGCAATTCAGGTGGATTGACCAGTGTTAGGATGCTCAGGATGAAAACGACAAGATAGAGCACTGAGAATGTGGGGAACTTAAAACAAAATTGTTTTATGGCTCCAAGGTTCTGAATGCTCTATACCTTCGAAAAAGAAAAGACCAGCCCCCGAAGAGAAATAGACAACATCGTTCGGTTTCTAGCAGCCGCTGTGTGCATTTTGGCATGGTTTAAAGCCCCTCTTGGTGTCACCATTTGCAGGTCAAACTTTTTTCCTTGCAATTTTGGGAGAGCTGTGGAGGGTTTGGGAGCTCAGGATACAAACAACAAGAGAGAGTTTTCAGAATTTGTGGACCATAAAGAAAATAGTTTTAAGGTCTTCAAGTTTTGAGTGCTCTCAACATTTCCCAAAAGCGAGACAAGCCTCGTAGGAGAAATACAAAACATTGTTCTGTCCCAGGCAACTGTGCTCTGAATCTTAGCAGGGCTTTATGACCCTTGCACTATCCACAGTAAACAGACCAAACTTTGTTCTTCCAATTCTGGGAGAAGTGACCAGTGTTAGGAACCCCAGGTACAAACGAAAAGATAGAGTACTCAGTATATGGGGACCCTAGAACAGTCTTCATGCCCCAGGGAAGAAGGTCTCTACAACTTCCCCAGGGAAGAGACAATCCTCCAAATAGAAATTCACATCACCCATCTTTCACAAGAAGCTCTGCTCTGCATCCTACCAATATAGCAAGTGCCTCATTCTGTCTACAATAAAAGGTGAATTTTTTTCCCTTTTATTTTGAGAGAGGTTAAAAGTGTTTGGGAACTCAGGATGCAAAGAACAAGATAGAGCACTCAGAACCTTGGCAATTTAAAACATTATTGTTTTCTGGTGACCAGTTTCTAAATGCTCTACACATTCCCCAAAGAAAGACAGGGCACTAAGGGGAGTTAGACAGCATTGATCAATCGCAGGCATCTTTGGTCTGCATCCTAGGCAGGCTGAAACCTCCTCACACTGTCCCCATTAACCAGTCCGAATTTTTTCCTTGCAATTCTGGGATTGCTGAGCAGTGTTAAGGAGCTCAGGATGATTATGACAAGATAGAGCCCTGAGAATTTGGGTATATTAAAACGGAAGTGTTTTTTGGCACCTCAGTTGTGAATACTTTCCACCTTCCATAATGTAGAGACAAGCCACCAAAGAGAAATAGACAGCATATTTCAGTCTCTAGTAGCTCCTATGTGCATACTGGCATGGTTCACAGCCCCTCTCGGTATCACCAGACATAGGTCAAAAGTTTTCTTTGAAATATTGAGAGAGCTGAGGAGGTTTTGGGAGCACAGGATGCACACAACAAGAGAGAGTTCTCAGAATATGGGGACAATAAAGAAAAATTTTATTAAGGTCTCCAAGTTCTGAGTGCTCTCAACTTTTCCCAAAAGCGAGAATAGTGACTTAGGAGAAATAGAAAGCATTGTTCTGTCCCAGGCAACTGTGCTTTGAATGTTAGCAGGGCTTAAGGACGCTTGCACTATCCACAGTAAACAGTCCATACTTTGTTCTTCCAATTCTGGGGGAAGTGACCAGTGTTAGGGAGCCCAGGTACAAACTATAAGATAGAGTACTCAGAATAGGTGGACCCTAGCACAGTCTTAAGGCCCCCAAGGAAGGAGGGCTCTACACCTTCCCCAGGAAAGGGACACCCCTCCAAAGAGAAATTCACAGCATCCATCTTTCCCAAGAAGCTCTGCTCTGCATCCTACCAATTTAGCAGTGCCTCATTCTGTCTACAATAAAAGGTGAATTGTTTTTCCCTTTAATTCAGGGAGAGGTTAAAATTGTTTAGAACCTCAGGATGCAAAGAACAAGATAGAGCACTCAGAACCTCGGCGATTTAAAACATTACTGTTTTACTGTGACCAGGTTCTAAATGCTCTACGCATTCCCCAAAGGAAAGACATGGCACTAAGGAGAGCTAGACACCATCATTCTATCCCAGGCATCTTCCGTCTGCATCATCGCAGGGCTTAAACCTCCTCACAGTGTCCCCATTAACCAGTCCCAATTTTTTCCTTGCAATTCTGGGATTGCTGAGCAGTCTTTGGGAGCTCAGGATGAAAACGACAAGATTGAGTTCTGAGAACTGTTTTTTGGCGCCTCAGTTGTGAATACTCTCCACCTTCCATAATGAAGAGACAAGCCACCAAAGAGAAATAGACAGCATATTACGGTCTCTAGTAGCTCCTATGTACACCCTGGCATTGTTCACAGCCCCTCTCGGTATGACCAGGCATAGGTCCAAATTTTTCTTTGAAATATTTTCTTTGAAAAATTTGGGAGCACAGGTTGCAAATAGCAAAAAAGAGCACTCACATCTTGGGGACCCTAAAACAATTGTTTTAGGGTCCCCAAGTTGAGAGTGTTCTACACTTTCCCCAAAGGAGCGTAAAGATGCTAGATAGAAATAGACTGCATTTTTCTCGCCCAGGCAACTCTGGTCTGGAGCCATAATGTCTTAATGACCCTCACACTGTCCACAGAGCCAAGTCCAATTTGTTTCATCCAATTCTGGGAGAGCTGACCTGTGTGAGCGAGCTCAGGATGCAAACGACAAGATAGAGCATTCAGAAATTGGTGACGTTAAAACAGTTTTAAGCTCCCAAAGTGAGGAGGCTCAACTCCTTCCCCAATGGAGAGAGAAGCCTCCAAAGATATATGGACAGCACCGACCTTTCACACTAAGGCCTAATTTACATCCTAGCAAGACTGATAGTTCCCTACACTGTCAAAAATAACAGGTCCAATTATATTCCTTGCAATTCTGGGAGAGCTGAAAAGTATTTGGAAGCACAGGATGCAAACGACAAGATAGAGCAACACAGACATTTGACACCTTGAAACAGAATTGTTTTTCAGGGATCAAATTCTCAATGATCTACACCTTCCCCAAAGGAGAGACAAGCCTCTAAATAGAAATAGACCGCATCTTTCTAACCCAGGTTACTCCGTTCTGTATCCTAGCATGGTGAATGCCCCTTATACTGTCCATCCACAGTAACCAGTCCAATTTTTTTCTTCCAATTCTGGGATAGGTGACCAGTGTTAGCGAGTTTAGCATGCAAACGAAATTTTGAGTAAAGCAGAGAAACTCAGATAAGGTGATGTAAATGAAATGAACCCTAAGATATATATTCAAATGTTTTTTATTTGCTTTCAAGCAATTGTTTATGACACATTCATATGATAATTTATTTTTTATTTTGTAAGTCCCTCCGCCACTGTATTACCACTGAATTCACTGTATTTCATGTCGGTATAATTTGTGGAGGGGAAGGGGATAAAATTCCTTTAAGTAGGGATACAGGTGGACCCATTGCAAAAATGCGTTGTACATTTCGTTATGTCCAAAACGAACTTTACAACTTTGGTTTGTGAGTGGTGTGGGGTATGGGAGCGGGGAGGACTATAAGGAAGGGCAGGAGGAGGATGGGAAAAGTTGGGAAGGGGAAAGAGAGGAAGACGTTACAATACTCTATAAAAACTGTACTCATTTATTTGCACAGGTAATCGCAACCCCTCTATACATGGTTTCCCGAAAAAAATAAACGAACAAATAAATAAATAAATAAATTTAAAAACAAGACAAGATGGAGCACTCAGAACTTGGGGACCTTGAAACACTTTTAGGGCCCCCAAGCAATGAGGGTTTGCTCCTTCCCCAAAGAGGGACACGCCTCCATAGAGAAATTGACCTCACCAATCTTCCCAAGAAGCTCTGGTCTGCATCCTAGCAAGACAGAGAGTGTCTTATCCTGTCTACAATCACAGGTTCCGTTTTTTTTCTTTACCACTGTTAGGGATGAAAAGTTTTTGAGATCTCAGGATGTAAACGACAACATAGAGCACTCAGACCTTCGGTGAGGTAAACAATATTGTATGGTGCCCAAGTTCTGAAGGTTCTACAATTACTCAAAGGAGATACAAGCCACTAAAGAGTAAGAGACAGCAAGGTTCTATCACAGTCAACAGTGGTCTGCATCCTAGCAGGTCTTGAAGCCCCTTACACTGTCCACAGTGAAAAGTCTGAATTTTTTTCCTTGCAATTCAGGGTGGGCTGACCAGTGTTAGGATGCTCAGGATGTAAATGACAAGAGACAGCAATGAGGTTATGGGGAACTTAAAACAAATTTTTTTCATGGCGCCAATGTTCTGAATACTCTATACCTTCGAAAAAGAAAAGACCAGCCGTCGAACAGAAATAGACAACATTGTTCGGTTTCTAACAGTCCCTGTGTGCATACTGGCATGGTTCAAAGCCCCTCTTGGTGGCTCCATACGCAGTTCAATCTTTTTTCCTTGCAATTTTGGGAGAGCTGTGAATGGTTTGGGAACACAGAAGGCAAACAACAAGAGAGAGTTCTCAGAATTTGGGGACCATAAAGAAAATTGTTTTAAGGTCTCCATGTTCTGAGTGTTCTCAACATTTCCCAAAAGCGACACAAGTCACTTAGGAGAAATAGAAAGCATTCTTCTGTCCCAGGCAACTGTGCTCTGAATTTTGGCATTGCTTAATGACCCTTGCACTATCCACAGTAAACAGTCCAAAATTTGTTCTTCCACGTCTGAGAGAAGTGACCAGTGTTAGGGAGCCTAGGTACAAATGATAAGATAGAGTCCTCTGAATATGGGGACCCTGGAACAGTCTTAAGGCCCCCAAGGAAGGAGGGCTCGACACTTTCCCCAAGGAAGAGACTCCCCTCCAAAGAGAAATTCACAGCACCCATCTTTCACAAGAAGCTCTGCTCTGCATCCTAGCAATATTGAAAGTGCCTCATTCTGTCTACAATAACAGGTGAATTTTTTTTTCCTTTAAATTCTGATAGAGGTCAAAAGTGTTTAGGAACTCAGGATGCAAAGAACAAGATAGAGCACTCAGAACCTCGGCAATTTAAAACAGTATTGTTTTACGGTTACCAGGTTCTAAATGCTCTACACATTCCCCAAAGGAAAGACAGGGCACTAAGGAGAGTTAGACAGCATTGGTCTATCCCAGTCATCTTCGGTCTCCATCCTAGCACGGCTTAAACCTCCTCACACTATCCCCAATAAACAGTCCCAAAATTTTCCTTGCTATTCTGGGATTGCTGAGCAGTGTTAGGGAGCTCAGGATGAAAACGACAAGATAGAGCCCTGAGTACTTGGGTACCTTAAAACAGAACTTTTTTTGGCGCCTCTGTTGTGAATACTCTCCACCTTCCATAATGAAGAGACAAGCCACCAAAGAGAAATAGACAGCATATTTCGGTCTCTACTAGCTCCTATGTGCATCCTGGCATGGTTCACAGCTCCTCTCGGTATCACCAGCCATAGGTCAAAAGTATTCTTTGAAATATTGGGAGAACTGAGGAAGTTTTGGGAGCACAGGATGCAAATAACAAGAAAGAGCACTCACAACTTGGGGACCTTAAAACAATTTTTTAAGGTCCCCAAGTGTTTTAAAGTCCCTAAGTTTTGGGGGAGGGCAAGAGTAGAATGGGAAAAAATGGGAAGGGGAAACAAATGAGGACGTTACAATACTTTATAAAAAATGTACTCATTATCTTGCACATGTAATTGTAACCCCTCTGTACATTGTTTTCACAAAGAAAATAAATGAACAAATAAATAAATAAATAAATTTAAAAACAAGATAAGATGGAGCACTCAGAACTTGAAACAGTTTGAATGGCCCCAAGCAATGAGGGTTTACTCTTTCCCCAAAGAGGGACATGCATCCACAAAGAAATTGACAGCACCAATCTTCCCAAGAAGCTCTGGTCTGCATTCTAGCAAGACAGAAAATGTCTCATCCTGTCTACAATCAGAGGTTGTGTTTTTTTCCTTACCACTGGGAGGGCTGAAAATATTTTGAGATCTCAGGATGTAAATGACAAGATAGAGCACTCAGACCTTCGGTGAGGTAAACAGTATTGTATGGTGCCCAAGTTCTGAAAGCTCTACAATTCCTCAAAGGAGATGCATACCAGTATGCCTCTCCATTGTGGTCTGCATAAGGAGCCCAGCCTAGCCTGAGGTAGCAGTAGTGGTTAACACCTGACTTTGTGGTGTGGTGCCTGGCTTACATAAGTGGCCCAGCTGATCCTGAGGCAGTGCCAGCAGCTAGGGCAGTGGCAACAGCTGTGGCAGCAGCAGAGGCATCAACAGCAGCAGCGAACAACTCCGGACCCGTAGTGGGGTGCAGGGCTTCTCCATACTGGTTTTCATAATCAGCCCAGCCAAGCCAATGGTGGCAAAGCGTTTAAACAACCCCAGACTTGAGGCAGGGTGTGGTGCTGAACAACTCCAGAAAAGCCTCATGAACTTTCCTGCCTGGACTGGCTTTGAACCTGAATACACAGATCTGAGCCTCATGAATAGTTAGAATTACAGGCATTCAAACCAGCAAGGTCTTATTTTTGTCAACCCCCCTAATTTTTTCTGAAATAGATCATTTCTTAGTTCATACAAGAAATTTAAACAAATACAAGAGAATCGACATAATACCCTGTATTCTACCTGACTGTAGTGGAATCAAACTAGTTCTCAATAATAAGGCATAAAGTAGAAAAAAACTTAAACACGTGGAAATTAAACATAACTCAGTTGACCAATACATGGATCACAGAAGAAATTAAAGAAGAAATTAAAAACTTCCTACAATTCAATGAAAATGAAACATCACAACGAAATCTATGGGACACAGTAAAAGCTGTCCTGAGGAGCAAATTTATTGCTCTCAGTGCACACATCAAGAAAACAAAGACCCGATTGGGAAAGTGGCTCAGTGGTAGAATACTTGCCTTGCATGCATGAGGCCCTGTGTTCGATTCCTCAGCACCACATAAGCAAAAAGAAAAAAAGCCAGAAGTAGCACTGTGGTTCAAGTGGTAGAGTGGAAGCCTTGAGCTGAAGAGCTGAGGGACAGCGCCCAGGCTCCATTACCAGACCCCACCCTCCAAAAAAAAAAAAGAAAACAAAGACCAAGTAAACAATCTCATGATGCAACTAAAACTGCTAGAGAAACGAAAAATTTGAACCTAAATTTGCTAGACAGAAAGAGATAACTGAAATAAGAGCTGAAATTAATGAGGTAGAGACTAAGAAAATTATAAATAAAATTAATAAAATAAAAAGTTTTTTTAAAAGTCAATAAAACTGAGGGACCACTGGCAAGAGTAACTAACAAAATAAGAGAGGAGACCCAAATCAATAATATCAGAGATATCCCAGGAAAATTACAACAGACATCCAAGATATCCAAACAATCATGAAGAAGTAATTCCAGACTCTAATCACAAAGGAAGGAAAACCTAGCAGAGAGGGATAAATTTCTACAAAAATTCAAATTTCTATTCTGCCCTTTCCTTTTCAGCCATGCTTCTCTACCATGTATTGTGGGGGCAGCAGTTCGGTAAACAAACATCTTTTCCTGCCTGAATAGCATGTGGTGTTCTCCTCATTGGCTTCCTAATGAAACCTACCTATTTAATATACCTTACATATGGTGCCATGATTCAGATGGGGTTTTTGAGTCGGAAATGTTAGAATTTCCCAACCACCACTTTTCTGTGAACCAAACTGCCTTGAGACTTTTAACCAATACCATTGCTGGCCTTCACATCCACATCCACATTACTTGTCCAGTCTGGTGAGTGAAACTACTCTCTATGGCTCTCTGTTGGTCAATCTCTCTGCAGTTGTGGCACCATGACAGATAGCTCGTATGGCCTTTAGCCGAAAGGCTGGTCACCTATGAAGCTAAAGAATCTAGGTTTGTGGGGCTTGGCCATTTCTCTCTAGAGGGCTCTGTGGAAAGTCGGGATGCTGCTTCTGCCTGGTCAGCTCTTCTTCATTCACCAGACTGATTCTCCTACACATTTACTGGGGTGCTGTGAGTCATGCCCGAGCCGTGAAACCCCTTTAATATACCCCCTGTGCTCTCTGGATAGCCAGATCACCTAATGTTTTAATGCAATTCTCAGATTTAGTCAATTATTGCCTCTGCAATGGTACATGGTTAGAAGTCTGTTTACTTTAAGGTTCTCTATGCTCTCTGCTATTCATGTCCAACTTTCTATATCTCTCACTTTTTTTCTACAACTTTTTGGATTGTGTCCTGAAGAATGCAATATGGGCTGGGTTCCAGGGACCCCCTCTGGGTTCCCTCTCAAAGGCTTGCCAAACTAAGCTTGATTTTTTGTTTAGGCTTTCTTTGCTTTTTTTTCAGAAATTCGCCATCTTGAGTTCCCCATTTTGGCCACATGATGGATTAAGGGTTTGGCCCCATCCAACCCTTACCGCTCCACCAAGCATACTACTCCTCCAACCACCTATTCTAATGTGCCTTGCTAACAAGTTGCTCTTTTCACAGACTCTGGTAACTGAGGCCCAACCATCTGATGTGCTTTGTTAGCTAAGATGTCTAAAAAATATTGTCAAAAAATTTAGGTTTTGCATTTTGCCTTTTTTGTTTGTGTTGTGTTCTAATACTGACAAGATGATTCTAAAATATAGGGCCTATGTGTCCTAAGATTCTCTCATCTAATGAGTTTTTTCATTGCAGAATATTTGGTCAATTCTTGATAAGGACCAGGTAAGCTCTACTTATTCTATTTGATCTCCTTGTTACTTTAGTTGGAAATAACAAAGGGCTTTTGTGGCAAAGATTGCAATTCAAAGCCAGTCCGGGCTGAAAAATCTCTCAGACTCCATTTCCCAACTAACCTGCAATCAGCAAGGCAGGAAGCATTTGCTCAAGCCTCTTATCTCTAACCAGCAAACACTGCAAGTGGTACTATAACTCAAAGTGGTAGCCTTGAGCAGAAGTGCTCAGGGACAGTGCCCAGGTCTTGAGTTCAAACCTCCTTGAATACCAACTGGGACAAACCATCCTAGTAACAAGTACCTAGATTCAGCCAGTCTGGGGAACAAGGAAAAATGGAAAGGAGTAAGAGGAGATATTATCACATCATCCATTTTATGCCTGCCCTTTGAAAATTAACCAGAGCCGGGAGATCAATAGAAGTAATAAGACTGCCCATCTAATGTCAATACCTGTCTAACTTTCAACTGGAAAGGAATTTATATTCTTGCCTTTGTTACTTGACTTATCCTCTACCTAGTCACCAGATGTCAGAAATAGCTAGCAACATTTATACCAACATTTTCAGCCCCAAGGCCTTCCTCTTGTTATTTATTTGCTCTATAGTATTTTTTCAGTCCCTCAATGCCTGAGTTTTCTCCAGACTTCATCCAAGAGACTTGCCTCCTCTAGACATCATCTAAGCACTCAATGCCCAAGTGACAGCTGTTTCCTGCTACCTTCTACTAGAGGGGAACATATCTCAGCCTTTTACCCCTACTGTTGACACCCGTGAAAACAGGAAGTAGCCAGAGAGAATCTTCGCCCTTTTTCATAATTATCAAAAGGCTGGAATATAAGGTCTGAACAGGGACACCTTCCTCCCTCTTGGCTAAGTTTCAGCCCAGTATCTGTTACATAGGTAACTGGCAGAGCTGGAAGCAGTCACTTTCCCCTCCTGCTAGGTCACATCCTGGGCCACCTGTAGTCACGTGCCTCCCATCTGATCATATGAGGGTACCAGACCCTGAGGTCACATCTGGATCCACTGTGGCTACACCTTTCCCAAACCTGGCCACACCTTCTCCTGTCCATAGCCTAGATAAGTCCTGGCCCAGAGATGGGTCACAACTTCCTTTTCAGCCATGCTTCTCCACCATGCATGGTGGGGGGCAGCAGTTCGGTAAATAAATTCTTTTCCTGCCTGAAAAAAGAATTGCCCAGACAGAACCAAGAAGAAATAAATCAATTAAACATGTCAATAACCTACAAAGAGATAATAGAAGTAATCAGAAGTCTTCCAACTGTAAAAGCCCAGGACCTGATGGATTCACTATAGAATTCTATATGGCCTTTAAAGAGGAACTAATTCCCATACTCCTCAAGCTCTTCAGAGAAATAGAAACAGAGGGAGTAATCCCAAACTCATTCTATGAAGCCAATATCACCTTCATACCCCAAACAGGCAAAGACTCAACAAAAAAAGAACTATACACCAATCTCTTTTATTAAGACAGATGCAAAGCTCCTCAATAAAATTGCAGACAACAGAATCCAGAAACCTCACCAAAAATTCATACATTGTAACCAAGTATGCTCCATCCCAGAGATGCAGGGATGGTTTAACATACGTAAGTCAATAAATGTAATCCATCGCATCAACAGGTCCAAGGTCAAGAACCACATGAATATCAACATTGATGCTGAAAAGGTTTTTGATGAAATTCAGCAGATCAAAGGCCAATATTATACTTAATGGGGAAAACATGCAACCAATTCCCCTAAAAACAGGAAAAAGGCAAGGATGCCCAATCTCTCCACTCTTCAATATAATTGTGGAATTCTTAGCCAGAGCAATAAGGCAAGAAGAATATATTAAAGGGATCCACACAGGAGAGGAAGAAGACAAACTATTTTTTTTTCAGATGGCATTATTTTATAAATTAATGATCCCTAAAGCTCAGCCCTAAACTCTCAGAGCTTATAAACCAATTTGGCAAAGTAGCAGGATACAAAATTAACCCACAAAAATCAGTCGCCTTTCTGCACACCAACAATATACAAGCAGAAATGGAAATCAAGGAAACAACCTTATTCACAATAAAAAAAGTATCTAGGAATTAAATAACCAAAGATGTAAAGGGTCTATTTCATGGAAAGTGTAAAAGCCTTAAAAAATGAATCATAGAGTGTGAAGACTCAGTGTTTATGTTGAGGGGGCAGAATGATACAGGCTCCAGTCTCAGGATTATCTGAGGACTGTGTTTGGGATTCGGAAAGCTCTTGGCATGCCAGGCTAGAGAGGGAAAATGTTCTCTCTCCCTATCTCAAAACACATATCACAGACTCCTGGGAGCTCAGGAAGTAGCTCTTCTGCTTGCTTAAGCATAGATGAACAGCTGGTCAAGCATTTTCCTGAGACTGGTGAAGTGGTTTGAGCTAGCTCTAAAATAGTTTAGATAATAATATACCAAAGCGTTGTCTCATAGGTCTAGTAAAAATGTATCTGTTGAAATTTTTGTGTGAATGTCTTCTGACCAAATCTTGGCAAAGATCATGCTTGCTTGTCTTTAAATACCTACTAACAATAAAGCACAGCATGCAGTGGCAATTGCTGTTTGCACTCTTCATCCCCTGTGTCCTGGTGATTTCCTGACCCTTATCCAGGGATCCCAATGAATTAGACGTTGACAATTGGCACCCAAACAGGGACCCTGCATTGTTGAATTCAGGAAGGGATATTCAGGTAAGTACTTTTAATTACAGGGTGATGGGACAAGTTAAGTCTACTCTGTACTTTCATATGCTTAAACATTTACTTGCTGCCTAGGGTTTAAATATTTCTTCTTTTGACATAGAAATGTGTATTAATGTAGTTAGGGAATGGAATCCTTGGTTCCCCAATAAAGGAATATTAGATGTTGATAATTGGAAACGAGTAAAGAATAATGTAGAAAGAGCTGTTGGAGAAGGGGAAGAGATTAGATTTTGGTCCATTTGGGCTATTTTACATACCCTTTTTAAAGCTTTGAATGAGGAAACATTAATAGCAGACTTAAAGAAAGAGGCTACCCCTTCTATTGTAGATTTACAATTGGACTCTTAGGTTAAGGACGCAATAGATAAGGATGCATTGCAATTAACAGAGAAAAAAACTAGAGGTAAAAATGGGCTGAAAAGGAACAAACTGAAAGTGAAAATAAAATGTCTGAGCAAATGGAATTGATTTTATCAAAATTACAACACATGGAGTTGGAAATTAGCAGAGTGAAAGGAGAACCTGAGAAAGTGAAAGTAAAGCAGCCTTCAGCTCCTCCGCTGGCTGATACAATTTTTACATCGTCACTCCCTCACAAAACAGAGGACTCAGACAGTGAGTTTGATGAAGAAATGCCTATTTTTTCTTATCCTGTAATTCGACCACCCCCTATGAATGGTATTGCTCAACCAGCCAGATATGAAGGTGTTGCTGTTTATGATATTGGTAAACTTAAAAAGGCAACGACTTTGTATGGACCTCAGTATCATTAGGTTAAGGAATTGCTTAATGGGCTTGCTCGACATTGCAATAATTTTCTCCCGAGGATTGGAAGATGCTTTGTAGAGCCTTGCTTAAGAAACCTAAATACCTACAATGGCAAATGTGGTTTACTGAGGTATGTACAGAAAGGTCTAGACAAAATGCACAGAGCAGTAATCCACGCCTACAGGTCATAACCTTTCCCATGTTGAGTATAACAGAACAGTATGTGGATGCTCGTATGCAAGTGAACTCTCCGAAAGAGATCCATGAGCAGTTACAAGACATAGCATGGGAAAGGATTCGGCTGGTAGAAGAGCATTATGGCTCTTGGACTAAAGTAATTAAAAAAACTAATAAACCCTGTGTTAAATTTTTATCACAATTAAAATAGCACCTAAAAAATACAAAAAGATACAGTGGTTAAATATTTAGGATATGTTATTTCTAGACAAACAGTGACACCTCAAAAATATCTTTATGACGTGATCAATTACATACGTTAAATGATTTTCAAAAGATATTAGGCGATATTAATTGGATGCGACCAGCCTTAGAAATTCCTACTTATCAATTACATAATTTGTTTTAATTGTTACAAGGGGAGCCTGATTTACCTAGCAAAAAACTTTAACTAAGGAGGCTAAAAATAAATTACAATTTGTAGAGCAAAAAATAAAAAAGAAATGTTTTTACATCGAGTAACTCTGAATCAACACATAAATTTATATATTTTGGATACATGGAAATACCCAACAGGAATTATAGGACAAAATGAGCTACCATTAGAATGTATTTATACATGGCATAGATTTACAAAGAATATTATGCATTATGAACAACAGTTGACAATTATTATTCAACAGGCCAGGAAACTGGTATTTACCCTATCGGGGTATGAGTTATTTAAAATTATTTTTCCTTTGTCAAAAGACCAAGTAAAATATTTGTTAAACATGTCTGAAATGCTACAAATAGCATTAGTAAATTTTAGTGGGCGGGCAATTTTCCTATCATTTTCCCAAAGGTAGGTTGTGGGATTGCTTGCATAAACAACAATTTGTCATTAATGATATAATTACCAAGGCCCCTATTCTCACTGCTCTTACCGGTTTTACAGATGGCTCCAAAACAAAAAGTGCTTATTGTGCAACAAATAAATATTGGGTACAAACAACTACTTTAGCATCAGTTCAACAAAATGAACTTTTGCTATTATTAAGGTGTTGCAAGATTTTGTGGGAGATATTAATATTGTTACTGATTCTGCCTATGCTGTAGTAGATGTGACTAATATAGTCACTGCTATTACATATTCATCTAAACCCCAGCTAAATCAGTTATTTAAACAATTACAAGCATTACTGAAACAACGTAAAGCCAAAGTGTTTGTAACTCATATTAAGGGTCATTCTTTGTTACCTGGGTACCTTGTATATGGCAATAATCAGGTTTATAAATTAGTTAGTTTTGCTTCTGCTGAACAGGATCATGCTCATTTACATACAAATGCTGGCCATTCACATATGCATTATAAAATACCTTATTCTCAAGCTAAACAAATTATTAAAAGGTGACCTATCTGCAGACCAATGCATTTGAGAGTTGTACCTGCTAGAGTAAATACTCGAGGATTATCACCTAACGAGCTCTGACAAATGGATATAACCCATGTGCAAGCCTTTGACTGTTTTTTGTTTGTACATGTTACAAGAGATACTTATTCCAAATTTGTTTGGGCTTCTGCCCTTATAGGAGAAACTGTTAACCATGTAATAGAATACTTCTTGGAAAGTTTTGACATTATGGGAGTGCTTGCCAAAATAAAGACTGATAATGGACCAGCCTAAAAATATCAAATTTAAAAGATTTTGAGAACTTTATGATGTGGTACATATTACAGGAATAGAATATAAACCCCAAGGACAAACTATTATTAAACGAGTTCTGGCACACTAAAACAACAAATTAAAAAATTAAAAAGGAGGAAAAGGCTGGATGAAGGTATGAATAATTTGTGATTTTCCATGCAAAAACCTAAAATAATTTTACATCAAGCTCTTTTTGTTTTTAACTTTTTAAACTTACCACAAGGAGATATTTTAACGAGAGCTGAGCGCCATTTTGAACAAATATCAAAAAAAACTTATTTAAATGCTCCCACATGGATTAAGATTACATTGAAAGCAGAATGGCAACTAGGAACATTATTACATAAGGGGCGAGGATAGAGTTTTGTGTCTACACAGGATGGCAAACAATACTGTCTTCCTGCACAATGGATACAGACGCGGCCCAGTGAGGACAGCCCCATATCCTGCAAGGAATCGGCCACCAGTTGAGGAAGAATAAATCCCCACTGCCCACCTGGGGGCAGGTTTAAAAGTTGACTGGAGAAGGGCAAAGGATGTTACAACGCACTGATAATCCTTTCACAGCTGAGAACTTGTTCTGGCCATGTGTGCCCTGCTTACTGTAAATCCTGTCAATGCTAATCTAATGTAAGTTATTGGGCCTTTGTTCCTAACCCTCCTTTATTGGAACCTGTTGTTTGGGGAGACATGGATATAACCGTCTATACTGTCCCTGCTGTTTTATCTCCTCCTTGGAATAATTTGACATTTTACAATAAGGATGATGATAGCTTTTTAAATTTTACTTACTATACTCATTCCTTGCCTGTTTTTCTGGAGCCTCCTCCATGTTTAGTTGTGAATTGGCAACATTGGGTTTTACCTGGGAAACACACTTCCAATTCTAAAACACAGCTGCAGCGATTAACTATTTAGTCCATTAATAGTAGCTGGGAAAGCGTCACCTTTGATGGCGAGTTATCCTTACCTATGTGCACTGATTTTACTTATATTGATTTAAAATATCAGTCTTTTGTGTGGCAAGAATGTAGAGGAGCATTTGGAAAAATGTTCAATAATTGTATTAATTGGGGAACTTTTGGGCAATTTATTAACACATGTTCAGAATGGAATATTACCAGATGTGATTTATCAAATATTACTAGGATGCCGGATGCCATTAATGGATCGCTTACTGGAGCTCGATTGATGGCCTGGGAAGATGGGGGCATTACAGATGCTCGATGGGCTTTCATGTCTGTACCCACTGCTGATCAAACTCATCTTTGGAAGGTCGCAGCAGCGCTGAAACCCGTGATGCTACCAAATGGATTGTTTTCGGGGATGGCGAACTCTGCATCCACTTATAATTTTACTTTGTACAAATCTTATAATGTAACTGCTTGTGTACCTCTGCCTTATGTATTTTTAGTGGGAAATTTTACATTTTACCCTACTATTTTTTGTTTTAATTGTCGCCTGTATTCTTGTGTTAATTCCTCTCTTAATTTTAATGACAGTGATAGTATTATGATTTTCCACAAAGAACTCATATTTGGCTACCTGTTAAATTAGGAAGAGAATGGTCCCAAAATCCCTTGGATAGTGTTGTTATTGAATTTTTTACCAAACTACTAAAATGTACAAAACGTATGATTGGAGCCATTATAGCTGTGATTTTAAGCCAAATTGCTATTACCAGTGTTGCTGGGGTGTCTGGAATTGACCTACACACTATCTTACAAACTAAACACTTTGTGAAAGAATGGCACCGGGATTCACATAAATTGTGTGTCTTACAGGCAAAAATTGATGCTCAATTTAAAACACAGATTAATATTCTTAAACAGACAGTGGGATGGTTAAGAAAAAGTTATTGGTTTTGGAAAAGCAGTTATTGTTAAAATGTGATTGGAATTCTACTACCTTTTGCATTACTAATGTAAAATATAATAAATCTATACATGATTGAAATGGACTACAGCAGTATTTATCTGGAAATTCTACTGCTCGTCAATTGATTGCTCAGTTACAATTTAATGTACATGATATTTTTGGTAAACAATTTGCCAATGATGATGCTTCTAATATTGCTGATACATTTATTAAACAGTTGGAAGGGTTGGGTGTGAAAGAAATACTACAAAGCATTTCACATACTGCTAGTGGTATGGGAATTATGATTGTTATTATTCTGTTTGCACTTGTGCTGTTATATTTGATTTTTATGAAACCAATGCAAGCTTCTATCATAACCCTGTGGAAAGCTTTACTTTTAAAACAAAAGAAAAAAGAAGGAAATTGTGAAGACTCAGGGTCCAAGTTGAGGGGGCAGAATGATACAGGCTCCAGCCCCAGGATTATCTGAGGACTGTGTTTGGGTTAGGAAAGCTCTTGGCATGCCGAGCTAGAGAGGGAAAATTTTCTCTCTTCCTATCTCAAAACACATGTCACAGACTCATGGAAGCTGAGGAAATAGCTTTTCTGCTTGCTTAAGCATAGATGAACAGCTGGTCAAGCATTTTGCTGAGATTGGAGAAGTGGTTTGACCTTGCTCCAAAATAGTTTAGATAATAATAAACCAAGACATTTTCTCATAGGTCAAGTAAAAATGAATCTCCTGAAATTTTTGTGTGAATGTCTTCTGACCAAATCTTGGCAAAGATCATACTTGCTTGTCTTTAAATAACCACTAACTATAAAGCACAGCATGCAGTGGCAATTGCTGTTTGCACTCTACATCTCCTGTGTCCTAGTGCTTTTGTGACCCTTACCCAGGGACCCCAACACACTAGACCTTGACAATAGAGGATACCAGGAATCGAAAGATTTCCCATATTCCTGGATAGGCAGATAGTGAAAATGACCATACTGCCAAAATTAATAAACACATTCAATACTATTTCCAGTAAAAGTCAAGTGACCTACTTTTCTCAAATAGAAAAAATAGTCCAAAAATTCATATGGAACAACAAAAGACCTAGCAAAGCCAAAACAATTTTAGGCAAAAGAAAGAATTCAGGAGAGATCATGATACAGGACTTCAAGCTATACAATAGAGCTATATTTACAAAGACAGCTTTGGCACAAAAAGAGACCCAAAAATAAATGAGACAGGTTAGAGTACCCAGAAATATAGCCACATATGGACAGTCAGTTCATAATTGACAAAGGAGCCAAAGACATAAAGTGGAAGAAGCACAACCTCTTCAACTACTGGTGTTGGGAAAACTGGCCACATGCAGAAAACTAAAAGTGGATCCTAGCCTATCACAATGCACTAACATCAACTCAAAATGAATTAAAGATCTTAACATCAAGCCTGAAAATCTGAAACTACTGCAGGACTGAGTATGAGAGACACTGGAACCTATAGGCATAGGCAGGAACTTCCAGAACAGATTTCCAGGGACACTACAAATTTGAGAATGACTCGATAGGACTACTTTGAAATAAATAGTTTCTGCACAGATAAAAAAATAGCAACCAGGGGAGTTCCGGGAAGATGGGGGAGGAGAAGCTGGAATCTGAACAAGCTCTCGCATAGAAAGCAGTTTTAGAGTTCCAGTGAACAGTCCTAAGCCAGAGAATCACACCAAGTGTGCCATCACAGAACAGAGAGTTAGACAAGAGAGGGGAAGCCAAGGAGACACATCTGAGCGCCTGCCAGCAGCTGCCGCTGTGGCGGCAGGGTCGCGGCAGCGACCACCACCGCGGGGTCATACCTGAGACACAGAGAGTCTGGGACGAAGGAGCCAGACACAGCGGACGAGCGGATTCTACTCAACACCAACAAGAACCGACAAAGAACGGACATCTTCATCCTGCAGTTTGCAGACCAGAGACAATCCAGGATCCAAGACTCGGGGTGAGTACAAGCCCGATGTCCTCACTCCTTCTCAGGGAGCAGAGGAGGGAAGGCCACCCCTCCCCCCCCAGCACCGGTGATCTCCATCTTGGATACCGACAAAGCTCGGAGGAGCTGCTAGCTCCAGCTCAGGCCTTGGAATAAAACGAGTCATTTAGCAGGTCACAAGAACTTAACGGCAAAGTGACCTGCCAGACTCAGCTCCATTCAGGGAAAAGTCACCCAGCTCAGGCGCCAGCCATTGGAGTGGCTTTCCCCACTGGGTAACCAGAGCCAGAGGCTGCCCCTCCCTCTAGCAGCCACCACAATCAATTGAAAAACAGAAACCCTGAGAATGGCTCCAGGCTGGGCGCTGTGAGTTTTATCACAAAATAGCCCCAGGAAAAGCTACTGTTTGTTGAAAGGCCTCAACTCTACCCAGAACCTAGCCTCATCACTGCATCATCCTCTTTTGTGATTCTCAAAGCTGATCACCCTCACAGAAAACTAACCTGGGAGGGGGATCTCAAAATCTTGGGTAAAGCAGAGCATTTTTCTGCCTCTTCCAACAAATCGACTTAAGAAACCATTCAAGCCACAGGACCTCAAGCTAACCAGAGACTCCAACAAGAGGCTGGCTACAGACAAAAGGGAGATACAGGATTCTTCCCACCGCTCCCCCCCCAAAAAAAATCAAAGGACTTTTTTTTTCTTTTTTTTTCTTTTTTTTTATTCTTTTCTTTTTTTGTTGGTTTTTTGTTTTTTGTTACCTTATGTATATATAAAAATTATTTCCCTTCTAAAACTTTTATTAATCTTTAATTTTTGCCTCTTCTGAAAAAATAATTGTTTTCCAGTAACTTTTTTTTTCTCCTCTTATAATTTTTATTTTAGGAATATGTGAATGAGCGTTTTCCTTTCTTTTCTTGTCTTCTTTCTCTTTTTCTTTCTTTCTTAATTATCTTTTTGTTTTTTTGTCTAGCTCTACTGAACTTCTGATCTTTTCTTCTCCCTTTCCCATCCTTAAAGTTTTTCACATCTCCTCTATGTCCCTCCCTTTCTCTCAATATATTCACATTCCTCTCTAAATAGATGGTCTTTCAATCTCTATAATAACATTAATTTACGTTTCTATTTTTTTTCTGGTCTCTTTTCATTCCCCTTTCTGTCTCTTCCTTTCATCTCTCTCTCTACTTGCATCCTACCCAACCCATTTCCTGCATTGTTATTAGGACATAGTTAACTCTCCCTGTGCATCCCCACACCAATCTATTCCTATTTTTTACCCACATCTCTCCCTAATCCTAATAATTTCTGGTTTTCCAAATTCTTTTCTGCGGTTCGAAGTCCTTTAACATATAGTTGTTTGATGTTGAATAGATGTATCTGTTGAACAAGATTGTAACTGTAGACTATTGACTGTACAAAAGCAAACTTTGGTTGATGGTTGCCTTAAGATAATGTTCTAGCACAAAACTGGTGCTATCTTCATCTCAAATGGGCAGAGTACGCCATAAAAACACAAGAAAAATGGCAAATTCGGGTATCTCAATTCCCAATCCTGATAATCAGGGATTAGAACAGATAAAGAATAATCCAGAGGAGAGTTCCCAAATAGCTCTATAAACACTACTAGCAAACATGATAAATGAGTAGTTTGGCAATGTACAAAGGAATCTGTATTTTGCGTGATAGGGAGAGAGAGGAGGCATCCCAGAAGTTTATACAGGAATATCATAAGCGTGAGGAAGCTACTCAAAAACTGATACAGGATTTGCATGAACAACTTGAGAATACTCAAAGAGAAAGGGAAGAATGGCGTGAGCAGGCTGAGAACACTCAAAGAGAACTGCAGGAATAACACGAACGGGAAGAAAGAGAACTGCCGGAATCCCACAGACAGGAGGAAGCTAATCAAAGAGTAATTCAGGAATTGAGAGACCAGGTAAGAATACACAAAGATCACTAAAGGCATTCATGGAATCCATTAACAAAGAGCTGAAGGAAGTCAAGGAGACCACAAAAGGAATGCTGAATGGAACCCAACAGAAGGAATGGGAGTCCAAAGAAACCATAACCAATCAACTAAGTGATTTGAGAACAAACACTGAACACCAAATTAAGGAAGTAAAGAAATTCATAAAAGACCTAAAACAGAGCTTCAACAAAGAACTTGAAGCCATCAAAGCTGACCAATTAGAAGGAAAAGAGATAAAAAACAAAGTAGAGAGTCTTGACAACAGGTTAGACCATGCAGAAGATCGAATCTCAGGGATTGAAGACAGCCTAGATATTATAGAGAAAGAACATACAACCATCCAAGACAAGTCCAAGAAATATGATAGGTCTATCCAACACCTGGAAGACACCATCAGAAGGCCCAATCTAAGGAAAATGGGTGTAGAGGAGCAACTAGAAACAGAAGTTAATGGTCTAGGAAATTTGTTTAACAGGATCCTAGCAGAGAACTTCCCAAACATACAATAAGATAGGCCTATTCAGATACAAGAAGCTTTTAGATCCCCAAATAGACCAGACAAGAATAGGACATCCCACCGTCACATTATACTCCACACAGAATCAACTCAGACCAAGGAAAAGATCCTTAAAGCTGTCAAGGAGGAAAGGGTAATCCCTATAAAGGGAAACCAATTAGAATTACCTCAGATTTCTCAGCAGAGACAACCAAAGCGAGAAGAGCCTGGAATGACCTATGCCATGCCCTAAAATCAAACAACTATCAACCAAGAATACTGTACCCAGCTAAACTCTCCTTCATAACTGAAGGCCAAATAAAAACCTTCCATAGCAAAGAAAAATTGAAACAATACATCGCCACCAAACAAGCCCTACAAAAGATTCTTAAACATGTCCTACATATAGAAAACCAACAAGACCGCAACAAAGGCCAAGAAACTGCACCCAAACTGAAAATCCAAGAACCATAGGAAGAACCCAGTTTTCACAGCCCCCAAGAAGGTGGATAACATGGCAGGAACTCCCAAATACCTCTCAGTCCTATCTCTTAACGTTAACGGACTGAACTCTCCAATTATGCGACATAGACTGTCTAGTTGGATTAAAAAACAAGACCCTTCAATCTGCTCCTGGAGGAGTCACATCTGGCCCGTAAAAACAAACACATTTTCAATGTTAACGGCTGGAACAAAATCTACCAAGCAAACGGCCCTCATAAACAGGCGGGAGTTGCAATCGTAATGTCAGATAAAATAGACTTCATATTAAAATTCGTGAGAAGAGGTAAAGAAGGTCGCTACATACTAATTAAAGGATCTCTCCTTCAGGAGGATATTACAATTCTAAATATCTATTCGCCAAACAATGGAGCACCCAAATTTATCCAAGAAACACTACTTTCCCTCAAATCCCATATAGATCCAAAGACATTAATTGTTGGGGATTTTAACACACCACTCTCCCCATTATATAGATCAACTCGGCAAAAACTCAACAGAGAAACCACAGATCTAAACAGCTGCATAAATCAACTAGACTTAACAGACATTACTGAACATTTCACCCAGCATCAGAATAAACGTTCTTCTCAGCAGCACATGGAACGTTTTCTAAAATAGACCACATATTAAGCCACAAAGCAAACTTGTCCAAATTCAGAAACATTGAAGTTATACCTTGCATTCGCTCTCACCACAAGGGAATAAAATTAGAACTCAACACCAAAAGCCACCAAAGAAAGTCCGGTATCACATGGAGGCTGAACAACACACTGCTGAATCATGAGTGGGTCATGGAAGAGATTAGAAAGGAAATTCAAATGTTCATGCTAGTTCAACAAAAATGAACACACAAATTACCAGCTCCTCTGGGACACAGCAAAAGCAGTACTCAGAGGCAAGTTTATAGCTCTGAGCTCCTACATCAACAAATTGGAGAGATCTGAAACTAACAATTTAATGACACATCTAAACCTCCTTGAAAAAGAGCAGCAAGATAAACCCCAATCCAGCAGACGGAAAGAAATAATCAAAATTAAATCAGAATTAAGTGAATTAGAATCCAAAAAAACTATAGAAAGAATCAACAAAACAAAGAGCTGGTTCTTCGAAAAACTTAACAAAATTGACAGACCCTTAGCAAACCTTATCAGAAAAAGGAGAGAACACACCCAAATTAATAAGCTCAGAGATGAGAATGGAAACATCACCATGAAAAAAACCAAGATTCAGAACATTTTAAGGGAATACTTCTCAAAATTTTATGCTAATAAGTTTGAGAACTTGACAGAAATGGACCTTTTCTTAGCAAATATTGACATGCCAAAACTAAACCAAGATGAGTTAAACCAGCTTAAAAGGCCCATATCAACCATTGAAATAGAAACAGCAATAAGAGACCTCCCAGGTAAGAAAAGTCCAGGACCAGATGGTTTTAGAGCGGAATTTTACAAGGCCTTCAAGCAGAGCTAACACCAATTCTCCTCCAACTCTTCAATGAAATTGAAAGAGAAAGCTCACTACCGAACACATTCTATGAAGCCATCATAACCCTCATCCCAAAACCAGGCAGGGACTCATCAAAGAAAGAGAACTATAGACCCATTTCTTTGATGAACATTGATGCAAAACTTCTCAACAAAATTTTGTCCAATCGACTTCAACAATTCATCCAAAAAATCATACACCATGATCAAACAGGATTCATTTCAGGGATGAAAAGTTGGTTCAATGTATGCAAATCAATTAATATTATTCATCACATCAACAGGAGCAACAATAAGAACCACATGGTAATCTCAATAGATGCAGAAAAAGCATTTGACAAGATCCAACACCCCTTTATGATGAAGGTTTTGGAAAAATTAGGAATCCATGGAACATTCCTCAATACAATAACGGCTGTATATGAGAAACCTACAGCCAGCATTATACTCAATGGTGAAAAACTAAAGCCATTTCCTCTTAACTCAGGAACAAGACAAGGATGCCCACTCTCTCCACTTCTCTTCAATCTAGTATTAGAATGCCTAGCTACAGCAATAAGACAAGATGCAGACATAAAGGGGATCCAAATAGGGAAAGAAGAAATAAAACTCTCCCTCTTTGCAGATGACATGATCTTGTATTTAAAGAATCCCATAGACTCCACTCCCAAATTACTCAAGCTGATTCAAAACTTTGTCAAAGTAACAGGTTATAAAATTAACCCCCCAAAATCAATGGCTTTTCTGTATGCCAACAATGAGAAAAGTGTGGCTGAAATTAGGAAAGCAACTCCATTTGTAATAGCCCCACAAAAATAAAATACCTAGGAATTAACTGAACTAAAGAAGTGAAGGACCTCTATGATGAAATCTTTAAAATCTTGAAAAACGAATCAACACAGAACTTAAAAAATGGCAAAACCTCCCATGCTCCTGGATTAGCAAGATTAACATCGTGAAAATGGCAATATTCCCAAGGCTATCTACAAATTAAACGCGATACCTATCAAAATTCCACCCTCATTCTTCAAGGAAATAACAGAGGCAATCCAAAAATTCATATGGAACAATAAAAGACCCCGAATAGCAAAAGCGCTCCTCAATGGAAGGAACACTGCTGGAGGAATATCAATACCAAATTTCAAACTCTACTATAAAGCCATAGTAATCAAAACAGCTTGGTATTGGCATAAGAACAGACCTCAGGACCAATGGAATAGAATTGAAAACCCAGAAATGAACCTATAGACCTATAGCCATCTAATCTTCGATAAGGAAGCTAAAACAATAAAATGGAAGAAAGACAGCCTCTTCAGTAAATGGTGCTGGCAAAATTGGTTGACTACATGTAGAAAACTAAAGCTAGATCCTTATATATCACCCTGCACCAGAATCAACTCCAAATGGATCAAAGACCTTGAACTCAAAGCAGACACTCTGAAAATATTACAGGATGGAATAGGAGAAACCCTAGGTCTCCTTGGCTCAGGCCGAAATTTTCTGAATAGAGACCCGGAAACACAACAAATCAAAGAAAGGTTGGACAAATGGGATTGCATAAGGTTGCAGAGCTTCTGCAGAGCAATTGAGGCAGCTACCAAGATCAATGGAAAACCCAACGATTGGGAGAAGATCTTTACTAGCCATACAACGGACAAGGGTCTCATATCTAAAATATACTTGGAACCCAAAAAATTAAACCACCCAACAACAAATCCTCAAAGAAACAACTGCCCAATAAATAAGTGGGCGAAAGACTTAAAGAGAAGCTTCTCTGAAGAAGAAAGAAGGATGGCCAATAGACACATGAAGAAATGTTCAACATCCCTAGCCATAAAAGAAATGCAAATCAAAACACCATTGAGATATCACCTCACTCCAGTTAGAACAGCAAAAATCAAGAACTCTAACAACAACAGATACTGGAGGGGATGTGGACAGAAAGGAACCTTACTTCATTGTTGGTGAGAATGTAAACTTGTTCAACCACTTTGGAAAGCAGTATGGAGGTTCCTCAAAAGACTTCACATAGATCTCCCCTATGATCCAGCAATCCCTCTTTTGGGCATTTACCCAAATGTTTAAAACAAGACCACACTAAAGCTACCAACACAACTATGTTTATTGCAGCATTATTTACCATAGCTAAGATATGGAACCAACCCAGATGCCCCTCAGTAGATGAATGGATCAAGAAAATGTGGTATATATACACAATGGAATTCTATGCCTCCATCAGAAAGAATGATATTGCCCCATTTGTTAGGAAATGGAAAGGCTTGGATAAAATTATATTAAGTGAAGTAAGCCAGGCCCAAAGAAACATAGGTCCCATGGTTTCCCTTATTTGCAATATCTAGTATAGGTATGAGTCAAGCGGAAAAGGTCAGATAATGTGATGTTAGGAAAATGAACCCTTAAATATGTATTTTAATGTTCTCGTTTTTTTCATGCATGTGTTTCTAACGCATTTACAAGATTATTTCTTTGTTGCTTTGGGTGTCCCTCCCCCACAGTGTAACCCCCGATTTCACTATATTTGATGTCAGTATAACATGTGGAGGAGATGGGGACAAACAAGTCGTTTAAGGATTCAGGTGGACCTGTTGCAACAATGAAAAGTACAAAATGTCATGTCAAAACCAGCTTTACAATGTCGGTGTGGTTGGGGAGGGGGGTATGATTGGGTGGGGGGAGGGGGGAGGCTGGGAAGTGAGGTGAAGGGTAAACAAAGGAGGAGGCTGCAATGCTTGGTAAGAAATGTATGCATTATCCTGCCCATGTAATTGTAACCCCTCTGTACAGTATGTTCTCAAATAAAATAAAATAAATTAAAAATATTGCAATAAAAAATAGGAACCAAACTAGAAAGAAAGCCAAATAATTGTGGAAAAATATTTACCAGCAATTATCTTGCCCATGTAATTGTAAACTCTCTGTACAGTTTTTTCACAATTAAAACAAAATAAAATAAATATTTGCCAGCAATATATTAGACACGGTCTAATAGCCATTATATATGATGAACTTAAGAAACTAACTCTTCATAATTCTAACAAACCAATCTTAAAATGGTCAAGGGAGCTAAAGAGATACTTCTCAGAAGAAGAGATAAAAAACAGCAATGAAACACATGAGGAAATGTTCATAATCCCTGGTTGTAAAAGAAATGCAAATAAAAACAAATCTGAGATACCAACTTACTCTTTCAGAATGGCCCACATCCTAAATTTAGCCAATGACAAATGCTGGAAAGGATGCAAAGAAAGAGAAACATTACTGCATTGCTGGCGGTAATGTATATTAATACAATCACTTTGGAAAGCAGTCTGGAGGTACCTCAGAAAGCTAAATATCGACATCTACTATGAACTGGTCATACCATTCCTAGGCATCTACTATGAACAACAGGAACCAGTATACAAAGACACACACCTCAATGATTATTGCAGCACTGTTCACAATAGCCACGATTTGGAAACAACCCAGATGAGCCAGTACTGATAAGTGGATCCAAAAATTGTGGTACCTATATACAATGGAATACTATGCAGCCTTTAAAAAAGACCAAATGATGGCATTTGCAGGGAAATGAATGGAACTAGACAAAATTATTTGAGTGAGGTAAGCCAAGAACAACAAGACAAACGGCACAGGGTCTACCTGATATGTGGATTCTAAAGCCAAAATGCAAGAAGGTATGACAAAGTAAACAGGACTCGAGAAACAAAGGACAGCCACTCATTTTGTTGTATCACCATTAATGACTCCATGTTCTTGACCATGTAGATGGTAGAAATATGCATGCAATGGAGGGAAGCCAGGAGGAGGAACACAATAAGTGGAAAATGGAACAACATACAACAAAGTGGCCCATCAGCTGCACTGGATATAGAAGAAAAATAACTAAGCAACCCAAACACAGTGATGGGAAGGGAGGAATGAGTGGGAAAGAGGGAAAGAGGGAATAGCCTACACTAAGCAAAAGGAAAAAATGTAAACATCATCTGAGGTGGGAAAAATAATTTGGATTGTCAAAGCTCATAGAATTAACAAACTTTAGACCATGATAACAATAATTTGCCTTGTCAAGGTTAAAAAGTGTTTGTGACTTTACTAAGTATCACAATTCCACAATACTGTGAAATATGTGAAATATATGCAATCACCTATCTCAATTTTTTCAAAACGTCTGAGAAGGGAAGGTTTATGAGGAATGAGTGACAATGTTGCCAGACACCTTGTATTCATGCACTGTTTTGTAGGATGGGAACTTCTTTGTAAAACTACTTAAAGATAATTATAATAAAAACTGTTTAAAAATAAATAAACATTAGGATGACGATAAAAAAGTTCAAATATAAAATAAATCCAGTTGGAAGGAAAATTTCTTTGGGTAGAGTAATGTAGTGTATTCTATAGCAAGTCTCACTTCAGCATTAAATTCAAAAGCTAGACCTAAAGTAAATGAAATAAACTAAGAAATTGAGTTGAAAAAAGAAAAAAAAAGAAACTCCACCCACTCTTCCTTGCCTGGACAGCTGGTGTTTGTAAAACTGCATCATGCCCCTGAATTGGAAGGACCTTACTTGGTCGTGCTAACTTCACTGTTGCCTATTATATTAGGACGAAAAACAGCATTAGATCCGTCAGTCTCTAGTGAAATAGGCAGTGGACCCATATACAGAAAAGGCTACAAGATGGACTGGGCAGACACTCAGAGGGTCCCTTAAGGATAAGACTTACTAAGTGTTAATTAGTAATAACTAGTGTGTTTTTTTAATTGTATTTTATTTTATTTGAGAACATACTGTACAGGGGAGCTACAATTACATGGGCAGGATAATGCATACATTTCTTTTTTTTTTTTTTTAATTGTATTTTATTTTATTTGAGAACATACTGTACAGAGGGGCTACAATTACATGGGCAGGATAATGCATACATTTCTTACCAAGCAAACTAGTGTGTTTTTATAATTTACTTGATTACAATTAAATTTACATTTTAAGCCTGTTCATTAGGTGGAGAGATGGGAATTTTTAGGATTTGGTAAGAAGGAATCAAGGATTTGATTTGACATGAAAACCAGTGGGGGATGTATAAAGCAGCAAAGCCCTAATAATCAGCATGACCCACTAATCAATGTGGCCCCATGTCCTGGCCCACAGGAGTGCATGGGTCATGCCACAAAAGGGGACAGGGCATGCTGCTAGAGGGGTAGGATTTCATCCTCAAATGAGCTGTGAAGAAGTTATTGAGGAATGCGCAGTTCATGAAGTGATGATTGAAAACTGTTAGGCAAGAGACCCACTGGGTCTGGGAGGGGTTCAACCTATATATAGGCTGCATGGTGAGCGCAATGGAATTGGAGAAAATCAAGTGAAGACCTTGAAGGAAGGAAGTGGTGAGATAGCAGGAGGGGAAAGACTTGGGAGAAGAGGAATTTGAGGGAGTGCAGGAGGAGAAGGATGCCAATTGGCCACCAGGCCAGAGAAGTGTAGGCCTGTGGATAGTGGAGAGGACTAAAGAGAAGAAGGAAGTGATGGAAGGGAAAAAGGAAAATGAAGGACATGTCTATAAAGAAAGAGGGAGCAAGAGAAAAGGAAAAAGCCTTACCTATTGAAGTATGGAGTTTCGAGATGATAATTTGGGGGGATGGTGGTTTGCACACTAATTAACTATGTGCAGGGCTGCCCATTGGAGGTCTGAGATTTGGTGTTTGGGGCTGGCTTGTCAATGAGTGTACAGCCCAGGACAAGGTAAATGCAGGCCCATTACTAGCATAAATAAAGTTATCCTCAATGTGCCTTATTAGATTGTCTTGTGTTTTATGCAACATAAGTATACGAGTTTACAAGTTAATAGTGTCAAAGGCCTCTAATTTTGTAAAATGTTATGAGGTCATAATAGGTTTGCAATACCCAATGGGACAATGATATCACAATGGCAATATGATGTCACAATATCAAGTCATAATAATATTTTGATGTCATAATTAGTTGGTGATGCGATAATGGTGATGAGGTCACAATAGGTTTATGATGTCACTATGGATTGATGATGTCACAATGGCATGCTAGACTTCAATCTTCCTTAACTTCAAATGAGAATATAAATCCAGAATGGGATTGTTATATCTACAAAGTTATGCACTGGCCCAAACGTTATGAACTCCCAATAAGTATGTAATGTCACAATGGATTACAATGTGCATGATATCTGACAAAGTGATGACATAATTTTCATGATATCAGAGTGCATTTCTAATATCACATGTCATACCTGAAATAAGTAAAAAACAGATTATCAGATCAAAAAGGGCTTATGTATCACAAGGGTATCTTGTCAAAGTTATGAGGGGAGGACCAGTTAATGATTTCACACTGGTGATTCTGCTTCGAAGGGTTTGTAATATTACAATGGTATAACTGATCTCAATTGTTAGACCACAATGAATATATGGGTAAACAACTGAATTTTTTTGTCACAAAGGCCATATGCTGTTTCAAAGGTGCTAAGAGGTCATAACTGATTAAAACGTCACAATGTGATGGTGATGTCACAATGGTAATGTGATGATGCAATAGGTTTGTGATATCACTGTGGTCATGAGGTCACCCATGGAATAGTGATGTCATTATGAGTTTATAATATTACAATCACATGTCTGATTTCAATTGCTACTAGTTTACAAAGAGGAAAAGAATTCAAGGAAGGAGATAGAAGTCCTAAAACCCACGAGGTTTCTAGCATGTGATGTCATAATAGGTGTGTGAAAACAGAATGGTAGAGTAATATCACAATGTCAATATGATGTCACAATATCATGTCATAATAAAGTGTTAAGGGAGTTCTGAGGAAGATGGTGGAGGAGAAGCTGGAAGCTAAACAAGCTTTCTCATAGATAGCAGTTTTAGTGTTCCAGTGAACAGTCCTAGGGTAGAGAATCACACCAAATGTGCCATCACAGTACAGAGAGTGTGTCCAGAAAGGGAAAATCCAGTCAAGGAGACAGATCTGAGCACTTGCTAGTAGCCATGGCTGCTGTGGCTGCAGCAGCAGCAGCGGCGGCCATAGCCATCATCCCTACAACAGAGAGATCCCAGGACATAGGTGCCAGACACAGCGGACAGGGGATTCAACTCAACACCAGCAAGAACTGAGAAGGAGCAGATACCTTCATCCTTCAGATTGCAGACCAGAGAGTGCCCAGGTACTAAGATTCTGACATGAGTAGAACCCTGAAGTCCTCACTCCTTCTCAGGGAGCAGAGGTGGGAATGCCAGCCTTCTCCCCTACCACCACTGGAGATCTCCATCTTTGACACTGACAAAGGTCAGGCTGAGCAGGTAGCTCCAACTCAGGCCTTGGAAGAAAACAAAAGAGTCATTTTGCAAGTCACAGGAACTAGAAGGGACCTGCCAGGCTCAGTTCCACCCAGGAAAGTCACCCCGCCCAGGCAGAGAGAGCTCTGTCCCCAGAGAAGTGACTTTCTTCACCATGTAAACAGAGCCAGAGTCTGTCCCTCCGTACAGAAGCCTAGAGAAACAATTGAAATTCAGTAAACATAAATCCTGAGAATGGCTCAAAGCTGGACTCTATGTCTCAGGAGCTAGCCCCTCAGGGGAAAGCTACTGTTTGCTGAAAGGCCTCAAATCTATCCAGAACCTAGCCTAATCACAGCTTCTCCAAACTAGAGGAAATTGCCATTTCCCTTTTTGGGATACTCAAAACAGATCTCCCTCCCATTGAACTAGCCTGGGAAGAGGATCACAAAATCCTGCCTAACACAGAGCATTTTCTGTCCAAACAAACTTACTTAAGAAACCAATCAAGCCATAGGAAAACCAAACACCACAAACAGACCAGAGACTCGACCAATAGACTGGTTATGGACACAGGGGAGATACAGGTTCTTCCCATTCCCTGCCCCCCTAAAAAAACTCAAAAAACCAAAGAACTCTTTTATGATTTTTTTTAATTTTAATTTTTAAAGGGTTTTCTGTAAATATTTTCCTCATATTTTTTTTTTGGTGTATGTGTGTATGTGTGTTTAATAAAAAGGACCAAGAGGTCCTTTTAATTGTTTTCATATTTTCTCTTTCTTTTTTGCATGACTTAATTGCTATTCTGCTCATCCCAAGATATATACCTGTTGTCAATTATTACACCTTATCCCCCATTTTGTACATAATTAATACAGAAATTTATTACTCAATTCACAACCTCTTAGGCTTAAATTCTTTACGAGGAGTTTTATTTCTTTATACCTACATAATTTTCTAGTAACCAATATAAAAAATATTTTTTAATTTTTCATGTCTCCTTTCTCTCCTCCCCTCTTCTCGTCCTATTCTTTTCTTCTCTCAATATCATTTCTTTAAACTTACCTAAATTGTGTTTCACTTCTTAAATTTGAATTTTTGTTTTTCCATTTTTTCTTTAAAATATCTCTCCTATCATTCTGCCCAATCCATTTCCCTCTCAGAGATTAGGACTTGGTTAAATTTACTCTCCTTTAATCTAACCACATCCCGCTAGTCCTATTTCCCCCCACATTTCTCCCTAAAGCTAATAATTTCTGGTTTGCAAATCCTTCTTTGCTGTTTGCAACCCATTAATCCATGGTTGTTTGATGTTGAATAGCTTGTATTTGTTGAACTATATTGTATTTGAAGCCATTTTGATTGTGCGACTACAGGGCTCTGGTTGATGCTTACCTTAAAATAGTATTCTGGCACAAAATTGGTGTTACTTTCATACCAAATTGGCAGAATAAGCTGGAAGAACACAACAAAAATGGCAAGACCAGGTGTCTGAACTCCCACTCATGATAATCAGGTGACAGAACAGTTAATGAATAATTCAGAGGAGAGTTATCAAAAGCTCTACAAACACTGCTGGTAAACATGGTGAATGAAATAATTGAAAACTTGCAAAGGACTCAGTGTGAGTATGATAGAGAGCAAGAGGAGGCAAACAAAAATTAATACAGAAATCTTGTGAGCATTAGGGATCTACTTAAAGATTAAAACAGGAATTGCATAAGCCGGTTGAGATCAGTTAAAGAGAAATACAGGGATAACATGAGAATGCTGAAAACAGTCATAGAGAGTTAGAGGAATTGTGTGAATGTGAGGAAACTTATCAAAGTGTAATACAGGAATTGAGAGAGTGGGATGAGAATAGACGAAGATCAATACAAGCATTCATGGAATTAATAAACAGACAGCTGAAACAATTCAGAGAGACCACAAAAGGAGTGATGAATGGAGCCCAACAGAAGGAAGGGGAGTCCAAGGCAACCATAACCAATCAACTAAGTGATTTGAAAATAAACACTAAACACCAAATTAAGGAAGTAAATTGAAACAATATCTAAAAAAAATCTCCAACAAAGAATTTGAAGCCATCAAAGCTGACCAATTAGAAGGAAAAGAAATAAAAAACAAAGTAGAAAGACTTGACAGTAAGTTACACCATGCAGAATATCGAATCTCGGGGATTGAAGACAGCCTGAATATTTTAGAGAAAGAACATACAATTATCCAAGAGAAATCCTAGAAATATGATCTATTCAACACTTGGAAGACACCATCAGAAAGCGAATGTGAGGATACTGGGAGTAGAGGAGCACCTAGAGACAGAAGTTAATGGTCTAGGAAATTTATTTAACAGAATCCTAGCAGAGAACTTCCCAAACATGCAAAAAATATAGGCCTATTCAGATACAAGAAGCTATTAGAACCCCATATAGACCAGACCAGAACAGAACATCCCACCGTCACATTGTAATCTGCACAGGATCAATTCAGACCAAGGAAAAGATCCTTAAATCTGTCAAGGAGAACAGATCAGTCTCCTCTAAAAGGAAAAGAATTAGAATAACCTCAGATTTCTCAGCAGAGATGAATAAAGCAAGAGCCTGGCATGATGTATGTCATGCCCTAAAGATAAGTAAGTATCAGCCAAGAATACTGTTCCCAGCTAAACCCTCCTTCATAACCAAAGGTCAAATAAAAAGAGTCCATTGCAAAGAAAACTTGCAACAATAAATTTCCACCAAACCAGCTGTACAAAAGATATTTAAAGATGTTCTACGCATAGAAAATGAACAAGACCACAGTAAAGGGTGAGAAACTGCATTCAAGGGAATAAAATTAGAACTCAACACCAAAAGCCACAAATGAATTCCTGTAACACATGGAGGTTGAACAACACACTGTTGAATCACAAATGGGTCATGGAAGAAATTAGAAAGGAAATACAAATGTTCATGATATTCAACAAAAATAAACACACAAATTACCAGCTCCTCTGGGACACAGCAAAGGCAGTACAGACAGGCAAGTTTATAGCTGTGATTTCCTATATCAATAAATTAGAGAGATCTGAAACCAACAATTTAATAAGACATCTGAACCTCCTTAAAAAAAGCAGCAAAAATAAACCCCAATCCAAGAAATGGAAAGAAATAATGAAAGTTAAATCAGAATTAAATGAATTAGAATCCAAAAACACCATATAAAGAATCAACAAAACAAAGAATTGGTTCTTCAAAAAATTTAACAAAATTGATAGACCCTTAGCAATTCTTACCAGACAAAGAAGACAAGACAACAAAATAAGCTCAAAGATGAGAATGGAAACATCACCACAGAAACAACCAACATTCAGAACATTATAAGGGAATACTTCTCAAACCTTTATGCTAATAAGTTTGAGAACCTGGCAGAAATGGACATTTTCCTAGCTAATATCGACTTGCAGAAACTCAAACAAGATGAGATAAATCAAGTAACATGACCATACAAAGCATAGAAATAGAAAGAGCAATAAGAAACCTCCCATCTAAGAAAAGGCCAGGATCAGATGGATTTAAAAAGGAATAATACAAGGCCTTCAAACCAGAGCTCACACGAATACTCCAAAAAATCTTCAATGAAATTGACAGAGAAAGTTCACTACAGAAATCTTTCTATTAAGCCATCATAATCCTCATCCCAAAGCGAGGCAGGGACTCATCAAAGAAAGAGAACTATAAACCCATTTCTTTGATGAACATTGATGTAACACACCTCAACAAAATTTTGGCCAATCGACATCAACATTTCATCCAAAAACTCACACACAACAATCAATCAGTATTTATTTCAGTGATGAAAAGCTGGTTCAATATATGCAAATCAATTAATGTAACTCATCACATCAATAGGAGCAAGAATAAGAACCACATTGTTATCTCAATAGATGCAGGAAAAGCATTTGAAAAGATCCAACACCCCTTTATAATGAAGGCTCTGGGAAAACTATGAATCCAGGGAACATTCCTCAATACAATAAAGGCAGTATATGAAAAACCTACAGCCAGCATTATACTTAATGGTGAAAAACTGAAGCCATTTTCTCTTAACTTAGGAAGGAGACAAGGATGTCCACTCTGTCCGCTTCTCTTCAATCTAGTATTAGAATGACTATCTACAGCAATAAGAAAAGATGCAAATAAAAAAGGGATCCAAATAGGGAAAGATGAAGTAAAATTCTCCCTCTTTGAGATGACATGATCTTGTATTTAAAGAATCCCATGGACCCACTCAGAAATTACTCATGATGATTCAAAACTTTGGCAAAGTAGCAGGGTACAAAATTAACTCTCAGAAATCAATGACTTTTCTGTATGCCAACAATGAGAAAAGCGTGGCTGAAATTAGAAAAGCAACTCCATTCATAATACCCCACAAAAAATAAATTACCTAGGATTTAACTTAATCAAAGAAGTGAAGGATCTTTATGATGAAAACTTTAAAAGGAAATCAAATCAGAACTTAAAAAGTGTTAAAAAAAACTCCCATGCTCCTGGATTAGAAAGATCATCATGAAAATGGTAATACTTCCCAAGGCTACCTACAAATTCAATGTGATACCTATCAATATTCCAAACTTATTCTTCAAGGAAATAGAAGAAGCAATCCAAAAATTCATATGGAACAATAAAAGACCCCGAATAGCAAAAACAATCCTCAACAGAAACAACAGTGCTGAAGGAATATCAATACCAAATTTCAAACTGTACTACAAAACCATAGTAATCAAAATAGCTTGGTACTTGCACAAAAACAGACCTCAGGAGCAATGGAATAGAATTGAACACCCAGAAAATGAACACACAGACCTATAGCCACCTAATCTTGGAGAAAGGATCTAAAAATGGAATGGAAGAAAGACAGCCTCTTTAGTAGATTGTGTTGGCAAATTTGGTTAATCACTTGTAGAAAACTAAAGTTACATCCTTATATATCACCCTGCACCAGAATCAATTCCAAATGGATAAAAGACCTCAGAGTCAAATCAGACACCCTAAAAACATTACAGGACACAATAGGAGATACTTTGGATATCCTTGGAACAGGACTAAATTTTCTTAATAGAGACCCATAAACACAACAAATCAAAGAAAGGTTGGACAAATGGGATTGCATGAAATTGCAGAGCTTCTTCATGTCAAGGGACAAAGCTCGCAAGATCAATAGAAAGCCATTGGATTAGGAGAAGATCTTCACTAGCCATAAGAGGGACAAGGGTCTCATATCTAAAATATACCTGGAACTCAAAAAATTAAATCTCCCAACAACAAATCCTCAAAGAAACCACTGGCCAATAAATAAGTGGGCTAAAGACTTACAGAGAATCTTCTCCGAAGAGGAAAGTAGGATCGCCAATAGACACACGAAGAAATGCTCAGCCTCCCTAGACATAAAAGAAATGCAAACCCAAACAACACTGAAATACAACATCACTCTAGTTAGAATGACTATAATCAAGAACTCTAATAATAACAGATCCTGGACGGGATGTTGGTGAGATTGTAAACTTGTTCCACCACTTTGGAAAGTAGTATGGAGGTTCCTCAAAAGACTCTACATACAGCTCCTTGATGACCCAGCAATCCCACTTTTGACATTTACCCAAGTGATCACAGACAAGAATATACTAAAACTACCAGCAAAACTATGTTCATTGCAGCATTATTTACCATAGCTAAGATATGGAACCAACCCAGATGCCCCTCAGTAGATGAATGGATCAAGAAAATCTGGTATATATACACAAAGAAATTCTATGCCTCCATCAGAAAGAATGGCATTTCCCCATTTTTTTAGGAAATGGAAAGACTTGGAAAAAATTAAGTGAAGTAAGCCAGACCCAAAGAAATATAGGTCCCATGTTTTCCCTTATTTGCAATAACTAATTTATGTCTGAGACAAGCAGAAACGGTCACATATGTTGTTAGGCGAAATGAACCCCTTGGTAAGGACTCAAATTGTTTTTCTTTTCTTTTTTCTAGTGTATTTATAAGATGATTTCTCTGTTGTTTTTTATGTTCCTACTCCACGGTTTAACCCCTGTTTTCAGTATATTTGATGTTGGTATAATTTTGGGAGGGGAAGGGAAAAACAAATAGGGACACAGGGTGACCCATTGCAACAATGACATGTACAAGACATTATGTCGAAAACCAAACTTTATAACTTGGGCGTGGGGTGGGGAGGTGCAAAGTGGGAAATGGGAAAGGATAGGAAGGGGAAACAAAGGAGGAGGCAACAATGATTGATAAGAAATGTAATCATTACCTTATTCATGTAATTGTAAACCCTCTGTGTGTATTTTTACAATAAAAATCATGAAATTATAAAGTAAAAATCCATGTCACTTTTTTTTTGTCGGTCATGGGGCTTGAACTCTGAGCCTTGGCACTGTCCCACAGCTTTTCAATTCAAGGATACCACTATACGACTTGAGCCACAGTACCATTTCTAGTTTTCAAGAGTTATATTGGAGATAAGAGTCTCACAGACTTTTCTGCCCAGGCTGACTTTGAACCACTATCCTCAGATCTCAGACTTTTGTGTAGCTAGGATTACAGGCATGAGTCAACAAAGCGCAGATCCAAGACAATTTTTAAAAAGCAAGCTTATTGAAACTTCTGGCTTTTTCCAAGAAACAATCTTACTTTATCAGCATTAGTTCATAACTATGAGTTACTTTTAGATGTAACTGTGAGTTTTTCAATAGAATCAAATATAAGTTTTATTATAACTAAGTATCTCACAAAAATCCACTCAATTATTACATACTATATTACTCACTATTATTGTTAGAGTGTATATTACATATAGTGGAAAGTGAACCATTTCATACAAATTAGTAGATGTTATTTTAGCATTATAAATTCACATCTGTGATTTTAAACGAAGGAATGAAAATTGTTCATGTTAAAATGAAATATGAATGTGTAGTGTGTCCCAACTGAACCTAAAATTCTGAGTTCATACAGACAAAATTATTTTCTTTCCACTAAAGACTTTGAAGTAACACTATTAGAAATAGTGAGGCAAGAGGAGGAAGAATTAAAATCATGTCAAACAATGTCTCCGTTATTCTGCTAACCCCTCCTCTTTGATGACCTGCCAATTCCCAGTTGTCACAAAGCTTCAAGTGTCTCTCTTAGAATTCTATTTGGAAAAGTTCTCAATCACTGATTCTTTTTGTACTTTCTGTTATATGAAACAAAATATAGACACTAAAACAATTTATATACAATGCACACATATGTTGAAGTCACCACAACTGAAAAAACAACGAAAAAAGTAGAACTCCCCCAGGAACAAAAACATGTTGTGTCCAGTTTTTTTGAAAGCACAAATAACTCAAATACATGTTAACTTGGAGTAGAGCCAAAAAGATAACTGTGTCTCAAAAATACGGTTGTGTTATTTGTAATT
Organism: Dipodomys merriami; assembly: GCF_024711535.1. Classification (NCBI taxonomy): domain Eukaryota; kingdom Metazoa; phylum Chordata; class Mammalia; order Rodentia; family Heteromyidae; genus Dipodomys; species Dipodomys merriami. Next base: position 11,311,512 of record NW_027206024.1, read on the forward strand.
AAATTCATCTAGATGAACCTAATATAGCAAATCTCTTGAATGGATAAAATTGTTTAAAACAAATGTGACTGTATGAGAATTGAGATCTGCACAAAATTAAAAGAATAAAATAACAAAATCATGACATTTTAAAAATTCAGAAATGCAATGAATAAGTCCAATAATATCCATATTGAAAACTGATTCCTACTGATTTAACAAGAAAAAAATATTCAACTATATAATCTGAGCAGTGTACATGAGTCTACATAATTTTAAACTACTCCAAATTACACTTTGTAGAAGACTGAAAGTGGGTTATGTAAAGGAAAACTTCAACACATGATATAAATGAATTAAAAATCTCATGAAAAGAGAGAAGTAGTTACTGGAAAATACTAGTTTAATAAAAGGTGGTCAAAATTTTCTAGTACTGAAAAAATTGTACACATATTTAGTTAGATCCAGAAAAAGACCCAAGTTACTTGAGCTGATTTGAAACTTTGGCAAAGTAGCAGGATACATCTGTAACATTTCTATGGATGCTGACTCTGGCAAGGAATTCATTTTCTTTTTGATCTGACAAATAAATATATGAAAGAACATAACTTCTACAACTAAATATCAAGACCTAACTAAACATATAACCAGAAAAGGCATCATGTAAGCCGTATTGCAACTGGGGTAAAATTGAGATACCACTTCACCCCAATTAGAATGGCTATAATCAAGAACTCTAGTAACAACAGATGCTGGACGGGATGTGGACACAAGGGAAACTTACTACATTGTTGGTGGTAGTGTAAACTTGTTCAACCACTTTGGAAAGCAGTATGGAGTGTCCTCAAAAGACTCCACATAGAGCTCCCCTATAACCCAGCAATTCCACTTTTGGGCATTTACCCAAATGTTCACAAACAAGACCACACTAAAGCTACCGACCGGCACGACTATGTTCATTGCAGCCTTATTTACCATAGCTAGGATATGGAACCAACCCAGATGTCCCTCAGTAGATGAATGGATCAAGAAAATGTGGTATATATACACAATGGAATTTTATGCCTCCATCAGAAAGAATGGCATTGCATATTTGTTAGGAAATGGAAAAACTTGGAAAAAATGATAGCAAGTGAAGTAAGTCAGGCCCAAAGAAACATATGTCCTATAGTTTCCCTTATTTGCGATAACTAGTATATGTCTGAGTCAAGCAGAAAAGGTCAGATTAGTTGATGTTAGGGAAATGAACCCTAAGATATATATTCAAATGTTTTTTTTTCTTTCATGCGATTGTTTTTTAACACATTTATAAGATGATTTCTCTGTTGCTTTGTATGTCCCTCGCCACTGTATAACCCCTGCTTTCACAGTATTTGATGTAGGTATAATTTGTGGAGGGGAAGGGAAAAAATAAATCGTTTAAATAGGGATACAGGTGGACCCATTTCAACAATGAGATGTAAAAGTCGTTTTGTCGAAAATGAACTTTACAAATTTGGTGGGGGGAGGATGAATGGGATGTGGGAGGAGGATGGGAAGGGATAGGAAGGTGAAACAAAGGAGGAGGCTACAATGTTTGATAAGAAATGCATTCATTATTTGCCCATGTAATTGTAACCCCTCTGTATAGTATTTTCACAATAAAAAAGATAAATCAGTCATACTGATTCTGTATTTATTGTAAATGTTGATTTTTTAATTAATTATTACCTTTAGTTTGCTATTTTTAAGACATTGTGTTAAATGATGTATAAATTGGTAACTAATTTTGGATGCTTTTGTTCTGAGTGTAATGTCTCACTCCAGTTCCTAACCCGTGAAATGATGTTGATTACAAAAAAATTCTAATAGCTACTGTTTATAATACACAAAATCTCATAAGCATGACACCATAAGCATTGGTTAACATTTGGATATCAGGGTCTCATGACTGATGAGGCCTATCTGCATGAGTATCATTGTACCTAGATTCCTCAGCCTAAATTTAGCCACTGTTTAAAAATGTTTATATCTTTGTCACCTATCAGAGATTAAGTCTGAATATAAAGCCTAAGGAAAATGATAAAGTAAGAATTTAGCTTTTCTTGACATAAAATAACATTATGCATCATAGAGTAACTCACTGGTTTAAAGTCAACCTATTTCTCCAAAACATTCTAAGTATTTCCTTGAAATGTGTATTATTCTCTTGAAAGGAATGGGGAATGTGAGAAGAGAACTAACCAAGCATTGCCTTCAAATATACATAATTTGGATGTACCGCTACAATTCGCTTTAAGCATTTCTGATAAAAATGTTTAAATAATTGATTTTCTGGTCAGATATAATATATCCTAGTTTCATATACTAAACTACATTCAGAAAAAAAGTGGCATCTCTATAATATGTGATGCCCAATTCTTAGGTATTTCATCCTGCCTCCATTTAATGAATGTGATTGTTTAAATCCTTCATAATTTATTAATTAAAATCGATCAGTGTCCTATAATATAATTGTGTATGATTTTATCCTAGAATGATTCAAGGAGTGCCCATTCAATCAGGACAAACATCACATTCCATTGGTATTCATATGGATAGGAATGAGTTTCTTAGGCTCTCCTGCCATTTGAAGGTGGCAGGATCAGGATTCGAACTGTGGGCTCCAGCTCCCACCACTTAAACCTGAGGATAGGGAACTCACCTGTCTGTCCAAGAACATCAGCAAGACCAGTGATAAGGCAGACACAAGTGTCTCTCAGCATTCCTCCTTGAAACTTATAAGGCTGTGATAGGAGGATCATGGTCAAAGTCACCCTAGGCAGAAAAGTCATTGAGCCCCCTTTCCTACTTCAATGCCAACAAACCAGAATTCGGGCCGTATGGCTCCAGTTGTAGAGGGCTAGCCTTAAGCAAAAGCAGCTGATCGACTGTGCCCAGATCCTTAATTCAAGATCTGGGACTGGCAACAAATAGACATACAGAACAATCTGTGCAGCCATCCAGCTAAAGCAGGTCACCCTCAGCAGCCTTTATTTACATTTTATACTGAGGCCAATGCAGGAACGAGCACAAACCAGGCAGGGAAAGTGAAGATGAGGTTTCTTAGAAGTAATCAATATTCAGAAAATTAAACTTGGGAACATAAAATGGTAGCATACTTACGTAAAAACTACCATTACAAAAAATGATGAAGGGGATGGGAATGTGGATTCCTGAGAGTTATTGCCTACCATGCAAGAAGTCCTGGGTTCGATTCCTCAGTAGCACATACACAGAAAAAGCCAGAATTGGTTCTGTGGCTCAAGTAGTATAGAGCTACAGAGAGTGCCAAGGCCTTGTGTTCAACCCAAGAACTGGCAAAGAGATAGCTATGTAGATAGGTACGTAGGTAGGTAGGTAGATACATAGACACATAGAAACATAGATACATAGATACATAGATACATAGATACATAGATAGATACATAGAAAGATGATAGATAAATCTGGTTTTGGATGTCAGGAGGAAAGAAGGGCTTTCGTAACTGTTTTCTACCTTCAAATACAGTGTTACCCTGGAGTTCTTCCTGCTAACAAGGCTAGGGCTCAGATCCTGAGAACTTCATTTGAACCCAGGATGGGTCAATAATGTTTCTTTCCTGCTTCTATAGCTGGAGAACTCTAAGAACATTTAGAGTGCAAGTACTTATCACCAACAGAAACACAGGAAATTCTTGAACTTCTGATATTTCAGCAGTGGAAGTCCGAGTGTCATAGACTTTCCTGCCCTGGCTGGCTTCACCCTGTGATCCTGAGACCTCTGCTAGGATGACATGTGTGAAGTACTGGTGCTCTGCTAGGTTCATAACTGTAATGACATTGACAATACAAGTCAGGGATTATCACAAAGGGTTTGGTGAGCATATTAAGCCTTTCAACAATGGACCTTTCAGAACCCTGTAGGACACAATGTTGTAATGCTAGAGTCTGAAAGTGTGGGCATATGGATTTGCTACACTTGAACCTGGAGCTCTGACTCCAATTCTGGTGTACATCAGCATTCATTTCCAGAGAATGTTCTCCTAATCAGCAAATAGGAAAAGTAAGTTGATTGACCCTCACTTTTTTCCAGTTGTGTGTCCCGAACTCAAACCTGGGCACTGTCCCTGAGCCCTTCAGTTCAAGGTGAACATTCTACCACTTGAGTCATAGTGCCACATGTGGTCTTTTTGTGGTTAATTGGAGATAAGATTCTAATAGGCTTTCCTTGCCTAGGCTGTATTTGAACTGTGGTCTTCAGATCTCAGCCTCCTGAGAAGCTAGGTATCCAGTTGTGAGCCACCAGCATCTGGCCTATTGTTTCTCACAGTCCTGGGGCTTGAACTTAGGGTATGGGTACTGTCTCTGAGCTTCTTTTTCTCAAGGCTAGCGCTCTACCACTTGAACCACTCCACAGCTTCTAGGTTTTTCTGAGTATGTGACAGCAACTCTGATCTTTCCCTCACATTGCGACACGTTTACCAAGACCCTGAGTTCAAATTCCAGGCTAGGAAAGAAAACTCGCAGAAATTCCAAACCAGGGAGCTTTATTTTTTATTTAGTTAAATGATTAATTAATTATTTAATTTAATCTTTATTTTGCCAACACAGGGGTTGAACTCAGGTCGTGCAACTCTGCCTCAGCTTCGATTGCCCTAGGCTGGAGTACAACCTCTGGACCCATAGCCGATCTTGGGATCCTAGGCCCAGAGGGCTTGCATGAAGAAAAAAAAAAGTACGATACCACAAAAAGTGGCGAGCTGCATAGGGCTGGGGGTTTACATTTTTTATCTTTACATGATAACCATCCTGGTTCTGAATGACACAGCTGCAATTGGACCTGACCAGCCATTGCTGAAGGCTGGTGAGCTATCAGGGAAACCATAGGCCTACCTGTCAACATAGGCCCTGGGTTCAAATCCCGGTCCTGACACCTACCAATGGCAGGAGATCACAAGAGACTAATTCCTGTGCATAGGAATACCTATTGAAAGAGTACTTCATGCTTCAGTGTAGTCTAAAAATGGATGCAATAATCCTATCATATGGATTGATCTTAATTAATAGTTTATTGAACATGAAAAGAATAATATTCCATCAGTGACAGTATAATAAATGCCTAAGAGTTGGTAGGAACATAGTAGGTTTGATTCAATCATAGACAAACAGATCTGGTGCTCCTTTCCAATATGTATTTATTTGTATACCACAATCTGCCTATCCATGTATCACTGTTTTGGCCAAAACTGGGGCTGGATCTCAGCACTTGGGAAACCCTGACAGCTTCATTGGCTAGAGGCTGCTGTGCTCACACTCATCCATTCATGAATTGGGCCTGCTAGGCCCTGACTTGAGATCCAAGCACTGCCAAAAATATAATCTTGGAGTAAGAAGCCGAGTATGACACATGTTTTCCTTTTCTGGGAGAGTCCTGAGTGTCAGGCATGATGGATATCATATCTACAAATCTGGATGCTGTGATAGGATGTAAACAATGTAATAAATGGTAGTGGTGTCATCAGAGTCAATAAAATAATTGCTAAATAAATGAATAAAATCAGAAATAAAATGAATAACTACACCAAACACAATATGTACTGAATATCTGTAAGGAAGTATAATTCCTGTTTTTAAAATGGATATAAAGAGTATGTTTTCCCAGCCTGAAGTTTGAATTCAGACATAGGGAACAGGCCTGAATTGCTTGTCTTCAAGCATGGTCAGATTCCTTTCTCTCACAGTGCTACATATTTACCCAGGACTTGAGTTCAAATACCAGGCCTGGCAGAAAAAATGGCACGAATTGCAAACCAGGGGGCTAATTTTTTTAATGGCGGGTTATTGTGGAAGCGATTGTCCTGCCTGACAACATAGGTTGTGAGGCCTGGAGAAGCAAAAGTTGAGGAGGTGACACCTCCACAAATTGAGCATCTCAGAGGAAGGAGACATGACCCCTTTGCAGGGATCACCACACAGCAGCTCAGTGGCAGACAGAGCTGGAACCACAGGCCTCCTGCCCCATTAGCTGCCACCAGAGCAGGCGTGGGGATGGGAAGTGGGACAGACGGCATCTGAGAACAAAATCTGCTTCATCCATGACCTGCATGATAATGTGGACTTCCATAGTCCAGCGGATGAGCACCACCATTGATGCAGCCAGCTGTTGGCACATATCTGCACTGTCTTGGAGTCCCTCATGGCGTGTAAAGAGCAGATGTTCATCCTGGATGAACTGTGTCTGGAGAAAGCCAAGCGCGTGTGCTGGCTCTCCCAGGAGAAGATGGAGAAAAGAGAGCTGGGGGAGCTGCTGTCCCTTCTTGCAGGGGAAGGAGTGGATAAAAGGCTCCAGATGCCGGCACAGGATGAGCCCCCACCACTGCAGCTGCTTCAGATGCCTCAGGCTCTGGGGTGGGCAAAATGAGGGAGGAGCAGAAAGGTTTTGAAGAATTGCAACTTCAAGACAGCTTGGAAACTGCCATAGGCAAAGTCTGGGTTCCCGACCCTGTAGATGACTCCCCTATGGATCACATCCTGCAGCAGATGCCCCACATCCGGAGCCACCTACAGCTGGCAGGCTTGGTCAAGGAGCGTTCCCTTTCTTTCTTCTGTAGACTGATGTGGATGATGACTCTATGTGACATACTGATTATCAAAAGCCACGTCAGCCACCAGAAATAAGTGGCCAGGCAGCCTTTGCTCAGGCCTCCATCTGCCGTGTGATGGGAAGGGTAAACTGAAGGTCAGGTAGGGCAGAGGCTGCCGGGAAGTGGCCCAAATTCAAGGAACATCTAATAGCCCATTGCTGGCCAGGGAAGAGACCCACATTATGCTTATCTCAAACAATAAATTGTTTTCAAAGGAAAGAAAAGCCTCCAACAAAGATTTGTTTTTCCAGTCCTCTGGCTTGAACTCAGGGCCTGGCCACTGTCCCTGAGCTCTTTTTGGTTAAAGCTGGCAGTCTACCAGTTGAGTGTTTTCTGATAGTTCATCGAAGATAAGAGTCTCACACACTTACCTGCCCAAGCTGGCTTGGCACCATGATCCTCCAGATCGCAGCTTCCTGAGTATCTAGGATGACAGGTATGAGCCCCCAGTGCCCAGCTTGTGATGACTTTTGAAGGCATTTTGTCAAGTCTGTGAAAGGAGTCCCAAAGGGCCTGGATAGACCATGACCAAATCAAGGAGCTGGGATGGGGGAAGGCTCATCTTCTAGCCATTCTGTTCTCCAAAATTAAAGATGCCAGTTGGTGTTGTATGCATCAAATACCTAGGCCAACAGCCATCAGGCTTAGTGGGGAATAGGTAGAGAATACCCAAAGATTGCAGTGTAGAAATCTCTGATTTTGCATGCATGTGGTGTGTGTGTGTGTGTGTGTGTGTGTGTGTGTGTGTGTGTGTGTGTGTGTGTGAACTCAGGGCCTAGGTTCTATCCCTGAGTTTTCTTGGTCAAGCCTAGTACTCTGCCACTTGAGCCACAGTCCTACTTGCTTTATGATGGTTTATTGTAGGTAGGAGTCTCAAGGACTTTCCTGTCCAAGGTGGCTTGGATCAAGAGTAAACACAACTCACAGGTACAATCCCCATGGTGGGAAACTCCTGCCCCCTGCTTGCCAGACGTGGAACATGAGAGGCCGTGACATTGTCCTCTAGATTTCAGTTGGGGGAAGTGACCAGGGCCAAGCTGACTTTTGCTCACCATGGGTGCTGATGCCAGAGCAGGTCTGTTCCACCCTAGGCTAAGAGAGCGCCAGGATTCCCGGATCCCAGGGGCACAAGGAAGGGAGAGGTCAGCTCCAGGCTGAGCTAAGAGCCTTTGCCCACAGACACCCCAACTTGGCCTTCCTGATCACCATAAGACCGGTCAAAGAACAACCCCCAAAAAACAAAATTGGAGCTGTGGGTAAAAGTGCTAGAGCTCTAGCATCGAACCAAAGAGATCAGGGACAGAGCCCCCAAGCTTTGAGTTCAAGACCCCCAGCTGACCCTCCCCCATAAAACACAGGTTGGCTAAAGTAAAGTTGTAGGATTTGTGAAGTGTTTCTGAAGAATGGTGATACTAAAGAAATCACCCTAATTTTAATGACAGCTGAAATTGTGACATACAGCTATGTGCTGAGTCCTTCACAAGGTGCTGTTTGTTGGGGCCTTCCCACATGGAGTTTTGTGCTGAGTCCTCAAAAAGGTGCTGTTTTCTGAGTCATCCCAAAGGGTGCTATGTGCTGAGTCCCTGAGAAGAGTGGGCCATGCTGGATTTTTCAAAGGGTGCTGTGTGCTGAGTCCCTTACACAACGTACTATATGCTGAGTCCTTCAAAGGGTGCAGTGTGCTAATTCACCCCAAAGGGTGCTGCTATGTGCTGAGCCTTTGAGAAGTGAGGGAGGAGGTGAATTTTTCAAGTGCTTTGTGCCAAGACCTTAAAATAGGGTGCTCTGTACTGTCCTGCAAATAGTGCTCTGGGCTGAGACCTTTGCCAGTGTGGTATGTACTGAGTCCTTCCACACTGTGGCATGTGCTGAGTCTTTCAAAATTGTGCTATCTGCTAAGTTTTTTGAAGGGTGCTATGCACTGAGTGCTTTACACAGGGTGCAATGTACTCAGTCCTTCAAAGGGGGCTGTGTGTGTCTTAACACAGGATGCTATGTATTGAGTCCCTGGGAAACAGTGCTGTGTGCTTGAGTTTTTCAAAGCATGCCATGTGCTGAGTCCTTTACACTGTGGGCTATGGATTCCCTCATTCAAAGGATGCTGTGTGGTGAGTACTCTAGACAGTATACTATATACTGAGTCATTCAAAGGGAGCTGTGTACTGAGTCCTTTACACAGGGTGCTTTGGGCTGTCTTTTGAAGTGTGCTGTGTGCTAAGTCAACTAAAAGGGTGTTATGTTCTGATTCCTTGAGAGGCAGTTATCCCCAACAAGCACACACACACACACACACACACACACACACACACACACACACATGGGTCACTGTACACCTGCTTGGTGTGTAGAGTGGAGGGGGGAAGGAAGAGAGTCTCCTCCCGTGGTGGGGCTGAGGGGAGATTCGATCCCCCGGGCAGGTACTGGGTTTAGGGAGGAGTGATGAGCTGATGTGAGGCTACAATTGCGTGGCCTGGAAGCCTTAGGGCCCAGTCAGGGCTGGGCTTGCAGCAGGGTTGGGGGCGGTGGCAAAGGGGAAGGGAGCATGTCAAGGGGAGGAGGGGTAGGACCCAGGGCACACTGTGTTCACAGCGGGGGGCGAGTGCACTCCGTGGGGGCAAGGAAACCCAGGAGAGGCGTGAGGGCAGAGAGAGAGAGAGAGAGAGAGAGAGAGAGAGAGAGAGACAGAGACAGAGACAGAGACAGAGACAGAGACAGAGACAGAGACAGAGACAGAGACAGAGACAGAGACAGAGAGAGAGAGAGCAGATCGAAGAGAGCACACACACAAAGGCAAGCAGCTTTATGGGCTGGCGACATCTCAAATCTTAGCGCAGGTCCTGGCGGGAAGCACAGAGCATGTGGAGCCTGTGCAGCAGGACATTGCCACAGGCAGCTACTCGGAGGTGTGGTTGCCATGGCAGGCCTGAGTCTGAGGTCCCTGCCCAGGGAGTATGGTGCTGGAGGTGGCTGAGGCGGGGGCAGTGTTGGCTGATGAGGAGGAGCAGAGGCCATGTGCAGCCCCCTCCATGCTTCGCAGACGCGAGCCTGCCCACTCCCTGCAGCATCGCGTTTCAAACATGGTGTTTTTGGCTCAGACCGATGGTGCCTCTTGAAGTCGCCCAGGAGAGATGGCACGCCCCTGGCTTGCTTGCAGACCCTAGTAGGTCTCAGATCCAGGTCGTTGGACTCTGGGCCTGCATGCCTCTGGAGCCTCTGCCTACAGCTTCTCCCAGTAGCACACATGAGTGGCTGCCCCATGGGCCTGCACCCTGCGAACCCTCCTGCCAAAAGGCCATCTCCTGCTGACATGGACCCACCCATCCTTCCTCCCGTCTCCTGTCCTGCTATTGTGTGCCCCACGCCCCACAGCCTATCATGTCCCTGCCACAAATGTACCCCAGGGTTGGAGAGTGGGAGTGGGTGTTGACCCCGGGATCTCACCCCCACACTAGTAACCGGTGTACCAGGAAATGGGGTAATGCAGGAATGGGTGAGGAGGGCCAGGGGTTAGCCTGGAACAGTGGGAGCCACACAGCTGCTCATCTGCACCCTTCCTCTCCCTGGTGGGAACATGGTGGCTTTAGTCAGAGGTGGGGAGCAGCACCTCCACACCTGCCTTCTTGGGTCTTTTGCTTTTTGCTGGGGGTGGTGGGTGTTGGATGCAAAAGATAGGCCCTCCTTGCTGTGTGAGCCCTTGTCTTCTGTGCTCGGTCACCCTTTCACCTGAGGAGGGTCCCGGAAAAGCCCACTAGTTATGTGAGGGCACTTGGAGTCAGATAGAAGGTGAATATCTGGGAAGAACACACCCCCTCTGACACACATATACCTGACTTGTGCCCCCCACATCAGCTGTCAACAGTTCTCACAGGGTGATCACATTTCAGAGCTCTCCCAGCATCTGCTGGCTCACAGTTCATCTGCTCTCCTAGTCCTTCACAAGAATCCCCCAAGTCACCCAGAAGCATCTAGGCTGGAAGTAGGGAGTCTGTCCATGTATGTAGCCTTTAGGACCCCATGCATTTCCCAACACTGCCCCTACCTCAGATCAGAAACCTCTCTGGGACACTGTGACCACCCTGCTTGCTTTTAGTCCTGGCTCTGAGGATCCACCTATCTCAGGACACCTTCACACAGAATCCTGGCCTGGGATTTTGGTGAATGGTGAGTAAATGCTGGTTTTTCCCAAGGGAAAGTGTCTGGCCCTTGAGAAAGGGAGAGGCAGAGTGGTTCTGCGTTATTAGAGCGGTGGTCCTTTGGGTGGGAGCCACTAGTTTGACAAGGGAATCACTGTGCTCCAGCTTGTATCTTGTCCCAGAGGAGGAACCAACAAACTCAGGAGAGACACTGCTGGGTCTATTTGTGTGTTCGTCTGTGTGTGTGTGTGTGCGTATGCATGAGAGAGAGAGAGAGAGAGCGGGATGGAGGGAGAGGGAGAGACAGAGAGGGAGAGAGAGAGGGAGAGAGAGAAGCAGAGAGAGATCATCTTTCTCCTTATACCTGTCTGTACTCAGGTTGAGTGATCAGTTGGCAAATTACAGGTGCTGCATGGAGGAGTCTTCTGTCACAGGGCTGGATTTATGTGTGTGTGCCTGTGTGTGTGCCTGTGTGTGTGTGTGTGTGTGTGTGTGTGTGTTCGGAGAACAGGGAGAACAATGAAAACATTTAAGTCAATGTGTCTAAAAAGAGCAAAAGCATTTTATATGTATGTGTGTGGGTGTATTCTAATTTTTTCATCAATGCCAAGTATGAGTCCAGCCATAATTTTTGTTTTCTGCTTGAACATTTCATGGCTCCTTTGGAGAAATTTTCACTAGATGATCCTTTCCACCTATCTCTTCCCTATTTCCTATAGCCCACAGTAGCTGCTGGGCCTGTGTGGGTCTCCCCTAGGAGGCCTGTGTGAATTGCAGACCAGAGTGGACACCTGTCCTTCTGTCTTCAGCCAGAAGGCTCATGAGGCAAGTGTGAATGCAGCCATACTCTTCTAGCCAGACAGTCTGCTCTTGTGTGTATATTTGGAGCTAATTCAAGGGTTGGGAATGTGTCTGCCAAACATAATTAAGGAAGAAAATGCGGGGAGGGGGAGGAGGTCAGGGGCTGTGAGGCTAGCAGGGTCTGGAGAGTGGTAAACGGTGTGATATGGCACATGGTTCACCACGACCATGGAAGAGAAGGCAACCTTACCCAGGGCATTGACTGTGTCCGTGGGAATCTGGGCAGGGTGCTCTGGTGACATGGATTCCCTCCCGGGGCATTGTACCAGTGGTCAATCATCTCTGGGTTCCTGCAAACTTCAATTTGTGTCCCACCTGGGCGATTTCCAGCTGGGTAGTGGTAGGCACTTGCATTCCCCCTGTGGAGCCTGCTCGGTATCAGGCCGTGGAAGTTAGCAAGGGCTCTCTGAATGCCAGTTCCTTTTCTTTTTATTTTAATTTTTATTTTTTGTGTACATACTGTACAGAGGGGTTACCATTACATAGGCAAGATAATGAGAATATTTCTTATCAAGCATTGCAGCCTCCTCCTTTCTTTAACCTTCACATCAGTTCCCAGCCTCATCCCACCCCTCCAACCAACCCCCCGGCTCCCGCACCAAAGTTGTAAAGTTCGTTTTCGACATGACAACTTCTACTTCTCATAGTTGCAACGGGTCCACCTGTATCCTTTAACGACTTGTTTTTCTCCATCTCCTCGACAAATTGCACCGACCTCAAATATAGTGAAAGCAGGGGTTATACTGTGGGGGAGGGACACACAAAGCAACAAAAAATAAATTTATAAATGAGTTAGAAACAAAGGCACGAAAGAAAAAAAAACATTAAAATACATATCTAAGGGTTCATTTTCCTAACATCACATTATCTGACCTTTTCTGCTTGACTCATACATGTACTAGATATTGCAAATAAGGGAAACCATGGGACCTATGTTTCTTTAGGCTTTGCTTACTTCACTTAATATAATTTTTTCCAAGCCTTTCCATTTCATAACAAATGGGGAAATGTCATTCTTCCTGATGGATATATAGAATTCCATTGTGTATATATACCATATTTTCTTGATCCATTCATCTACTGAGGGGCATCTAGGTTGGTTCCATATCTTAGCTATGGTAAATATGCTACAATAAACATAGTTGTGTTGGTAGCTTTAGTGTGGTCTTGTTTGTAAACATTTGGGTAAATGCCCAAAAGTGGGATTGCTGGGTCATAGGGGAGCTTTTGTGAAGTCTTTTGAGGAACGCCCATACTGCTTTCCAAAGTAGTTGAACAAGTTTACATTCCCACCAACAATGCAGTAAGGTGCCCTTCTGTCCACATCCCCTCCAGCATTTGTTGTTGTTAGAGTTCTTGATTTTTGCCATTCTAACTGGTGTGAGGTGATATCTCAATGTTGTTTTGATTTGCATTTCTTTTATGGCGAGGGAGGTTGAGCATTTCTTCCTGTGTCTATTGGCTATCCTTCTTTCTTCTTCAGAGAAGATTCTCTTAAAGTCTTTAGCCCACTTATATATTGAGCAGTTGTTTCTTTGAGGATTTGTTGTTGGGGGATTTAATTTTTTGAGTTCCAAGTATATTATAGAAATGAGACCCTTGTCCGTTGTGTAGATAGTGAAGATCTTCTCCCTATCTGTGGGATTTCTATTGATCTTGTTAGCTATGTCCTTTGCCTTGCAGAAGCTCTGCAACTTCATGCAATCCCATTTGTCTGAAATTTCTTTCATTTGTTCTGTTTCCGGGTCTCTATTAAGAAAATTTTGGCCTGAGCCAAGGAGAACTAGGGTTTCTTCTATTCCATCCTGTAATGTTTTCAGAGTGTCTGCTTTGACTCCGAGGTCTTTGATCCACTTGGAGTTGATTCTGGTGCAGGGTGATATATAAAGATCTAGCTTTAGTTTTCTACATGTAGTTAACCAATTTTGCAAGCACCATTTACTGAAGAGGCTGTCATTCTTCCATTCTATTATTTTAGCTCCCTTATCGAAGATTAGTTGGCTATAGGTCTGTAGGTTCATTTCTAGGTTTTCAATTCTATTCCATTGCTCCTGAGGTCTGTTCTCATGCCAGTACCAAGCTGTTTTGATTATTATGGCTTTATAGTAGAATTTGAAATTTGGTATTGATATTACACCAGCGGTGTTCTTTGCGTTGAGGAGCATTTTTGCTATTCTGGGTCGTTTATTTTTCCAAATGAATTTTTGGATTGCCCCTTCTATTTCCTTTAAGAATGAGGTTGGAATTTTGATAGGTATTGCATTTAATTTGTAGATAGCCTTGGGAAGTATTGCCATTTTCACGATGTTAATCTTTCCAATCCAGGAGCATGGGAGATTTTGCCATTTTCTAAGTTCTGTGTTGATTTCCTTTTTCAAGATTGTAAAGTTTTCATCATAGAGGTCCTTCACTTCTTTGGTTAAGTTAATTCCTTGGTATTTTATTTTTTGAGGGGCTATTACAAATGGAGTTACTTTCCTAATTTCAGCCACACTTTTCTCATTGTCGGCCTACAGAAAAGCCATTGGTTTTGGGGGGTTAATTTTATACCCTGCTACTTTGCCAAAGTTTTGAATCAGGTTGAGTAATTTTGGAGTGGTGTCTATGGGGTTCTTTAAATACAAGATCATGTCATCTGCAAAAAAGGGTGAGTTTTATTTCTTCTTTCCCTCTTTGGATCCCCTTTATGTTTGCATCTTGTCTTATTGCTGTAGGCAGTCATTCTAATACTAAATTGAAGAGAAGTGGAAAGAGTGGACATCCTTGTCCTGTTTCTGAGTTAAAAGGAAATGGCTTTAGTTTTTCACCATTAAGTATAATGCTGGCTGTAGGTTTGTCTTATACAGCCTTTATTGTATTGAGGAATGTTCCATGGATTCCTAATTTTTCCAATACTTTCATCATAAAGGGGTTTTGGATCTTGTGGAATGCATTTTCTTTATCTATTGAGATAAGCATGTGGTTCTTATCCTTGCTCCTGTTGATATGTTGAATAATATTAATTGATTTGTGTATATTGAACCAGCTGTGCATCCCTGAAATGAATCCTGTTTGATCGTGGTGTATGAGTTTTTGGATGAAATGTTGGAGTCGATTGGCCAAAATTTTGTTGAGAAATTTTGCATCAATATTAATCAAAGAAATGGGTCTATAGTTCTCTTTCTTTGATGAGTCCCTGCCTGGTTTTTTGATGAGGGTTATGATAGCTTCATAGAATGTGTGTGGTAGTGAACTTTCTCTTTCAATTTTATTGAAGTGTTGGAGTAGTATTGGTGTGAGCTCTATTTGAAGGCCTTATAGAATTCCGCTATAAAACCATCTGTTCCTGAACTTTTCTTAGCTGTTAGGTCTTTTATTGCTGTTTCTATTTGAATGCTTGTTATTGGCCTGTTAAGATGGTTTAACTCATCTTGGTTTAGTTTTGGCATGTCAATATTTGCTAGGAAAATGTCCATTTCTGTCAAGTTCTCAAACTTATTAGCATAAAGTTTTGAGAAGTATTCCCTTAAAATGTTCTGAATCTTGGTTGTTTTCATGGTGATGTTTCCATTCTCATCTATGAGTTTATTAATTTGGGTGTGTTCTCTTCTTTTTCTGATAAGATTTGCTAAGGGTCTGTTAATTTTGTTAATTTTTTCGAAGAACCAACTCTTTGTTTTGTTGATTCTTTCTGTAGTTTTTGTGGATTCTAATTCATTTAATTCTGATTTAATTTTGATTATTTCTTTCCATCTACTGGAATGGGGTTTATCTTGCTGCTCTTTTTTAAGGAGTTTCAGATGTGTCATTAAATTGTTGGTTTCATATCTCTCCAATTTGTT
This sequence comes from Dipodomys merriami, assembly GCF_024711535.1. NCBI lineage: Eukaryota > Metazoa > Chordata > Mammalia > Rodentia > Heteromyidae > Dipodomys > Dipodomys merriami. Next base: position 11,326,950 of record NW_027206024.1, read on the forward strand.
GATGTAGGAGCTCAGAGCTATAAACTTGCCTCTGAGTACTTCCTTTGCTATGTCCCAGAGGAGCTGGTAATTTGTGTGCTCATTTTTGTTGAATAGCATGAACATTTGAATTTCCTTTCTAATCTCTTCCATGACCCACTCCTGATTCAGCAGTGTGTTGTTCAGCCTCCATTTTTTACCAGACTTTCTTTGGTGGCTTTTGGTGTTGAGTTCTAATTTTATTCCCTTGTGGTCAGAGAGAATGCTAGGTATACCTTCAATGTTTCTGAATTTGGACAAGTTTGCTTTGTGGCCTAAAATGTGGTCTATTTTAGAAAATGTTCCATGTGATGCTGAGAAAAATGTGTATTATGATGTTGGTGGGTGAAATATTCGGTAGATGTCTGTTAAATCTAGTTGATCTTTGCAGGTGTTTAGATCGGCTTTTTCTCAGTTGAGTTTTTGCCAAGTTGATCTATCTAGTGGGGGAGAGTGGTGTGTTAAAATCCCCAACAATTAATATCTTTGGATCTATGTGGGATTTGAGGGAAAGTAGTGTTTCTTGGATAAATTTGGGTGCTCCATTGTTTGGCGAATAGATATTTAGAATTGTAATATTCTCCTGAAGGACAGATCCTTTATTTAGTATGTAGCGACCTTCTTTATCTCTTCTCACGAATTTTAATTTGAAGTCTATTTTATCTGATATTAGGATTGCAACTCCTGTCTGTTTGTGGGGGCCGTTTGCTTGGTAGATTTTTCTCCAGCATTTAACATTGAAATTCTTTTTGTTTTTATGGGCAAGATGTGACTCCTGAAAGCAGCAGATAGAAGGATCTTGTTTTTAATCAAACTAGACAGTCTATGACGCTTAATTGGAGAGTTAAGTCCGTTAATGTTAAGATATAAGACTGTGAGGTATTTGGGAGTTCCTGCCATGTTATCCACCTTCTTGGGCGTTGCAAAAACTGGCTTCTTCCTATGGTTCTTGGATTCAGAATTCCTTTGTGGTCTCCCTGACTTCCTTCAGCTCTTTGTTAATGGGTTCCATGAATGTCTTTAGTGATCTTTGTGTATTCTCTTCTTGCTCTCTCAATTCCTGTATTACTCTTTGATTAGCTTCCTCCTGTTCATACCATTCTTATAGTTCTCTTTGAGTGTTGTCAGACTGTTCACTCCATTCCTGCCTTTCTCTTTGAGTATTCTCAAGGTGCTCACGCAAATCCTGTATCAGTTTTTGAGTAGGTTCCTCTCGCTCATGTTATTCCTGTATAAACCTTTGGATTGCCTCCTCTCTGTAGCACGCTCATACAGAAATCTTTTGTGGGTTTTCAATCTTTTCCTGAATTGACGTATTGTTTTTCTCCTCTCTCCCTATCACGCTCATACAGAGTTCTTCGTATGTTTTCAATGTTTTCATTTATCATGTTTGTCAGCAGTATTTGTAGAGCTATTTGGGAACTCTCCTCTGGATTATTCATTATCTGTTCTGTCCCCTGATTATCATGAGTGGGAGTGGAGATACCCGTACTTGCCATTTTTCTTGTGGTTTTCCAGCTTACTCTGCCCATTTGGGATGAAAATAACACCAGTTTTGTGCTAGAACACTAACTTAAGGCAAGCATCAACCAAAGGATGAATTTGCACAATCAATAGTCTGCAGATACAATCTAGTTCAACAGGTACCTCTATTCAACATCAAACAACTGTATATTAATGGGCTATGAACCGCAAAGAAGAATTTGGTAAACCAGAAATTATTAGGTTTAGGGAGAATTGTGGGTAAAAAATAGGAATAGTGTTATGTGGGAAGGTACAAGGAGAGTTAACTAAGTCCTAGTCTCAAAGCAGGAAATTGGTTGGATAGGATGAAAGTAGAGAGAGAGAAAACAAGAAGAAAGGGAAAAGAATAAAACAGAGACCAGAAAAAATAGAAAAATAAAAGTTAATAATATGCAGAATTGAGAACCAATTATTCAAAGAGCATGAATATAATGAGAGAAAGGGAGGGATATAAAGGAGATGTGAAAAACTTAAAAATAAAAATACTTAAAATATTATATAGGTATAAAGAGGTAGTACTGCTATTAAGGAATTTAAGTCTAAGAGGTTTTGAATTGAGTAATAAATTTTTGGATTAAGTGTGTACACAATGGGGGATAGGGTCTAAGAGTCAACTACGGGTTTATGTGAGGATGTGCAGAACAACAATAAAGTCCCATAAAGAAGAACAAAAGAGAGAAAAAGGTGAGAATGATAAGGAAGAAAGAAAAAAAGACCAGAAGTTCAGTCGAGCTAAGCAAAAAACAAAAAGAAAAAAAAATTTGTAAAAACAGAGAAAAAAGAAAGAAAAACGCACACACACATGTATCAGTAAAATAAAGATTATAAGGGGAAAAATATTTCTAGAAAACAATTTTTTTCAAAAAAGGTAAAAATTAAAAAAAATTTTAGAAAAGAAAAACAATTTTTGTAAAAGGTATAAAAAAGAAGAAGAAAAAAAAAGTTCTTTGATTTTTTTGGGAGGGTTGTGAAAAATCCTGTATCTCCCTTGTGTCTGTAATCAGCCTCTGGTTGCAGTCTCTGGTCTGCTTGTGGTGCTGCGGCTCGGTTGGTTTCTTAAGTCAGTTTGTTTGGACAGGCAGAAAAATGCTCTGCTTTACCCAGGATTTTGCTATCCTCCTCCCAGGTTTGTTCAATGGGAGGGGGTCTGCTTTCATTATCACAAAAGAGGGAGATGGCTTTTTCCTCAAGTTTGGAGATGCTGTGATGAGGCTTGGTTCTGGCCTTTCAGCAAACAGTAGCTTTTCCCGGGGGCTAGTTTGTGAGAAACTCACAGAGCCCAGCCTGGAGCCACTCTCAGAGTTTCTGTTTACTGATATCGAGGCTGCTAAAGGTAGGTGAAGCCTCTGGCTCTGATTACCCAGTGAAGAAAGCCACTCCTAGGGTGGCAACCGAACTGGGTGACTTTTCCCTGGGTGGAGCTGAGTCTGGCAGTTCACGCCGTTAAGTTCTTGTGACCTGCTAAATGACTCCTTTTATTCCAAGGCCTGAGTTGCAGCTAGCAGCTCCAAATTGGTATCCAAGATGGAGATCTCCTGTACTGGGGGGGGGAGGGGTGGCCTTCCCTCCTCTGCTCTCGGCCAAGAAGTGAAGACGTCAGGCTTCTACTCACACAGAGTCGTGTTTCTTGGGTCGTGTCTGGTCTGCGAACTACAGGATGAAGATGGCTGCTCCTTATCGGTTCTTGCTGGTGTTGAGTGGAATCCGCTCGCCGGCCACATCTGGCTCTTTCATCCCGGACTGTCTCTCTTTCAGGTATGGCGGTAGGGCCACCGCCACAGCGGAAGCAGCGGCCACTGCTGGCAAGAGCTCAGATCTGTCTCCTTGCCTGGATTTTCCCTCTCTGGCCTAACTCTCTGTCCTGTGAAGGCACACTTGGTGTGATTCTCTGGCTTAGGACTGTTCACTGGTACTCTAAAACTGCTTTCTATGCGAGAGCTTGTTGAGCCTCGAGCTTCTCCTCTGCCATCTTCCAGGAACTCCTTTGAATGCCAGTTTCTGTTACCTGCTGTTGCTGTAGGCTGTCTAGAAGGAAAAGGGGAGAGCTGACTTTGGAACCCTTTGATTGGGACAAATTAAATACCATGTTCTCCAGGGTTTTATCTTGAAGCTGGCAATTTCCACTAACACCTGGGATTATGGGTCAAATTAGACGGACCATTTCAGCCACCAACAATGACGTTCAATGCACCACAGGCAGAGTTCCCTAGCCAGATGGTCTCCTGCTATGAACATCATGCCTTGACTGCCTTTCTCTGGCAGCTTTTGATTCTATTCTTGCTCTCTCTAGGGTGACCACCACAGTTGAGGACATCGGGGGGAGCAGAGATTGTGATCTCACCATCCCCAGCCTGCCAACTGTGACCAGAGATGATTCCCAGCATCTGCACTGGACTCTTCGAGATTCAGAAACCCGGGATCCTTTCTCTGCAACAAGAATCTTGAGGGCTGGATATGATAGAACATCCTGGCTAGCCACAGGGGGAGAAGAGGAGGCCTCTTCAACCAGGCCTTCAGCTCAAGGCAACCTCGTTCACACCTGTGTGGGGTATTGAGTGCCACAGAGATGGTCAGCCGCTGGACAGAGATCTTTGAGAAGATAGGCATCCCAGAGGCCCCGGAATCCAGCAAGTACATCATGGCTCAATTCCTCGGAGCCAAAACAGTTAAGTGCAGTGGCACCAGGAGGGTGGGAAGAGGGAGGACAGAGAACTGTGGGAGAGCTAAATCAGGCTTCCCCCCCAGGATGCTTACCTGTATCAGATGGGACTTTTCTGTAGTATTGTCGTAGGAAGATGCTCATTTGTTTATCCAAAAAACAGTTACAGTGTGATCCAGGCTCCGGGGGGTCCATAGACAATGAAAGTTCCAGTGCTGGTTCCACAGTACATGAAGAAACCTTGGTTTGAGCTGGATGCTGATGCTTCATACCTGTCATCCTAGCTACTAAGAGGCTGAGATGGGAGGATAGAGGCTTAAGCCTGGGGCAGGAAAGCCTGTAAGACTGTTATGTCCAACTAACTAACAAAATGAAAACAGCAGAAGTGGATGTGTGGCTGAAGCTGTAGTCTGTTGGACTTGAGTAAAAAGGCTCAGGCACATCACCCAGGTTCTGAGTTCAAGGCCCAGGAGTGAGAGAAAGAAAGGAAAGAGAGAGAGGAGGGAATTACAGAGATAGAAAAGGAATAAAGGAAGGAAGATGGAAGAACATGCAAGCCTTGGTTTGGAGTACCTGGATCAAGGAGCCAACCATTCACATCTCTTTGGGGAAAGTTTCAGAGCATAAAGGCAGTATGTAGGAACAAGCCACAGACCCCTCAGCAACTTCATGACATCCAGAAGCCTGATGGTCACTGACTGCAGAGAGAAGCAGCCTCGAGTAGACCCTTGGGCTCAGGGTGGGTCATCAGGTTTCAATCATCTCCGGCCCCAAGGAGTTTATTTTCTGGTCAGATAAGAAGGAAATGTCTAAGGGCTAGGGAGGTGTTGAGGTGATGGAGTGTCAAGAGGGGGGAGCAAGGGATAAAAAGGAAGATGAAGAGGGAGGATGATCCCTGTTCAGGTGTGTCAGGACCTCGCCTGTCAACCTAGACCATCACTGATAGAGCTTTTAACCCAGCCACATTGCAATTAAATGTCCTGGTGCTCGTTGACCACCTGGCTATCATCCACCGCAGGATGTCTGTGCAGTACGACTTTGGGGACTGGGATTTCCACGCTCAATCTGAAGGTCAGATCCCTGGTGTTCATTTCTTGACCACAGAAAGAGCTAAGCATGCCTCTGGCACAGGACAGACAGGGAATGAGGGCGGGAGTAGGGTTCAGTGGTGCCCCAAGTCTTCCTCGAGTGGGCGTTAGGACCCTGTGATTGCCATTCTCAGATGCAGAGGTGGGTGTCTATGCTGGCTCAGCCTTTAGTCTAGATGGCATATCTGGGACTCAGAGAGGGCCAACTGAAGGTGGGGAAAGGTTGGGTAGAGGCTGGTGGGAAAACTAGAGGCACTAGGCTCTGAGCATTGTTGTTTCTTTGAGGATACTCACCACCTAGGAATATTCCTGGGATGGATAAGCCCTTTGCTCCTTTCCAAGAGAGGGACCCTTGGCCCAGAAATCCTTTCGTTCCCACATCTTGTGGTTGGATAACTAGAAATCACCTCACTGCTCAGTATTGAGGCAGTACAGTGAGAGATCCTAAGTCTTTGATAAGGTCAGGGGATCCTCAGTATGAGATGGTACTTGAATGTCCTAACTAGGTGCATGGTCAGTCCCATCTAAGACTGTCATGATGTAGGACATAGAATCTAAAGAATCAGAGCATGATGGGGCCTGTTCTGGGGTCTTGAGTATTATGCGTTAACTTCGAGCTCCCATGTTCCCAACTGCTTCTCTTTCTTGGGTGGGTAGAAAAAGCATGAATGGACCGCAGCCGGGGGCCATACCTGAGCGCTCACACAGAGAGTCCGGGACGAAGGAGCCAGACGCAGTGGACGAGCGGATTCTACTCAACACCAGCAAGAACCAACAAAGAGCAGACATCTTCATCCTGCAGCTTGCAGACCAGAGACGACCCAGGATCCAAGACTCGGCGTGAGTAGAAGCCCGACATCCTCACTCCTTCTCAGGGAGCAGAGGAGGGAAGGCCACCCCTCCCCCCCCCAGCACCGGTGATCTCCATCTTGGATACCGACAAAGCTCGGAGGAGCTGCCAGCTCCAACCCAGGCCTTGGAATAAAACGAGTCATTTAGCAGGTCACAAGAACTTAATGGCAAAGTGACCTGCCAGACTCGGCTCCATCCAGGGAAAAGTCACCCAGCTCAGGTGCCAGCCATTGGAGTGGCTTCCCTCACTGGGTAACCAGAACCAGAGGCTGCCCCTCCCTCTAGCAGCCTCAAAAATCAATTGAAAAATAGAATCCCTGAGAACGGCTCCAGGCTGGGCTCTAGGAGATTTTTTTTTGCACAAAACAGCCGCAGGAAAAAGCTACTGATTGTTGAAAGGCCTCAACTCTACCCAGAACCTAGCCTCACCACTGCATCCCCCTCTTTTGTGATTCTCAAAGCAGATCACCCTCCTAGAAAACTAACCTGGGAGGGGGATCTCAAAATCTTGGGTAAAGCAGAGCATTTTTCTGCCTCTTCCAACAAACCGACTTAAGAAACCAATCAAGCCACAGGACCTCAAGCTGACCAGAGACTCCAACAAAAGGCTGGTTACAGACAAAAGGGAGATACAGGATTCTTCCCACCCCTACACCCCCCCCAAAAAAAATCAAAGGACATTTTTTTCTTTTTTTTTCTTTTTTTTCTTCTTCTATTCTTTTTCTTGTTTGTTTTTTGTTTTTTATTACCCTATATATCTATAAATATTTTTTTCTCTTTTAAAACTTTTATTAATCTTTAATTTTTGCCTCTTCTGAAAAAATAATTGATTTCCAGTAACTTTATTTTTCTCCTCTTATAATTTTTATTTTAGGAATATGTGAATGAGCGTTTTCCTTTCTTTTCTTATATTCTTTCTCGTTTTCTTTCTTTCATAATTATCTTTTTGTTTTTTGTCTAGCTCTACTGAACTTCTGATCTTTTCTTCTCCCTTTCCCATCCTTAAAGTTTTTCACATCTCCTCTATGTCCCTCCCTTTCTAACAACATATTCACATTCCTCTCTAAATAGATGGTGTTTTAATCTCTACAATAAAATTAATTTTTATGTTTCTATTTTTTTTCTGGTCTCTTTTCATTCCCCTATCCCTCTCTTGTTTTTCTCTCTCTCTCTACTTGCATCCTACCCAACCCATTTCCTGCATCGTGATTAGGACATAGTTAACTCTCCCTGTGCCTCCCCACACCAATCTATTCCTATTTTTTACCCACATCTCTCCCTAATCCTAATAATTTCTGGTTTTCCAAATTCTTTTCTGCGGTTCGAAATCCTTTAAAATATAGTTGTTTGATGTTGAATAGATGTATCTGTTGAACTAGATTGTATCTGTAGACTATTGACTGTACAAATGCAAACTTTGGTTGATGGTTGCCTTAAGATAGTGTTCTAGAACAAAACTGGTGCTATCTTCATCTCAAATGGGCAGAGTAAGCCGGAAAAACACAAGAAAAATGGCAAATTTGGGTATCTCAATTCCCAATCTTGATAATCAGGGGTCAAATCAGATAATGAACAATCCAGAGGAGAGTTCCCAAATAGCTCTACAAACACTGGTGGCAAACATGATAAATGAGAATTTTGACAACTTACAAAGGACTCTGTATGAGCGTGATAGGGAGAGAGAGGAAGCATCCCAGAAGTTTATACAGGAATATCATAAACGTGAGGAAGCTACTCAAAAACTGATACAGGACATGCGTGAACAACTTGACAATACTCAAAGAGAAAGGGAGGAATGGCGTGAGCAGGCTGAGAACACTCAAAGAGAACTGCAGGAATCCTACGAACGTGAAGAAGCTAAACAAAGAGTAATACAGGAATTGAGAGACCAGGTAGAGAACACACAAAGATCACTAAAGGCATCCATAGAATCCATTAACAAAGAGCTGAAGGAAGTCAGGGAGACCACAAAGGGAATGCTGAAAGGAACCCAACAGAAGGAATGGGAGTCCAAAGAAACCATATCCAATCAACTAAGTGATTTGAGGACAAACACTGAACACCAAATTAAGGAAGTAAAGAGATTCATACAAGACCTAAAACAGAGCTTCAACAAAGAACTTGAAGCCGTCAAAGCTGACCAATTAGAAGGAAAAGAGATTAAAAACAAAGTAGAGAGTCTTGACAGCAGGTTAGACCATGCAGAAGATCGAATCTCAGGGATTGAAGACAGCCTAGATATTATAGAGAAAAAAACATACAACTATCCAAGACACGTCCAAGAAATATGATAGATCTATCCACCACCTGGAAGACACCATCAGAAGGCCTAACTTAAGGATAATGGGTCTAGAGGAGCACCTAGAAACAGCAGTTAATGGTCTAGAAAATTTGTTTAACAGGATCCTAGCAGAGAACTTCCCAAACATGCAAAAAGATAGGCCTATTCAGATACAAGAAGCCTTTAGAACCCCAAATAGACCAGACCAGAATAGGACATCCCACCGTCACATTATAATCCACACAGTATCAACTCAGAACAAGGAAAAGACCCTTAAAGCTGTCAGGGAGAAAAGGGTAATCACCTATAAAGGGAAACCAATTAGAATCACCTCAGATTTCTCAGCAGAGACAATCAAAGCAAGAAGAGCCTGGAATGATCTATGCCATGCCTTAAAAACAAACAACTATCAACCAAGAATACTGTACCCAGCTAAACTCTCCTTCATAACTGAAGGCCAAATAAAAACCTTCCATAGCAAAGAAAAATTGAAACAATATATCTCCACCAAACCAGCCCTACAAAAGATTCTTAAACATGTCCTACACATAGAAAACCAACAAGACCACAATAAAGGCCAACAAACTGCACCCAAACTGAGAATCCAAGAACCATAGGAAGAACCCAGTTTTCGCAGCCCCCAAGAAGGTAGATAACATGGCAGGAACTCCCAAATACCTCTCAGTCCTATCTCTTAACGTTAACGGACTGAACTCTCCAATTAAGCGACATAGACTGTCTAGTTGGATTAAAAAACAAGACCCTTCTATCTGCTGCCTGTAGGAGTCACATCTTGCCCGTAAAAACAAACACAGTTTCAATGTTAAAGGCTGGAACAAAATCTAACAAGCAAAGGACCCTCATAAACAGGCGGGAGTTGCAATCCTAATATCAGATAAAATAGACTTCAAATTAAAAATCGTGAGAAGAGACAAAGAAGATCGCTACATACTAATTAAAGGATCTCTCCTTCAGGAGGATATTACAATTCTAAATATCTATTCGCGAAACAATGGAGCACCCAAATTTATCACAGAAACACTACTTTCCCTCAAATCCCATATAGATCCAAAGACATTAATTGTTGGAGATTTTAACACACCACTCTCCCCACTACACAGATCAACTCGGCAAAATCTCAACAGAGAAACCGCAGATCTAAACAGCTACATAGATCAACTAGACTTAACAGACTATTACCGAACATTTCACCCAGCAACATCAGAATACACGTTCTTCTCAGCAGCACATGGAACGTTTTCTAAAATAGACCACATACTAGGCCACAAAGAAAACTTGTCTAAATTCAGAAACATTGAAATTATACCCTGCATTCTCTCTGACCACAAGGGAATAAAATTATAACTCAACACCAAAAGCCACCAAAGAAATTCCGGTATCACATGGAGGCTAAACAACACACTGCTGAATCAAGAGTGGGCCATGGAAGAGATTAGATAGGAAATTCAAATGTTCATGCTATTCAACAAAAATGAACACACAAATTACCAACTCCTCTGGGACACAGCAAATGCAGTACTCAGAGGCAAGTTTATAGCTCTGAGCTCCTACATCAACAAATTGGAGAGATATGAAACTAGCAATTTAATGACACATCTAAACCTCCTTGAAAAAGAGCAGCAAGATAAACCCCAATCCATTAGACGGAAAGAAATAATGAAAATTAAATCAGAATAAAATGAATTAGAATCCAAAAAAACTATAGAAAGAATCAACAAAACAAAGAGTTGGTTCTTCGAAAAACTTAACAAAATTGACAGACCCTTAGCAAATCTTATCAGAAAAAGAAGAGAACACACCCAAATTAATAAACTCAGAGATGAGAATGGAAACATCACCACGGAAACAACCAAGATTCAGAACATGATAAGGGAACACTTCTCAAAACTTTATGCTAATAAGTTCGACAACTTGACAGAAATGGACCTCTTCCTAGCAAATATTGACATGCCAAAACTAAACCAAGATGAGTTAAACTATCTTAACTGGCCCATATCAAGCATTGAAATAGAAACAGCAATAAGAGACCTCCCAGCTAAGAAAAGTCCAGGACCAGATGGTTTTACAGCGGAATTTTACAAGGCCTTCAAAGGAGAGCTCACACCAATTCTCCTCCAACTCTTCAATGAAATTGAAAGAGAAAGCTCACTACCGAACACATTCTATGAAGCCATCATAACCCTCATCCCAAAACCAGGCAGGGACTCATCAAAGAAAGAGAACTATAGACCCATTTCTTTGATGAACATTGATGAAAAACTTCTCACCAAAATTTTGTCCAATCGACTTCAACAATTCATCCAAAAAATCATACACCACGATCAAACAAGATTTATTTCAAGGATGCCAAGCTGGTTCAATATACGCAAATCAATTAATATTATTCATCACATCAACAGGAGCAAGAACAAGAACCACATGGTTATCTCAATAGACGCAGAAAAAGCATTCGACAAGATCCAACACCCCTTTATGATGAAGGTTTTGGAAAAATTAGGAATCCATGGAACATTCCTCAATACAATAAAGGCTGTATATGACAAACCTACAGCCAGCATTATACTCAATTGTGAAAAACTAAAGCCATTTCCTCTTAACTCAGGAACAAGACAAGGATGTCCACTCTCTCCACTTCTCTTCAATCTAGTATTAGAATGCCTAGCTACAGCAATAAGACAAGATGCAGACATAAAGGGGATCCAAATAGGGAAAGAAGAAATAAAACTCTCCCTCTTTGCAGATGACATGATCTTGTATTTAAAGAATCCCATAAACTCCACTCCCAAATTACTCAAGCTGATTCAAAATTTGGCAAAGTAGCAGGTTATAAAATTGACCCCCAAAAATCAATGGCTTTTCTTTATGCCAACAATGAGAAAAGTGTGGCTGAAATTAGGAAAGCAACTCCATTTGTAATAATACCACAAAAAATAAAATACCTAGGAATTAACTTAACTAAAGAAGTGAAGGACCTCTGTGATGAAAACTTTACAATCTTGAAAAAGGAAATCAACACAGAACTTAAAAAATGGCAAAACCTCCCATGCTCCTGGATTGGCAAGATTAACATCGTGAAAATGGCAATACTTCCCAAGGCTATCTACAAATTCAACGCAACACCTATCAAAATTCCACCCTCATTCTTCAAGGAAATAGAAGAGGCAATCCAAAAATTCATATGGAACAATAAAAGACCCCGAATAGCAAAAACACTTCTCAACGGAAAGAACACTGCTAGAGGAATATCAATACCAAATTTCAAACTCTACTCTAAAGCCCTAGTAATCAAAACAGCTTGGTATTGGCATAAGAACAGACCTCAGGACCAATGGAATAGAATTGAAAACCCAGAAATGAACCTACAGACCTATAGCCATCTAATCTTTGATAAGGAAGCTAAAACAATAGAATGGAAGAAAGACAGCCTCTTCAGTAAATGGTGCTGGCAAAATTGGTTATCTACATGTAGAAAACTAAAGCTAGATCCTTATATATCACCCTGCACCAGAATCAACTCCAAATGGATCAAAGACCTTGAACTCAAAGCAGATACTCTGAAAACATTACAGGATGGAATAGGAGAAACCCTAGGTCTCCTTGGCACAGGCCGAAATTTTCTGAATAGAGACCCGGAAACACAACAAATCAAAGAAAGGTTGGACAAATGGGATTGCATAAGGTTGCAGAGCTTATGCAGGGCAAATGACATAGCTAGCAAGATCAATGGAAAGCCCACCGATTGGGAGAAGATCTTTACTAGCCATACAACGGACAAGGGTCTCATATCTAAAATATACTTGGAACCCAAAAAATTAAACCCCCCAACAACAAATCCTCAAAGAAACAACTGCCCAATAAATAAGTGGGCGAAAGACTTAAAGAGAACCTTCTCTGAAGAAGAAAGAAGGATAGCCAATAGACACATGAAGAAATGTTCAACATCGCTAGCCATAAAAGAAATGCAAATCAAAACAACATTGAGATATCACCTCACTCCAGTTAGAACAGCAAAAATCAAGAACTCTAACAACAACAGATGCTGGAGGGGATGTGGACAGAAAGGAACCTTACTTCATTGTTGGTGGGAATGTAAACTTGTTCAACCACTTTGGAAAGTAGTATGGAGATTCCTCAAAAGACTTCACATAGATCTCCCCTATGATCCAGCGATCGCACTTTTGGGCATTTACCCAAATGTATAACAAACAAGACCACACTAAAGCTACCAGCACAACTATGTTTATTGCAGCATTATTTACCATAGCTAAGATATGGAACCAACCCAGATGCCCCTCAGTAGATGAATGGATCAAGAAAATGTGGTATATGTACACAATGGAATTCTATGCCTCCATCAGAAAGAATGATATTTCCCCATTTGTTAGGAAATGGAAAGGCTTGGAAAAATTTATATTAAGTGAAGTAATCCAGGCCCAAAGAAACATAGGTCCCATGGTTTCCCTTATTTGCAATATCTAGTATAGGTATGAGTCAAGCGGAAAAGGTCAGATAATGTGATGTTAGGAAAACGAACCCTTAAATATGTATTTTAATGTTTTCGTTTCTTTCATGCATGTGTTTCTAACACATTTATAAGATTATTTCTTTGTTGCTTTGTATGTCCCTCCCCCACAGTGTAACCCTTGCTTTCACTTTATTTGATGTCAGTATAACATGTGGATAAGATGGGTACAAACAAGTCGTTTAAGGATTCAGGTGGACCTGTTGCAACAAGGAGAATTACAAAATGTCATGTCAAAGCAAGCTTTACAATGTCGGTGTGTGGGGGGGAGGGGGGTATGATTTGGTGGGGGCGAGGGGGGAGGCTGGGAAGGGAGGTGAACGGTAAACAAAGGAGGATGCTGTAATGCTTGGTAAGAAATGTATGCATTATCCTGCCAATGTAATTGTAACCCCTCTGTACAGTATGTTCTCAAATAAAATAAAATAAAATTTAAATAATAAAAAAAGAAAAAGCATGAATCTAGGAACTGGGTCCTATCCCTTGGCTTTGATGCTGAAAGCTAGCACACTACCATTTAAGCCACAGCTCCACTTCCAACTTTTTTGGGGTGTTTAATTGGAGATAAAGTGTTCTCATGTACTTTGCTGCCAAGGGTGGCATGTAACTACAGTCCTCAGATCTCAGTCTCCTGAGGGGATAGGATGACAACATGGAAAATATCTTTCACTGGATGCCAGTAGCTCATGGCTGTCATCCTAGGTACTCAGGAGCTGAGATCTGAGGACCATATGTCAAAGCCAGCAGGGTCTGGAAAGACCCTGAGACTCTTGTCATCAAGGAACTGACAGAAAACAGGAAGTGGTGCTGTGGCTCTAGTAGTTGAGTGCTTGCTTTGAGCTGAAGAGATCAGGAACAGCACCCAGGCCCAGAGTTCAAGCCCAACAACAGAAAAAATGGAAGAAAGTAAGACATCTTTGCCTGCAAAGGGTGTGGGAGGTGGGGGCAGGTAGTCGGATGCTGTGGTTGGGACACTGGGTGCTGGCATCACTGTACAGACATTTCTATGAACTCCCCAATTTTGCCCCAGTTTGAAGCCACAGCTTCAGGAGGACGTGGCCTGTAGCAGGCAGGGATTGGGTGAATGGGTGCAGGGGTGGGATTGTTGTGTCTGTATTCTCTCCATTGAAGGATGGATTTGGTTGTTCGGTGTCAGAGTCTGAAGTGAAGTTTTGCAAGAAGTTTGTGGCCTGAAGAATTGGGATTCCACTGGGTATATAAAGGTGGCTGAACCCGCGCGCCGCCGGTGCTCACAACTGTCATCCTAGCTACTCATAAAGCTGTAAAGACCATGGTTCAAAGCCAGCTTGGGCAGGAAAGTCTGTGAGATTCGATGGCCAATGGACCACCAGAGAACAGGAAGTAGTGCTGTGGCTCAATTGGGGAGTACTCATTTTCAGCTGAATAGCTGAGGGACAGTACCATGGCCTAGAGGTCAAACCCCATGACCAACAACAAAATAAGAGGTGACTAAGTTTTCTTTATAGCAGTGTGTATGGTAGGAAATTCTATGCTGGGTTGTGAGACATTTCAGATACATGAGAGGCTCATTGTTTTGTCTACAGTGGGTCTGAAGTCGGGAGTGCCAGCTTCTTGAGGATAGGATGTGACCCTAATGGAGGGAGTTCATGGTTCCGTTCTCAGGGACTTCTGAAGCCTTGGCATATACGTGTGTGTGTGTGTGTGTGTGTGTGTGTTTGTGTGTGTGTGTCTGTGTCTGTGTGTGTCTGTCTGTCTGTGTCTGCGTCTGTGTGTGTTTGGAGGTAGAAAAATTGGCCTTGAACTCAGGGCCTAGGTACTGTTCCTGAGTTCTGTGCTCAAAGCTAGTGCTCTGACTCTTGAGCCACAGCTCCACCTCTGGCTATTTGGTGGTTCACTGTAGATAAGAGCCTCACAGACTTTCCTGCATGAGCTGGCTTTGAACAGTGATCCTCAGATGTCAGCCTCCTAAGTAACTAGGATGACAGACAGGAGCCACTTGAGCTGGCTTTGTGTGTGTGTGTGTGTGTGTGTGTGTGTGTGTGTGTGTGTGTGTGTGTGTGTGTGTGTGTGTGTGTGTGTGTGTTTAGAAGTGGGTTGTAAAAAGGAGCACCTGAATCTTTGATAACTTCTAACCGCTGTCTTTGGGGGATGAATGGGCTTTATGGCTGAGGTCTGGGGGCCTGGAAGGGTGAGACTTGAAGGGGAGTCAGGACCGCTAAATTATAAGATGAAGGGATTTGTGTGCCCTGGAATTGTTCACTCCCTTGGGCCTGGTTGGTGACAGAGGGACATTGGGAGGACCTGGGGGTGGTGCCCACAGGGGGTGGCTCTCCAGGGCAACAAGGAACGTGGCCAGCTCTTAGTATGGATGTGAGCCCCGTTAGTATGGAGCATATTGGCATGGGTCAGACGCTGGGTCTTCTCATCATGATGTCTGATGGGATAGGCCAACACTATTTTAAATAGTGACCTGTGATCTTCAGATCTCAGCCTCCTGAGTATCTAGGATTATAGGCATGAGCCTCTGGCACCGGGCCTCTGATTATTTTCGGTATGTTAGGGTTTGAACTCAAGGCCTTAGGCTTTCCAGTCAGGTCTTCTACCACAGGAGCCAAGCCTTTCTGTGTTGGTCATTCCTGAGACAGAGACTCAATATATGCTCAGGCTGGGCTGGATTGCGGTCCTCCTGTGACAGGAATTGGTCACCATGCCTGGTCCTCTGTAGTTGAGATGCTAGACATATAGTGCCATGCTCAGTCAATGGTTAGATGGATTGTCCCAAACTCTTAATCCATGGCAGCTGATTCTTGACCACAGATGAAGCTCTACATTGTGCCTAAACCATCTGACCTCAGTCTCCTCACAGGACAGTTGTGAGGAAAGAAGGGATCAATACAGGGGGATCTGTGGGGCAGAACCAGGCATTGAGGGAGTGGTCATCAGATATAGTTCTTGGCAATTATGTGAGCATATGACAGGAAGATACCTGGAAAGGGCTCAGATGGGGCCTATTATTTATCGCAATGCAAGTATGGGATTATGAAACAAAACATGGATCTCTTTCATCCTTACCCTATCCAATGAGGAAGGGGATCCTTCACTGTTGAGTTTTGTAGCTGGAGAAAATGAGGCACAGAGAAACTGGTGACCTACTCATGACCCCCAGCTGACAGGAAGCTCAGCCTGACTTCTCTGCCATGCTCCCTAGGACAATGAGTGCTATTCAGTCCACTTCTTGTGGTGGGAAATCCACTTATTGTCAGTTGTGGGGCTTGAACTCTGGGCCTGGGCGCTGTCTCCAAGCTCCTCAGATAAAGGCTAGCACTCTACCACTTGAGCCACAGCACCACTTCCGGTTTTCTGGTGGTTCTTTGGAGATAAGAGTCTCACAGACATTCCTGCCTGGGCTGGCTATGAACCATGATCCTCATATCTCAGCCTCCTGTGTAGTTACCATTATAGGCCTGTGCTATTGGCAGCTGGCTTAAGTGTATTTCTGACTTTCTCTCTCTCTCACTCTCTCACAGGAACTGGTTGAATGGGTGTTGGAGGAGGTGGCCCAGGTTCCCCATGTGGCTGTGACTCACAGTGTCCCTCTCATTCTGGAGGTGGGCTGTGGTTTAAGAGCTGTCTCGCTCAGCCTGTTGAACTAGCTCCTTGAGGTAAGCCCCTCTGTACCCGGGATAGACTGTGATGGTTATTCCTTGTCAGTCTGTCTGGTGAGACCTTCCCCATTACCCTCTGCTAAGACATTTAAAGGAAAGTGGATGAGGAAGTGTTCCGTTGTCCAACCGCACAGCACGATCCCAGGCCTCTGATCTTCACTGCCACCTATCTGGCCAGACCCTGATCATAAGAAAATGAATTCACTCTGTCTACTTCGCTTTGCTGGGGTGTGTTGTTTCGGGGAGGGGGGGTCGGTGTGCAGAGGAAAGACCTGAGAACTAACATCTCCTGGGGAACATTTGTTCTTGTGACAGAGCCAAGTCATTGCTGTGGATAAGGAAGAAGCCGCCATCAGACTGACCCAGAACAAT
This sequence comes from Dipodomys merriami, assembly GCF_024711535.1. Lineage (NCBI taxonomy): Eukaryota > Metazoa > Chordata > Mammalia > Rodentia > Heteromyidae > Dipodomys > Dipodomys merriami. Next base: position 11,343,934 of record NW_027206024.1, read on the forward strand.
GCTAAAAGGTAGGTAGGCTTTTGAAATATCAAACCCACCCATGTCTGCTTCCCACTCACAACAAGGTGGGTGCAGTGAAGGTGGCCCAGCACTGGCCGTAGGGGATGGTGGCGGTCTGTTGCCAGTGGCTCTCACCCGTCATCCTGGCTACTCGGAAGGCTGAGAACTGATGGTTATGACTAAGAGCCAGCCCAAGCAGGAGAGTCTGAGGGATTCTAATCTCCCATAAACCACCTCTCCCTCCACAAAAAGGCAGATGTGGTGCTGTCGCTCAAGGGTTAGAGCCTCAGCCTTGAGTCAAAGAAGCTCATTACATGAATCCAAGACCTAGGACTCACAAAAAAATACATGAATAGTGGGCACCTGTTATCTTACTACCAAAAAGGGTGGATTCAGTCTTCTCTCTGGTACTTGTAGCCAAAGGTAAGGGGCTTCCCCTGATGTTCCACTAAACCTCTCCTTCTCTCTATTATCTCTCCCGGCATCAGTTGTGGAATAGAATTCAGATCATCATACTTGGTGTGACCTTATGAACCCTATTATACCCACCTTCCTTGGGGTGGAGATCCTGGATGTACTCACCACTGGGAGAATGAAACAGCAGACTGATGTGGGTAGGTATCCCCGAAACTCATACTCAAACACATACACACACTCACCTAGCCAACTCAGACTAACCTTTTCCAAAGGCACTTTATCTCCTTGGATTAACTGACCTAGCAGAGGAACTTGATCCCCTGTAAATGATTATTTTAACTAGGGCTAGCTAGTTGACATGAGATAAACAAAAGCTCAAAAGAAAGGCCCTGGTGCCTGTCACCACGGGCTCAGGATCACACCTGACAACCTGGCTACTCGAGAGGCAGAGATCTGAGGATCAAAAATGAAGCCAGCCATAAGCTGAAAAGTCAGTGAGACTCTACTCTCCATGGAACCACCAAAAAGCCAGAAGTGGAGCTGTGGCTCAAGGGATAGAGTACCAGCCTTGAGCACAAAAACTCAGAGAGACAGCTCCCAGACCCTCAGTTCAAGCCCACACAATGAAATGGCCCCATTTGTTGCCCCCAGATTGCCTGGGCCTCGAGTGCCTTGTCACGGAGTTAAATACAGCACCGGTCCTTCAGAAAGAAATTGGATGGTGGAAGCCAAGCCTTCCCTTTTGTGCGCTCTCAACCCACATCAACTGGAAGGCAGAGCATGACAATACCAGAAGCTGGCAGAGTGGAAAAGGACCTCCTCTGCCAGGGTTTTTGGAGTGGGCTTCTTAAAGACAGCACTTGAAATGGGGTATTGCTTAACAAGGAGGATCTGACAAGAAGCACAGAGAGCAAAGATGCAGTAAATAAAGGACAACATAGCACAGTGTGTTCATTTCCAGCCAGGGCTGCTGGTGAGAAACTCGGTAAATATGTGCAAGACTGTGCCAAGACAGGTCCAAGGGGTCACAGAAGAACAGCTTTCCAAGGTTGGGATTGTGTCTTAGCAGTAGTGGGCTCGCGTGGCACACAAGAAACCCTAGTTTTGATTCCTAGGTTCCGCATACACAGATATAGCCAGAAGTCGCACCTTGCTTCAGGTGGAAGAGCGCTGGCCTCGAGCAAAAGTAACTTGGGGACAGCGCCTGGGCCACGAGGTCAAGCCCCAGGACTGTCAATATAAAACAGCATTCCACGGGACCTGGGTGACAGGTGGATGGCTATGCCCTGTAGCTCTTAGTAGATCAATCCATGCATTGTGTCTCCTTCTGTCCTGAGCACTCCTGGACCCACTTATCAGCAACCCTCCCAACATTTTCCACTGGGATATGGAGCAGCTGGCCCCAGAAATTCTCAGGTACTTGTTGGGTTCTGCGGGGGGATACAGGGCATGCTGCCGAACTCCTAGTGGGTCTGATCTGCCCCGGAAGACCAGGCCATCCAGAGGAGGTGGACGGGATCTTAGAGAGGGGTAGTTATATGAAGGGGGACCTTTAATACCCATGACCCTACCCCAATTCTGAGCTTCCATTTGCCATGCCTGAAGGAGGTAGAGGAGTGTCTAGGTGATAGTGTTTAGAGGAGAATGAGTTGGAAATTCTAAGGAATGAGAAACCATAAGTCCCACTCTGGTGGCTCACACCTGTCATCCTGGCTACTTGGGAGGCTGAGATCCAGAGGATCTTGTTTCCCAGCCCAGGCAGGAAAGTCCCATGAGAGTCTCATCTCCAATCTCCAACCAAAAGTGGTGCCATGTCTCAAGTGGCAGAGCACTGACCTTGAGCAAAAATCATCATCGGGGACAGTACCCAAGCCATGATTTCAAGCCCCTCAAACAAACAAACAAAAAAAAGAACGCACCCCTTGCTTGCAAGAGATGGTGAAGGGGTGCGGTTGCTGTGGTTGGAAGAACAGGTGCTGGCCTCACTGTACAGACATTTCTAAGAACTCCCCAGGTTTGCCCCAGTGTGAAGTCACAGCAGGGTGTGCATTGCCTTACCAAGAACTCCAGAGGTTGTGTCCTATCTTACGTAAGGAGTGGACGAATGAGAGCAGGGGTGGGAGGGTAGTGTCAATTTTATTCTCTCTATCCAAGGAAGAATGGTTTTGGATGCTGGTGCCAAAGTCTGAAGTGAAGGGTTGCATGTGCTTTGTGGCCTGACAAGTTGGGTTTCCCCTGGGTCTAAGAAGGTGGCTGAAGCCAGGCGCTGCCCGTGGCTCACAAATGACATCCTAGCTACTCAGGAGGCTGAGATCTGAGGATGACAGTTCAAAGCCAGCTTGGGCAGGAAAGTCTGAGAGACTTTATCTCCAGTGAACCACCAGAAAACCGGAAGTGATGCTATGGCTCCAGTGGTAGAGTGCACACCTTCAGCTAAAGAGCTGAGGGACTACACACAGGCCCAAAGTTCAAACCCCATGACCGACAACCAAAAATAAGGTGGCTGACTTTTCTTCATAGCAGTGTGTACAGTAGGAAGTGCCATGCTAAGTTATGAGCCATTCCAGATGTGTGAGAGACTCTGAGTTTTGTCTACATTTGATATGAGGACTGTAGAGCCGTCTTTCTGGGGGTTAGGATGTTCAGGTGATCAGGGAATGCTGAGGCCTTGCCTTACCCTTGTGTGTGTGTGTGTGTGTGTGTGTGTGTGTGTGTGTGTGTGTGTGTGTGTGTGTGTGTGTGTGTGTGTGAGAGTGTGTGTGTTTGTGTGTGTGTGTGTGTGTGTATTTCCCTCATCTCTGTCCATTTCCAGGGTGCCTATCTGCCTCTTCCTGAACTCGGATGGTGCCCCTCCTCCATGGCAACCTTGCATTTAGCCCCATATCAGGGTCTACAATGAGTCCTAAATTGCCAGACACTTGCATATACCAGCTTTTCTTTGGGGCCCAAGTCTGGCTGTCCATATCTTTGGCCGCCTCCAGGGGATTCTGAATCAGCTGCGTCAGCTGGCATATGTTCTCCCCTGCCTCTGGGGTGGCAGGGTCAGTCATGCGTTGTTCTGTCCTTTTCCTCTGGCTGCATGTCCCACTCCCAGCAGGCTGGCAGTGGAGTGGGAGAAGGTTGGTTTCCAGTGGCTCTGGCCAGATTGAGCTTGATAGCTTACTGAAGGCTGCCCAAGCAAGGATGATCTGGGGCTACATGAGAGGTGAAGCCAAGGTGGCTTGGAAGTGTTGGTCAGTATCAAGGAAAAGTCAAGGTACCTTATCACAGGCACGTCTATCTTCTGGGCCCAGCTGGGCCTCTCAGGTCCTTCTAGACAATTTCGGATGCCCAGAATACAGAGGCACAGACTTTAGATTCCAGGACCAGGTAACTGTGGGATAAGGGACTGGTATCTACCAGTACCTCAATGTACTGGGGGCATTAACCGTGACCTGGCTATGCCCTACTTATGTAAGTTCACTTCTTAGCCCATGGCCACACACCAGTTACTTCTGCTGTGGAAGTGGCAGGATCAGAAATGAGATCTAGGATGACCAAAATCTGGATTTATGGCCGGATTGGGGTGGGGGGTGTCTTAAAAAAAATCTTAGAGCTGGAACTCAGAGCTTGGCACTGTCCCTGAGCTTCCTTTGCTCAAAGCTAAAACTCTAACACTTGAACCACAACTCACCTTTCATCTTTTTTAGTAGTTTAGTAGACAGAAGTTTCTCACATATTTTCCTGCCTGGGATGGCTTTAAGTTGCCACCCTAAGAGCTCAGCCCCTTAAGTAGATAGGATTGCTGGTATGAGCCACGGGCACCTGCTAAGGTGGTGTGTGTGTGTGTGTGTGTGTGTGTGTGTGTGTGTGTGTGTGTGTGTGTGTGTGTGTGTGTGTGTGTGTGTGTGTGTGTGTGTGTGTGTGTGTGTGTGTTCCCAAGGCTTAAACTCAGAGCCTAGGTGCTATCCTTTAGCTTGTTTGCACAAGGTTGGTGCTGTACCACTTGAACTACAGTAGCTCACTTCCCATCTTTTTGGTGATTTATTGGAGATAAGAGTCTACCCAGGCTAGCTTTTAATCTTGATTGATCCTCCGGTTTCAGCCTTGAGTAGCCAGGATTATAGCCACTGGCATCCAGCTGCAAGGATATCTTTTCATACTCTCTTCTATTGTAACAGCTGTCTACTTGCCCTGGCCAAGATCTCTGACCTCCATAACGGCTCCCACCAGCCCCTGATTGTGTGGAGACCACAAAGGTCAAACTGATCCCATTTCTTTGTCCTCAGGGGAGGAGGTTATGTTTCGTCTGAAGCCTGGCTGTAGATAGGTGCTTAGCTGGGAGAGAGGTAGTCTGTTTTAGCCAAGAAGGTAAGTGTGGCCAAATGCTAATAGCTCATGTCTCATATTCCTAGCTCTTGGGAGTCTGAAATCTGAGGATTGCCATTCAGAGGAAGCGCAGCAAGAAATGTCTGTGAGACTCTCCTCTCCCAAGAACCACCTGAAAGCTGGAAGAAAAGATGTGGCTCAAGTGGTAGAGAGCTAGACCTGAATGAAAAAAGTGAGGGACAGAGCCTGGGCCCTGAGTTCAAGCCTTAGTACCAAGATGCATACTTGCTCATCCACACACAAACACACACCACACACACACAAACGCACACACCTACACACACATACAGAGGAAGGTAGTAATGATGAGCTGAGCTAGAACTGGGGGCAGTCCTGAGGCATAGTCACAGTAAACTCTCAAGCCAAATCAAGTGGTTTCTCACTAAGTCTTTCTTGGGCTGAGGGGTCTCGGCCATATCAGTAAGTTCCATAGAACCTACCCCTCCTTCTGTGCATGGGGCCATAGGACCAAGGGAAGGACACTAGGGATGATCGTTTGTAGTCGGCCCACGATTGCAGATCTTAATCTGCACCCAAGCACTGGTGAGGAAAGCAGGACTCCGAGCGCTGGGAGTCCTGGGATAGCGACTGCTACAAGCAGCATCCAGTTGTTGTGAATTCCTAAGCCTACAAGGCTTTCATGAGCCCAACTCAACACCTGCCCAAAGTGTGCCTGACAAATTCACACACTTGTGATACCCGGATGAGTGGACGTTACTTGGTGTGACATCTTGCACCTCCTGCCCCTCCTGGCCCAGAATCCTGGTCTGAGATGGCGATTTACTGCTCAGATCCACATTGCACCCATGACACATGCAATTCTGATGATCTCCAAGCCCCAAGGCTCGATCTTTCTCTGGTACTGTGGCCCGCTCTGTAGGAGATGGCCTCCAAACAGGCTCCACTCAAGACTTGTAGAACACCTACACATTGGGAGAACCTCAGGGGCCCAACTGGAAACTACTTTGCCTAGAGCCACAGAGTGAGGTCCAATCAGACCAAGTGTTGGTCACGGGGCTTGAACTCTGGACCTGGGCTCTGTCCCAGCTCTTAAGCTTACCACTTGAGCTACAGAACTACGTCCGGTCCTCTGGAGGTTCCTTGGAGATCAGAGTCTCCCGGACGTTCCTGCCTAGGCTGGAATTGAACTCCGATCCTCACATCTCAACCTCCTGAGGAGGTAGGAGGACAGGTATGAGCCACCGGTGCCCAACTGATCTAGCCTTTCACCAGAGTAGACTAGGAGCTCCTGAAAGCTATTATTTATTTTTCTGTGCCAGTATTGGGCTTGAACTCAGGGTCTGGTCTCTGGTCTCTTAACTTTTTCCCTCAAGGTTAGCACTCTACCACTTGAGCCCCAGTTCGATTTCTGGTTTTTTGTAGTTCATTTGCAAGAAGAGTCTCACTAACTTTCCTCTCCTGATCTGGCTTGACCCTCGATCTCTATCTCAGTCTACTGAGTAGCTAGGATTTACAGGGTTTGAGCCACTGGTGGCATTGGGCTAGAAGCTTTTCTTAAGCAAGAGTTCTTCCCTGCGCTTGCCCTGACTCCTCCATGCAATGGATGCCTGAGGGTTAGGAGCTGTGTAAAATAGGCTACCAGCCACAGGAAATGGCTGGGGTCCCTGGTGTAAAGCCAAGCTAATCTTCCCCCTGGGCCCCATTCTAGGACCCCACCCTCTGCCCTGTGACTCAAGTACAAACCTTGACCCAGCCTTGAATGTCCTACCAGACTTTTCTGAAGCCACAGAGCCTTCATTCCAAAAACACCACCTGCTCTACAACACACCTTAGGACCTTTGTCCATGCTGTACCTAATGCCTGAGGCTCTCTTTCGTGTATCCACATCTTAGAACTCCTGTAGAATTTTGGCACTGGATATATCACCTCCTGGAACAAGTCTTTACTTCCCTTCTACCTCTTTTGTTATATTGAGTTGGTAGAGATGGAATTTTTGCAGGCTGACTGGCAAATGCTCTCTCTTGGTGTGAGTGTGTGAGTGTGTGTGTGTGTGTGTGTGTGTGTGTGTGTGTGTGTGTGTGTGTGTGTGTGTGTGTGTGTGTGTGTGTGTGTGTGTGCCTCTCCTGGGTTTGAATTAATGGCCTGGATGCTATCCTATCCCTACGCTTTTGTGCTCAAGGCTAGCACTTTACTACTTGAACCACAGTTCTATTTCTGGCTTTGGGGGTGTTTAATTGGAGAAAATGTTCTCATATAGACTTTCTTGCCTGCAATTGGGATCCTTAGAACTCAGCCTCCTGAGTAGCTTCCAAGGGTGAGCAATCAGCACCTGCTTTCTACCCTACCTCTTACATATAACCTCGGCCTTCCTCTGAGTCCCAGAAAAAATATGTCTCACCAGGTTCACATCTTTTTGTGCCAGTCTTGTGGCTTGAAATCAGGGTCTGGGCAAGTTCCTGAGCTTCTTTTGCTCAAGGGTATCACTTAAGCCACTATGTGACTTTTGGCTTTTGCTGTTTCTGTGGTACTCAGAAATCGAACAGAGGATTTAGTGCATGCTGCTAGGCAAGCACTCTACAACTAAGCCACATTCACAGCCCAAGGCTCACTTCTAACGGGAGTTATGAGGGTGGGATTTATTGGCATACCTCTTTCGGCATAGAAATCGCTATTTCATATCTTTACCAAGATTTGGGAGCAGCCTGTGACTAGGCAATGAGGAATGATAAATGAGTGATAGCCACTAGGCACCAGAGGTCTAGGCTCACATCCTACAGAGGGATAGAGAATATGGTGCCAGAAACTTTGACAACTACTACAGTCTAGGAACTGTCGTCTCCCTGGAGGCAGTGGCCAGCTTCTAGTTGTCCCGATAGGACACCTCAGCCAGAACATCAAGCTTCAGTTATTAAATGACATACAAGGATGCTTTTTTCAAGTTGCTGGTTCACACTTAGTACTCTTCAGGGCTTGTCTCAGCTCGCCCAGATTGGGGGGCTGGACATTGGCAACCTGCTGAATGCCCATCATCCATACATCATCCATCCATACACAGAGACATGGAGTTATTGCCTCCTTTGGGGGGGGGACAGTTCCGTGTTGTACTATCAGCCTAGGCCCTGTCCCTGAGCTCCTTTTGCTCAAGGGTATTGCTCTGCCCTTGAGCCACAGCCCCATTCATATTTTTTTTCCTATAATCTCTTAGAAATAAGAGGGTCGCAGACTTTCCTGCCCCGGTTGAATTCAAATTGGCATTTTCTACATCTCAGCCTCCTGAGGAGCTAGGATTACAGGCAGGAGCCGCTGACACCTGGGATTCTTTTCTTCTTGTTGTTCTTTTTATAATCATGACAATCTGAAAATCTTCACGGTGTTATTCCAATGGTTTGCATTCGAAGAAAACTACCCAGGCTTGGATTTCGAATGCCAGGACTGCCACCCACAAATGGAAGGAGATCCTGACAAACTCATTCCTATTCGTGTGAATGCTAATGGAATGTTATGAAAGTAATAATTAAATTTGCACTTAATTCATGATTCTATTTTAGAATGCCACGCAAAAATTATTGGATTTATTTCTAGCACCATGGTGTGATTTCCCCTAATGGAAGGATATTGAATAATTTTTAATTAATGCTTCTATAAGTATTCAACCAGGATACTTTATTAAATGGAGGCATAATTTCATAACTAATAATCGGTAATAATGTATATAATTAAATATCCTCACATTCCCTCTCTCTTTATGCATATATACATATCTACACATCTATCTATCTATCTATCGATCTATCTATCAATCAATCAATCTATCTATCTATCTATCTATCTATCTATCTATCTATCTATCTATCTATCTATCTATCTATCTATCTATCTATCTATCTACCTATCTATCTATCTACCAATCTACACATTGATCTGTTTATACTCTTGTCACTACTGGCACTACTGGGGCTCAGTGGTAGAGTGCTTGCCTAGTACATACAAAGCCTTGGGTTCAATCCTCACTACAATGTGCATAGAAAAATCCAGAAGTTGTGCTGTCGCTCAAGCAAAGGAGCACTAGCTTTGAGCATAAAAGCTTACGGACTGTGTCTAGACACTTACTCAACATCAAGAAATGGCACCAAAAAAAGATAGAATGTTCTGACTGCAACTATATAACGATAGCACTGCAAATACCTCATCACAGATCAAACCAGAAGTCTGATGCTGACAGCTACCATCTAACCTGACTTAGCCAGAGGTAAATGGCTGCAACCCAGCTCCACAGAACCAGATAGTGCTGGCTCCATCACCTTTGTCATGCAAGATACTCGGGGGCTGACATCTGACACTGGTGGGTTTAAAACCCAGCCCTGATAGGAAGTCGGTGAAATTCTGAGCTGTGGCACACAGTGGTAGAGTTCCAGCCTTGAGCAAAAGATCATAGGACAGTACCCCCAAACTTTCACTGAAATTCCCATGGTTGACTCCACCTCCCCCCCAAAACCCATCCCTCTTTATCATTAGATGTGAACTTTATGTGGTTTGTTATGTTTCTGAAAGAATGGTGGTACTGAGGAAAGCACCCTAACACTGACAGCTTGTGGGATACAGCTATGTGATGAGTCCCTCATGAGGTGTTATGTGCTGAGTCCTTCACGAGGTAAATTCTTTCACTTGGTCCTTGTAAGGGCTCCAGAAGTCAGATGATTGTGCAGATGAGAATCTTGAGGCTCAGATATGTCCCAATGTCAGTACCAATTGTGTATGTACCTAACTCTAGTGAGTTGTCTCCTGAAGACAATTGTTTTGGTTTATTTTTCTTGGTCTTGAACCTTGAACTCAGGACCTAGCCACTGAACATTCTCTGTTGGGCTCATGGCCAACACCCCACCATGGGGAGCCAAGAACCGTTTTGCAACAGAGTGTTACAGTCTAGGCATCTGTAGCTGATGTCTGTCATCCTACCTACTCAGGAAGCTGATATTTGACGACCTCAGTTCCAAACTATCCCAGACACAAAAGGTCCCATGAGACTATTATCTCCTATTCACCACTTAGAAACTTGAAGTGGAAGCTGGGTGCCAACAACTCGCATCATCATCCTAGCTACTCAGAAGCCTGAGAGGTGAGGATCACTTTCCAAAGCCAGCCTGGGCATGAAATTCCTTGAGAGGCTTCTCTCCAGTGAATTAACAAAAACCTGCAGGGGTGCTGTAGCTCAAGTGGTAGAGCACTTGTATTTAGCTGAAGAGCGCAAGGACAGCACCCAGGCCTAGACTTCAATTCTTCTGACTTACAAGGAAAGAAAGAAAGAAACCTGAAGTGGATTGCTGGGAATGTGTCTTAGGGTAGAGTGCTTTGCATGTATGAATCCCTGGGCTTGATTATTTAGTACCACATCACTAGAATAAAGCCTGAAGTGGCTCTGTGGCTAAAGTGGTAGAGTGCTATCTTTGTACAGGAGAAGCTCAGGTACAGTGTTCAGGTCCTGAGTTCAAGCTCCAGGACAAGTGTATGCACACACACATTCATACACACACACACACACACACACACACACACACACACACACACAGAGAGATACCAGAAGTGATGTTGTGACACCAAATGGTAAATCATTGAGCTTCTGTTCTGAGCTCATGGTCAGCACCCAAGCCCTGTGTTCAACCCCAAAACCTAGCCACCCAGGGACCAACTAGGAGAGGTCAAAAGTTTTAAAACTTGATGAGCTTCACCAGCTCTAGATGACAAGAAGGATTGTGATATTACACATATTCTTAGATTTAGCAAGCTTACAGAAACTAGGAAGGTACCGTTGCCAATCATGAATCATTTTATAAGGTTCAGCTCCCTTGTTGTCTGCCAGAAGGACCCTTGAATTTATTGTAGCAAGTTATTTCAATACTGGAACATAGTCTAACAAAGACAGGATAAGTGCAGGGAACTTGGCCCTCCACAGGAGGAGGCACAAATGGAGGCTTCCTGTCAAAATAGCGCTGAGGAGAGAGATAGCTTGAGATTCAAAGGGGCCTTTTTTCTCCTAGCCTTCAGAGCCCACCCACACTCCTGCTCACTAATTGGCCCAGATGGAGTTGTTTGTTACACAGTTTTACAGGTGTGAGGATTTTGTCTGCTTGTTCCAACAATGAGGCAGACTTCCTCCAGCAGTACCTGGTGTCAAGAAAACCTCAGACTACACTGGTATCGGGGAGCCGCGGGACATGCACTGTCTTGAAAGCATTGTCTGTGCTATGAAATCATTGTATTCAAAGCAATTTTCCTAGCTTGGTGCCTTTCATCTTAGGGATTCTGGACCTTCACTGATAGAAATACATGCATACATATATTGGGAGACAGGGAGTTACTTTTTTTTGGCAGGTTCAAGGGTTGTATTATTAGCCTAAGCACATTCCCTGAGCTATTTTGCTCAAAGCTATCGCTCTGTCCTTGAGCCACAGCCACACCCATGGCATTTTTTTTATTTCTGGGATCCCACAGAAATAACAGTGCTGTCAACTTTCCTGTACTGGCTGAATTCAAACTGGCATTCTCTACCTGTCAGAGTTCTGAAGATCTAGGATTATAGGCAGGCACAAATGACACCTGGCTTTCTTTTCTCCTTGTTCTTTTTTCATTGTGACAAACTGAAATCTTCACAGTGTCATTCTAATGGTTTGCATTTTGAAGTAAACTACCCAGGCCTGGAGTTCGAATGCCAGGACTGCCTCCTACAAATGGAGGGAGATCTTGAGAAAATCTTCACTATTCATGTGAAGATTTAATGGAGTGTTATAAAAGTAATAATTATATTTGCAGTTAATTCATGATTCTCTTATACAATGCCACAGAAAATGTATTGGATTATGTCTTCCATTCTAGAACCACGGTGTGATAGTCCCAATTAAGGAATACTGACTACATTTACATTAATGCTTCAATAAGTATTCAACCATGATACTTCATTAAATGGAGGTATAATTTAATAATAATTCATAATATATATAATTTAATATCCTCACATAGTCTCTCTCTCATATATAGCAAACTACACATCTATCTATCTTTATATCAATCTCAATCTCTATATCTATATCTATATTTATATCTATATCTATCAACCACTACTATGGCTTGTTCTCAGGTCCTCAGAACTGGCTGGCAGCTCAGTTTGCAAAGGGCTTATTTTTTACACTGACCTTTTCATGAATTGGGCATTGTGGGCTGTGAATTCAAGTCCAAGCATGGCCAAAATTTTATATGTGGAGTCAGAAGTACATTTTGACACATTTTTTCCTTCTCTGTGAAAGTCCTGGCTCTCAATATGATGTATAGTATAACCCATATGTAAATGTATCCATGTGATAAGATGTAATAAATGAAATAAATGTTATATATGTAATAATACTAAATAAAATAAAAAATAAAGTTAACAAATGTCATAGGGAATAAACCCATGTATGTAAATAGATCTCATATATAAATATTATTTATCAGTGCTGGGGCTTGAATTCGGGCCCTGGAAACTGGGCTGAAATTGTTGTATTCAATGATAGTGAGCTTCCTCTGCCCCACAGTGACACAGAATTGCCCAGGCCCTGAGTTCAAATTCCAGGCCTTCCAGAAAAATGGTGCAAATTCCAAGCCAGGGCCTTAATTTTTTTTAGCTAGGCCTGGAGCTTGAACTCAGCTCGTGGCAACTCTGCCTCAACTTCTATCATCCTAGGCTGGGGTGCAGCCTCTGAGCCAACAGCCCATCCTAAGATCCTATGACCCGAGTTCAAATCTTGGGACTCGCAAAAAAAAAAGGAGAAGTGCTGGGAATGTGGGTCAGTAATAGAGTACTTAGCTTGCATGCACAAGGCCCTGGGTTTGATTCCTCAGCACCACATAAGCAGAAAAAAAGAAAAGGTAGTGCTATGGCTCAAGTGGTAGAGTGATAGTCATGAGCTGAATGGTTGATGGACAGCACCCAGATTCAGATTTCTGGGCCCAATACCGAAAAAAAAAGAAGAACAAAGAGCGCGGGGGGGGTGGGGGGAAAGGAGAAGGATACAACTGAGAAGTTCCAGAAGGCAGTTTTACATAGTTTATTCCTTTGCATTGCAACCATCCTGGGTCTAAATGACAGGGCCCAAAAAATGTACATGACCTTGTACTACTGAAGTTTGGTGGACTATCATGGAAGCCATAGCCAAAACCAGCAACCTAGGCCAGGGGTGCGAATCTCAGGACTGCCACCTACAAATGGTGGGAGATCCTAAGAAATACATTCCGATACACATCCATATGAATGGAATGTTGTAAAGTAACAATTAAATTTGTAGTGTATGATTATATTATAAAATTATGCACCAACGTTGTATAGCTAGTTTTCGATGTGACAACTTGTACTTCTCATTGTTGCAACAGGTCCACCTGTATATTTAAAATACTTGTTTTTCCCATCTCCTCCACAAGTTATACTGACATCAAATATAGTGAAAACAGGGGTTATACTGTGGGGGTGGGACATACAAAGCAACAAAGAGATAATCTTAGAAATGTGTTAGAAACACATGCATGAAAGAAAAAAACATTAAAATATATCTCTAAGGATTCATTTTCCTAACATCATATTATCTGACCTTTTCTGCTTGACTCATACATGTACTAGATATTGCAAATAAGGGAAAGCATGGGATCTATGTTTCTGTGGGCCTGGCTTACTTCACTTAATATAATTTTTTCCAAGTTTTTCCATTTCCTAACAAATGGGGCAAAGTCATTCTTTCAGATGGAGGCATAGAATTCCATTGTGTATATATACCACATTTTCTTGATCCATTCATCTACTGAGGGGCATCTGGGTTGGTTCTATATCTCAGCTACGGTAAATAATGCTGCAATAAACATAGTTGTGCTGGTAGCTTTAGTTTGGCCTTGTTTGTAAACATTTGGGTAAATGCCCGAAAGTGGGATTGCTGGGTCATATGGGAGCTTTATGTGAAGACATTTGAGGAACTTCCATACTGCTTTCCAAAGTGGTTGAACAAGTTTACATTACCACCAACAATGAAGTAAGGTTCCTTTCTGTCCACATCCCCTCCAGCATCTGTTGTTGTTAGAGTTCTTGATTTTTGCCATTCTAACTGGAGGAGGGGGTATCTCAATGGTGTTTTGATTTGCATTTCTTTTATGGCTAGGGATGTTGAGCATTTCTTCATTTGTCTATTGGCCATCTTTCTTTCTTCTTCAGACATGTTTCTCTTCAAGTCTTTCGCCCACTTATTTATTGGGCAGTTGTTTCTTTGAGGATTTGTTGTTGGGGGATTTAATTTTTTGAGTTCCGTATATATTTTAGATATGAGACCGTTGTCTGTTGTATGGCTAGTGAAGATCTTCTCCCAATCCGTGGGCTTTCTATTGACCTTGCTAGCTATGTCCGTTGCCATGCAGAAGCTCTGCAACTTCATGCAATCCCATTTTTCCAACCTTTCTTTGATTTGTTGGTTTTCTGATTCTCTATTCAGCAAAACCTCTTTGCAGATGACATGATCTTGTATTTAAAGAATCCCATAGACTCCACTCCCAAATTACTCAAGCTGATTCAAAACTTTGGCAAAGTAGCAGGGTAAATAATTAACCCCCCAAAATCAATGGCTTTTCTGTATGCCAACAATGAGAAAAGTGGGGCTGAAATTAGGAAAGCAACTCCATTTGTAATAACCCCACAAAAAATAAAATACCTAGGAATTAACCAAAGAAGTGAAGGACCTCTATGATGAAAATTTAAAATCTTGAAAAAGGAAATCAAAACAGAACTTAGAAAATGTCAAAACCTCCCATGCTCCTGGATTGGAAAGATTAACATCGTGGAAATGGCCATATTTCCCAAGGCTATCTACAAATTAAACGCAATACTTCTCAAAATTCCAACCTCATTCTTCAAGGAAATAGAAGAGGCAATCCAAAAATTCATATGGAACAATAAAAGACCCCGAATAGCAAAAATGCTCCTCAACGGAAAGAACACTGCTGGAAGAATATCAATACCAAATTTCAAACTCTACTATAAAGCCATACTAATCAAAACAGCTTGGTATTGGCATAAGAACAGACCTCAGGACCAAAGGAATAGAATTGAAAACCCAGAAATGAACCTACAGACCTATAGCCATCTAATCTTCGATAAGGGAGCTAAAACAATAGAATGGAAGAAAGACAGTCTCTTCAGTAAATGATGCTGGCAAAATTGGTTAACTACTTGTAGAAAACTAAAGCTAGATCCTTATATATCACCCTGCACCATAATAAACTCCAAAATGGATCAAAGACCTCGAAGTCAAAGCAGACACTCTGAAAACCTTACAGGATGGAATAAAAGAGTTTATCTACCTGCTGGATTTAGCTCCCCGCTATGTCTGATTGTCTCCCGGGCTGAGGGAGGCTGGGGAATGGGCGAGCGCCTCACTTACTATTCCTAGGACCCCTTCTGTCTTTTGTAGGACAGACGAAGACCCAATCTTGGGGTACAAAGAGGCCTTTTTCTCATGATCTTCAGAGCCTGCACACACACATCCTCCCTAATTGCCCCGCATGAATTGTTTGTTACACAGCTGTACAGGAGTGAGGCTTTTTCTCTGTCTGTTCTAACAATGAGACAGACTTTCTCCAGCAGCCTGGGGTATGAAGAACCCCTCAGGCTATAATGGGAACATTTAGCAGAGCGAGGAAACATGCACCATCTTGAAGTACTCTCTGTGCTATGAAATCTTTCTATTCAAAGCAAATTTCCTATCTGTGTGCCTTTCTTCATCGAGACTCTGGATGTTCCCGGATACAAATACATTCACAGACACATGGAGCTACTGGCTCTTTTTTTGTGACAATTCCTGAGGCTTGAACTGTGAGCCTAGACATTTTCCCTGAGCTCCTTTTGCTCAAGGAAGCATTTTATTGTGTCTTAAACCATGATTATCCTAGGCTGGGTGCAGCTTTTACCCCCACAGATGATTCAGGGATCCTAGGACCCAAGTTCAACTCCCAGCTATTGCAAAAAAAACAAAAACAAAAAAACAAAAAAACCATCAAAACAACAAAAATGGAGGAGGAACAAACCAGGAAGTTTTATACAACAGTTTTACCTTTGTTTCCTTAGTACTGTGACCCTCCTGGATCTCAATTACTTGGCTTGAAAATTGTACATGACCTTGCATGGTCGAAGGCTAGAGGCTGTCAGTGAAGCCTGAGTCCAACCCAGACACCTAGTCCCTAAGTTCTATCCCGGGACTGCACACGGCTGAAGATCTAGGAAACTTGTTCCTATCTATAGGAATACAAATACAATGTTTGAAATGTACTAATTAAATTACTAATTAGCTAGTCGTTCCAGTATATGATTGTAAGCAATAAATATAGGTCATTGATTAATTAATACTTTATTAAGTCTCTTAATGTGATTAATTAATGGAGGTATAATTTTATAACAAATAATTGATAATAATATAATATATAAAAATAAGATACAGACATCACTCAATAACTGGCCCCGTACTGCGACCACGTGAGGCAGGCCAGACTTGCCAAGTGGTACTAATTGGATGAAGGACCCACAAAGTCCCCCATAGGAGTCCCCCAGGAGTGAGACAAAACCTGGGTGAGCTTCTACCTGATATTTTAGACCGAGTCCAACAGTGTTCACCGCAAGTCGCCAGCAGGGGACCTCCGAGATCATTTTGTAAAGCTACTGGTTTAGGAAGGGATGAATGCAGACCACCACACAGCCTGCGTGGGATTGAGACAGTGTTCCCTGAGCACATGGGTGGTGGCCTCCCAGGATGTGGAACACAAAGCCCCAGGCCCAATCACTATATTTACCTTTACAGGCTCAGACATCTGCAGGCTTTTACCCAGGCTCTGGCAGCCCAGGGCCAAGGAACCCCATGGCCATCAGGGAGAGGGACTTGTTTTAAATGCAGCCAGGAGGTCCCCTTTAAGCGGGACTGTTCAAAACAATCCCCCCTGCCCTCCACCCCTGCCAACCAGCCCGGGGGGTCCAAACCACTCCCTACACCCTGCCGCAGGTGCCGGAAGGGATACCATTGTCGATCCAAATTTGATTTAGATGGGAAGCCTTTAAACTAGGAGAAGGGCATCCTCCAGTCCCGTTAGCTCAAGGAAGAACCCCCTCTGCTGTAAGACCCAGGCAGCCTCATGGCAAGACGACCCAGGCTCATTGGACCATCCCCCTGAGGGAGAACTCCGCCCTAAAATGAGTATTTTCATAGGTGTAAAGCAGTTTCACTGCCTAATTGACATGAGGGCAGATTGAACCATACTCAGGGAGGAGGAAGTTCCCTAGGACTGGAAGCTTGCACACGGGCCCCCGATATTGGGGGTAGGGGGCAAAACCCAGTCCAAAGTGCCGGTCGCCCTTATGAAATGGACTAGCCTATATGGTGAGCAGGAAAAGATATGCCCTTTACTGACAAAAATCCTCACCACCAATTTACTTGGCAAGACATGCTAAGACAAATGGATGCTGTGGTCACTACAGATCATCGATATCCTGGATGGAGTAGAATCACAAAGACTTAAACAGGATCTAGAGGGAGTTAAGAAAAAGAATTTTTTAACTTTCATAAGTACAGAGAAGAACATAAGGGACCCACTTGGGTGCACCCCCAATCCTAAAAGCAATTGTCCTCCAAGTACCTCCCATTAGGTGGGAACTGAGAAGCCCTATTTGGGTGGAGCAGTGGCCATTGACCAAACCTAAACTTGTAGCATGCCACCTTTTGTTGGAGGAACAGATAAAACTTGGGCACATACTCCCTTCTGTGAGTCCTTGGAACACACCTGTATTTGTTATCCAAAAAGCATCCGGGCTTGGTTTATGCTCCAAGATCTACATAAGGTAACTGAAAGGATAGAGCTAGTGGGAATTCCCTAAGAGGAATGCCCTGGACTCCCGCTTCAGAATATACCTTGGTTGTAATTGATATTAAAGATAGTTTTTTTTCAATCCCCTTGCATCTGGATGACTGCAAGAAATTTGCCTTCTCCATCCCTTCTCTAAATTTTTTCCCATCCTGATCGGGGGTTTGAATGGACGTTGCTGCCACAGGGAATGGCCAATAGCCTGGCCTTTTGCTAACAATACTTGGCCACACTTTCAGGGCCTGTGCTGGGTTCAGACACCTCCCTTGCTTATGCCTACATGGATGACATAATTCGGGGGCACCAAGACCTGGGCCGCCTGGAGGGACTTCTAGCCCAGGTTCGCACCATATTAAAAAAGGGGGTTTTTAACATAGCCCTAAATAAAATTCAAATGGTACCTCCTTTTAAGGTGTTCCGATCCCACTTTACCTTGACTCAGGCCAGCCCCCTTAAGCCTTTGCTGGATATTCCAGCATCTCTGTCCCTAACCCAACTTCAAAGTCTTTTATGGGAAATCAATTGGCTATTTCCATGGGTTACCATCCCTAAAATAGTCTTGTGCCCTTATTCACCGGACTAAAAGACAGGACACCCCAAGAAGTTATTATAATTACAAGCAGCCATCAGGCAATATTTTTACAGTTCCAAAGATCCCTGGATGAACTTTCCCTGAAAAGGTATTCTATTCTTAAGCCCATTTCCCTCTCGTTGTTTGCAGGTGTTACATTGATTTCTGCAGTTTTAAGTCAAAGGAGGGGAGCCATTAGAGTGGATTCACACTCCCCTGGGGGGCACATCTCAGGTGTACTCTCAGGCAGACCAACTTGCCGATTGCTATTGTCAAGGGAAGGACCCAATTCCAAAGGCCTTATGGCCTTGACCCTCACTCCATTGTTTTTCCTTTTCAGATGGCAGACCTTGAGTGCTCACTTGAGCCAATGCTCAACTTGCTCTCTCCCTGGAAGGGTTTCTAGGTCAAATTGACTGCCATTATGGGTCATCTAAATGGACCGTCAGGTTATGGTGACTTTCCCTCATAATGCCTTCTCTATTTTCTCCTACACCTATTCCTGGTGCTTTCTCTGTTTTTACTGATGGAGGTAAAACAGGCTCTGCGTATGCAGCCTTTGAGCAGCAAAAAAAGACCCCAAGCCAACAAAGATTTCAACCTTGTCAAGGGTCAGCACAATAAAAAGAAATGTTTGCCGTAATTATGGTCCTTTGGGACATTCAAAAACCCCTTAATTTGTATTCTGATAGTTTATATGATTAACTTGCTCCCTCATATTCCCCAGGCACATATTAAGCTGGATGGAAACCCTATTTTCCCATTTTGGACACCCTTAAGGGCCTATTAGATGGATGGGGAGCCCCTATTCATATTCAATATTTGAGAGGGCATTCAAAACTTCCTGGGTTTTTATCCATGGGCAATAATTGGACAGACCAGTTAGCTACTGGTCCACAAGCTTTAATGTTACAAGAGGCCACCCGTTTACATGATTTAACCCACAATAATTGGAGTGGTTTTCAACATAGATTTCCTCAGATTCCTGTAGAGGACCTCAAAAGGATAGTACATACCCGTAAAACATGCCAGCCCTTCTTAAAAATATCCCCGCTACAACCACCAGGGGTAAATCCCAGAGGCCTCAAACCCAATGTCCTCTGGAAAACTGATGTGACTCATTTTCCAGCCTTTGGTAAGCTTAAATATATATTTGTTTCTATAGATACCTATTCAGGAGCATGTTGGGCTACAGCACATGCAGGAGAAAGACCTAAACATTCAGAAGCACATTTTCTTCAATGCTTTGCCACCTTGGGTCTACTAGCACAAGTTAAAGCTATAATGGACATTGTTTTGTTAGTAAAGCAATGTCAGAGTTCTTTGACAGATGGCATGTTACTCATACAGGAAATCCTTATAATCTCCAAGGCCAAGCAATTATAGAAAGAAATGGGAGTTAACCCCCATATATAGTTACAGATAGCTTTGTTTACCATTAACACTTTAAATTTTTCAAAAGGGGCAATTGAATCCAGGTTTCAGAAGCACTGGGGACAACTAAATCCTAAGCCCCAAGTGAAAGTCAGGTGGAAGGACCCCCCTGACACAACAATGGAGCAGACCGGACCCCCTAGTTACCATGGGCAGGGGATTGAGATATGTTTTTCCCATATGGGAGACAGCCCCCATTTGGATCCCAGCCAGGAACTTTAAGTTTTACCCATTTCTTCTATACAGGAAGAAGCCCAATGATAAACTAACCAACAAGGAAAGTAAAACGGCTATGCTGGTCGAGGCTTGTGTTTAAAAGAGGGAAAGCTAAAAAGATAATTACTATCCATCCCCAAGGGCAATCAGCCCTTGAGAAGCTCTTGCGTTCTTTAACAATTACAGATGGTGATACTCCAGCTGTTGGCTGTCCTGACCCTCCTAGTCCTGGCAATGGCCCTACTGAATCCACATCAACCTCAATGCGTGACCTGGGCAGTGATCAAATGGAGAAATCAACAGCACCAAAAGAGAAGCTGTCCCTTCGACCTGGTGGCCTGAGCTTCATTTTGACATCTTTGACCTGGCTAGAGGATCCTGGGATGTTGGAGATTGAGACCCCTTTACCAAGGATGGCCTGAGTGTGGGGGCCCACGAGGATGAACTGTGCCTCATGTGTGGTACCCCCAATATCCAGGCTGTTCCCATGCTTTAAAGAGGTCAACCTTATAAGATAGTGACTTTATATATGTCCCAGAAGTAATCGAACTGCTTCAGACATTTCTAACTGTGGTGGGGCTGACGTTTATTAACTTTACTGAGGAGGGAAAAAGGATAACTAACTAACTAACTGGGAGATGAGCAGGATGTGGGCCTTGCGGTTATATCAAAAAGGATGGAGCCCAAGATATCCAACGCATGGCTCTGCGTGTCTATCATGATAAGCTCAGTGCTGAAGATTACTCCATACTTTAGGTGAACCACGGAAAGAGGAGGTGCCAATTGGGCGAACCTCATAAGAGGTGCCCTGACCTGAACCTCAGCAAGAGGTGGGTTTGCCATTAAAACAAAAAGGAGGAATCTGTAGGGTACATGGAGAGCAAAGGTGGCGCTGAGAGGCAGTTGAGTGGGCAGAGTCGGAATTGTTTATGTTAAAATCTGACTGTGTACCACAACCAGGCAAAGTGACGTCTGTACTTAAATAGCTCGAAAGACAGCAGGGAAAGTATAGAAAGCTTAGGTGCATGATAGGGTGACCTCTACAGTGATTGGTTGGTTCCTTTTCTTCCCCTTCCATGCCACACGGTTTTTTGCTTTAAAAATTGCTTGCTACATGGTGATAAACGAGTTCCTGCTTGACTTGACTCCCTGCTGCATCTGACTGTCTCCGGGACTACAGGAGGCTGGTGAATGGGCCAGCAGGACACTTACCTTTCCACGGACCCCATCCATCTTCCGCGGGACAGATGAAAATCAAACAGGTAGGAGGAGAACAAAGGAGGAAGCAACAATGCTCAATAGGAAATGTACTCATTACTTTGTTAATGTAACTGTAACCCCTCTGTACAACATTTTTACAATAAAAAACATACATAAATAATGTAGTGCTCAAAGAAGCACTTTGGGGGTAAGGGAAGGATATCTGAATAACTGTACAAAATTCTACATTGGTTTTTTTTTTAATGTTCAGTATGGAACTGAATAAACATAAGTGCTTCCATTAAAAATTTTAAGTTACTGTCTTGGACTTGGAGCCAGTATTTCTGGCATTGAAGGGATTTGAGCTCATCGTCTGGGTAACTCTTTACTCTATTGGTGAAGGGGAAGCTCACTGTCCTTGAGGAAAAGAAATTCAAGCTAGAGTACCCAGGGCCTGCATTGAGGCCCTTCAATTTAAAAAATATTTCTATACACGTGTAAAATATGATATATATGTACATATGCATGCATATTATATATTGATTATTATAATTATTGATTTTGTATGTATTTTATTCATTGTATAGTTTATTGTATTTAGTATTATTATACACATAATATTTATTATGTTTTGTACATCTAGTATAAAATTATACACAATAAATCAGGTCATTGACTTGTTATTCATTAATACTTTATTAAATGTTGAAACATGATACATAATTAAATGGAGGCATTAGTCACTGTCATCACATGTTTAGAGTCTCTCCCAAGTATGAGCTTTGTCTTAATTATCTTTAGACAACTTACTATAGGGATTCCTTTAGATGATTTATACTCAGAAGCCTTTTCTTGAGGATAGGCAAGTTGTGGGATAAAATTGTAAGGGTGGGGCTGTGGATGTGGCTTAGTGGTATAGAGCTTGCTGAGCATGCATGAATGCCAGGGTTTGAATCCTCAGTGCCACATACTCAGAAAAACCCAGAAGCTGTGGAGTGGCTCAAGTGGTAGAGTGCTAGCCTTGAGAAAAAGAAGATCAGAGACAGTACCCAGGTCCTTAGATCAAGCCACAGGACTGGCAAAAACAATAGGCCAGTTGCTAGTGGGGAATTCTTGAAACCCTAGCTTCTCAGACCACAGTTCCAAGACAGCCTACACAAGGAAAGCCTGTTAGATTCTTATCTCCAATGAATCACCAAAAGACCTCACATGGCACTGTGGCTCAAGTGGTAGAGTGTTTGCCTTGAGCTGAAGGGTGCAGGGAGAGCACCCAGGCTTCAGTATGAAAAAAACAACTGGAAAAAGAGTGAGGGATAATCAAAGTACTTTTTCTATTTGCTAACTATGAGAAGATTTTCTGGAAAATGAACATTGATATACACCAGAGTTGGAGTCAGGGCTCAAGGTTCAAGTATAGCAGATCCATATGCCCAGCCTCTCAGACTCTAACATTATAACCTTGTGTCTTACTGGGTTCTGAAAGGTCCAATGTTGAAAGGCATAATATGCTCCCCAAGCCCTTTGTGATAAGCACTTGACTTATATTGTCAATGTCATTACAGTTCTGAAGCTAGCACAGCACCAGTAGCTCAGGCCCATCACTCTAGCTCAGGAGACTGAGGTGTCAGGATCACAGGGTGAAGCCAGCCAGGGCAGGAAAGTCTACGACACTCTGACTTCCACTTCTGAAAGGTCAGATGTTCAAGAGCTTCCTGTGTTTCCCTTGGTGATGAGAAGTTACTTGCACTCTAAATGTTCTTAGAGTTCTCAAGCTATAGAAACAGGAAAGAAACATTATTTTCCCATCCTGGGTTCAAATGAAGTTCTCAGGATCCAAGCCTTAGCCCTGTTAGCAGGAAGAACTCCAGTGTAACACTGAATTTGAAGGACAGAAAACAATTTCAAAAGCAGGGCTAGGTGAAGAGACCTAGGCCTGCAGGATTAGGAGGCAGAATGTACACACTCAACAGTGAAGTGAGCTGCAAAACCACTTTATTCATTCCAGGCATAGCCTGCAAAAGGAAACCTCAAACATTTGCTAGAGTTACAACAGGGTCAGGCTTTTCTCAGCCTCTTCAAACGATGACTAATTAACCTTTTTCCCTCAGGTGAAGGGAGCCTCAGTGTATCTTTACGTTAAGAATAGAGAGCCAGTTTCATGGGGGAGAGGGGAGGAACAGAGTAGAAAAACCCTACTCTCTGGTCTTAGGGAGTAGGTTTTTGACTCTCTGTCAGATTTGAAGGCCCTTCTTCTACTTCTTCCAGTCCATTCTCCTTCCTTCATTCCCCACATCATTAATGCAAATCCCCAGTCCAAGATCATGTGTACTTTCTGGGCCTTGTCATTTAGACCCAGGATGGTTACAATTCAAAGGAAAAAAGAGTAAAACCACCTTCTTGAACTTCTCAATTTTATCCTTTTCCTTATTATTTTGGCCAGCTCTGAGATTTGAACTCTGGTCCTAGGAACCCAGGGTTGGCTGTGGAAGAGGTGCCAAGACCTAAGTTCAAGCCCCGTGCTTGGCAAATAAGTAAGTAAGTAAATAAATAAATAATAAGGCTCTGGCGTGCAATTTGCATCATTGTTCCGGCAGGCCTGGGATTGAACTCAGTGTCTGGGTAACTCTGTAGCATTGTGGGTAAAGGGGAAGCTCACTGACTTTAAAGACAAGAAATTCAGACCAGTTCCCAGGGTTTGAATTAAAGCCTCAGCATAATATTCTTATATGAGATCTATTTACATACATGGGTTTAATGTGTATAAAGTTTATTACCCTTATTTATTATTACCCTTATTATTAATACCCTTATGTATTATACATATAACACTTCATTTATTACATCATTTCATGTAGATTATATTTGCATATGGATTATACATCGTACTTTCACAGCAAAGACAAAAATTTGTCAAATTGGCTTCTTCATGAATAAATATGTATGTGTGTGTGTGTGTGTGTGTGTGTGTGTGTGTGTGTGTAGAGAGAGAGAGAGAAAGAGAGAGAAAGAGGGAATGTGAGGATATTCAATTATGTATATTATTACCAATAATTAGTTATTACATTATGCCACTATTTAATGAAGTATCATGGTAGAATACTTATAAAAACATTAATTAAAAATTAGTCAATATCCTTCCATTTCGGGAATCATATTATGGTGCTAGAATGGAAGACATAAATCCAATAATATTTGCGTGGCATTCTAAAATAGAATCATGCATTAACTGCAAATTTAATTATTTCTTTTATAACATTCCATTAGCATTCACAAAAATAGGAATGAGTTTGTCAGGATCTCCCTCCATTTGTGGGTAGCAGTCCTAGCATTTGATCTCCAGGACTGGGTAGTTTACTTCGAATGCAAACCATTGGAATGACACCTTGAAGATTTCAGATTGTCATGATTAAAAAAAGAACAAGAAGAAAAGAAACCCAGGTGTCAGCGGCTTCTGTCTGTAATCCTAGCTCCTCAGGAAGCTGAGATGTAGTGAATGCCAATTTGAATTCAGCCAGGGCAGGAAAGTTGGCAACACTCTTATTTCTAAGAGATCACATGAAAAAAAATAACTCCATGAGTGGGGCTGTAGCTCAAGTTGCAGAGTGCTTCCCCTGAGCAAAAGGAGCTAGGCTCATAGTTAAACCCCACAACTGTAACCCCCCTCAACAAAAGGGAACAGTAACTCCATGTCTCTGTGTATGGATGGATGATGTATGGATGATGGGCATTCAGCAGGTTGCCCATGCCCAGCCGCCCCAACCTGGGCCGGTTGGGACAAGCCCTCAGAGAGTACTAAGTATCAGCCAGCAGCTTGAACAAAGCATCCCTCTGTCATTTAATAACTGAATCCCCGAAGGCTTTGCCTGGGCTGGTGTGTGCAATGGATGCATTATGTTCTAGCTGAGGTGTCCCATTGGGACACCTAGCAGCCTGCCACTGCCTCCAGGAGTGATCCAAGTTTCTGGATCTATATTCTCTATCCCTCTGTGGGATGTGAGCCTAGGCTTCTAGGGCCTGGTGGCTCTCACTCATTCATCATTCCTCATTGCCGAGTCATTGACTGGTCCCAAATCTTAGCAAAGTTATGAAATAGTCAGCGATTTCTATGCCAAAGGGTAAGCCAATAAATCCCACCCTCATAACTCCTGTTACAAGTCTGCCTTGGGCTTCGAATATGGCTTAGTGGTAGAGTGATTACGTAGTATGCACGAAGCCCTGGGTTCAATTCCTCAGTACCACAGAAACAGAAAAAGCCAAACGTGGCACTGTGACTAGCCTTGAGCAAAAGAAGCTAAGGAACCTGCCCAGACCCTGAGTTCATGCCCCAACAATGGGAAAAAATAAAAGGGAGCCTGGTGAGACATATTCTTCTGGGACTCAGGAGGGCCAAGGTTAGAGGAAAGAGGTAGAGGGCAGGTGCTTGTGGCTGACCTCAGTAATCTCAGCTACTCAGGAGGCTAAATTCTGAAGATCACAATTACAAGCAGGAAAGCCTATATGAAACAATTTTGTCCAATTAAACACCCAAAAAGCCAGAAGTAGAGTTGGGATTCAAGGAGTAGAGTGCTAGCTTTGAGCACAAAAGCTCAGGGATAGTGTCCAGGCCATGAATTCAAACCCCAGGACTGGCACAGACACACAGACACACAGACACAGACACAGACACAGTCACACAGACACACACAGACACACAGACACACAGACACACAGACACACAGACACACAGACACACAGACACACAGACACACACACACACACACACACACACACACACACACACACACACACACACACACACACCAAGATAGAGCATTTGCCAGTTAGCCTGCACAATTTCCATCTCTCGAGGGAAAAAGGAAGGGAAGACTTGCTCCAACCGGTGATATAACCATTGCCAAAATTCCACAGAAGTTCTAAGGCAGGAAACAGGATAGAGAGCCTCATGCAGAAGGTACAACATGGGCAAAGGTCCTGAGGTGTGGTGTAGAGCAGGTGGTGTGGGTGGAATGGAGGTTCTGTGGCTTCAGACAAATCTGGCATGACATGCGAGTCTGGGTCAAGGTTTGTACTTGAGTCACTGGTAGGGAAGAGGATGGGGTCCCAGAATGAGGCCCAGGGGAAAGATTAGCTTGACTTTTCACCATGGATCCCCAACATTTCTTGTGGCTGGAAGCCTATTTTTCACAGCTCCTGACACTCAGGCATCCTTTGCATTGAAGAGTCAGGGCAAACGCAGGGAAGAACTCTTGCTTAAGAAAAGCTTCTAGCCCAATGTTAACAGCGGTTCAACTCCTGTAAATCCTAGCTACTCAGGAGACTGGGTTCAGAGATCGTGGGTAAAAGCCAGCTCAGAGGAGGAAACTTAGTGAGACTCTTCTTGCCAGTGAACTACCAAAAGCCAGAAATTGCGCTATGGCTCAAGTGGTAAAGTGCCAACCTCGAGGGAAAAAGTTAGGAGACCGGAGCCCAGCCCTGATTTCAAGGCCAGTTCTGGCAAAAAAAAAATAAAGAAAAGCTTTCAGGAGCTCCTAGTCCACTGTTGTGAAAGGCCAAGTCAGCCAGGCACTGGTGGCTCATGCCTGTCCTCCTAGCTCCTCAGGAGGCTGAGATGTGAGGGTCGCAGTTCAAAGCCAGCCCAAGCAGGAAAGTCTGGGAACTCTGAAACTCCAGAAACCTGGAAGTGGTCCTCTGGCTCAAGTGGTAAGCTGAAGCTAGGTGACAGCATCCCATGACCAACACCTGGCCTGCTTGGATCTCACTTTGTGGCTCTAAGCAGAGTATTTTCCAGTGGGTCCCTGAGTTTCTCCCAATGTCTAGGTATCCTACAAGTCTTGAGAGCAGCCCATTTGGAGGCTTTTGCCTACAGATTGAGCCACATTATCAGAGAACTGTCCAGCCTTGAGGCATGGAGGTCATTGTCTGGCTCAACAGAATGAAATCTGTCATGGGTGCAGTGTGGGTCTGAGCAGTAAATCAATGTCTCAGACCACGGTTCTGGGCCAGGAGGGGCAGAAGGTGGCATGGCAGGTAAAGCCTACTCACGTAGATATCACAAGAGTGCAAATCTGTCAGGCACACCTCCTGTGGGTGTTGACTTGGGCTCATGAAAGACTTGTGGGTTCAGGAATCCACAGCCGGCTGGCTGGTGCTTGTAGCATTCACTATCCCTGGAGTTCCAGGGCTCACCAGTGCTTGAGGTCCAATGAAGGTCTTCAGTCGTAGGCCGACTACAAAAGAGCATCCATAGTGACATTTCCCTTGGTCCTGTGGTCCTGTGCACGGATGGAGGGGCAGGTCCCATGGAACTTACTGCTATGGCCCAGACACAGTCAGAGGCTGCTGGTTGCTGATGTGTGCTGTAGTGCAAGTGGTAGAGCACCAACCTTGTGCAAACAAGCTAAAGGATACCACATAGGCTCTGAGTTCAAGCCTTGGTAGACACACGAACACACACATACACACACACTCATGCACAAAAAAGCACACACAACAACATCCTTAGCAGGTCCCAATGGTTCATACCAGCAATCCTACCTACTTACGATGTTGAGCTCTTAGGATGGCAGCTTGAAGCCAGCCCAGGCAGGAAAGTATGTGAGACACTTCTCTCCAGTAAACTACTAAAAAAGATGAAAAGTGAGCTGTGGTTCAAGTGGCATATGTTTAGCTTTGAACAAAGGAAGCTCAGGGAAAATGTCTAAACCCTGAGTTCCAGCTCTAAGATTCTTTTTACAGACATCCTTTGCCTCCACCTCACCCCCAATCAGGCCATAAATCGGTCACCCTTGATCTCACTTCCACTCATACCACTTTCATAGCACTGCCACAAGTGGCTGGTATGTGGCCAGCACTGGATTAAGAGAACTTTTAACAAGAGGAGCATAGCCAGGTCAAGGCTAATGCCCCAGAACATTGAGGTATTGGCCATACCAGTTTCTCATGCCCCAGTTCACTGTATGTAGAATCTAAAGTCTGTGCCTCTGTATTCTGGACATCCAGAATTGTCTAGAACGACCTGATAGGCCAAGCTGGGGCAGGAAGATAGACTTTCCTGCGAAAAGTTACGTTGACATTTCCTAGACACCAACCGATACTTCCAAGCCACTTTGGCCTCACCTCCCATGTATCCCCGTACCCTCCTTGCATGGGCAGCCTTCAGTCAGCTATCAAGCTCAAGTTGGCCAGAGCCACCAGAAACCCCCTTTCCTCCACTCCACTGCCAGCCTGACGAGAGGGACATGCAGCCAGAGGCCCAGCTGAGAAAAAGAACAGGTCATCGCATGACTAAGGACCCCCAGAGGTAGGGGAGAGCCTATGTCAGCCGGCCCTGCTGGCCCAGAATCCCCTGGAGGTACCCAAAGATTTGGACAGGCCAGACTTGGGTCTCAAAGTAAAGCTGAAATGCAGGCCTCTGGCAATTTAGGACTCGATGTTGACCTTGATAGGGGGCTAAAGGACAAGGTCGGCATGGAAGAGGGGCACCATCTGAGGCAGAAAGAGTCAAACAGGGACCCAGGATGTGGACAGAGAAAGAAGAGGGAAACACATACACACACACACACACACACACACACACACACACACACACACACACACACACACACACACGTAGCCCAAGGCCTCAGAAGTCCCTGAGCAACCTGAACATCCCACCCCCAAGAAGATGGCACTACTATCCTCAGACCAACTGTAGACAAAATTCATGGCCTCTCACACATCTGGAATGGCTCATAACACAGCCTGGAATTTCCTAAATGTACACACCACTATGCAGAAATCTCAGCTACCTTATTTTTGGTTGTCTGTCATGGGGTTTGAACTCTGGGCCTGTGCACAATCCCTCAGCTCTTCAGCTGTAGGTGGGCCCTCTATCACTGGAGTCACAGTGCCACTTCTGGCTTTTTGGTGGTTCACTGGAGATAAAGTCTCACAGATTTTCCTTCCCAAGCTGGCTTTGAACCACGATCATCAATCAGATCTCAATCTCCTGAGTATCAAGGATGACACAGTGTGAGCCACCAGCAGCGCCTGGCTTCAGCCACCTTCTTAGACCCAAAGGAAACCCATCTGGTCAGGCCACAAACCACATGCAACCCTTCAGTTCAGGCTTTGACACCAGCATCCAAAACCATTCTTCCATGGATGGAGAGCATATAATTGACCCTAATATCCCACCCCTGCTCCCATTCACCCATTCCCTGCCTGGCACAGGCCACGACCTATGGAGTTCTTGGTAAGGCACCACCCATCCTACTGTGATTTCACACTGGGGCAATCCTGGGGAGTTCTTAGAAATGTCTGTACAGTGAGGCCAGCACCTGGTCTCCCAACCACAGCAACCTCACTACTTCGACATCTCTTGCAAGCAAAGAAGGGGTGTCTTTCTTTCTTCCTTCCTTTCTTTGATTTTTGCTTGCGGGGTTTGAACTCAGGGCTTCGGTACTGTCCCTGAATTCTAATTTTCCTTAAGGCCAGTGCTCTACCACTTGAGCCACAGTACAACTGCCAGTTGCAGATTGGAGATAAGGCTCTGGTGGGACTTTCCTGCCTGGTCTGGGAAATGAGATCCTCTGGATCTCAGCCTCCCAAGTGGCCAGGATGACAGGCATGAGATGACAGGTGTGTGAGCCACCAGCACATGGCTTAAGGTGTCTAGTCCTTCAGAATTTCCAGCTAGTCCTCCTCCAGACACTACCACCTAAACTCCCCTCTATCTCCCTCAGGGACAGCAAAGGAAGGCTCAGAATCTGGGTGGGGCCATGGGCATTAAAGGGCCCCCTCCACATCACTAGCCCTGTCTAAGCTACCATTTGGCTCCTATGGATGGCCTGGTCATCCAGGGCAGATCAGACCCATTAGGAGTTCTGGGGCCTTCCCTGTATCCCCCTGCCCCAACCAACCAGTACCTGAGAATTTCTGGGGCCAGCTGTTCCATGTCCCAGTGGAAGATGTTGGGAGGGTTGCTGATAATGCGTCCCGGGGTGTCCAGGGCAGAAGGAGTGTCTAGCTCACTTCTGTCAAAGAAGGAAACACAAAGCATGCATGATCTATTAAGAGTTACAGGGCATAGCCATCCACTGGTCACCAAGGTTCCTTGTAGAGCTGTTTTATGTTGACAGCCCTTGGGGTTGGCCTTGGGGCCTGGGTGGTATCCCCGAGTTTCTTTGGCTCCAGGTGAGCACTTCCACCTGAGCCACGGTGCCACTTCTGACATTTTCTGTGTATGCAGGACCTAGGAATCAAACCCGAGGTTTCCTGCATGCTAGGCAAGCCCTCTACCTCTAAGACACAATCCCAGCCCTGCATAGCTGTTCTTCTGTGACCCATCGGGCCTGTCTCCAGACAGTCTCGCACATCTCTACCGTATTTCTCACCAACAGTCCTGGCTGGAAATGAACACGCTCTGCTATGTTGTCCATCATCTGCTGCAACTTTGCTCTCTGTGCTTCCTGTCAGCTCCCCCTTGTTAAGCAAGACCCTCTTTTCAAGTGATGCCTCTAAGAAGCCCATTCTGATCACCTTGGCAGAGCTGGAACCTCTCTGCTCTGCAGGCTTCTGGCCTTATCACATGCTGCCTTCCGTCCAGTTTGGGTTGAGAATGCACAAAGGGGAAGGGCTCGCTTCCACCACCGGATTTCAGAAGGCACTGATACACCACCCAGGGACAGGTGTTTTACACACTCCGAGATAGGGCCCTCGAAGCTCAGGCAGTCTGTGGGCAAGAAGACGGGGCCATTTCCTTGTGTGGGGTTGAACTCAGGATCTGGGAGCTGTCTCTGAATTTTCGTGCTCAAGGTTGGGGCTCTACCACTTGAGCCAGAGCTCCACTTCAGGCTTTTTGGTGGTTCCATGGAAAGTAGAGTCTCACAGGCTTTCTAGCTTATGGTTAGCTTCAAACTGTGATCCTCAGATCTCAGCCTCCTGAGTAGCTAGGATGACAGTGTGAGCCTTAGCCCCGGGTGACGGGCAACAAAGGCTTTTATTTTTTTGCTCCCATTTCAACTAGCAAGCCCAAGTTAAAATAATCAGTTTCAGGGGATCAAGATCCTCTCCTAGGTCAGTTAATCCAAGGAGATAAAGGGTCTTTGGAAAAGGCTAGTCTGAGTAAGCCTAGTGGTGTGTGTGGGGGTGTGGGTGTGGGTATGTGGGAGTTTGTCGGGGATACCTACCCCCATCTCTCTGGTACCTCATCTTTCCAGCAGGGAGTGCATCCAGGATAGTCACCCCAAGGAAGGCGAATGGGGGAGGGTACCTAAGGTCACATCCAGGGGGATGATCCGAATTATGCCCTGCAACTGAACCTGGACAGATAAAGGAGAGAAAGAGAAGTTTTGGGGAACATCAAGGGAAGCCCTTTACCTTTGGCTACAGGAACCAGCGAGAAGACTGAATCCATCTGTCTTGGTCGTCAGATAAAAGGTATACACAGTTCATTTATTTTATTATTATTTTGTGAGACCTAGGGCTTGGATTCAGGTTATCTCTGAGCTTCTTTTGTTCAAGGCTGAGGCTCTAACACTTGAGCCACAACACCAAATCTGCCTTTTTGTGTGTGTGGGTTTTGAGGGGGAGGTTGTTCTTGGGAGATAAGAATCTCACGGACTCTCCTGCCCGGGTTGGCTCTGAGTCACGACCATCAGACCTCAGCTTCCCAAATAGCCATGATGATGGGCAGGAGCCACCAGCTCCTGACTGCCACCATCCATTTATAATCCTTTATGCCCAGGGCTGAGCCACCCACACTGCACCCCATAGTTGGGAGTGGGAAGCAGACATGAGTGTGTTTGATACTTTAACAGCCTACCTATCTTTGAGCATTGTTCTGGGTCAGTCTGATGGTGGCTTCCTCCTTATCCACAGCAATGACTGGGCTCTGTCACAAGAACAAACGTCCCCCGGGAGGTTTCAGGTCTAGGGTCTTTCTTCTGCACTCCACCCCCCTAACTGAAATGACACACACTAGCAAAGGATAGTAGACACTGAGTGTTTTCATTGTCTTATAACCAGGGTCTGACCAGATAGGTGAGGGTGAAGGTCAGAGGCCCAGGATAGTGCTGGGCAGGGGGACAATGCCTCCTCATCCAATTTCTTTCAATGGTCTTGCAGAGGGATTTGGGGAAGGACTCATGGGATGGACAATGCATAAACATCATGGTCCACCCAGTGCACAGAGGGGCTTACCTCATGAAGCTGGTTCAACAGGGTGATGGACACAGCTCCTGACCCACAGCCCACATCCAGAATGAAAGGACCACCTTGGGTTCCAGCCAGATAGGGATGCTGGGCCAACTCCTCCAACACCCATTCAACCAGTTCCTGTGTGAGAGAGAGAAATAAGGCCAAAATTACACTTAATGCCGGGTGCCCGTGGCTCAGGCCTATAATCCTAACTACACAGGAGGCTGAGATATGAAGATCATGGTTCAGAGCTGGCCCAGGCAGGAATGTCTGTGAGACTCTTATCCTCAAAGAACCGCCAGAAAACCGGAAGTGATTCTGTGGCTCATGTGGTAGAGCACTAGCCTTGATCTGAGGAGCTTGGGTACAGTGTCCTGGCCCAGAGTTCAAGCCCCACGACTGACAAGCAGTGGACTTCCCACCATAAGAAGTGGACTGCATAGCACCCACTGTCCTAGGGAGCATGGCAGAGAAGTCAGGCCAAGCTTCCTGTGCGCTGGGGGTCATGAGTAGATCACCTGGCTTCTCCATGCCTCATTTTCCCCAGCTGCAAAACTGAATAGAGTGAAGGATTCCCTTCATCATGAAGATTGGGTAATGATGAAAGAGAATCATGTTTTGTTTCATTATCCCACATCTATTGCATGATTAAGAGCAGACCCCATCTGCCACATTACCTCCTGCTGAGTCTCCCTGAGAGATCATGCCAGGCAAAGCATAAGCTTCATGGAAGCATTCCTGCAGAAGGGGGTGTTGGTTCAAGGCTTCCTATACACTTGGCTGCACCTTTATTGCCTCTACCTTTATTCTTACTATATTCTTCTTGGCTGTACATTTGCTGTCTTTATTCTTGTTTTGGCTATTTTTCTATTGATCCGCGAACAGAGCATGTTGTTTCTTTCCAGTCCAATAGAGACGGCTTCTCTAAATAATAAAGACTAGGACCAAAGATTAGATGTGGACAATTCCCCAATCAATATATCATCTGATGGGACGCTGCCTCCAGAAACTCCTGCAAATTCAAAAGCAGTTTTGCGGCTCCCTCATAGTAAATATAGAAATATAAAATTTCCAGATATGTTACAATAGACAGAATTAATGGATTAAACTAAACCAGAAGGAGTTATCCCAAAAGCACAGAGAGTTATAGAAAAAGGGACCTCTGATAATAAAAGGAAAAGAAAGATTCCCACAACAGTTATGACTAAGTTTGGTCCAGCTTACATTATAGGGAATAGATGGTGGTTTCCCACCTCTTTCATTTGGAAATATGATAGCTGACTTATTAACTAGAGAAACCATCATGCTTTATTTGTAATTAGTCACCTTAATACTAATGACCAAAAACTTAGACTTATGCAAAAACATTGGAGCGAAATTGGATTTAAAGTTCAGCCAAAAGTTAAAAGGAAAGATTTGCTCACAGGCACCTGGAAAGGGCCTGATATATTAATCACCTCGGGAAGAGGGTATACATGTGTGTTTCCACAGGATGCCGAGTCACCCATCTGGAATCTCAACCGACTCGTGTGCCCCTACAAAAATAAGAGAAACCCAGCAAAAAAAAAAA
Source organism: Dipodomys merriami (assembly GCF_024711535.1). NCBI lineage: Eukaryota > Metazoa > Chordata > Mammalia > Rodentia > Heteromyidae > Dipodomys > Dipodomys merriami. Next base: position 11,377,758 of record NW_027206024.1, read on the forward strand.
AAAAACAGAAGATGCAAATGAAGAAAACGATGCAGAAACTCAAAAGTCTTCACCTTTCTCCTCAACAGGCAAAGACAACAAAAGAAGCTCAACCACCAACCTGGGAACAAATTAAGAAGCTCACCCATTCTGCGGAGGAGATTGTGGTTTCTACGGGAAAGACTAGCACTGTTGAAAATATGTTTCTTGCTATGCTTGCCATTATTGCTGTGCAGTCAGTCTCTGTTTCAGGAGAACAATACTGGGCATATGTACCTAATCCTCATCTTCTATATCCCATGGGATGGGAGGGATGAAGATATAATACAAGTAATGACAAATAATAGTGACCTGCTAGGGGGTTTGGAGGACTATTCTAATTCTCATATGACTTCTCAAACAATTAATTATGAAGGAATGACAGATACCACTCCAATTTGTATAACGCTATCAGGAGAAAATCTCCCTGGGTGTTCGCCTATAAACTATAGAACTTTTTTTACTGATGCCCTTTTTCAATCCAATGATAAAAGTTCAAAAAAGATTGATGTGGGAAATTGGCATGATGATATTAGGCTTTCATACTTATCATGAATCCTTTTTCATTCCCAAGAGGTATATACATTTAGGTAACTGCCTACAAAAATATCATGACAAGGATCAGTTTGGGGATGCATTAATTACCTCACCAAAATGGTGGGAATGTGGATTTCAAAAGGCCTCTTTTTTACAACCCCATTGGGCACCAGATAGTATTTTTGATTTTTCCATTGCTAACCCCGATTATGATTATGCCTCCTACTTAAAACATAATTCATCAAAGTTTAATGGCTATGCTCCTGATATGCACGAGGAACCCCTGAAAAAATGGCTCACTCCAGGGCGGGTAGCTTCCATTTTGGTGAGTCACTCTCCCTTTCACAATAAAACGGGCATTCAGCTGGATTTGTTCAGACTTTTTGCAGCAAAAAACATGATTTTACTGAAAAAGCCGAAAGAAACTAAGAGAACTGCAATTGGGGTAAGAGCATGTGTGGGTTATCCTATGGGAATTGTAGCTGGAATACTAGATAATTTAATCATTATTAAGCAAGGAAAATCTTATTATATTAGCTGTAAGGATTGTATTTTTACTAATTGTCTTACTTCTTCTCTGGGTAAAACATATTCTGTAATTTTTATTTTAAAAAGACCTTCGTATGTAATGTTACGTGTAGATCTATAAAATGACCCTTGGTTTAAAAATTCTGCTTTACAAATGTTGAAAACTCTGGATATTATGTTGCAGCCAAAACGCTTTGTTGCGGCCTTGATTTTAGGAATAAGTGCTTTAATAACAATAATTAGCTCTTTAGCGATTTCTACAGCAGCCTTAGTAAATGAAGTAAACACTGCTCATTTTGTTACTGATTTAAGCAAAAATGTTTCATTAGCCCTAGTAAAAAAATAAATTATAGATAAAAAGTTAGAAATGAAAATAAATGCTCTGGAGGAAGTGGTTCTGTCTATAGGTCAGGAAGTTCAAAATTTAAAAACATAACTCTCAGTTAAATGTCAGGTTAGTTTTAAATATATCTGTGTTACTGCTCTAAAATATAACTTTTCTTTTAATTGGAATGCCACCAAAAATCATTTGTTAGCAGTTTGGATAGATAAAGATATCTCTAATGTTATGGAGGCTTTACAGGACAAAATTACAGCAGTTAGTAAAGTTCATTCAGATGTAAAAAATTTACAATCTTTGGCAGCGTTATTTAAGCATAACGTGGAGGCCCTCAATCCTCTGGATTGGATTCATATAATAATTATAATTGCCATTGTCAGATCAATTCACGCAATACTTATTCTTATATTTCCAGTCATTTTCTGGATGATCTTTAGATTTGTCTCTTCTGTGCACCAAGACATTCATGAGCTTCAAGTAAAAAATAAAAAAGGAAGAAATTCCATGACACCTCCTGCTGAATCTGTGTGAGAGTTCACGCCAGACAAAGCATAAGCTTCATGGAAGCATGCCTGCAGGAAGGGGGTGTTGGTTCAAGGCTTCCTATACACTTGGCTGCACCTTTATTGCCTCTACCTTTATTCTAACGACATTCTTCTTGGCTGTACATTTGTTGCCTTTTTCTCATTTTGGCTATTTTTCTATTCATCCACGAACAGAGCATGTGAAGCCACTTCCCCTCGTGCCTGTCCTCTCTACTCTCCGCTCTCTCTCTAGCTCCACTTCTCTCACGTGCCGCCTCACACCCTCTGCGCATGCGCACCTGCCCCTGTGAGACCCTGGCCACTGCTGCCTCCACAGTGAGGCCCCTGGGCCCTGCCCCCTCCTCCCCTTGGCCCAGTCCCCTCTTCCCCTTGGCTCCGCCCCCTATCTTGCCCACAAGAGCAGCCCTGACTGGGCCCTAAGGCTTCCAGGCCATGGGAATTACAGCCTCACCTCAGCTCAGCACTCCCCACCAACCCTAGCACTTGCTCAGGGGATCGAATCTCCCCTCAGCCCCACGACAAGAGGAGACTCTCCTCCAAGCCTCTCCACTCCACATATCAAACATGTGCACAGTGACACAGTGAGAGAGAGAGAGAGAGACAGAGAGAGAGAGAGAGAGAGAGAGAGAGAGAGAGACTGAGAGACTGAGAGACTGAGAGACTGAGAGACTGAGAGACTGAGAGACTGAGAGACTGAGAGAGATTGTTGGGGAAAACTACCTCTCAAGGACGCAGAACATAGCACCCTTTTGGATGACTCAGCACACAGCATACTTCAAAAAACATCACAAAGCACCCTGAGTAAAAGTCTCAGCACAATGTGCCCTTTGAAGGACTTAGCATATAATAGCCTTTGGGAGGACTCAGCACACAGCACCCTTTGAAGGAGGGAATCCATAGCATGCAGTGTATAGGACTCAGTGCATGGCACACTTTGAAAAACTCAGCACGTAGCACTCTTTCCCAGGACTCAGCACATAGCATCCTGTGATAAGTCTCCATACACACCACCCTTTGAAGGGCTGAGTATGTAGCACCCTGTGTAAAACACTCAGTGCACAGCACCATTTGAAAAACTCAGCACATAGCACAGTTTTGAAGGACTCAGCACATACCACCTTGTGGAAGAACTCAACACACACCAATATTTGAAAGACAGTACAGAGAACTGTCTACAGGACTCGGCATATAGCACTCACCTCATCTTCTCTTCTCAAGGATGCAGCACATTGCACCCATTGAGGTAACTCAGCACACAGCCCTCTTTGAAGCACTCAGCAAAAGTACCCTGTGTAAAGGACTGGGCCCACAGCACCCATTGAAAAAAATCACCTGTCCCTCCCTTCTCAAGGGGTCAGCACATAGCACCACTTGGTATGAATTAGCATACCACATTTTTGAAGGACTCAGCATAAAGTACATTGTGTAATGGACTCAGCACACAGCACCCTTTGAAAAATCCAGCACAGCCTACTCGTCTCAAGGACTCAGAACATAGCACCCTTTGGGATGACTCAGCACACAGAATGGTTTTTGAACACTCAGAAAAAACACCCTATGTGGGATACACTCAGAAAACAGCACCCTGTGAAGGACTCAGCACATACCTGTATGTCACAAGTTCAGCTGTCATTAGAATTAGGGTGCTTTCTGCAGTATCATCATTATTCAGAAACACTTCACAAATCCTACTTGTTCACATTTAGCTAATGTGTGTTTTATGGGGGAAGGTCAGCTGGGGGTCTTGAACTAAAAACTTGGGGCCCCTGTCCCTGAACTCTTTGGTTCAATGCTAGAGCTCTACCACTTTGATTCACAGATCCAATTTTGGTTTGTTTTTTGGGGGTTGTTCTTTGACAGGCCTTATGGTAATCAGGAAGGGCAAGTTGGGGTGTCCATGGGCAAAGGCTCTTAGCTGGGCCTGGGGCTGACTTCTCACTTCCTTGTGCCCCTGGGAGCAGGGCCTCCTGGAGCTCTCTTGGCCTAGGGTGGAACAGATCTGTTGTGGAATCATAACTCAGGGTGAGCGAAAGTCAAGTTGTCCCTGGTCACTTCCCCAAATTGAACTCTAGAGGACGATAGTCCTCCATGATGGCAGAGGGACGCATGTTCCACCTCTAGCCATCAGGAGGCAGGAGTTGTCCACCATAGGGATTGTATCAGTTGTATTTACTCTTGTTTCCCTGGGGATCCCATCATGCTTTGAAGCCACCGTGGACAGGAAAGTCCTTGAGACTTACCTACAATTAACCATCGAAAAGCAAGTGGGGCTGTGGCTCAAGTGGCAGAGCACTAGCCTTGAGCAAGAAAACTCAGGGATAGAGCCTTGGCCCTGAGTTCACACACACACACACACAAATGCACACACACCACATGCATGCAAATCAAAGATATCTACACTGAAATCTTTGGGTATTCTCTACCTTTTCCCTACTGAGTCTGGTGGTTATTGGCCTAGGTGTTTGATGTATCCAACACCGCATGGCATCTTTAATTTTGGGGAACAGAATGGCTAGAAGGTCAGCCTTACCCCACCCAGCTCCTTGACTAGGTCAAGGTCTATCCAGGCCCTTTAGGTCTCCTTTTACAGACTGGCCAAGATGCCTTCAAAAGGTATCAAATGCTGGACACTGGTGGCTCATGCTTGTCATCCTAGCTAATCTGGAAGCTGAGATCTGGAGGATCACGGTTCAAAGCCAGCCTGAGCAGGAAAGTGTGTGAGACTCTTATCATCGATGAACCATCAGAAAACAAGAAGTGGCCCTGTGGTTCAAGTGGTAGAGTGCTAGCCATGAGAGAAAGAGCTCAGGGAGAGTGACCAGGACCTGAGTTCAAGCTCCAGGACTGGAAGAACAAATCTTTATTGGAGGCTTGTTTTCCCTTTGAAAACAATTTCTTCTTTGTGATAAGCATAGCATGGGCCTCTTCCTTGGCCACCAATAGACAATTAGATGTCCCTTGAATATGGGTCACCTCCCAGCAGCCTTTGCCCTACCTGACCCGCAGTTTACCCTTCCCATGACCCAGCAGATGGAGGCTTGAGAAAAGGCCACCTGGCCACCTACTTATGGTGGCTGCTGAGGCTTTGGAGAATCATCATGTCACATAGTCATCATCTACATCAGTCTACAGAAGAAAGGGAAGGACCGTTCCTCACCTGAGCCCGTGAGCTGTGGGTGGCTCTGGATGTGGGGCAGCTGCGGCAGGATGTGCTTTGTGGGGGAGTCCTCTATGGGGTTGAGAATCTTGATCTCCCTTCTGGTAGTTTCCACACTGTGTTGAAGTGGCAATTCTTTAAAACCTTTCTGCTCCTCCCTCATTTCACCCGCCCTGGAGCCTGGAGTCATTCAAAGCGGCGGCAGTGACAGGAGGCTTAGCTTGTGCTGGCATCTGGAGCCCATTGTCCATGTCTTCCCCTGTGACGAGTGACAACGGCTCCCACAGCCGGCTCTCCATTTCTCCATCTTCTCCTAGGACAGATAGTACACATGCTCAGGTTTCTTCTGACACACCTCAGCCAGAATGAACATCTGCTCTTTACATGCCATGAGGGACTCCTCAACAGTGTGATGTGTGCCGACAGCTGGCTGCATCTATGTTGAAGATCACCCGCTGGACTATGGAAGTCCATCTTATCCGGTAGGTCGTGGACAAAGTAAATTTTCTTCTTGGACACCCACGTGTCCCACTTCCCATCCCCACACAGCTGTGGTGCCAGCTCATGTGATGGAGGGCCTGTGGCTCGAGCTTTCTCTGGCACTGAGCTGCCAGGTGAACCTGGTGCCTGCAGCAGGCCTGCCACTCCTGCTGCAGGAGTTTCCCCCTGTGGATTTCAGCCACTAAGAGTGCTCACAAATCCATGTCCCTCTCGGTTTGGGGAATGTCTCTATCCTCTGCAATGGTCACGTGGGGGGGAGTCGACTCCTCACCTTTTGCTTCTCCAGGGTTTTAGACTTCTGCTTCACCAGGGAACGCCAGGAAGCTCAGCTGGGCCTGCAGCCACTCCTCCTGTGGTCTGATTACTTTCAGGCACTTGAGAGTGTCCTGCCACTTTGAGGGCACTACCTGGTCTCCCCAGTTGGTCGGGCTGTGCACTTTCTTCAGCTGCTCCAGGAGTTAGGTCTGCCTCTCTATGTGCTGCTGCAGGGCCTCCTTCTCGGAGCTCAGCCGCTAATTGGTGGAGATATGGCACTCATAGATGGCTCTGAGCTCCTGTAGCGGGGCCAGGGACTGTCCTGCTGGTCCTGAGATGCTTGGCTTTCTTTCTTTCTCAGCCACTTCTTTCCATTCCTCTCTCTTCTCCTCTGTGTGGACCAGCTGTTCCCGCAGGTCTTTCTTCACCTGCTGCTCTGTGTCCAGGATGCTAGCGAGCTTCTCCTCCTCACTGCTCACCCTGTGGAGAGCCTCCCACAGCAGGGCCAGCTGTTTCTCCAGCTGTCTGTCACACACATATGCACATCATGGGGTCTCGGGGGTCTCCTGCCAATCCTTGGCCTTCTCCTCCAGTCTGCACAATTGCTCCTGCTACTCTGCGTTCTGGAGATGGAACCTCTGGTTTTCCTGGACCTGGATGTGAAGTTATTCCTCCAGGTTTTTCAACTCCATCTGTGTGCAGTAGGCCTGGGCCTGCAACTGCCACTCAGCCTGAGATGGGCCATGGCTCTTCCAGTGTTCTCTAGGCTGAACACCTGCCTCGACCCTCGCTCCTTCTCCTCGGTCAGTTGGTTCACCCGCTGGGTCAGCTGCCGGGCCTCCTCCTTCCACGTGGACCTCTCAATGCTCAGGTCTTCTGTGAAGGTGTCTCTCTCTAGATTCGCTGTGCTCACCAGTCAGCTCACATTGTCTAGTAGTCTCTTCAGTTCCTCATGCCCCACCAGTGCTTGTTGGAACTTGCAGATTCCTTTCTCCCTGTTGTCCAGAGCACGTCTAGCTTCTCCTGTATCTTTGAGTTCACTTGCTCCAGGTCATCGAAGCTTCTCGCCTTCCTTGAGCAGAAGGGTCACCTCATGCAGCTGTTCAAAGAACATTTCAGTCTCATTCTGTGATCAGTAACCACAGAAGCCGACATCTCCAGCTCTGCCACACACTGCTCTGCCGCCTGCAGGCAGCTGGTGAGAGCTTCGTGCTTCCTTTCTGTGTCATTGACCACCTGCTGCAAGCAGGCGGGTGCACATTGTAAATTACTTTCTGCAGAAACCAACCTCTGTATGGGTGCCTTGTGAATCTCTAGCTCCATTTTAGGTGCTGCATTCACCTGGGCTATCTTCTCCCTCTCTTTCTTCCATTGATCCTGCAAATCTGACTTTTCCTGCTTCAGTGGTTGGGTCTTGGCACAGAGGTGCCTGGTTTCTTCTTTTGCTGGGGTCCATAGTGGGCACCACGTGTCGGTAGCACCTCTGCAGATCCTTGGTGGTATCAGGACCATTGACATTCTGGAACCTCGTGGCTGTGACAGTGTCCAAAGGTACGGGAGGCCCATGGTGGGCATCACCTTTGGCCGGACCCTCCATTGAATCTCGCTCCCCGATGGTGTTTGTCTTGGGGATCCTTCCCTTTTTCATGTTCTTTGTTTTCTTGAATGTTGCAGGTCTGTCAGGAGGATTCTTCTACCGGTGTTCTGGTGTTCATCCCCACAGCTTTCTCATGGTGTCTTGTTCTTTCAGACATCTGAACGTTGGGATGGGAAATATGGGCTGGCCACGTTCCCAGGCTCTGGGAAATACTCTCTTCTCCCACTCACTGATTAGGATGTCTATTCCAAAGTCGCCTGGAGTCTTTTGCTCACCGCTTAGCCACCTCTACCTTCCTCAACTGCTGGTAGTGGTGTCAACCAACAGCGGGAATCCTGGAGCTTCCGGGCAACATGGAATTTGGGTGTGGCCGCCATTCTTGTATCCCATTGTTCAGAAAGAACCATGAAAGAATGGGGGTGTGACCAGAATACTGTGATGCAGGCAGAATGGGCGGAGTCAAGATAAGAGCAGCTGCTTTCCAAGGAAACTCTGTCCAATCCTGCTGGGGACACGATGGTGACCTGCTTTAGCTGGATGGCTGCACAGATTGTTCTGTATGTCTGTTTGTTGCCAGTCCTGGACCTTTAACTCTGGATCTGGGCACAGTCTGTGAGCTACTTTTGCTCAAGGCTAGCCCTCAACTTCTGGAGCCACACGACTCTACTTCTGACTTTGTTGGCACTGAAGTTGGACAGGGGTGACTTTGACCATGATCCTCCTATCACAGACTTGTAAGTAAGGAGAACTACTGAGAGCCATGGGTGCCTGCCTAATCATTGGTATTGCTGATGTTCTTGGACAGACCTGTGAGTTCCCTATCCTGAGGATTAAATGGTGGAAGCTGGAGCCCACAGTTTGAATCCTGTTCCTGCCACCTCCAAATGGCAGGAGATCCTAAGAAATCCATTCCTATCCATATGAATACCAATGGAATGTGATATATGTCATGATTGAATGGGCAGTTCTTGAACGATTCTAGGATAAAATAGTACACAATTATATCCTAGGACTCTGATCAATTTTAAACTAACACTTTATGAAGCATTTAAACAATTATATTCATTAAATGGAGACATAATGAAATATCTAAGAATTGGATGTCACATTGTATGAAGGTGCCATTTTTTTCTGCCAGGACTGGGATTGGAACTCATGGTCTGGGTAACTCTGTTGCACTGTGTGGGAAGGGGAAGCTCACCTCCGTGAAGTCAAGAAATTCAAGTCTGTTCCTTAGGCCTGAAATCTATCCCCAGCACTAGAAAACATCTTTTTCATGTATATTTTACATACATTATGTTTACATACATATGTTGACTCTTTATTGCATTCAGTGTAGTTATTCATTTTATTTTTTGTTTTATTTATGTATTTTATTAAGTATTAAGTATTATTTTATTAAGTATTTTATTAAGTATTTTATTAAGTATTATGGCACATAGAACATTTATTACATTGATTACATAGGATATAGGTCTGCATATGTATTCCACTTCATACCTGACACCCAGGAATTTTACAGAAAAAGAAAATGTGTCACCATCAGCTTCTTACTCCATGATTCATTGTTTGGGAGTGTTGGTGTCTGAATTCAAAGCCTACAAGGCCAAATTCCTGAATGGGTGAGTGTCAGCATGCCATCCTGGGGCAAATTGAGCTGACAGGCAGTTCCCAGGGTCTGAGATCAAACTCCTAGGGTTGAAAAAATAAGAACAGATTGACATGTCGATGGTATTATGCTAATAAATATTTATCTTTATAGAGTGCCAGAGATGTCTACACATTATTCAGTTATATAGACTACATTTCTACCAATTCTTGGGTATTTATTATGCCTCTATGTAATTAATGGTATTGTTTTAATCCTTAATAAACTATTAAGTAAATCAAGGTACTGAAATTATTATATCCCTGTAAGAAATAGTATTCTTTTAATGCTTCATATTAAATAAAATCAGTCTACTGAAATTATTATGTCTAATTTTATATGATTAGCATTCACGATTAGCTCATTCAACTGTGACATTGATAACATTCCATCGTTATTCCTATGGATGGGAACGAGTCTCTTAAGATCTTCCACTATTTGGAAGTGGCATGACTGGGATTCGAACTCTAGACCTATGTTCCTGTGCGGGACTATGGCTTCCTCAATAGCCTGCTAGCCTTCAGCAATGCAAGATGAAGTACCCTTTGGAGCCCTGTCATTCAGCTCCAGATGGTCATGGTGCAAAGGAAGAAAATGTAAAAATGCAATCATGCAACATTTTTTTCTTTGGTCGGTCATAGGGCTTGAACTCTGGGCCTGAGTACTATCCCTGTGCTCTTCAGCTCAAGGCGAACACTCTACCACTTGAGTCACAGTGTTACTTCTGGGTTTCTAGTGGTTTATTGGAGATAAGATTGTCACGGACTTTCTTTCCCGGGCTGGCTTTGAACTGTGATACTCAGATCTCAGCCTCCTGTGTAGCTTGGATTTCAGTTGTGAACCACTGGCGCCCGGCTCTGCCACTTTTTTTCTGTGCATATTTTTCCCACTTGCAAAGCTTGGAGAACTAGGATCCCAGGATAGGCTGTGGCTCCAGTGGCTCCACCCCCGCCTAGGATGATAGAAACTGAGGCAGAGTTGCCATGACCTGAGTTCAAGACCTTGCTTCGAAAAAAAAAAAAATTAGCTCCTTGGCTTGCAATTCACGCTGTTTGTTTTTCTACCAGGCTTTGGATTTGAACTCAGGGTCTGCGTAACTCTGTAGCACTGTGGACAAAGGGGAAGCTCACCAGGCTTGAAGACAAGAAAGTTGGGCCTGGTCCCTAGGCCTGAATTCAAGCCTCAGCCCTGGAAAACATACAATTTATATTTATTGTAAAGATAGTATTTGTATTTACCTATAGATGTTCAGTCCATATCCTGTTTGTTGTGGTTATTGATTGTATTTTTGTTTTATTCAATTATTTACCATTTATTGACTGTGATGATATGCATTCCATTTATTATACTGATGGCATCCCATCACACAGTATCTAAATTTGTAGACGTGTTCTCCATCATGTCTGACACCCAGGACTCTCAGAGAAAATGAAAACAGGTGTAACACTTGACTTCTTATTCCACAATCCAATTGTTTGCAGTGCTGGAATCTGAACTCAGAGCCTAGCAGACCTAATTCAACACGGCAACCTCTAGCCAAGGAAGCTGCCAGACAGTTCCCAGACCCTGAGATTGAGCCACAAGGGTCGACAAAATAGGCATACATGGATAGAATTCCAGAGACATCTACTTAGGATTCAATGACATCAACTACATTCCTACCAACTCTTATGTATTATGCTGCCATTGAAGGAGTAGTATTGTTTTCATGCTTAATAAACCATTCATTAAGATCAATCAGCATCCTAGGATCATTGCGTCCCATTTTAGATTAGACTATTTTAGATTAGACCGATGCCCGCAGAAACTTATACAATCATGAATTTCCAAACATTCCATCGTTATTCCTGTGGATAGGAACAAGTCTCTTGGGAAGTCTCCCCACTGGTAGGTGTCAGGACCAGGATTCAATATCAGGGCCTTCGATGACATATGGGCCTGTGGCTTCAGCAATAGCCCACTAGCCTTGGCCAATGAAAAGTGAAGTAAACTTTTAGCTTTGTCATTCAGACCCAGGTTGGTCACCATGCAAAGGAATAAAATGTAAAAAAATCCATCCCGTGGCTATTTTCCAGTGAGGTTTTTTTTTTTTTCTCCTGCAAGGCTTCAGGGCCTAGGATCACAGGATCGGCTATGCTCCCATGGCAGCCAACCAGCCTAAAGTGATCGAAGCTGAGGCAGAGTTGCCATGAACTGAGTTCAAATCGCTTGGTTGGCAAAAAATAAAATAAAATAAAAATAAAAAATAATAAACCACCCTAGCTCAGAATTAGCACCATTTTTTCTGCCACAGCTGGGATTCCAACTCAGATCTGGGTAACACTATAGCACAGTGGGTGAAGGGGAAGCTCACCATCCTTGAAGACTACAAGGTCAGATCTGCTTCCAGGGCCTGAATTGAAGCCCAGATCACCTTCAATCTGCAGACCACCAAGTTCGGACCCAGCATGGTCACCATGCAAAGGAAAATGAACATAAAAGCGCCAGGTGGAACTTCCTGCCACTTTTTTTTCCCCTTCACGGTTTTTTTTCCTGCAAGCCCTGGGGTCCTAGGATGCGATGATGAGTTGTAGGTCCAGAGGCTGCAGCCTAGGATGATTGGAACTGAAGCAGAGTTCCCACGACTTGAGTTCAATCTCTGAGTCTGTTAAAAAAAATTGTGAAGGAAGCACCCTAGCTCCAAATTCACCCCAGTTTACTGCCAGAGCTGGGATTTGAACTCAGGTCTGGGTAACTCTGTTGCACTGTGGGGGAAGGGGAAGATCACCATCCTTGAAGACTACAAGGTCAGGCCTGCTCTCAGTGCCTGAATTGAAGCCCCAACACTGGCAAAAATCATATGTCCACCTATTTTACACATAGGATCTCTATTTACATACATGTGTGGAATGCATCATGCTTTCAGTGTATTTATTTATTTTATTGTGTGTCTTAGAGATGCATTTTGTATTTTATTGCGTATGATGACAGATATAACTGTGCTGATATGGATGGCAACCTATTCCAATATGTAAAGAGTTGCCTATATAGCATACTGTGTCCTGGCTGAGACCCAGGACTTCACAGCACAGGAAAACAGGTGCAACAATGGGCTTCTGAAAGAAGCATTAATGTTTTGGCAGAGTTGGGATTTGAACTCAAAGCCTAGCAGTCCCAATTGGTAAAAGGGTCAAGGGGAGGACATTGGCCAGTGAGCAACTGAGGAGTTAGGCCGTTCCCAGGACCTGACATTGAGCCCCAGGGAGAGCCAGGATAGGCATAAATTCATAATTGAAACAGGATCTGTATTAACATATTGGTGTAGACAGCATCTTGTGTTCGGTGCACTTCTCCTTAACTTGTGTCTAATTCATGGAGGTATTGTGTATTTTACTGAGTATGGTGACAGATATAACTGTGCTGACATGGACGGCAACCTGTTCCCATGGTTATAGAGTTGCCTATGCATTCATTCTCCATCCTAGCTGAGACCAAGGACTTCCACATGAGAGGAAAACAGGTACAAAGACTGGCTTCTGACATCAGGATGAAACTTTTGTCAGTGCTGTCATTTGAACTCAAATCTTGGTAACCCCATTGCACTGTGGGGAAATGGGAAGCTCACCATCCTTGAAAACTAGAATGTCAGGTCTGGTCCAGGGCCTGATTTGAAGCCCCAGCACTGGACAAAATAACAAGCCCACCTCTTTTAAACTTAGGATCTCTACTTCCATACTGGGGTGGTATGCATCTTGCATTCAAGGTAGTTTTTTTTTTTTATTTTGAGTCTTATTTATAGATGTATTGTGTATTTTATTGAGTATTGTAACAGGTATATCTGTGCTGCCCTGGATGACAACTGATTCCCATGAGTAGAGAGTTGCCTATGCATTCTCCATCGTAGCTGAGACCCAGAACTTGCACAGCACAGAAGAACAGGTGCAACGACTGGTTTCTCACATCAGGGTGAATTTTTGGCAGAGCTGGGATTCGAACTTGGGGGCTAGGAGGCCCAACTGCCCAATGGATCCATGTGAGCACACCAGCCTGTGAACCACTAAGGAGCTGGGCCTTTCCAAGAACTGAGATCTAGCCCTAGGGAGGCCACAATAATCCTCAATGCATCATTGAAACTTAGGATGTCTATTCACATCCATGTGTGGACTTCCTCCTGCATTGAGGTTAGTTATCCTCTCCATTTTGTTTGTTATTCATGTATGTATTGTGTATGTTCTTGAGTATATGATTACAGGTATAACTGGGCTGGCATGGATGACAACCTATTCCTATGGCCACAGGGTGGCCCATGCATTCTACATCTTAGAGGAGACCCAGGACTCGCACAGGAAAGGAAAACAGGTGCAATGATTGGCTTCAGACATCAGGATGAATCTTTTGGCACTGCTGGTATCTCAACTTGGAGGCTAGCAGGCCCAATAGGCGAATGGATCCACGTGAGCACACCAGCCTGTGAGCCACTAAGGATCTAGGCCATTCCCAGGACCTGAGATCGAGGCCCGGAGTGAGGGGGAGCACAATCGTCGTCCATTTATAAGCTGAAGGTAGTATGCAAATAAGTACATATTTGAATAGAGTAGGAGACATGGCGACCTGTGATGGAATCCAATTTACCCTGTGACTACAAATTCTCAGATCTTCCCCAATGCCTCCATTTCTTGACTGTGATGATTATTGTCACACTTCATCAACTCTTCATAAAAAATAATGGATACCCCATGAGTCTTGCTTATCATTTCCTACTTGCATCCTGCAGGAACTACTCATTCAAGGATGAGATGATCACATTCCACACTTCCTAGGTCCAGAAACGAGTACTTCAGGATCTTCCACCATTCCCACAATGTAGGGCAGCTGACCCGGATTCCAACCCATGGCCTCCGTTGCATGGTTGGCTGTGACTTCCCCGATAGCCAGCAGGTCTTCAGCCATGCCAGGTCACCTTCACTCTGTAGGCCGCCGGGTTCAGACCAACAGGGTCACTATGCAAAGGAAAATAAACGTACAAGCACGAGGTGGAAATTCCTGCTGCTTTTTTCCCCTTCTGGCCGTTTTTTGTTTTTGTTTTTGTTTTTGTTTTTTCCTAGGATCCAAGGATGGGCTGTGGGTCCAGAGGCTATATCCTAGGATAATTGCAGCAAAGGCAGTGTTGCCTCGACTTGAGTTCAAGGCCTGGGTTTGGCAAAAAAAAAACACCCATAAATAAATAAAAAATTATGAATGAAGCACCCTCGCTCAGAATTCACGCCATTTTATTGCCAGAGTTGGGATTTGAATTCAGGTCTGGGTAACTTTGTTGCACTGTGGGGGAAGGGGAAGATCACCATCCTTGAAGACTACAAGGTCAGGCCTGCTCCCAGGGCCTGAACTGAACCCCCAACACTGGCAAAAATCATATGCCCACCTATTTTACACATGGGATCTCTATTTACATACATGTGTGGAATGCCTCATGCTTTCAGTGTGTGTCTTAGTCAAGACTGCATTTTGTATTTTATTGAGTATGGTGACAGATATAACTATACTGACATGGATGGCAACTGATTCCCATGTCCATGGAGTTGCCTATGCTTTCTCCATCCTAGCTGAGATCTAGGACTTTCACAGGACAGGAAAGCAGGTGGATCTATGGGCTTCTAATATCAGGATTCATGTTTCGGTACTGTTGTGATTTGAATTCAGAACCCAGCAGGCCAATTGGCGAAAGGGTCAAGGAGAGGTCACTGGCCTGTGAGCAACTGAGGAGCTAGGCTGTTCTCAGGACCTGACATCGAGCCCCAGGGAGGGCCAGGATAGGCATAGATTCATCCTTGAAACATAGGATCTATATTGACGTATATATGTGAACAGCATCTTGCATTCAGTGCACTCCTTTTCCTTATTTTCTGTCTAATTCATGGAGGTATTGTGCATTTTGCTGAGTATGGTGTCAGATATAACTGTGCTGACATGGATGATGACCTGTTCCCATGGTTATAGGGTTGCCTATGCATTCATTCTTTATCCTAGCTGAGACCCAGGACTTCCACATGAGAGGAAAACAGGTTCAATGACTGGCTTCTGACATCAGGATGAAACTTTTGTCAGTGCTGTCATTTGAACTTAGGTCTGGTTAACTCCATTACACTGTGGGGGAAGGGGAGCTCAACATCCTTGAAGACTAGAATGTCAAGCCTGGTCCAGGGCCTGATTTGAAGCCCCAGCACTGGACAAAATATAAAGCTCATCTCTTTTAAACATAAGATCTCTATTTACATACAGTTGTGGTATGCATCTTCCATTCAATGTAGTTTTTTTTTTTTATTTTGAGATTTATTCATGGATGTATTGTGTATTTTATTGAGTATGGTGACAGGTATATCTGTGCTGCCATGGATGACAACCTATTCCCATGGCTGTAGAATTGCCTATATAGCATTCTCCATCCTCGCTTAGGTGCAGGACTTTCACAGGACAGGAAAACTGGTAGATTGATTGACTTCTCACATCAGGATGGATCTTTTGGAAGTACTGGGATTTGAACTCAGGGTCTAGCAGGCAAAATTGGTGAATGGGTCAAGGTGAGCACATCAGCCTGTGAGCCACTAAGGTGCTAGGGCATTCCCATAACTTGAGCTTGAGCCCCAGGGTGGGGCTGGTGCACCATATTCATCCATTCTTATGCTGAAACTTGTGTGCTAATAAATACCTATTTGTATAGAGTCGGAGATGTGGCGAACTGTGTTGGAATCCTATCTACCATGTGAGTACCGATTCTTGGATCTTTCCCAATGCCTTGATTTCCTGAACGTAACTATTATTGTCATACTTCATGTAGTCCTAATTTAAAATAATCATTGTGCCAAAGGTCTTGTCTATCATTTCCTATGCGAATCATGCGTTAACTTCTCAACACTTCCCTAGACGTGAATTCAAGCACCAGCCCAAAAAATGTAACATTTATAGACATCTTAAATATTTGATTTATACTTACATCTATATATTAGTCTATACCGTGTTTGTTGGAGTGATTCATTATATTTTATTATTGATAGATTGATTTAGCATTTATTTTATGGGCTGTGAGTGCACCTATAATATTTATTACATTTATTCCAATCTATTCCATATCATGTAGCTTTGCAGATATATTATGTACATCATACCTGACACCCAGTACTTGAAAAGGAAAACAGGTGTCACACATGGAATCTTACACCAGGAAGAAAGTTTTGGCAATGATGGAAACTAGACTAAGGGCCAAGGAGGCCCAATTCATGAATGGGTGAGTGTCATCATGGCATCTGCTAGCCCATTCAACTGCCAATTGGATCCCAGTGTCTGGGATCAAGCCCCAGGTTTGGCCAAAATAGCAATAACTCTCTATGTAGATAATGGTATATAAATAAATATAAATTTAGATATTTAGATACTGTCAGAAATGTCTATCAGGTATTCAATGATATATACTACATTCCTATGGATTCTCAGGTCTTCAGTGAGGATTCCATTTAATCAATGGTATTCTTTTAATGCAAAATAAACTATGAATTTTAATCAATCTGTGTCCTGTGATTATTGGGTCTAATTTTATGCTAGACTGATTCATGAACTACTCATCCAACCATGACATTGATCACATTCCTTTGGTGCTCCTAGGGACAGGCAATAATTTTGTAGGCTCTCCAGCCCTTTGTAAGTGGCATAACTAGTATTCAAACTCAGGGCCTAGGTGTCCAGATTGGCCTATGGCTTCGCTGACAGCCCGACAGACTTCAGCAATGCCAGGTGAACTACAGGTTGCAGCCGTGTCACTTGGACACGGGAATGGTCACCATGAAAGGAAGGGAAACCCGAGAAACTACTGACCATCCGCAGTTCACAGCTTTTTTTGATGCCATTTTCATTTTGATTTCCTGTCAGCCCCCAAGGCCTAGGATCCAAGGATAGGCTGTGGGTCCAGAGGTTTCACCATCCCAGGCTAGGGTGATGTTAGCTGAGGCAGAGTTTCTACGACCTGAGTTCAAGCCCTGTGATTGACAAATAAATAAATAAATAAATAAATAAATAAATAAATAAATAAATAAAACCTAAAAATATTAAAAGGACTAATGAAGCTCCCTTGCTTGGAATTTGTGTCTTTTATTTTCTGCTAGTCCTGAGGTTTGAACACGGAGTCTGAGTAAATCTGGTGCACTGTGGGGAAAGGGGAAGTTTACCCTCCTGAAAGATAAGGAATTCAAGACAGTTCCCTAGGCCTGAATTCTAGCCCCAATCCTGGAGAACATAACATTTATAGTAATTTTTAGTATATGATTTATACTAACATCCATATGTTCAGTCCATATCGTGTTTGCTGGAGTGTTTCATTATATTTTAGTATTTATTTATTTACCAATTATTTTATTGATCCTGAGTACACCTATAATATTTATTACATTTATTCCAATCTATTCCATAGCACGTAGCTTTGCAGACATATTAATACCATATACATCATACCTGACACCCAGAATTTGCACAGAAAAGGAAAACAGGTTTCACACTTGGAATCTTACTACAAGATGAAATTTTTGGCAATGCTGGGACCTGAACTGAGGGCCAAAGAGGCTCAATTCATGAGTGGGTGAGTGTCAGCATGGCAGCTTCTAGCCCATTCAGCTGCCAAGTGAATCCCAGGAACTGGGATGGAGCCACAGGTTTGGCCAAAAGAGCAATACCTTTCTATGCAGACAGTGGTATACAGATAAATATATATTTAGGTATTTAGATACTGCCAGTGATGTCTATCTGGTATTAAATGACATATACTGTGTTCCTACAGATTCTCAGGTTTTTAGTGAGGACTCCATTTAATGAATAGTATTCTTTTAATGCATAATAAACTATGAATTAAAATCAATTTGTGTCCTGTGATTATTAGGTCTAATTTTATGCTAGACTGATTGATGAACTACTCATCCAAACATACCATTGATCACATTCCTCTGGTGTTCCTAAGGACAGACAATAGTTTCTTAGGCTCTCCAGCCCTTTATACTGGCATGACCGGGATGCAAACTCAGGGCCTCGGTGTCCAGGTTGGCCTTTGACTTCACTAACAGCCTGCCAGCCTTCAGCAATGCTAGGTGACATACAGGTTGCAGCCTTGTCATTTGGACCCAGGATGGTCACCATGCAAGTAAGGAAAACCAAGAAACCGCCATCCATCCACAGTTTGTTACTTTTTTTCACTGCCGTTTTCATTTTGTTTCTTGTCAGCCCCCAAGGCCTGGGATCCCAAGATGGGCTATGGGTCCAGATACTGCACCATCCCAGCCTAGGGTGATATTTGTTGAGGCAGAGTTGCCACGACCTGAGTTCAATCCCTGTGCTTGGCAATAAATAAATGAATGAATGAATAAATAAATAAATGAAATAATTTTAAAATATTAAAAATAGTCGGGCACCAAAGGCTCACGCCTGTAATCTTAGCTACTCAGGAGGCTGAGATCTGAAAATCGCGGTTCAAAGCCAGCCCTAGCAGGAAAGTTCTTGAGACTCTTATCTCCATTAAACCACTATAAAACCCGAAGTAGTGAAGTAGCGCTTTGGCTCAAGTGATAGAGTGCTCGCCTTGAGCTGAAGAGCCCAAGGACAGCTTCCAAGGCCAGAGTTCAAGTCCCATGATATATATATATATACATATATATATATATATATATATATATATATATATATATATATATATATATATATATATATATTACTAATGAAGCTCCCTGGTTTGGAATTCATGCCTTTTTTTTCTGCCAGGCCTGGGAATTAAACTCGGAGACTGGGTAACTCTAATGCACTGTTGGGGACAGAGAAACTTACCCGCTTTGAACACAAGCAATTCAGGCCTGTTCCCTAGGCCTGAATTCAATCCCCAGCCCTTTTAAAGTAATATTCATCCACATTTGAAATAATGATTAATATCTACATACTTATGCTTATTGCATATTGCTTTGAGTATATTTATTTTATTTTGAATTATTCATTCCTTCATTATTTTATTGACTAGTATTATACTTGTGTATTAAATTGATTACATTTTCGAGAACTATACAGACTTACATATGCATTATGTATCTTACTTCATACCCAGGACATTCACAGAAATTCTATAGTAGATCATCCCATGCATAGAAAAACAGAATGAATACATCAACCAAAGTCTAATTTATCCATAGGTACCCCAGTGGCTCACATCTGTAATCCCAGCTACTCAGAGGTGAGAAGTGGAAGACTAAGTTTCAAAGCCAATCCAAGCAGAAAAGCCTGAGAGATGTCATCTCCAATTAACTGGCCAAAAACCAGGCTACAGTACAGGGATGGCTGAATTGGTAGAAAAACAGCTATGAAAAACAAAGCCAAGAAAGAGCAAGCTGAGTTAAAGTGCAGGGAGAGGGGTTTTGGGGCATAAAGGGGAGAGAACTCCTCCAAAAACAGAGAACAAACAATAGTACACAAATCCCACCTAATTTAGGGTACCAAACAAAGGGAAAAAAAGATCAAGTTTGTGCAGTTGTATAACTTTTCATGATCACATATGTTCTTAGGTACACTTCAAAGCTATGTTTCTAGTAATATATATGTATATGTTAATAATGTATATGTTATGTATATATATTATTAATGTATATATATGTGAATAAACTAAGAAACCAGCCAATGAATAAATACTTCTGAATTAGTGTCTTAACCATGGCATTATAAATTATTTGTACTAAAAGTATATTCCAAGTTTCTTTCTTCAGAATCAATCTTTAAGACGTTTGTTCATGTGCCAGGCCCATGAGGCCCATGCCTATGATCCTAGTTACTCAGGAGGCAGAGATCTGAAGATGGTGGTTCAAGGCCTGCTCTGGCAGGAAAGGCCGTGAAACTCTTATCTCCATTAAACCACTAGAAAACTGGAAGTGGTGCTATAGCTCAAGCAGTAGAGTGCACGCCTTTGGTCTGAAGAGCACAGGGATAACGCTCAAGCCAAGAGTTCAAGCCCCGCCACCGAAGAAAGAAGTTTGTTCATACAAAATTCTAACATTCTAAGCTTTAGGAAACTTTTCTTCCAGGGTCTTATGCTCTTTAGGCAACTACTCCACTGTTGGGCTACATCCCAGTCCCATTGTTTTTGTTTTTAATTTTACAATCCAATTTATTCCCAAAATGCTTACAAGTACCTACTCTCCTCACACAAGTGAGTTTTTATCCAAAAACCCAACCTTTTGTGGTATGAAGACACCCCTAGTGTATTTCGTGGTAGGCACTGAGGAAAACTCACACAAATTGCAGACAGTTTATAATTACAGAAGTAACTCTGAATAGAAAAACATCAGTTGCCAGGTGCCGATGACTCAAGCCTGTTAAAAGCGAGCCCAGGCAAGAAAGTCCATGAGACTCTTATCTCCAATAAACCACTAGAAAACCAGAAGTGGTGCTGAGGCTCAAGTGTTAGAGTGCTCGCCTTGATCTGAAGAGCGCAGGGACAGCGTCCAAGCCCAGAGTTCAAGCCCCAGGACCAACCAAAAAAAAAAAAAAAAGAAATAACATCAACTCTCCCAACCTTCTAGGGAGAAATAATGTCCTCATTTTCATTCTCACTCTTCATGGCAGATGGCCAAAATAGAAACATCAATGTGCTATGCTAAAATGTAAAAGTTTAAACCCCTTTTTTGAAAACTCTCATGTTTTAAAATCAAAATGTATCAAATAAAGGCAAAGTGAACTTTAAAAAAATAATAAAAATGCTAATGAAGCTCCCTGGCTTGGAATGTGTGACATTTTTTGTCTGCAAGGCCTGGAATTTGAACGTGGGGTCCGGGTAACTCTGTTGCACTGTGGGGGAAAGGGAAGCTCACTGTGCTTGAAGACCAGAAAGTCAGGCCTGTTCCCTAGGCCTGAATTCAGGACCTACCCTTGTAAAACGTACTCCTTATATACATTTTAAAGATAGGATTGAACTTCCATACAGATGTTCATTCTATATTATGTTTGGTGTGGTTCTTCATTGTATTTTTTGTTTTATTCATTTATTTGCCATTTATTTTATTGACTGTGATGATACCTAACCATGTATTACATCCTATCACATAGCATTTAGATTTGTAGACTTGTTATCCATCATGCCTGACATTCAGCACTCTCACAGAAAAGAAAAACAGATGTCACACTTGGCTTCTAACTCCAGGATGAAATTTTTGTCAGGAGTTGAGATCGAGCATCAGGGGTGACCAAAATAGCCATAGATGGATAGGCAGGTGGTAGTATACCAATAAATGTGTACTAGTACAGAGTGCCATAGCCATGTATCTAGTATTCAATGACATCTACTACATTCTTACCAAGTCTTTGGTATTTGTTATGCCTCAATTGTAGGAATATTATTCTTTTTGTGCCTAATTAACCACTAATTAAATTCAATATGTGTCCTAGAATTATTGTGTCTAATTTGAGACTAGACC
Organism: Dipodomys merriami; assembly: GCF_024711535.1. NCBI lineage: Eukaryota > Metazoa > Chordata > Mammalia > Rodentia > Heteromyidae > Dipodomys > Dipodomys merriami. The sequence continues at coordinate 11,399,345 of NW_027206024.1, forward strand.
ACTGCATGGACTACTCATTCAATCTTGAGTTGGATACCATTCCATCTGAACTTCTATGAATGGGCAGGAGTCTCTTGGGATCTTCTGCCATTGGTAGGTGTCAGGACGGGGATTTGAACTCAGGCATTCTGTTGTGTGTTTGGCCTATGGCTCTTCTGACAGCCAGCCAGCCTTCAGCAATGACAGGTCACCTGTGTGTTGAAGCCATGTCATTCAGACCTATGATGGTCACCGTGCAAGGAACCAAAGCCAAGAAACCACCTACCATGTACGGCTCGCGCCTGTTTTTTTTTTTTTTTTTTTTGGTGCCATTTTCATTTTGTTTTCCTGTCAGACCTCGGGTCTTAGGATTCCAGGATCAGCTTTGGTTCCAGAGGCTGCACCCCAGGGTAGTGTGATAGAAGCTTAGGCAGAGCTGCCACGATCTGAGTTCAAGCCACATGCATGGCCAAAAAAAAAAAAAGGAAAAGAAAAAGAAAAGACAAAAGAAAAAATAAATAAATTACTTAACTCCCTGGTTTGCAATTTGTGGTATTTTTTTCTGCCAGGCCTGGAATTTGAACTCAAGGTCGGGCTAAATATGCAGCACTGTGGGGGAAGGGGAATCTCACCACGCTTGAAGACAGAAAGTCAGGCCTGTTCCCTAGGCCTGAATTCAAGCCTCAGTCCTGGAAAACATACTCTTTATATAGATTTTAAAGATAGGATTTATACTTCCATACAGATATTCAGTCCATATCATGTTTGATGTGGTTATTCATTTCATTTCTTGTTTTATTCATTTATTTACCATATATTTTATTGACTCTGATGATACCTATACCATTTATTACATTGTTTACATCCTATCACATAGCATCTAGATGGGCAGATGTGGTCTCCATCATGCCTGACACCCAGTAATCTCCCAGAAAAGGAAAACATGTGTCACACTCAGCTTCTTACTCCAAGATTAAATTTTTGGCAGTGCTGGGAATTAAAGTCAGTGCCTAGTAGGCCCAATTCATGAATGGGTGAGTGTGAGCACGGCAGCAGCTAGACAATGAAGCTGTCAGGTGGTTCCCACATACTGAGATCGAGTCCCAGGTTTGGCCAAAACAGCAATATATGAATAGCCAGACGGTGGTATACAAATGAATATATATTGGTAAAGAGTGCCAGAGCTGTCTATCTATGACTGAATGACCTCTACTACATTCCGACCAACTCTTAGGTATTTATTATACTGTCATTGAAGGAATATTATTCTTTCCATGCTTAATAAACTATTAATTAAGATCAATCAGGGGCTGGGAAGGTGGCTCAGTGGTAGAGCGCTCGCCTTGCATGCATGAGGCCTGAATTTGATTCCTCAGCACCACATAAGCAGAAAAAAGAAAAACCTGGAAGTGGTCCTGTGGCTCAATGGGTAGAGTGCTAACCTTGAGAGAAGAGCTGAAGGACATTGCTCAGGCCCAGATTTCAGGCTCCATGACAGGACGCCCCCCCCCCAAAAAAAAGATCCATCAGCATCCTAGGATTCTTGCATCCAATTTTAGACTTGACTGATGCACAAACTGCTCTCTCAATCGAGTCTCTTGTGATCTCCTGCCATTGGTAGTTGTCGGGACTGGGATTTGAAAATGAGGCCAATGTTGACAGGTCGGCCTATAGCTTTCCTGATAGTCCACCAGCCTTCAGCTATGGCACGTCAGGTCCACTTTGCAACTGAGTCACCGTGCAAAGAAAAAAAATGTAAAACCTCCATCCCTCTGCAGCTTGCGACTTTTTGTGCTGTCCCACTTTTTGTTTCATCCTGCAAGCTCTCTGGGCCTAGGATCCCAGGACTGGCTGTGGGTCTGGAAGCTGGACCCTAGCCTAGGGTGATTAAAGCTGAGACAGAGTTTCCACGACCCGAGTTCAATCCCCATGGCTGGCAAAAGCAAAAAGAATAAATACAAAATTAATTAATTATTTAACTAAATAAAAAAAATCTCCCTGGTTTGAAATATCTGCTAATTTTCTTTCCTAGCCTGGGATTTGAACTCAGGGTCTTTGTATAACTGTAGCAATGTCAGGGAAGGTTCAGAGTTGCCAATACTTGAGTTCAAACCCCATGCCAAGCCAAAAATAAAAAATTAAGTCACTGACCTTGGCACGGGGAGCAATTGTGGAGATTGGAGGGAAGGGATGGTAAGAGGAAAACAAAGGAGGAAGCAACAATGCTCAATAGGAAATGTACTCATTACCTTGTTCATGTAACTGTAACTCTCAGTACAACATTTTTACAATTAAAAATGTGCAAAAAATGAAACAATATAATGCTTAGAGAAGCATTTTGGGCATAAGGAAAGGATGTCTAAATAGTTGTACAAAATTCTACACTGCTTTGCTTTTAATGCTCAGTATGGAACTGAATAAACATAACTGCTTCCATTAAAAAAAATCAAGTCACTGTCTTGGAACTGGGCCAGTATTTCTGCCATTGCTGGGATTTGATTGCATTGCCCAGTAACTCTTTTGCAACAAGGGTGAAGGTGAAGCTCACTGTACTTGAGGAAAAGAAATTCAGTCTAGAGTTCCCAGGAACTAAATGAAGGCCCTGCAATGGAAAAAATATTTCCATGCATGTGTAATATATGATATATACTTACATATGTATATTTATTACATATTATTATTTTTATTATTGATTTTGTATTTATTTGATTCATTTATTGTTTATTGTATTTAGTGTTATTGTACACATGTTTTACATGTTGTACATGTATTATAAAAATATACAAAATAAAAGTAAGCCAGGCCCAAAGAAGCATAGGTCCCATGGTTTCCCTTATTTGCAATATCTAGAATAGGTATGAGTCAAGCGGAAAAGGTCAGATAATGTGATGTTAGGAAAATGAACCCTTAAATATGTATTTTAATGTTTTCGTTTCTTTCATGCATGTGTTTCTAACGCATTTATAAGATTATTTCTTTGTTGCTTTGTATGTCCCTCCCCCACAGTGTAACCCCGGCTTTCACTATATTTGATGTCAGTATAACATGTGGAGGAGATGGGGACAAACAAGTCGTTTAAGGATTCAGGTGGACCTGTTGCAACAATGAGAAGTACAAAATGTCATGTCAAAACCAGCTTTACAATGTCGGTGTGGGGGGGGAGGGGGGTATAATTGGGTGGGGGGAGCGGGGTAAAATTGGGTGGGGGGAGGGGGGAGGCGGGGAAGGGAAGTGAAGGGTAAACAAAGGAGGAGGCTGCAATGCTTGGTAAGAAATGTATGCATTATCCTGCCCATGTAATTGTAGCCCCTCTGTACAGTACGTTCTCAAATAAAATAAAATACAATTAAAAAATATACAAAATAAATTAGGACATTGACTCATTTTTCATTAATACTATATTACGTGTTGAAACAAAATACATAATTAAATGGAGGTATTTGTTACAGTCTTAACATGTTTAGACTCTGTCCCCAGTATAAGCCTTGTCTTACTTATCTTTGGCCATTTTCCTACAGGGATTTCTTTACATGATTTATACACAGAAGCAAATTGAGGGATAAAATTGCAAGGGTGGGGTTAAAATGTGAATTAGTGGTAAAGAGCTCGCTCAGCATGCATGAATGACAAGGTTTGAATTCTCAGAGCCACATACTCAGAAAAATCCAGAAGCTGTGGAGTGGCTCAAGTGGTAGAGCGCTAGGCTTGAGAAAAAGAAGCTCAGAGACAGTACCCAGGCCCTAAGTTCAAGCCCCAGGACTGTCAAAAACAATAGGCTAGATGCCAGTGGCTCACTCCTGGAAACCTAGCTTCTCAGGAGGCTGAGATTTGAACACCACAGTTCAAAGACAGCCTACACAAGGAAAGCCTGTTAGACTCTTATCTCCAATGAACCACCAAAAGACCTCATATGGCGCTGTGGCTCAAGTGGTAGAGTGTTCACCTTGAACTGAAGGGCTCAGGGACAGTGCCCAGGCTTGATACAAGACACACAACTGGAAAAAAAGTGAGGATTAATGAAAGTACTTTTCCTATTTGCTAATTATGAGAACATCCTGTGGAAAATGAACACAGATGTAACCAGAATTGGAGTCAGAGCTCAAGGTTCAAGTGAACACATCCATATACCCAGCTTCTCTGACTCTAGCATTATAACTTTGTGTCCTACAGGGTTCTGAAAGGTCCAATGTTGAAGGGATTAATATGATCCCCAAGCCCTTTGTGATAAGCAGTTGACTTCTATTACAGTTCTTAAGCTAGCAGAGTACCAGTAGCTCAAGCCCATCACCCTAGCACAGGAGGCTGAGGTCTCAGTATCACAGGCTGAAGCCAGCCAGGGCAGGAAAGTCTATGACACTCTGACTTCCACTTCTGAAAGGTCAGATGTTCAAGAGCTTCCTGTGTTTCGCTTGGTGATGAGAAGTTACTCGCACTCTAAATTCTTGAGCTATAGAAGCAGGAAAGACACATCATTGACCCATCCTGGGTTCAAATGAAGTTCTCAGGATCCAAGTCTTAGCCATGTTGGCAGGAAGAACTCCACTGAAACACTATATTTGGAGGACAGTAAACAGTTTCAAAAGCCAGGTTAGGTGAAGAGACCTAGGCCTGCAGGATTAGGAGGCAGAATGTACACACTCAACAGTGAAGTGAGCTGCAAAACCACTTCATTCATTCCAGGCACAGCCAGAAATAGGGGGAAACCTGAAATATTTGTTAGACTTACACTAGGGTCAGGCTTTTCTCAGCCTCTTCAAACAATGACTAATTAACCTTCCAGCCTCAGGTGAACCGAGCTTCAAGCTATCATTAAGTTCATAATAGTGAGCCAGATTAGTGGGGGAGAGGGCAGGAACAGTGTAGAAACACCATACTCTCTGGCCTTATGGAGTGGGTTTTTGACTCTCCGTCTGTCAGATTTGAAGGCCCTTCTTCTACCTCTTCCAGGCCATTCTCCTTCCTTCATTCTCCACATCATTAATGCAAATCCCCAGTCCAAGGAGAGGCAATGCCCTTTTTTACTGTCTCCAAGCACCTGAGTTAGAACCTGGCTGTGCCCTCTTGACTCTGGGACCTTCGGCTGCCTGAGAAGTGGGACAGAGACTGTCTTCTTGCTCTGTGATTGTGTGAAGGCGATGATGGTGTCCTGGCACACTTTAAAAGCCCTCATGACAGAATTGTTCCTTTCTTTCCTTCTAACGACCAAGATGAGCTTCATTTATCATCTATCTATGTATCTATGTAATTATGTATCTATGTATCTATGTATCTATCTATGTATCTATGTATCTATGTATCTATCTATGTATCTATGTATCTATGTATCTATGTATCTATCATCTATCTATCTATCTATCTATCTATCTATCTATCTATCTATCTATCTATCTATCTATCATCAATCTACCTACCTTAGCCAGCTAGGTATCTTTTTGCCAGTTCTTGGGTTGAACTCAAGGCCTGGGCACTGTCTATAGCACTCTACTACTTGAGCCACAGCATCAATTCTGGCTTTTTCTGTGTATGTGCTATTGAGAAATCAAACACAGGGCTTCTTGCATGTTAGGCAATCTCACTAATCCACATTCCCAGCCCCCTCATCTTTTCTTAATGGTAGTTTTTACTTAAGCATGCTTCCATTTCACGTTTAATTTTACGTTTAATTTTCTGAATACCGGTTACTACTATGAAACCTGATCTTCTCTTTCCCTGCCTCATTTGTGGCATTGGCCTCATAATAAAATGTAAATAAAGGCTGCTGAAAGCTTAAGTGTGCATCATATAAAGACAGAGGCCAGAAACCCTAGAAGAGAAAAGCGATGGGCCTGAAGTGAAGAGAATGATGTAGTATGCACAATGAACATATCTGAAGAATAAATCAGTAAATAAAAACAGAAGCATTACATGTGCTCTGTTTACATTCAGGGAGGTAATTTACACACATAAGCAGGTAGGGCACTGAGGAGGTAGGGCCTCCTCTTTTTGAATTTTCTTTTTGGCCATGCCAGGGCTTAAACTCAGGGCAAGATGCGTTCCTGAGCTGTTTTGCTCAAGGCTGAGGCTCTACCACCGCCACAGCTCCAGCCATCTGGTTGTTAATTGGACATAAGCACCTCCCAGGCTTTCCTGCCTGGTCTGGACTGAATTTCCCACTCAGCTTGTTCTCTTAAAGCTCGAGCTCTACCATCTGGGCCACTGCTCCACTTATTGGAGATAAGAGTCTCACAGACTTTCCTGGTTGGGCTGGCTTTGGATGGCGATCTCCTGAGGAGGTTTCAAGCGGCTTTTCTCAGGGATTCACCGAGGAGCCTCTCCACACAAACCCTTAGTCTAAATCTCGGGAGGTACTAGAGAAAACAGAAACATGCAGTTGCTTCCAGTATTCTCCAGATACTTAAGGATGGAGACACAAAACACTCATAATTATTAGATCATTTTATAGGCAAAAGGAGCAATGCAGACAGTATGAGGATCGCTCCAGCTTCAGTCCTCTCATCTTGAGACAGTAAATTCATTTCAGCTCAATACTAAGTGACAGAACTGGCATGTCCTGTGGACATATGCTCCCAAATCCTGTGACACTCATTTCTCAATTTTGGCTTCAAATCTGTGACCAGAGAAGATGAGGAGAGAAAATCCTTCTCAGAGAAAGCACTATAAAGAATATTGGGGTAGTTTACTTATAAATTCAAACTATTGGAATGATCCTGTTAAGAAGTCAGATTGTGCAGATTAAAAAAATGAAGAAGAAAAGTAAGACAGGTGTCAGTGTAATCCCAGCTTCTTAAGAGGCTGAGATGTAGAGAATCTTAGTTTGAAACCAGCCAGCATAGGAAAGGACATGACATTTTTATTTCTAAGAGATCCCAGAAAAACCCAGAAGTAAGGCTGTGACTCAAGGTTAATGCACTACCCTTGAGCAAAAGGAATTCAGGTGCAACGTCTAGGCTCAATGTTCAACCCCTGGACCTGCCCACCCCCAATAGAGCCTATACCTCCATGTCTTTTTGTATGTATGGGTGTATTCCTACAGGCAAATCTCCAGAGTAGATATGGTGAATGGCACCAAGCAAGGATTTTTTTTCAATACAATGATTTCATAACACAGAGACTACTTTTATGACAATGTATGTTCCAGGGCTCCCTTCACTGTTCCCAGGGTAGCCTGAGGGTTTCTCTGCATCCCAGGCCTGCTGGAAGAAGTCTCTCTCATTGTTTGTACAGGCAGACAAAAGGCCTCAGTCCTGTACAGCTTTGTAATAACAACTCCATCTAGGCCAATTAGTTAGGATGAGTGTGGGGGGACTCTGAAGGCCGGGAGAAAAAGGCCTCTTTGCACTACAAGCTATCTCTCTTCCCAGTGTTATGTTTTTGCAGGAAGCCTTCATTTGTGCCACCTCCCGTGGCAGTCCAAGTTCCCTGCACTTATTCTGCCCTTGTGAGACTATATTCCGGTGCTCAGATACAGTGCTCAATATAATATATAATGAAATATATAATGAAATATTACATTGCCGGTGATGATAGGCCTATGATACCTCTCCTTGGTTTTCTAGAAGCTTGAGAAATCCAAGCACATGTCTTCCTGTCATCTAGAGCTGGTGAAGATCATCAGGTTCTGAAACTTTGACCTTTCCTAATTGGGCCTTGGGTGGGTAGGTTTGGGGGTTAAACTCAGGGCCTGGGTGCTGACCATAAGTTCAGTGGAGAAGTCCAGTGATTTACCATTTTGTGTCAGAGCTTCACTTCTGGTCTATGTGTATGTGTGTCTGTGTGTCTGTGTGTCTGTGTGTGTATGTCCATGTGTGCACACATACAGTCGTGGAGCTTGAACTCAGCACTGTACCTAATTTCTCTTGTACAAGGATAGCCTTCTCTCACTTGAGCCACAGAACCACTTCATACTTTTTCTAGTGATGTGGTCCTGAATAATCAAGCCCAGTGTTTCATATATACAAAGCACTCTACCCCTACGGCACATTCCCAGCCTTGTATTTCAGGTTTGTTAGATTATTTCTGTTTTTTTTTTTTTTTTTTTTTTTTTTTTTTATGTTGTCCGTTGTAGGAGTTGAAGTCTGGGCTTGGGTGCTGTCCCTGAGCTCTTCAGCTCAAGTCTTGTGCTCTATTAGTTGAGTCACAGCTCTACTTCAGGTTTTCTGGTGGTCCATTGGAGCTAAGTGTCTCAAGGACATTCCTGCCCAGGCTAGCTTTGAACCATGATCCTTAGTTCTTTTTTCCTCCTTATTAAGAGAATACTTTATTAGTTTCTGTAATCAAACCCATGTAGATAAGACCTTACATATTTAATACAGTGCATTTACCCCTGTACAAATGGAAAAAAAATTAAGTTTAACATTTCTAGATCAATATGGCTATTAATTTCTGTACAATGCCAACTCAACACGGTAAACTGGAATACTTTTTCCAAAGTTGACAGCACAGGTAAAGTTTCCAAAAATTCAAATTATATATATATGTATATAGATATTTATATATATTTATATAAAAAGACCAATAATAGCAAGATGTTATGCATCAATAGCAGCAACAGCTTTTCCAGCTTTGAACCATGATCCTTAGTTCTCATCCTCCTGAGAACCTAGGATGATAGTCATGAGCCACAAGCACCAAGCTTCCACTTAATGTTTCTTAGTGGTGAATTGGAGATAATAGTCTCATGGCACTTTTTGTGTCTGGGATAGTTTAGAACCCAGATCCTCAGATCTCAGCTTGCTGAGAAGGCAAGATGACAGACCTCAGCTATCGACCCCTAGGCCATGGCACTCTGCTGCAAAGGGATCCTTGGCTCCACGTGTGGAGTGTTAGCCTTGAGCCCAAGAGGTAAGGGTCAGAATCTAGGTCCTGAGATCAAGGTTCATGACTGAGAAAAAACAAAGCAAAACAATGGTCTGCAGGAGACAACTCACTAGTCTTCAGTAATACTTAATTTTGTCCCTTCTATGGGGATATATCTGAGCCTCAATATTCTTATCTGCGTAAGCATCTCAGTTGTGGAGCTCTTACAAGAACCAGATGAAAGAATGCACCCTGTGAAGGACACAGCACATGACACTGTTTGAAGGACTCAGCACACAGCATCATGTGAAAGACTCAGCACCCAGAACCCAAAGCAGGACTCAGCACACTGTAACCTGTGAAGGACTCAGCACATAGCACCCTGTGCATTACTCAGCACAGAGCACCCTATGAAGGACTCAGCACATACCTCTATTCCACAAGCTGTCATTAAAATCAGCGTGCTTTCTTTAGTATCACCATTCTTTGAGGAACATTTCACAAACCACACAAGTTCACATCTAATGGTTTAGTGGGGTGTTTTTTTTAGGGGGGGAGGTTACCCATGGGGCTTGAACTCAAATATAGGGATACTGTTCTAATAACATTTGCTCAAGGCTACAGCCCTACCACTTGGAACCACGTTTTGAAGAGTCTCACAGACTTCCTGCCAGGGCTGGGTTTTAAAGCCCATGAGCAGCTAGAATGACTGAAGTAAGCCAGCAGCGTCTGGTTCGGTGGAGCTGGGTTGCAGCGATTTACATCTGGATAAGTCAGGTTAGGTGGAAGCTGTCAGCACCAGACTCCTACCTTGCTCTGTGATGAGGTATTTGAAGTCTTGACCTTCTATAGTTGCAGTTAGAACAGTCTACCTTTTTTGGCGGCAGTCCTGGGCCTTTAGTAAGGGCTTAGACACTCTCCCCAAGCATTTGTGCTCCAGGCTAGTACACAATTGATTGAAAGAAAGCAGAACTTCCAGTTTTTCTTTGTATGTGGTACTGAGGAATGGAAGCCAGAGCTTCCTGCTTACTAGGCGAGCACTCAACCACCCAGTCCCAGGAGTGCATGAGGTATAAATAGAGATTGCTGTATATAAATATATATACAAAAAGAGATATGTGGTCTGGGAAGGTGACTCAGTGATAGAGTACTTGCCTTGCAAGCATGAGGCCCTGAGTTTGATTCCTTAGCACCACATAAGCAGAAAAAAAGCTGGAAGTGGTGCTGTGGCTCAAGTGGTAGAGTGCTAGTCTTGAGCTGAAAGGCTGAGGGATAGCGCCCAGGCCCAGACTTCAGGCCCACGACTGGACCAAAAAAAAAATAGAGACAGTGATATGCATATTATTAAATTATAGCTAATAGTACTACCAATTATTAGGTATTAAATGATTTCTCCATTTAATGATGGATCCCAGTTGAGCAATTAATAAAACATTAATTATTACTCAATATACTGTTATTGTTTATCATATATGTACATACATCCATACATAGGATTACATATTTTATAGAATTAGACGTCTATTTATAATTAATTTATGCATCATGTGTTACTACCAATTATTAGATATTTAACTTTGTCTCCATTTACTTTTCATTCTGTTAATGCTTAATAATATAGTAATTAAACATAATCCACATCCTATAATTATTTTGTCTAATATTATCTCAGAATGATTCACTACTAATTCAATCTGTTTGTCATTTATTATACTGACAATTCTTCCACCTATGACATTTTTACCTTTATGATATCCTATTACATAGCATATAGATTTGCATATGAATTATACATCCTACCTGGCACCGAGCAATTTCATAGAAAAGGAAAATATGTATCACTCTCGGCTTCTTACACCAAGATTGCATTTTTGGCAGGGCTGGGATCTAAACTCAGGGCCTAGAAGGCTCAGTTCATGAATGTGTGACTGTCAGCACGGCAGCCTGTAGCCAATTCAGCTGCCAGGCAGTTCTCAGGCCATGAGACTGAGCCCCGTATGTTGACCCCATATTGCGCTTAGTGTAGTTATGCATTTTATTTGTTGTTTTATTCATTTATTTACCATTTATTTTATTGACTGGTATTATTCATAGAACATTTATTACATTTATTACAAGGGATATAGATTTGCCTATGTAAGAAACTTCACACTGGACACCCAGACGCTCACAGAAAAGGAAAACATGTGTCACCAGTGCTTCTTACTCCACGATTCAATTTTTGTGAGTGCTGGAATCTGAACTCAAAGCCTACAAGGCCCAATTCATGAATGGGTAAGTGTCAGCACGGCCAGCCTGGGCCATATGGAGCTGACAAGCAGTTCCCAGCACCTGAGATCTAGCCCCATGTGTTGACAAAATAAGAAAGATTGACATGCGGATGGTAGTACACAAATAAATATAGATCTGTGTAGAGTGCCAGCGATGTTTATACATTCTTCAGTTAAATAGACTACATTTTTAACAATTCTTGGGTATTTATTATGCCCCCATGTAATTAATATTATTGTGTTCATCCTTAATGAATTATTAATTTAATTAACCACTATCACAAAACTATTGTGTCCATGTAATTAATAGTATTCTTTAATGTGTCAAAATATTCATTAAAATCCATTGGCCTCCTAAAATCACTAATTTTATAGTAGTATCATTCAGGAACAATTAATTTAATTTTGACATTCATAATCTTCCATCAGTATTCCTATGAATAGGAATGAGGCTCTTAGGATCTTCCACCATTGGTAGGGGTCGGGACCGGGTCTCGACCACAGGGCCTATGTTGCAGTGTTGACCTATGGCTTGCCTGGTAGCCCACCAGCCTTCAGCAATGTCAGGTTACAAAATTTTCAGCAATGTCATTCAGACCTAAGATGGTCACCTTGCAAAAAAACAAATGTAAAACAGACAGCCATCTGCAAGTTGCCAGATTTTTATCTGTGTCATTTTATTTATATTTTTCCTGTAAATCTTTGGGGCCCAGGAACCCAGGTTCGGTTGTGGGTCCAGTGGTTGCACCCCAGCCTAGAGTGATCAAAGATGAGGCAGAGTTGCCACAACCTGAGTTCAAGCCCTGTGCTTGACAAACAAAAAATATATAAATAAATTCATTAAAAATATTTAAAAATTATGAGGCTCCTTGGCTTGGAATTCACGCCATTTTTTCTGCCAGGCCTGGGATTTGAATTCAGAGTCTGAGTAAATCTGCAGCATTGTCGGGGAAGGGGAAGCTCACAGTGCTGGAAGACAAGAAAGTCAGGCCTGTTCCCAGGGCCTGAATTCAAGTCTTAGCACTCAAAAAATAATATTCATATACATTTTAAATACATGATTTATATTTGCATACACATGTTTACTTATATTGCAGTTAGTGTAGTTATTCATTTTATTTTATTTTTATGTATTTCTTGTGTATTTTAGTGAGTATGATTACACATATAACATTTTTTACATCCTATTACATAGGACATAAATTTGCCTATGTATTATACATCATTCCTGAGACCCAGGAATTTTGACACCCATAAGGAAAACTAGTGGGACAATTGACTTCTTCCACCAGGATTAAGTTTTTGGCAGTTCTGTGATTTGAACTCCGGCCCTAGAAGGCCAACTTCATGAATGGCTCAATGTTAGCACACCAGTCTGATGTAAATGAAGTTGTCCGGCAAATTTGAGGACCTGAGATCAAACCCTAGGAGTGGCCAATATATAAAAATATAAATATGTAGATTGCAGTGTGTGTTTATTTACATATGAATATAGATCTATAAATAAATGTATACAGAGACAGACATTTATGTAGATTCTAGTGTATAACTCTATATAAAGTGATGTCTATATCTTATTTTTATATATTCTATTACTACCAATTATATATTCTATTACTACCAATTATTTGGTCTAAAATTATGCCTCCATTAATTAATCACAGTAGAAGACTTAATAAGTTATTAATTAAATTATTCAATAACATAGATTTATGCGTACAATATTATACTAGAAAGTCTAGCTAAATAGTAATTCAATTTGTACATGTCAAACATACTATTAATGTTCCTATAGATAGGAACGAGTTTCCTAGGATCTTCAGCTGTGTGTAGGTGGCAGTACGAGGATCGAACTCACGGCCTAGGTATCTGGGTTGGGCTCAGGCTTCACCAACAATCCGTGAGCCTTTGGCCATGCAAGGTCACAAACAATTTTCAAGCCAAGACATTGAGACCCATGGTGGTCACTGTGCAAAGGAAACAGAGGTAAAACGGTTGTGTAAAAATTGCTGGATTTTTCCTCCTCCATTTTTGTTGGTTTGATGTATTTTTGCCAGTGCTGAGAATTGAATTGGGGTCCTGGGTTGACTGGATCATCTGTGGGTGTAAATGCGGCAAACCAGCCTAGAGTAATCATGGGTTAAGAAACAATACGGTGTTTCCTTGAGAAAAAGAAACTCAGGGATAGTGCCTAGGGTCACAGTTCAAGCCTCAGGACCTGCTACAAGAATAGAGCCAGTAACTCCATGTGTCTGTGTATGTATGCATGTATTTCTAGCAGTGAACATCTAGAGTTGCTATGAAGGAAGGTATGAATGGAATGATTTCATAGCACAGAGAATGCTTTCAAGACAGTGCATGTTCCAGGGCTCCTCTCACTGTTCCCAGTGTACCCTGAGGGCTTCTGTGCACCCCAGACTGCTGGAGGAAGTCTGTCTCAATGTTGGAACAGGCAGACAAAAGGTCTCACTCTTGAACATCTGTGTAACAAACAATTCATCCATAGCAATTATTGAGTATGAGCAAAGAGTGAGGATGTGGGCAGACTCTGAAGGCCAGGAGGAAAAGGCCTCTTTATACCCCAAGCTATCTCTCCTCCCAGTGCTCTGTTTTGACAGGAAGCCTTCATTTGTGCTGCCTCTTGGGGCAGTCCAATTTTCCTGCACTCACCCTGTCTTTGTTAGACTATGTTCCAGTGTTGAAAAAACGGCTACAATGAATTCAAGGGTCCTTCTGGCAGAAAACAAGTGAGCTGAACCTAATGAAAAGATTCCTAATTGGCAAAGGTGCCTCCCTAGTTTTCCGGATGCTTGCTAAATCTAAGCACTTGTGCAAAATCACAATGCTTCCTGTCATCTAGTGCTGGTGAAACTCATCAGGTTTTGAAACCTTTGCCCTCTCCTAGTTGGGCTCTGGGTGTTTATATTATGGGGTTTAACACAGGGTCAGGGTGCTGACCAAGAGCTCAGAGCAGAAGCTCTTTTCTTTACCATTTAGTGTCACAGCTTCACTTATGGTATCTGTGTGTGTGTGTGTGTGTGTGTGTGTGTGTGTGTGTGTGTGTGTGCGTGTGTGTGTGTGTGTGTGTGTGTGTGCGTGTGTGTATGTCTCTCTGTGTGTATGTGTGTGTATGTGTGTGTGTCTGTGTGTGTCTGTGTGTGTGTGTGCAAACACCAGTCCTGGAGCTTGAACTCAGTACCTCAGCTCTGTACCTGAGTTTCTCCTATACAAGGATAGTGCATTACCACTTGAGCCACAAAACCACTTCAGGCTTTTTTTTTCTAGGGATGTAGTACTGAGGATTCAAACCCAGGGCTTCATACATGCAAAGCACTCTACGCCTAAGACACATTTCCAGCACTCCACTTCAGGTTTCTTTCTTTCTCTTCTTGTAGTTGGAGGAGTTGAACTCTGGGACTGGGTGCTCAATTCTAGCACTCTACCACTTGAGCTACAGAGCCCCTTCAGGCTTTCTGTTGGTTCACTGGAGATAAGCATCTCAAGGAATCTCCTGCCCAGGCTGGCTTTGGACTATGATCCTCAGCTCTCAGGATCCTGAGTAGCTAGGATGACAGGCATGAGTCACCAGTGCCCAGCTTCCACTTCAAGTTTTTAAGTGGTGAATAGGAGATAATATTCTCATGGGACCTTTTGTGTCTGGGATAGTTTGGAACCCAGATCATCAGCTTCCTGAAAAGGCAGGAGGACAGACCTCAGCTAAAGACACACTTTGCTCCAAAGGGGTCCTTAGCTACGAGGTAGAGCGCTAGCTATGAGCCCAAGAGGAAAGTCAGTGCTTAGGCTCTAAGTTGAATGTTCATGATGGAGAAAACTAAACCAAAACAAATTATTTCTTCCTTTATTTAAGTATCATGGTTAAATACATAATAAAGTATTTATTGAAAATTAGTCAATGTACTATGATTATTGTGTATAATTTTAATATAATCATACACTAAATACTAATGCAATTGTTACTTTTACAACATTCCATTCATATGGATGTCTATCGGAATATGTTTCTTACGATCTCCTGCCATTTGTAGGTAGCAGTCCCGGGATACGAACCCTGGACCTAGGTTGCTGGTTCAGGCTGTGGCTTTCCTGATAGCCCACCAAACTTCAACAATGCAAGGCCATGTACAGTTTTCGGGTCCTGTCATTTAGACACAGGATGGTCACAATGCAAAGGAAAAAAAATGTAAAACTGCCTTCCAGAACTTCCCAGTTTTATACTTCTCCTTTTTTCCCCATCATTTTTTTTTGTCTGTTGTGGGGCCACAAGTCTGGGTCTGGGCGCTGTACCTCAAATCTTCAGTTCAAGGCTATCGTTCTACCATTTGAGCCATAGCACCACTTCCAGCTTGTTTCTGCTTATGTGGTGCTGAGGAATCAAACAAAGGGCCTTATGCATGCAAGGAAAGCACTCTACTATTGAGCCACCTTCCCAGCCCTTCACCTTTTTTTTTTCTTTTTGCCAGTCCCGAGATTTAAACTTGGGTCCTGGGATCTCAGGATGGGCTGTGGGTCCAGAGGTTGCACCCCAGCCTAGAGTTGATACAAGCTGAGTTCAAGCCCCGGGCCTGGCCAAAGAAAAATAAGGACCTGGGTTGGAATTTGCAACATTTTTCTGGCAAGCCTGGGATTTGAACTCAGGGTCTGAGTAACTCTGTGGCACTGTGGGAGAGAGGAAACTCACCATCATTGAAAACAAGAAATTCAGACCAATTTCCCGGGCTGAATTCAAGCCACGGCACTGGAAAAAATAATATTCATGCATGAGATCTTTTTACATACATGGGTTTACCCCATATGACATTTATTACCCTTATTTATTTATTCTTTATTTTATTATTATTACATATATAATATTTATTTCATTTATTACATCGTATCACATGGATATATTTGCACGTGGATTTTACATCATCCTGAGCCCCAGGACTTTTACAGAGAAGGAAAAAAATATGTCAAAAGTGGCTTCTTACTCCACCTATAAACTTTTGGCCATTCTGGGATATGAACTCACTGCCCACAATGCCCAATTCATTAAAGTGTCAGTTGCAGACAAAGACTTTGGCAAATTGAGCTGCCAGCCAGTTCTGAGGACGTGTGATCAAGCCATAGTAGTGGCCTAGATATAGATTTAAATATAGATATAGATAGACAGACAGACAGATAGATAGATAGATAGATAGATAGATAGATAGATAGATAGATAGATAGATAGATAGATAGATAGATAGATAGATAGATAGATAGATAGATGTGTAGTTTGCTCCCCCTATATATATATGAGAGAGACAATATGAGGATATTGAATAATATATATAGTGAATTATTAGTTATTAAATTAAGCCTCCATTTAATGAAGTATCATGGTTGAATACTTATTAAAGCATTAATGTAAAAGTAAGCAGCATTCTTTAATTAGGAGAATCATACCATGGTGCTAGAATTAAAGACATAATCCAATACTTTTTGTGTGGCATTCTTTAAGAGAATCATGAAAAACTGTGGATTTAATTGTTACTTTTATAACATTCCATTAAGCACTCCCATGAATAGGAATTATTTTCTCAAGATCTCCCTCCATTTGTAGGTGTCAGTCCTGGAATTTGAACTCCAGGCCTGGGTAGTTTACTTCGAAATGCAAACCATTAGTATGACACTGTGAAGATTTCAGATTGTCATGATAAAACAAAGAACAACAAGAATAAAAGAAAGCCAAGTCTCAGAGGCTCATACTTATAATCGTAGCTCTTCAGGAGGCTGAGAGTTAGAGAATGGCAGCTTGAATTCAGTCGGGACAGGAAAGTTCAGGACACTTTTATTTCTAAGGGATCACAGGAATATAAAAACCCATGAGTGGGACTGAAACTCAAGGGCAGAGCACCACCCTTGAACAAAAGAAACTCTGGGAGAGTGCCTAGGCTCATAGTACAAGCCCTGGACCTGCCAAAAAAGAAAAAGCCAGTACATCCATATCTCCCCATGTATGTATGCATTTATTTCTATTGGTGAAGATCCAGAGTGGCTATGTTGAAAGGCACCCAGCTAGGAAATTTGCTTTGAATAGAATGATTTCATAGCACAGAGAGTGCTTTCAAGACAGTGCCTGTTCCGGGGCTTCCCTCAATGTTCTCAGTGTTGCCTGAGGGTTTCTGTGCACTCCAGGCTATTGGAGGAAATCTGCCTCATGGTCTGGACAGACAGACAAAAAGGCCTCATTCCTGTACAGCTGTGTAACAAACAACTCCATCTGAGCCAATTAGTGAGGATGAGTGTAGGCAGAATTTGAAGGCCAGGAGAAAAAGGCCTCTTTGTACTCTAAGCTATATTTCTCCCCAGGAAGCTTTCATTTGTGCCACCTCCTGTGGCAGGCCAAGTTCCCTGCACTTATCCTGTCTTTGTTAGATTATGTTCCAGTATTGAAATAACCTGCTACAATTAATTCATGGGTCCTTCTTGCAGATAATAAGGGAGCTGAACCTAGTGAAAAGATTCCTAATTGGCAATGGTGCCTCCCTAGGTCTCCAGAGGCTTGCTAATCTAAGTGTTTGTGCAAAACCCCAAGTTTCCTGTCATCTAGGGCTGGTGAAGTGCATCAGATTTTGAAACCTTTGACCTATCCTAGTTGAGCCCTGGATGGCTAGGTTTCGGAGTTGAACACAGGGTTAGGGTGCTGACTATGAGCTCAGAAGAGAAGCTCAGTGCTTTACCACCATTTGGTGTCACAGCTTCACTTCCGGTATCTTTGTGTGTGTGTGTGTGTGTGTGTGTGTGTGTGTGTGTGTGTGTGTGCGCACACGCATACACTTGTCCTGGAACTTGACCTCAGGACCTGAGCATGGTTCCTGAGTTTCTCCTGTACAAAGATAGCACTCTACCACTTGAGCCACAGGGCCACTTCAGGCTTTTTTCTAGTGATGTGGTAGTGAGGATTCAAATCCAGGGATTCATACATGCAAAGCAGTCTAACCCCTCCTCTTTAGGTTTCTTTCCTTCTTTTCTTTTCTTGTAAGTTGGAAGAGTTGAAGTCTAGGCCTGGGTGCTATCTATCCTAGAGCTCTTCAGCTAAAACCAAGCACTCTACCACTTAAGCTACAGCACCCCTTCAGGTTTTTGGTGGGTCACTGGAGAGAATTGTCCATCTCAAGGAATTTCCTGCCCAGGCTGGCTTTGGACCATGATCCTCAGCTCTCAGGCTCCTGAGTAGTTAGGATGAGAGGCGTTAGTTACTGGTGCCCAGCTTCCATTTCAAGTTTCTAAGTGGTGAATAGGAGATAATAGTCTCATGTGTCTGGGATAGTTTGGAACCCAGATCCTCACATCTCAGTTTCTTGAGTAGGCAGGGTGACAGACCTCAGCTACAGACGTCTAGATCATAACTCTCTGTTGCAAGGAGCCACACGGAATGCACTGAAAATTTGGGGGTACTGTTCTAAGATCTCTTGCTCAAGGCTAGATCTCTACTACTGTGAACCACGGCTCAGAGTTTCACAGATCAGCCCCCGAGTAGCTTGGATGACAGTGGTGAGTGAACCAGCAGCTTCTGGTTCCGTGGAGCTGGGTTGCAGTGGTTTTTATCTCTGGCTAAGTCAGGTAAGATGGCAGCTGCAAGCACCAGACTCCTTGCTTGTTCTGTGATGAGGTATTTGCAATACTATCCTTATATTGTTACAGTCAGATCATTCTATTTTTTTTTGGTGCCAATCCTGGGTCTTGAGAAAGGGTCTAGACACAGTCCCGAAGCTTTTATGCTCAAAGCGAGTGCTCAACTACTTAAGCAACAGCACGACTTCTAGATTTTTCTGTGCACAAGGTAGTGAGGAATCGAGCCCAGTGCTTTGTACGTTGTAGGCAAGCAATCTACAAATGAGCCCCATGACTGACAAGTGTATAAACACATAAATATGTAGATTGGTAGATAGATAAATAGATGCATATGTATAAAACAAGAGAGAGATATCTGTATACTAGGAAATTGCATATAAAATTTTACTACTGATTATTGCTATTCAAATTATTCCTTCATTTTTTAAGTAACATGATTGAATAACTAATAAAGTATTAATTGAAAATTAGTCAATGTAGTATAACTGTTGTGTATAATTTTATATAATCCAAAATTTAATTGTTACTTTTTTTCTTTTAATTTAAATTGTGAAAATACTGTACAGAGGGTTTACAATTACATGGGCAAGATAATGGGTACATTTCTTATCAAGCATCGTAGCCTCTTCCTTTTTTGTTTCCCCCTCCTATCTTTTCCCATTCTCTCCCGGCCCCCCACCCCCCTTCACAATCATCCCCCAATGCCCCCCACCCCCGCCACAGTTGTAAAGATCGTATTTTGAAATAACGACTTGTACATCTCATTGTTGCAATGGGTCCACTTGTATCCCTATTTAAATGATTTGATTTTTCCCTTCCCCTCCACAAAATACACCGACATCAAATATAGTGAAAGCAGGGGTTATACCATGGGGAACAACAAAGACATAATCTTATAAATGTGTTAGAAACAATCACATGAAAGAAAAAAAAACATTTGAATACATATCTTAGGGTTCATTTCCCTACCATCAACTTGTCTGACCTTTTCTGCTTGACTCAGACATATGCTAGTTATTGCAAGTAAGAGAAGCCATGGGACCTATGTTTCTTTGGGCATGGATTACTTCACTTAATATAATTTTTCCAAGTCTTTCCATTTCCTAACAAATGGGGCAATGTCATTCTTTCTGATAGAGGTATAGAATTCCATTGTGTATATATAACACATTTTCTTGATCCATTCATCTACTAAGGGGCATCCGGGCTGGTTCCATATCTTAGCTATGGTAAATAATGCTGCAATAAACATAGTCGTGCAGGTAGCTTTTGTGTGGTCTTGTTTGTGAACATTTGGGTAAATGCCTAAAAGTGGGATTGCTGGGTCATAGGGAGGCTCTATGTGGAGTCTTTTGAGTAAACTCCATACTGCTTTCCAAAGTGGTTGAACAAGTTTACACTCCCACTAACAATGCAGTGAGGTTCCCTTCTGTACACATCCCCTCCAGCACCTGTTGTTATTATAGTTCTGGATTATAGCCTTTCTAACTGGGGTGAGGTGGTATCTCAATGTTGTTTTGATTTGCATTTCTTTAATTGCTAGGGAGGTTGAGCATTTCTTCATGTGTCTATTGGCCATCCTTCTTTCCTCTTCTGAGAAGTTTCTCTTAAAGTCTTTAGCCCACTTATTTATTGGGCAGTTGTTCCTTTGAGGATTTGTTTTTGGAGGATTTAATTTTTTGAGTTCCAGGTATATTTTAGATATGAGACCCTTGCCCATTGTATGGCTACTGAAGATTTACTCCCATTCCGTGGACTTTTGATTGATCTTACTAGCTATGTCCTTTGCCATGCAGAAGCTCTGCAATTCCATGCAATCCCATTTGTCCAACCTTTCTTTGATTTGTTGCGTTTCTGGGTCTCTATTAAGAAAATTTTGGTCTGTCCCATGGAGAACTAGGGTTTTTCCTATTATACCCTGTAATGTTTTCAGAGTGTCTGCTTTGACTCAGAGGTGTTTGATTTTTTTGGAGTTGATTCTGGTTCAGTGTGTTATATAAGGATCTAGCTTTAGTTTTCTCCAAGTAGTTAACCAATTTTGCGAGCACTATTTACTGAAGAGGCTGTCTTTTTTTCCATTCTATTTTTTTAGCTCCCTCATCGAAGATTAGATGGCAATAAGTCTGTAAGTTCATTTCTGGGTTTTCAATTCTATTCCATTGGTCCTGAGGTCTGTTCTTGTGCCAGTACTAAGCTGTTTTGATTACTATGGCTTTGTAGTAGAGTTTGAAATTTGGTATTGTTATTCCTCCAGCACTGTTCTTTCTGTTGAGGATCGTTTTTGCTATTTGGGGTCATTTATTGTTCCATATAAATTTTTGGATTGCCTCTTCTATTTCCTTGAAGAATGAGTTTGGAATATTGATGGCTATCGCATTGAATTTGTAGATAACCTTGGGAAGTATTGCCATTTTCATGATGTTGATCTTTCCAATCCAGGAGCATCAGAGTTTTTGCCACTTTCTAAATTCTGTTTTGATTTCCTTTTTCAGTCTTGTAAAGTTTTCATCATAGAGGTCCTTCACTTCTTTGGTTAATTCCTAGGTATTTTATTTTTTGTGGGGCTATTGCGAATGGAGTTGCTTTCCTAATTTCAGCCACACTTTTCTCATTGTTGGCATACAGAAAAGCCAATGATTTTTGAGGGTTAATTTTATACGCTGCTACTTTGCCAAAGTTTTGAATCAGCTTGAGTAATCTGGGAGTGGAGTCTGTGGGATTCTTTAAATACAAGATCATGTCATCTGCAAAGAGGGAGAGTTTTACTTCTTCTTTCCCACTTTGGATCCCCATTATATTTACATCTTGTCTTATTCCTGTAGCTAGGTATTCTAATACTAGATTCAAAAGAAGAGGAGAGAGTGGACCTCCTTGTCTCGTTCCTGAGTTAAGAGGAAATGGCTTTAGTTTTTCACCATTAAGTATAATGCTGGCTGTAGGTTTGTTATATACAGCCTTTATTGTATTGAGGAATGATCCATGGATTCCTAATTTTTCCAGAACCTTCATCATAAAGAGGTGTTAGATCTTGGCAAATGCTTTTTCTGCATCTATTGAGATAATCATGTGGTATCCTTGCTCCTTTTGATGTGACTAATTATATTAATTGATTTGCATATATTGAACCAGCTATGCATCCCTGAAATGAATCCTGTTTGATCGTGGTGTATGATTTTTTGGATGAATTAATGAAATCGATTGACCAAAATTTTGTAGAAATATTACATTTATTACCCTTACCTATTTAGTATTATTACAATATAACATTTCTTTTATTACATCATATCACATAGGATATATGTAAATATGGATTATACATCATTCTGAGACCATGGACTTTCACAGAAAAGGAAAACAATGTGCTAATATTGTCTTCTTACTGCATGAATAAATTTTTGGCCATTCTGGGATTTCAACTCACAGCCTAGAATGCCCAATTCATAAATGGGGTCACAGTCTTAGCAGACCAGCCTCTGGCAAACTGAGCTGCCAGGAAGTTCTGAGGACCTGTGATCAAGCCACAGGAGTGCCTGATACTTAGATAGATAGATAGATAGATAGATAGATAGATAGATAGATAGATAGATAGATAGATAGATAGATAGATAGATAGATAGATAGATAGATAGATAGATAGATAGATATAGATAGATAGAGACATGCGTACATTGATATATATATATATATATATATATACACAAAGAGAGGCACTGTGAGGAAATTAAATTATATATATATATATATTATTATTACCTATTATTAGTTATTAAATTACGCCTCCATTTAATGGAATATCACTGTTGAATACTTATAAAAATATTAATTAAAAATTATTCAGTATCCTTAATCATACCATGGTGCTAGAATGGAAGACATAAATCCAAAATTTTTTGTGTGGCATTCTAAAATAGAATCATGAATCAATGGCATATTTATTACTTTTATAACATTCCATTAGCATTCACATGAACAGGAATGAGTTTGTCAGGATCTACCTCCATTTGTGGGTGGCAGTCCTAGAATTCGAACTCCAGGCCTGGGTAGTTTACTTTGAATGCAAACCATTGGAATGACACATTGAAAATTTCAGACTGTTATGATTGAAAAAAGAACAACAAGAAGAAAGTAAGGTGCCAGTGGCTCCTGCCTATAACCCTAGCTCCTCAGGATGCTGAGATGTAGAAAATGTCAATTTAAATTCAGCTGGGGCTGGAAAGTCTAGGACACTTCTTTCTAAGAGATCACCGGAAAAATAAACATGAATGGGGCTGTGACTCGAGGGCAGAGCGCTACCCTTGAGAAAAAGGAACTCAAGAACAGCTAGGATCATAGTACAACAGTGTACATGCCCTCCCCCAAAAAGGCTGCAATAACTCCATGAATGGATCTCTGTATGGATGATGGGCATTCAGCAGGTTGCCCATGCCCAGCCGCCCCAACCTGGGCAAACTGGGAAAAGCCCTCATAGAGTACTAAGTGTGAGCTGGCAGCTTGAACAAAGCACCCTCTGCCATTTAATAACTGAAGCCTTGAAGGTTTTGCCTGGGCTAGTGTGTGCAACGGGTGCATAATGTTCTGGCTGAGGCATCCCATTGGGACACTTTGCAGCCAGCCACTGCCTCCAGAGAGTCCACAGTCCCTAAGCTGTAGGAGTTGTCCAAGGTTCTCTCTCCATAGTCTCTATCCCTCTGTAGGATGTGAGCCTAGAGCTCTGGGGCCTGGTGGCTATCACTCATCTATCATTCTTCATTGCCAAGTCAAAGGCTAGTCCCAAATCTTGGCATAGACATGAAATAATCAGCGATTTCTATACCAAAAGGGGTAAGTCAATAAATCCCACCCTCATAACTCCTGTTAGAAGTGAACCTTGGGCTGCGAATATGGCTTAGTGGTAGAATGCTTACATAGCTAGCACGAAGCCCTGAGTTCCATTCCTCATTACCACAGAAACAGAAAAAGCCAAAAGTGGCACTGTGGCTTAAGTGAGAGAGTGCTAGCCTTGAGCAAAAGAAGCTCAGGAACATACCCAGACCCTGAGTTCAAGCCCCAAGACTGGAAAAAAGAAAAAAAAAAGTGAGTCTGGTGAGACATATTCTTCTGGGACACAGAGGAGTGCCGAGGTTATAGGTAAGAGGTAAGGTAGAAGGCAGGTGCTGCTGGCTCACCCCTGTAATCTTAGCTACTCAGGAGGCTGATATCTGAGGATCCCAATTACAAACAGAAAAGTCTATATGAGACATTTTTCTCCAATTAAAAAGCCAAAAACCGAGAATTAGAGCAATGGTTCTAGTAGAAGAGTGTAGCCTTGAGCACAAAAGCTCAGGGATAGGACAATGTCCAGGCCATAAATTCAAACATCAGGACTGGCACGCACACATGCACATGCTCACACCTGTGCATGCGCATGCGTGCACACACACACACACACACACACACACACACACACACACACACACACACACACACACACACACACACACAAAACACACCAAGATAGAGCATTTGCCAGTCACCCTGCACAAAGTTCTGTCTATAGCAACTCAATATTTTTAAAAAAAGAGGTAGAAGGGAAGGAACGACTTGCTCCAGGAGGTGATATAACCAATGGCAAAATTCCACAAGAGTTCTAAGGCGTGGAATGGGACAGAGAGTCTCAGCCAGAAGGTCCATCATGGATGGACAACGGTCCTTAGGTTTCGTATGGAGCAAGTGGTGTAGGTGGAATGAAAGTTCTGTGGCTTCAGACATTCTGGCAGAACATTCAAGGTTGGGTCAAAGTTTGTTGAGACACAGGTAGGGAAAATGTTGGGGTACCAGAATGGGCCCGGGGGAAGATTAGCTTGGTTTTTCACCATGGACCCCAGCCATTTCCTGTGGCTGGAAGCTTATTTTTCACACCTCCTGACCCTCAGGCCTCCTTTGCATGGAGGATTCAAAGTAAACACAGGGAAGAATGCTTGCTTAAGAAAAGCTTCTAACACAATGCCAGAAGTGGCTCAACCCCTGTAAATCCTAGCTACTGAGAAGACTGAGATCAGAGATCATGGGTCAAGTCAGCTCAGGTGAGAAAAGTTAGTGAGACTCTTCTTGCCGATGAACTACCAAAAGCCAGAAATGGAGCTGTGGCTCAAATGGTAGAGTGCCAGCTTTGACAGAAAAAGTTAAGAGACCAGAGGCCAGACCCTGAGTTCAAGCCCAGCATTGACACCTAAAAAATAAAATAAAACTTTCAGGAACTCCTGAAATGTCAGATCAGCCAGGTGCTAGTGACTCACACCTCTCCTCCTAGTTCCTCAGGAAGCTGAGATATGAGGATCGTGGTTCAAAACCAACCCCAGGCAGGAATTCTGGGAGACTATGATCTAAAAGGAATGTCCTGAATACCGGAATTGGCCCTGTAACTCAAATGGTAAGCTGAAGAGCTGGGGGACAGCACCCAGGACCAGCGTTCAAGCCCCATGACCAACACCTGGCCTTCTTGGACCTCACTCTGTGACTCTAGGCAGAGTATTTTCCAGTGGGCCCCTGAGGATCTCCCAATGTCTTGGTGTCTTACAAGTCTTCAGTGCAGCCTCTTCTGAGGCCTTTTCCTATAGAGCAGGCCACAGCATCACAGAAGGATCGAGCCCTGGGTTACGGAGGTCATCGGTCGGGTCATCAGAACGGCATCTGTCATGGGTGCAGTGTGCATCAGACCATGCAATTGACGTCTCAGATCATAGTTCTGGGCCAGGAGGGGCAAGGGCTGCAAAATGGCACAGCAGATAACACCCACTCACATGAGTATCATAACAGTGTGAATCATCAGGCACACCTTGAGCGGATGTTGAGTTGGGCTCATGATAGACTTGTAGGCTCAGGAATCTAAAGCCAGCTGGCTGTTGTTGTAGCAGTGGCTATCTCTGGAGTCCCAGGGCTCAGAGCCTTGCTTTCCTCACCAGTGCTTGGGGGTATATGAAGTTCTGCAATCGTGGGCCGACTACAAAGGAGCATCCATAGTGTCCTTCCCTTGGTCCTGTGGCCCCATGCATGGATGGAGGGGCAGGTTCCATGGCACTAACTGCCATGGCCCAGAACCCTCAGCCCAAGAAGGATAGGGAGAAACTACTTGATTTGCCTTGAGAGTTTACAATGTCTATGCCTCAGGACTGCCCACAGTTCTAGCTCAGCTCATAATTACTACCTTCCTCTGTGTGTGTGTGTGTGTGTGTGTGTGTGTGTGTGTGTGTGTGTGTGTGTGTGTGTGTGTGTGCGTGTGCACACATCTTGGTACTAGGGCTTAAACTCAGGGCCTGAGCTCTGTCCCATAGTTTTTTGTTCAAGGCTAGCACTCTACCACTTGAGCCACAGCTTTTCTTCCAGCTTCCAGGTGATTATTTGCAAAATGGAGTCTCACAGACTTTTCTAGCTGGGCTGCCTCTGAATGGCAATCCTCACATCTCAGCCTCCTGAGGAGCTAGGAATATGAGAATATGAGCTATTAATATCTGGCCAAGCTTTCCTTCTTGTCTAAAACAAACTACCTTTCTCCAAGCTGAGCACCCATCTACAGCTACCCCTCCTACCCCAGGCTTCAGATGAAACATAACCACACTTGATCTAGGCCAGGGCAAGTAGACAGCTGTTAGAACAGAAGAGAGGATGAAAAGACATCCTTGCAGCTGGGTGCCAGTGGTTCATGCCTACAATCCTAGCTATCCAAGGCTTACACCTGAGGATCAATCAAGATTCATAGCTAGCCTGGGCAGACTCTTATCTCCAATAAATCATCAAAAAGGTGGGAAGCAGAGCTACTGTAGTTCAAGTGGTACAGCAACATCCTTGTGCAAACAAGCTAAAGGATACCCACCTACTCTCTGAGTTCAAGCCCCACTAAACACACACACACACACACACACACACACACACACACACACACACACACACACACACACACATCCTTAGTAGGTGCCAAGTGGTCAAACAAGCAATCCTAGCTACTCAAGAAACTACGCTCTTAGGATGGCAACTTGAAGCCAGCTTAGGCAGGAAAGTATGTGAGACTCTTCTCTCTACTAAACTACTAAAAAGATGAAAGGTGAGCTGTGATTCAAGTGGTAGAGTGTTAGCTTTGAGCAAAGGAAGCTCAGGGACAGTGCCTCGACCCTGAGTTCCAGCTCTAAGATTTTTTTTTAATACACCCTTTGCCTCCACCCCACCCCCAATCAGGCCATAAATCCAGACTTCAGTCACCCTAGATCTCACTTCCATAGCACTGCCAGAAGTGGCTGGTGTGTAGCCAGCACTGTGTTACGAAGTGAGCATACACAAGGAGAGCATAACCAGGTCAAGGCTAATGCCCCAGAAAATTAAGGAATTGTCCATACCACTCTCTCATTCCCCAGTTCAATGGCCCTGGAATCTAAAGTCTGTGCCTCTGTATTCTGGGCATCTGGAAATGTCTAGAAGGACCTGAGAGGCCCAGCTGGGGCCAGGAGAAAGATTTGCCTGTGATAAGGTATGCTGACATTTCCTAGACACCTATGGATACACTTCCAAGCCACCTTAGCCTCACCTCCCATGTAGCCCCGGATCCTACTTGCTTGGGTGGCCTTCAGTCAGCTATCAAGATCGAGTTGACCCGAGCCCCTGGCAATCCCCCTGCCTTCCCCCATTCCACTGCCAGCCTGCTGGGAGGGCTGCACAGCCAAAAATCCAGCTGAGGAAAGGACAGGACATCCCATGACTAAGCCCCACCCCAAGACCCAGGGATACCTTAATTCCAGCTGGCCTTGCTGACCCAGAATCTCCAGGAGGCAGCCAATGATTTGTACAGGCCAGACTTGGGCTCCAATGAATATCTGGAATGCGGGTCTCTGGCAATTTAGGATTCATTGTAGATCCTGATAGGGGGCTAAAGGCAAGGTCGGCATGGAGGTGGGGCCCCATCAGAGGTCAGAAAGAGACAGACAAGCACCCAGAGAGGGGACAGAGAAAGACGAGGGAAAAATACACACACACACACACACACACATACACACACACACACACACACACACACACACACACACACACACACAAACACACACACACACACACACATACACCATGACACATACTGAACTAGACAGGACAGAGGCCCAGGAGCAAGATGGATGGGACACAATTAGAGGAGAACAGACAAAAAACATTCGTTGATAGATGGATAGGCATTCAGACAGGGAGACAAAGACAAAGACAGCCAGAGCAGTGAGAGAAAAAGCATTGTCCGACCAATCAGAAACAATCAGGTGGAGAGACAAACAGAGCAAGAGATGGCAGAGGTGCATGTCATGAAAGACTCAGAGAGCCCCAGAAAATTCAAGGAGAGAGGGAAGTAAGATACCTTTTCTTGGTGACAGTGGGCCCAGTGGGCTCTGGGAAGACAGCCAGGCAGATCCCCCAGAAACCATTTGAAGGCCACTACCTCCTCTCTATATCTCCCTAGGGTGGGGCTATGCTTCCGCCAGGTACACTGCCAGTCAGTGCCAACCTTGTTCGTGTAAGACCAAGCTCAGCTAGGAATCTTAAGGAACCTGCAGCTAACACCTAAGGCTCATCTACCTGAACAGTCAAAAAGACATGACAGTCAACCAGAGTGACAACCATGATTAGTAGTCACAGATTGGCAGACACGTTGGCTGAGAAGATGTATTGGGGATGTGGCTCACAGGGCGGAAATTCAAAAGCAAGCACCTTTAGGCCCCTGGCAGAAAAGTCCCTCCTGCCCTAGTGGCTGGGACTTTTTCCCTTTGGTCCCCCCAGAAGCCTTGCCTGGTACTCTAGAGCCCCACCCTCCTGTGTCTCCTACATCAGGGCTTTCATTCCAAAGGCCTACCTCTTCAGTATTCTTGCATTCACCAGACTGCTGGTGTGTAGTGCATGGTCAATATCATTTAAGCCAACCCTAAGCTCCTCTCAAGTGTTCTAAGAGGGCCTGTTCTCTATCTGTGCCTGGTGTCTAGACTAGAACATTCTCCCATGCACTCTACTAGGCTGCACATCCCATTTCAGCTTCCTGTTCCTGAACCGCATCTTTTCAGTGGGCCACCAGCTTCTCCCTTATAACGTATGTATGTGGCCTGGCACCGATGATTCGTGTCTGTAATACCCAGCTAGTGAGCAGGCTGAGATCTGAGCATCGTTGTTCAAATCCAGCCAGGGAATGAAGTTCACAAGTATTTCTTCTTCAATGAAGCACCAAGTATATATATTGGCATATATATATTCTAACACTTGAGTGATACCTCCCTCCACCTTTGGCATATATATATATATGTATTTATGTATATGTATATATATATATATATATATATATATATACATATATACATATTTATATGCCGCCAAAGGTGGAGGGAGGTATCACTCAAGTGTTAGAATGCCAGCCTTGAGCAAAAGAGCTCAGGGACAGCATCCAGACCCTCAGTTCAAGTCCAAGTACTAGCACATGTTCACACGTGCAAATGAACTCATGAGAACATATGTGTTCATATCCAGACTTCCTGGCTGTGTTTACTCAGCTTAAAATCCTTTCTTGGCTCAGAAACCATGAACCACCTCCTGGTCTCATGATACCTCATGTTTCTCCAGTTAAGGCTACTTGTTATGGGATTGATACATGCACGGGAGCAGTAGGCAAGCACGGCGTCACCATGTGGAAGAGTTTGAGAGGCCAGTGAAGAACTATCCATGGGGGTCTGTGCAGAATGAGGTGCTGAGACACACACACACCCTGCCCAGAAATTAGAGATTGCCATTCCTGATTTCAGTCATTCATAGCCTCTCAGAGATGTGTCAGGCTTGGCTTCATACAATCCCATTCCATCCTAACACTAAGGACTCTTAGAGAAGGAGAGAAGACCTCCAACATCTCTGGTGTGTAAACTCCTCCTTCCTTCCAAACGAGAACTGGTGCCTGGATCTCTCTATCATTTGCCTTTCCAGTTGGAGTGTTCCAATATGCTGGTCTTTCTCTTCCAGAAGGAACTAAGCCCCTATCCTAGACTGTCTGCTAAGGGGTTTCTTCCAGAAGTGATTCAGTTGGCTTGCTAGCATGGAAGGAAACAGGTCTGGTTGGCTGAAGGAAGGACTCAAGGAGCAAGACCCTTTGTGTTAGCCCTTCTCAGTCCTGTTCGGGAGCCCATAGCTGGCCACAGGGCTCAGGTCACTGGAGGGGAAAGGCACATTCCTCATAGATCCCCACCCCTGACCTCCTACCACCGATGTAAAGGAATGCACCCACTTGACCTGGCCACTGAAAGGGGCCAATGTGCGGGGTGAGGGGAAGGGGGAGCTCATACAAACCAGATCTGGGTGCCTTCTCTCCTCTGAACTGGGATTAGTGGTTAGTGCAGGTGCAGGCAACCTCCTCAAAATGCCATCTGACTCCCTAATTATGGAACCAAGAGAAGATCTAGGTCCACATTCATCTTGGAGTCTCTCCCTGTCAATATTTAGAGTCTCAAAGCTTTAGATCTCAGGAGAAACCTGAGTCCCCTACAGAGTTTCTATGGGAGAAAAGCCCTACCCAAGTCGGGTCCTAGCTTACTAATGTTGAGCAACCTCACTTTTCTATCATTCATCAGAGACAAAATGCATGAATGTGTGTGTGTATATATACTCGTGTGTATTTATAGTCTGCATGACCAAAGTCAAAAAAGTCCAGTACAGAAAAAGGGCATGTATAAATACATACACATATGGCAAATATATTGATGCGAATATACGTAGAGAGAGGAGAGAGGCGCATAGTCCCAGGACCCAGGTCCTGGTGTCATGCACATTTGGGGGGTTCCAGGAGTGGAGTGGAGTTCAAAGAACTGGTAGTATGGAAAGACATTTGAACCTGCTCAGGCCTGCTACCCAAACTGTTACTCAGGAAGCTGACATGGAGAGGATCTCGGTTTGAATCCAGTCGGGGCTTCAAAGTCCCTGTTCCATGAACCTTTCAAGTTTATCTTGTTTTCTAATTTTCTGACAGAACTGCAGGGAGGCTCCATCCCTTGGTTTGCCCACCAGTCCCCAGGCCTTTGACAAGACCAACCCCCGACTCCCCGCATTAGGTCACCACCACCCCTGCTCCCTGCATTAGGTCAGGAACCTCACTGGGGCTTGACCCTTGGGCAAGACCTGCACCACCCCTCCGTTCGATGGCCAGTACCAGCTCCTTGGGTGGGACTAACACCTGAGCTCTGCCCCTCTGTTCGGCTGCAGGCAGAGGTGCTTTGGGGGTCACCTTCATCGGGGCTCTGCCCCTTAGCTCAGCCCCCAGTACTGGCAACCTGGAGAGACGGCCGGTGCGCTCTGCCCCTTAATCATTTGATGGTGGTGGTGCCTTGTGCGACATCAGCACTGGGGCTCCTCCCCTCAGACTGCCCACCAGTAGCGGCCCTTTTGACAACATCCACGCTTTGGCTCTGCCCATTCGTTCACACTCCTGCACTGCCCAGTAAGCGAGACCTGCACAAGGGTTCCGCCCCTTAGTTCGCCTGCCAGCACCAGCACCAGCGCTTTTGAGGAGGTTCACACCTGGAATCTGCCCCTTCGGCTGCCTAGGGCGGGACCCGCATTAGGGATCTGCCCCTTATGTAGCCCACTGGCACTGGAGCTCTGTTCCTAATATTGCCTGCCTGCACCCCCTGCCTGGGGCAGGACCTGCACCAGGGCTCTGCCCCTCAATTCACTCACAAGCAAAGGTGTCTTAGGAGGGACCGGCAACTACACCTGGGCTCCACCCCCTAGTTCAGCCTCCGGAATCCCCTGCCTTGGAGGAGACAGCATGGGGCTCCACCTCTTGGCTGGCACCTGATGGCACTTGGGCTCCACCTATCCATTCTTGCCTGCAGGCACCAGCATCATTTGACAAGACCAGCCCCAGGGCTCCAACTCCTAGCTCACCTGCCAGCAGAGGTGCTTGGGGCGGTTTCTGCCATGGGACTCTCTCGCAGGAGTGCCTTGGGCAGCACACGAACTAGGGCCCCATCCCATCGGTTTGCCCACCAGTACCCGCACCTTGGGCAGGACTCACCATTTAGGTCTCCCGCCATCCCCTGGATTCAGGGCAGAACAGATGCAGGGGCCTGACTGGGCCCACCCACTTCCTACTGCTCCCACCTGCATCACAGGCAGGACAGACTCGTGCCAGGGCCCTGCCCTTTCAGGCTTGCTGACATCTGTTTCCTGAGCCTAGTCCCACCCCATTTTTCCTGCTGCTGCTCCGATCCCATGTAAGACCCACAAACCAGTGCTTTGTTCCCAGTAGACCTTTTGCAGCCCTGGTACCCCAGGTAAGACCTCCAGGCTGAGGACCCAGCAACACTTCCTCCTCCCCATGTCAGCCCATGAGAGTGGGACAGCTCCAGAAGTCATTTCCTGGAAAGCAGCAGATGGCCCTGCACCACAGGAAGTCATGCTGGGAACAGGCTGGGAAGCTGGAAGGTAAGACATGGGTGATCCATGGTACTACTGTCCTGCATGGCCTCTGAATCCCGTGGGCTTTCCTATCCAGACCCAGTGAGAACTGGTACAGAGCCCTTGACAGAGGAATGAGGAGCTGAGCCAGCCAAGTGTGCTTTTGCACCCTTGGGAAGCGGGGCCCTCAGTAGAGATTTGTGGGTTGGGAGTAGAAGGGGGAACGGGGGACTGCACCTGGGAACTTTGCGCCAGGAAAGGCTGCTTTGGAAGGAGCAGGCCCCGAAGGGATGAGGTTGGAGCAAGCTCCAGGACTGGGAACTGACTCTTAATGGCCCATGGAGAATTTGCCATTCTGAGAGGGCCGGGCTGCCCAGGAGGGTTGGGATAAGTGGAAGGGGCATGAAACTTAGGACAGGGTCAGGCCAGGAATGGAGGAGGTGGGGCTGATGGGGGAAATGTAGGAGCAAGGAGTGAGCAGATGGGGAGGGAGTCTTGGTGTTGTGCCTGCTGGGCCCTTAGGCCCCTATGGTTAGGAGAAGCAGGAGAGGGACTGGCAGGGCAGGAGAGGCAGGAGCAGTCAGTGAGAAAGGGCTGGTCAAGCGGGGAAGAGGCAGGCAGGAATTCTGGGCTTTCTCAATGAGAACCAACCCGGGATGGCAGGGAGGGGCAGCAAATGGGGAGCAGGCCAACCCAGCAGTGTGGAAGGAGGAACTCGGGGCTGCTGCCATCTGCCTGGGGGGGGGGCTAGGCCTCCAGCAGGCTTTGCTACAGCACATCCGACCATACCAGTGGGGCCACGGGGCACCAGCACCATCAGTGGGTGAGGCCTACCTCCTCCCAGCATAATATCCTGGGCAGGGGGAATGTAGGAGATAGGAAAGGCTGCCCTCAACCTGTGGGTCCCTTCTGACTCCTGAGGCCTCTC
Organism: Dipodomys merriami; assembly: GCF_024711535.1. Classification (NCBI taxonomy): domain Eukaryota; kingdom Metazoa; phylum Chordata; class Mammalia; order Rodentia; family Heteromyidae; genus Dipodomys; species Dipodomys merriami. The sequence goes on from NW_027206024.1 coordinate 11,432,366, forward strand.
TAATTCAGACCCACTGTGGCTGACATGGCCCAGGAGCCAACAGAGAGCCTTGGCTCTGTATGTAGTTGTGGCATTGAGAGGTCATTTCCTGATGAAATGGGCGAGCCTGGGGGAGGGAACTCAAGACACATCTGGGAGCAGTGGAGGGGGGAGCCTCCCACGGGAATGCAGCCCAGCTTCTGGATTTCCCACACAGATCAGACTTGGTTGCATAGGGCTGGGCAGCCAAGAGGGAGCCAAGAAGGAGCTGGGGATGAGCATGGGGGGGGGTTGGGAATCAGCTGGTGACCTCCCCAGGTGGGGTGAGGAAAGGCATCTCCAGAGGAAAGGGGTTGGGGGAGGCCGCGTGCACCTGCAGAGACCACAGCAGAAACAGGCCAGGAAGGAAGAGGGGGAAAGGTGAGCCAGGTGCTTGGGCCTACCCCTGCCCCACCAGGGAGTCCATCTATCCTAGTGAACTATCTCCCTGGAGTGGAGGGAGGGGTGGGATTACGCCTTTGGTTCCCTAGGTGGGGGAGGGGGCAGGGGCATGTCCCAGAAGCCTTATCCAGCCATGGAGAGGTCCTTCCTGCACAGGGAAGGTGGAGAGGGAGAGCACAGTGCAGAATCAAGCCGAGAAAGGAGCAATGGAGGATGCATGGTGTACAAGGAGCACACTTTGACTCAGCAGTGGGTGGAGCAGGGAAGAGCTGGCGGCGGGGGGGGGGGGGGATGGAGAGAGTTGTGAAAAGCCCCATCTGGTGCTGAGCACAGAAGTGCTGGAAGGCTGTTGTCCTAGGGGCAGGCACACTTATGGCCTAGATTGCTGGATGTGCAGGAACTGGGGCCTGGAGAAATAGGAAAGGGGGGAGCGGTTAGCATCCAGGCTCTGGGGCATGGGACAGGGGGTGGGAATGGCTGGAGAGCATGAGTCCCGTGGCGGCCATGGGAACAGAAGGCCAGGTGGACTCTAACTCCCACACGAGTCCTGGCACAAGGAGAGAAGGAGGGATGGGTTGGTCCGGCTCTGGAGCCAGTTCCGGGCCCAGCGTGATGGCTGGGGCATGCCCCTACATGCTGGGAGGGGAGGAGGCCTCTGAGGACAGATATAAATGAACTTTCCTGTCCATACCCAGAAGCCTTCAGGAGACAGAGGCCAGGGACGAGATTAAATCATCTACTTGAAAAGCATTTTGTAATATCCTATAGAATATGAAATTACAAACCAAAAACATTATTTTAAATCTAAATTCTAATTTAACCAGGTCTATTAAGTCCTACATTAGATGAACTTTGCTATTTCTCCAGGCTTAAGCTTTCGTAATCCTTCATTATTTCTTTAGAATCCAACAGAATGATGCTTACTTTTTCAAATTTTTCTTTGGGAATCATGAGCCGTTTTACATCTGGGAATGTTCTGTAATGAAAAGAGCATTTAAAACACAACTGAGGATTATATATGAGTTGCATGTCAATAGGAAAGTTGACATCTCAAAACATAGTGACAAAATTAGCCCAAACTTCAAACTGTGTATTCCTTTCTTGTTGTTTGGTTTGTTTTATTGAGACAAAATTATGCTACCTGGTCCAGGGAAGGTATCGCTATGTAATTCCGCTCTCTAATCTCCTGTCTTAGTCTCAGTGCTAGAATTTTTGTCTTGTATCACATTGTCCTAACATGGTTTGTTGGTTTATTTAATCTAGATACAGACTAGCAATTCTGAACTTCTCTGATGATGTTATCCATGAGACTGACTGCTCAGACTGTTTATGTACAGTTTTGAAAGATGTTCTAACATTTGACACAGGATATGAACATTTCTAGATGCACCTGCAGGGGTCTCTGATTCATTCCTCCATGGATCTGATCCCATTAATAATGATTACTTGACTCTCTTACTATCTCTAGTCCCTACCTATGTAATAGTCTCAAACATTTTTGAAGAAAATTCACTTGAATACTTTCTAATATTAAAAATTATCACTTGATTCTAGTCTTACTCAGGAAATATTTTCTATTGTTTTCTAACTTTTCTACATATTCTGAGAGTTGTTTCATTTGTGCATTTGTTTGTGCACATATAAGTGCCTCTGAGTGTATGTGTATATGTATGTTTGTATGTATGTATGCAAAAGCGTCAATCTCTTATTCAGCCATCTTGCTCATGACTGGTATTCCATCTCCTGACCCCTTCTTCCAATCCAGCTTTTGCCTGGATAATTATAGGTAGTGTCTCAAAGCCTGTTCTTCTCAGGCTGGATATACACTGAACTTCCCAGACTCCTTTACATTCTTAGGTTTTATTTCTCCAGGAGTATCAACTTTTAAACGACAAACATTTTTGTGAGTATAAAGTCTGAGCTGTAGCCCAAATTTTTAACTCAAGAATACATATAAAGATAGATGAACATACACATTACATATCCTATGTGTACACTGTTAAAAATGTGATCTTAAGCCTGGTGGCAGTGAGATCTGAGGATGGGGTTCAAAGCCAGCCCAGCTAGGAAAGTCCCAGAGACTCTTTTCACCAATTAACTACCAGAATCCTGAAATGGCACTGTGGTTCAAGTGGTAGAGCACTAGCCTTGAGCTGAATAGCAGAGGGACAGTTCCCACTTCCAGAGTTTAAGCCCCACTACCATAAAAAAGAGAGAGAAAGGCAAAGAAAGAAAAAAAGAAAAAGAAAAGTGATCTTAGCCACCAGTTCATTGCTAGTATCATTCTTGCTCTCTCAACATGGCCTTTTTTTTCCAGTTATGTCCATGCTCTTATATCTGACTTGCTAGGAACCGAAATTATACTTCCACTGTAATTTTCACTAATTTACATAATTAGCTACCATGATGAAAGAGATGAAAGAGCCTCATACGTCATGTTCTACTTAGTAGTAATGCTTTCTCTATATCACACTCATAGATCGACATATTGGCCTTGGCCTTATTGTTTCAAAGTTGTCTTATTTGCAGAGTCTTCTATAGTGTTTTGAACCATTATACTTAAACACAGAACTTCTCTTTCTCCTATTATTCCTATTGTTTCTCCTAATGTTAACCTATGTACACATGGGAAAGAATGAACAACACCCACACTCACAAAAAAATGTTTCTGAGAACCTTCTTCCCAATTAAAATTGGGCTTAATTTACAGAGCATTTAGGAAATTTATACTTAATGTACTCCAGGATAATGTTTTCTTTCATGTTTTTTATTGTGGGTTAGTTACATAAGTAAGCTAATGAGTACATTATCTAATGAGCATTGTTAGCTCCTCTTTTATTTGTCCCCTGCCATCCCTTTTCTCTCCCCCTCCCCAGCTCCTTCCTCCCCTCCCCAAGTTGTAAAGTTTGTTCTCTACATGGTGTCTTGTTCATCTTATTGTTACAATGGATCATACTTTATCCTTGTTTCAGCATTTTTATATTTCCCTTTCCATCCCCACATTAGGAAAATGTATGTGCAAGAAGCAGATCACCAAACTCAAATACAGTGAAAAAATACCGTGGAGGATGAAAATAGAACAGAAGCAAACAAACGACATAGTAGGGCTGGGAAGGTGGTTCAGTGGTATAGTGCTTGCCTTGCATGCATGAAGCCCTGGGTTTGATTCATCAGAACCACAGAACCAAAAAGAAAAAAGCCGAAAGTGGTGCTGTGGCTCAAGTGGTACAGTGCTAGCCTTGAGTTGGAAAGCTGAGGGACAGCGCCCAGGCCCAGAGTTGAGGACCCACCACCGGAACACCCCCCCACACACAAAAAAAGACATAGTACATGTTAGATACATTAAAAAATAGCAAGAAAGCAAAAAAAGTTGTGTCCCTATCTTGGGATTCATTTCAGTTAACATCATCTTCTATGGCGATATGGACATGGATAATTTTTATAAGCCATGTAAATGCCATATTTTCTCATTTCTAAGTTGTTTCTGAAACACATGTTACCTCATGTCCAAAGATGTACTTGTGCTATTTCCATGAAGCCAGAAAATATTCATTTTTACTGGGAGCAGCACCATAGATTGTTATTGGAAGTAGATGGAAGGAACTGTTATGGGCAGTGGTAAATGATTCCAAGACAGGAATTGAACATAGAGAAATGACAAAGTTCAAGATAATTTGTGCTGTTCTTTTTACTGAACAAGAAAATAATCCAAGGCTGGAAGGAAAATCTGTCCCTGACTTTTTTGAGTATGTTCTTTACTCATATAAAACTTTTCTGTAAACTTCTAGTTGAGAGTATTACAAAAAGAAACAATATGCCATTCGCAGGCCAGCATAGAAAAAAACGAAATAACTTTGTTTTAAAGTGTTCTACTGCAAAGAAATAAAGACATGGAGGTTTTAAAATGTCTTATGCATGGATATTTCACTCCTGGCATGATTGTCTTGTTGCAGAAGTCCTTTATCCATTCCTTTAATCTGGTCCTGATTTTGCCATAGCAATAAAGATTCCAAAAAGCAGGATGCAGCGTGTATGATCAGCAAAAAGAGCCTCTTCTCAAACAGTGTTAAACGATGGTCCCAAAGAAATATGTGGAGTTATTTTTTGTTTGTTTGTTTAGTTTGTGCTGGTTCTGGGGCTTGAACTCAGAGGCTGGACACTGTCCCTGAACAATTGTCTTTCCTACCCACCTGACCCCAAAGCTGTACACTATTGCTTCAACAAAAACTCCACTTCTGTTTTTTTATTTGGTGTTTAATTAGAGATAAGAATTTGACAGACTTCTTTTGCCACGGTTGGCTTTGAACTGTGATAGTAAGAAAGCCAAGTGACATCAACTATATGGACTTCTCATTTGAGAAATATTAGATGAAGTTTATTATAAAGCTAATATTTGACAATTTTTAAAAGAAGAGAATATGTCCAACAAAGAAGCCATGACAAATAACAGCAAAAGTAGGTACACTGAATCATTTTGGAATTATTTTTTCTGCTTGGGAAGATTGCTATTGACTTTGTAGTTCTTTTTGGGGAAACTTAATGTCATATTTGCACTTTTGTTTATTGGTCGTGAGGCTTGGACTCTGATTCTGGGCAATGTCCCTCAGCTCTTCAGCTCCAGTTGAGTGTTTTACCACTTTAGCTACAACACCACTTCCGAGTTTCTGGTGGTTAATTGAATATAAGAGTCTCATGGACTTTGCTGACCAGGCTGGTTTGATCTACAATCCTCTTGTCTCAACCTCCTGAGTAGCTAGGATTACAGGCGTGAACCACCAACACCCGGCTCATATTTGCATTTATGTGCACTTAATGACACTATGTGGACAAAGAATGGAAATTTGAATCAAATGATGTGACATTGCAGGTTTTCAGAAAAATTGAGGTAGCAATAAATATGTCCTCCTTTTCCATGTTGTTACATTAATGACTCATGAGTTATGGGACTCTTACATTAGCATCCTCTGCTGTCTGCGAATGTGGACTTAGTATCAATAATTGTTAATAAAGAAATAGAGAAAGACAGATTTTTAGAAAGCAAAGAAGATCCGGTATGAAAAAACAACATAGAAATAGATACAACTTATCCCACAGAGATTAAGAACTAGCCTAAGAGATTAGAATGCTAAAGGCAATGAAGAATAAGCATAGTTGATAACTAGTTCTTCAATAACCAAAACTGGTTCCCTAGAACATTTTCCGGTATAATTATTTATTATTATCATTTATTTCTTCCATCTGGAGATATTTCTTCACTTCTGTCAAAACTATTAATTAGCCTGTGTTTTGGTGCCATAACTGAACAAAAAGTTTTCCAAATCTCACTTAGACTATCCTCATTGTTATTAGCAGTGACCATTCAGAAGCCTGGAATCTTTAAATTTCCAGGATTAATCCTCACCTGATATCTAAGCATATTCCTAACATTAACTGCCGTGACCTATTAGCAAACCTTTTTTTGTTTTGTTTTCAACACAGTATTCTAATATAGGTAAAGTATATGAATTAAGGACGATTGTTAGACATAGTTGGGAAGAACAATTATATATTTCAAGTATATTTCTTTATTTGTCATTTACTAGTTAAATGACTTTTTTTTTGCCAGTCCTGGGACTTGAACTCAGGACCATGGAACTGTCCCGGAGCTTTTCAGTTTTTTTGCTCAAGTCTATCACTCTACAACTAGAGGTGCATCACCACTTCTTTTTCTGTTTATGTGGTACTGAGGAATTGAACCCATGGTTTCATGCATGATAAGCAATCTCTGCCATGAAGCCACATTCTCATAGCCTTAAATGACTTTCTTAAGATGGCATTACTTTTTCATTCCATTATTTTAATTTAGACTGGATGGTAGAAAAGGAAGTGGAAACCAATGCTAAGTCAAGTAAGGTTGACATTCCTATCACATCACTAAAGAAGTACAGTGTTAAGAACTGCAGGACTCATAAGGCCGTTTCATGTAACATTATTATAGGAAAAAAAAAACATTTAACATTCATCTCCGACATCCAAAACATTCTGCTTCACTTTCAAGGTCAAGAGCCAAACGATTTGTTTTTCCCCTTCCCCTCTACAAATTATGCTGACATCAAATACAGTGAAAGCAGGGGTTATACTCTGGACGAGGGACATACAAAACAACAAAGAAATAATCTTATAAATGTGTCAGAAACAATGGCATGAAAGTTAAAAAAAAACATTTGAATACATATCTTAGGGTTCATTTCCCTAACATCAACTTATCTGAACTTTTTTGCTTGACTCAGACAAATACTAGTTGTTGCAAATAAGGGAAACCATGGGACCTATATTTCTTTGGGCCTGGCTTACTTCACTTAATATAATTTTTTTCCAATTCTTTCCATTTCCTAACAAGTGCCATTCTTTCTGATAGAGGCATAGAATTCCATTGTGCATATATACCACATTTTCTTGATGTTAGGGGAATGGACCCCAAGATAAGTATTTAAATGTTTTTTTATTCCTTTCACACAATTGTTTCTAACATATTTATAAGTTGATTTCTATGTTGCTTTGTATGTCGCTCCCCCACAGCATAACCTTTGTTTTCACTGTATTTTATGTTGGTATAATTTCTGAAGGTGAAGGGCAAAATCAAATCGTTTAACTAGGGATACAGCTGGGCCCTTTGCAATAATGAGATGTACAAGTTGTTATGTAGAAAATGAACTTTACCACTTTGGTGTGGGGTGGTGGAAAGGATTGGGTGGGGGACTGGGGGAGGATGGGAAGGGATGGGAAGGGGAAACAAAGAAGGAGGCTACAATGCTTGATAAGAAATATACTCATTATCTTGCCCATGTCATTGTAACCCCTCTGTACAGTATTTTCACAATATAAAAATAAAAAAGAGCCAAATATCTCAGCCTTTTATTGATTGAGTGTGATTCCAAGGAAGGAAGAAGGAGGATTTGGAAGTTAAAGGTGGGAAAATATGTATATTGGCTCCATGTCCACATTTTTTGCATTTTGAAAAAGTGCTACTGATGAATTCGCAATACATATAATTGACTATGCTATCTGCACAAGATGCAGATAAATGAAGATATTTCTTCTGGTGGATAGTCACATATATTAACAAAATCCAGTTCTGGAAACAAAAGAGACTAGGTAAGAAAGTATAAAGTATTGTTCCTATCAAAACAAAAATATAATATTAAAATGATTACTCCAGATTTCTTTGACATTTTATGCTGTCTCAGTATCAAAATGTTCTCTAATTCTAGTAATATCCAAGCATAAAAGACATAATTTGAAGATATCAGTAGGTTTAGAAACAAAGGTACATAATACCTTCCTTCCTGCAAAGACATGTGATGGCAAGTATGATTGATTGTATTATAGTTCTCTTCTTTTTCTTCTTTATCTCAAGTGTTGAATACCTTGGCATATTATTCTGTCCTGCATCAGATTCCTGTATGTGAGATTTACCTCTACTCTGCAATGTCAAGATGGGTCATGTGACATACTTAAGCTTACAAAAATGAACCAGAAGTGGTCAAAGGTTATTTCTAGGGGAAGATTTCTATCCCCTTGTCTCTAAGAACTAACTTCTTTTCGCTTAGCTATAAAAATAGCATATATACAGAGGGAATCTTTTCAACTTATATACTGGGAGAATATAGCATGTGAAATTGAGGCAAAACTCAAACACAGCAAGAATTAAGCTAATATTAGAATATGATATTAAGATATTAGTTTCTCACCATTCTTGTATACCTTTATGATAGTTGACTACAGCACACCAAAATTTAACAAATACTAAATAAATACTAAACAAATAGATAACACTTCCTATTTGATGCTATTACATTTTTTAATAAATAAGCATTATCTATGTGATCACTTGTGAGGCTTTTTTATAAATGTGTTTAATCGCTTTAGACTACTGTTTCTAATATCCACAATCATTATCCAGACCTTGTGATTGAGATGAGGAAGAACAAAATATCTACATTTCACCTTCTCTTTTGCTCTTCTCCTTTTTCTAGTGTGAATTCTCATCCTTTCTCCAAATTCTCCTATTAATAAAGGAAGAATGTCACATTGTGGATATCAAGCAAAAGGCTTCAAAGCCAGAATTTCATTCTTTCAGAAATAGATGAAGTAAATCAGAGTGGCAAAAGGAAGAATAAAAACATGACTATTTTCCCTTTCTGGCTTCCGTCATAGAGTCTGAACATGACTCTAAATAACTAATACACCATTTGCATTGGCTAACTTTTTAAAAATATAGTTTTTTAAATAAATAAATTTTAAAAATTAAAAAGAATATTTCTAAAATAAATAGTAATTTGTCCTTTGCTTTTAGGAGGTATGAAATAAGACTGCATTAACATTGTGTGAGTTGAGAGGCTAAATTTTATGAGAATCTAAACATAATGAAAAATAGATGATTTTAAGATACATAGCTTTTAGATACATTTTTAATGTGACATACACACAGAGACATCTTTTTTCTTCTTTTCTTCTCCACACTGATTCAACTTCAACAAGTAGTTCATGTAATTCAAATAACTGTGTTTCTTTCAAAACTAGATTAGACCCAAAATGTTAGAAGTAAAGAACCAGTATTGGGTGGTGCCTTCTTTAAAAATAGCAGTCAAATAAATATTAACCATAATTCCAAACTAATAACAATCAAATGCTCTTGAAAAGAGATTTTAAAGGAAAGTGTATAAAAAGTGATAGTTCCAGAACTGTTTCAAGAGCTGCTCTTTAGCATTTAAGATTTCTTGTACATGACAATGTTTTAATCAGGATTAAATGCTTTCAGGAACTAAATTTTTTCTAGTTATATTTCATTGAAGAAATATGTTGTTCAAAATTAATGAAAGGATAACAGGTGATAGTAGAAAGAATGCTTACACACTCATTGTGGTAGGCAGTAAAATACCTTCCCAAAATATACATAGTCCCCATATATCTAATCCCTCAAATGTAGATTTACATTTTATATATAATTTTGTAAAACAATCACCTTTCATTACCCAAGGAACACAAATTTGAATAATTATCAGATGGGGAAAGTATAGTCAAATGGGTACTTAAAAGTCCCAGCTGTAGTTCAAAGGGACATTATTAGGTAAGAACCATCAGAAAGATGTAAAGATGCTACATTAGAAGATAAAGGAAAACCACCCAGATTCTGAAGTTTGTTGAAAGCAGAACAGGAAGTAAATGACTTTTCCACTAGAACCATCTGAAAAATATTTTAGCTCTGTAGACGGCTTGATTTTAATCTAGTCAGATTTCTTTTAGATTTCTGTCCTTTAGAAGTGTAAAATGAAAATATGCATTATTCAAGCCAATTAATTTGTAGAATTTTTTTGCAGGAGATTTGGTTTTGTAAACTAACTAAATTTCGGCCTTTTCCTAATGCAACTACAAGGACACCACATGTCCTAGTTTCTGAGAATAAGAAAATGTTGCCACTGGCTTTGTACACGTGTATGATGTAAATACTACTAAGGTGTGGAGAGCTGCTGGAGCCGTGACCAAAGATGGCGCGGCCGCAAAAGCAACATTGTAGCTCCTTGGTAAGATGGCACTGGCTCCCGCCTTCCATCTTCCCGGTGACGAGTGCTCTCTGTAAAAACAACTCCTTATGTGGCTATGACTTGGCTCCTAGTTTGCTTCCGTGTTTGCAGCCCTATCGGTATATGCCACGTGGCGCTTCGGGATTGGCCATCCAGGAGGCTTATAACCGGAGCACGGGGGCGGATGGAAAGGAGAAGCAGGAAGAACCAGGAAGAAGCGGGCAGGAGAGAAGTGGGAGAGAAGCTTGTTACAAGGTTCCTGAATAAACCGCATTGAGAAGAATCCCGGGTCGCGTCTTCCTTGCTTGTCGAGGTGGTCGCGACACTAAGGGCCTTCATTAATGAAGTCTTGAAATTCTAAATAATATCTAAATAAGAAGCTCCCTAACTTTATTTTCACATTTTGGGATTACTAACTACCAAACTTATGTAGAAGGCTAGCATAAGAATATGGAAATGAAATTTGTCTCCTAATATTATAAAGAAAATTTATGTCATTTTGAGTTATAGTGTGTAAAGTAATACAAAATATGATGACAGAAAGAAAAACTCAATTTCCTATTCTTCCTAACTGTCCAACAGAAATTAGAGAATCCAGTGAAGATATAGATTCCCAGGATGTCATAGAATGTTATAGGATCACTTGATGTTGAAAAAGAAGATAACAAAAATGGGTCCTCTGGAACAATGTGAAACAAAATCTACACCTACAGATTGTGATATAGCTAGAAAATAGTTTCCACTATGCTAAGTCTTTGATATTTTATGTTTCTTTTCACTGCAACTTTCCTCACTTAGGAAAGGACTTTTTATTAATACTCAAGGGTTTGCAGTTATAACCCAGCAACTGATAAAGCTTCTAAATGTAAACAAGCATGATTCTAAGAGTAACCAAAGCTACTTGTGTTGCTATAGCTGATAAATAAGAATGATCTTGGGGAATAGTCAAACAATCCTGAACTTTTACATACCTTTCCTCTTCTCCAACATGAGAAATCCTAGTCAAGATATGTAAAACATTAATAAAGGAATTTTATACTTTTTATCATTCACACTAAATCAAATACACTTTTCCTCTTTGCAAGCCTGACTTTGAAAGAGTCAGAACCTCACAATTATTTTATAGCAAAACATTATTGCTTTGGCTTAGTTACTTTCCTGCTTTTGGGTGTTGCTCTCTATTATTTTGGCAACAACATAGAAAAACGATATAAATTCATTATGCTTATGTTGGATTGTTCAGTCAAGCTGTTTTCAAACGAAGTTTTCTTTTCTTCATTGCTAATTCAAGTTTAATTATTGCTCTTTGAATGATAATAAAAAGCATGAAACTTTAACGCATATTCTCATTGAAACCGGTGAAAACAGCAGTGTGTGCGATTGCTTTTTTAATTGTTTTCAAGTATTTTTCCTTGGCTATTTTCATTATTGCCTTTGTTCCGGTCTTCTAATCAGGAACACAGGGTTACACAAAAACATCTTCCTAAGATATAAGGTGTTGGACAGAAAAAAACATGTATAATTAAAGATTTTCATCTCTTAAGAGACGGAAAAGCTCAGAAGACATTTTGCTATTACTGGTATGGTTAAGATGACTTGAATGTTTTGGTTCTTAAACTAAGTGAAATGCATGTAAAATGTTGCACTTGTTCCAAACAATGATTATGGCTTATAATTTTCTGATCTAATGAGATGAAACTTTTTACAAAGTTTGAAGGCATATCGATTTTAGGGTAGAAGGGTTAATGTTAGAAACCCTAGGGAGATTAATAAAACAGCACTGCCTATCGCTTATCAGTTAATTATACTTATGGCATATAAGTGTATAAACATACAAATATGAATTGAGTGAGAAATGTGTGATTTACACAATTGATTCAATGACAATTAAAACCAGAAAACACTGCTCTACATTTATATAAACTATTATATCTAGTGAAGATTTGAATTTTTAGAATATTTTTTCTCTTTTTTTGTTAACTTAGTTTAATATTGTAGAGGGGTTACAATTACATGGGCAAGATAGTGAGTACATTTCTTATCATTGTAGCCTCCTCCTTTGTTTAACCTTCCCATCCCTTCGCATACTCCCTCCCTCCCAACCCAATCCTCCCCACCCCAAGTTGTAAAGTTCGTTTTCTACATGAAAACTTTTACTTCTCATTGTTGCAACAGGTCCATATGTATCCTTATTTAAACGACTTGTTTTTCCCCTTCCCCTCCACAAATTATACCGGCATCAAATACAGTGAAAGCAGTGGTTATACTGTGGGGGAGGGACATACAAAGCAACAAAGAAATAATCTTATAATTGCGTTAGAAATAAATGCATGAAAGAAAAAAACATTTAAAATACATATCTTAGGGTTCATTTTCCTAATATCACCTTATCTGACCTTTTTTGCTTGACTCATGCATATACTAGATATTTTAAATAAGGAAAATCATGGGACCTATGTTTCTTTGGGCTTGGCTTACTTCACTTAATATAATTTTTTCCAAGTCTTTCCATTTCCTAACAAATCGGCAATGTCATTCTTTCTGATGGAGGCATAGAATTTCATTGTGTATATACACCACATTTTCTTGATCCATTCTTCTACTGAGGGGCATCTGGGTTGGTTTCATATCTTAGCTATGGTAAATAATGCTGCAATAAACATAGTTGTGCTGGTAGCTTTAGTGTGGTCTTGTTTGTAAACATTTGGTAAATGCCCAAAAGTGGGACTGCTGGGTCATAGGGGAGCTCTATGTGGAGTCATTTGAGGAACCTCCATAATACTTTCCAAAGAGTTTGGACAAGTTTAAACTCCCACCAACAATGCAGTAAGGTTCCCTTCTGTCCACATCCCCTCCAGCATCTGTTGTTAGAGTTCTTGATTTTTGCCATTCTAACTGGAGTGAGGTGGTATCTCAATGTTGTTTTGATTTGCATTTCTTTATGGCTAGGGATGTTGAGCATTTCTTCATGTGTCTATTGGCCATCCTTCTTTCTTCCTCAGAGAAGTTTCTCTTTAAGTAATTAGCCCACTTATTTATTGGGCAGTTGTTTCTTTGAGGATTTGTTGTTGGGGGATTTAATTATTTGAGTTCCAAGTATATTATAGAAATGAGACCCTTGTCCGTTATATGGCTAGTGAAGATCTTCTCCCAATGTGTGGGCTCCTTTGCCATGCAGAAGCTCTGCAACTTCGTGCAATCCCATTTGTCCAACCTTTCTTTGATTTGTTGTGTTTCCGGGTCTCTATTAAGAAAATTTCGGCCTGAGCCAAGGAGACCTAGGGTTTCTCCTATTCCATCCTGTAATGTTTTTAGAGTGTCTGCTTTTACTCCGAGGTCTTTGATCCATTTGGAGTTGATTCTGGTCCAGGGTGATATATAAGGGTCCAGCTTTAGTTTTCTACAAGTAGTTAACCAATTTTGCCAGCACCATTTACTGAAGAGGCTGTCTTTATTCCATTCTATTTTGTTTGCTCCCTTATCAACTATTAGATGGCTATAGGTCTGTAGATTCATTTCTGGGTTTTCAATTCTATTCCATTGTTCCTGAGGTCTGTTTTTGTGCCAGTACCAAGCTGTTTTGCTTACTATGGCTTTATAGTAGAGTTTGAAATTTGGTATTGATATTCCTCCAGCAGTGTTTTTTCCGTTGAGGAGCGTTTATGCTATTCTTGGTCTTTTATTGTTCCATATGAATTTTTGGATTGCCTCTTCTATTTAAGAATGAGGTTGAAATTTTGATAGGCATCGCATTGAATTTGTAGATAGCCTTGGGAAATATTGCCATTTTCACGATGTTAATGTTTCCAATCCAGGAGCATGTCCACACTCTCCACTTCTATTCAACCTACTATTAGAATGCCTAGCTACAGCAATAAGACATGTTGCAGACGTAAAGGGGATCCAGATAGGGAAAGAAGAAATAAAACTCTCCTTCTTTGCAGTTGACATGATCTTGCATTTAAAGTATCCCATAGACTACACTCCCAAATTACTCAAGCTGATTCAAAACTTTGGCAAAGTAGCAGGGTATAAAATTAACCCTCAAAAATCAATGGCTTTTCTTTATGCCAACAATGAGAAAAGTGTGGCTGAAATTAGGAAAGCAACTCCATTTGTAATAGCCCACAAAAAACAAAATTCCTAGGAATTAACTTAACCAAAGAAGTGAAGGACCTCTATGATGAAAACTTTAAAAACCTGAAAAAGGAAATTAAATTTTTTAGAATATATTTTAATATGTATGTCAAAATATGTTTATTTTTAACTGTTTAAATTTTTTTTCGGTCATTGGGGCTTGCAATCTGGGCCTGGACACTGTCCCTCATCTCTTCAGCTCAAAACTAGTGCTCTCTGACTTGAGCAACTGCCAGTTTTCTGGTGGCTCATTGGAGATAAGAGTCTCATGGTCTTTCCTGTCTAGGCTGGCTTTGAACCATGATTCTCAGCTCTCAGCCTCCTTAGTAGCTAAGATTACAAGCATGAGCCGCTAGCCCTAGCTACACAAGTAGTTTTTACATATTTATGAAGTTCTTCAATGGTAATCCCTTTCATGTATATGTTGTATAACATTTCTTTTTAGTGAGAATGCTCAAAACCTTATCTTCTGGCTCTGATGAAATATCTACTCTTAACTATAATTTTACATCTTGTGGTATACAATAAGTAGATTTATTTATAGTCATGGAAGTCTGCTAATTAAAGTTATATAAATCATGATTTGTAAAGTGAAAGGAATTCATGGTTCCATTACTTGTTTTAAGAAAAAAATTATGGCCGGGCGCTGGTGGCTCACGCCTGTAATCCTAGCTACTCAGGAGGCTGAGATCTGAGGATCGCGGTTCAAAGCCAGCCCGGGCAAGAAAGACCGTGAGACTCCTATCTCCAATAAATCACCAGAAAACCGGAAGTGGCGCTGTAGCTCAAGTGGTAGAGCGCTCGCCTTGAGCTGAAGAGCTGAGGGACAGCGCCCAGGCCCAGAGTTCAAGACCCACAACCGACAAAAAAAAAAAAAAAAAGAAAAAAATTATGCCTTTTGTTTCCAATTATATTTCTTTGGGAATGTGGAATATTCATTGATTTAACTTAAAATTGATAACAGCTACATTATATCAAGTTGATTCAAACTTATATTTGAAAATTGCACACTTAACACAAATATGCTTCCACTTTCTTCTAACACATAATTAAAATAATGGTAAAGTAAAACTTGGTGTTTGCGGCTCATGTGTAGAATCCTAGAAACTCAGGAGGCTAAGACCTGAAGATTTGGGTTAAATGTCAGTCTAAATAGACAAGAAGCAGAAGGTGAAGATGTGGCTCAAGGAATAGATTGTCATCAGCCATGAACAAAAAAATACAAGGGATACAATAAACATTGAGTTCAAGCCCTAGAAATGTCATACACACACAAGACAACTACAAAAAATATTATGAACATCAATACTGAAGACAAAATAGTAGTAAAGATCATGAGAAATGTTATGCAAACATCTGGAAGACAGAAATCATTTGACAGAATTTTGATTCATGAGAGGGAAAAGTCACTGTCTCATTTGTACAATCTCATTGTAGTCATTTCAATTGAAACCTGGCTATTGGGTAACATTTGAAAGAGCGGACTGGATTACCTGACATACCAGACATTGCCTGTGACTATGCACCATCCCAATTCTGTAAAAATCTAAAATCGTTCTTGTTAATTTAAAAAGAATCTCATGTTAGAGACTGTTTTGTTCACACAGACTGGGGTCCTTATTTTGAGGCTTAAGACCACTGCTTTTGTTTATAACAACTCCTGCTTTACACCTCTTCCTTTGTGCAGCTTTACATTACTTAGCTGGCACCAAACCAAGTCTTTGAACTACACCCCCCTGCCTTAATCTCGCCCTTTCTCCAGCTACAACTCATTCTACATGTTATCTGTGTTTTAGCATTAGTTGTTTTCTTACTAATGCCCATCAGAAAACACTTGTATTCATGTAAAACCATAATAAATAACCTAGTTAGAAAATGCAGTAAGGGTTTAGCATTGGCTGAGACTCTCATCGGTAGGTTTGCTCCCTAATAAATCTGTGCAATACTATCTCTTTTTTCTTCATGGCTTTTGAGTCTGACAAATGATTGATTTGGTTTGATGTAATCTCATTTATCCAGGCTTACTTTGGAAGTTGTGACCTGTGCCAAGTAGCCCTCGGGTTTCCTCTAACTCTTCCTGTAACATTCTCAAGGTATCTGGACTTACATTGAGATCTGCGATCCATTTGGCATAAATTCTGGTGCAGGGGGATATATAAGGATTTAACTTCAGTTTTCTGAGTAAAGCCAATTCCACCAGCACAATTTTTTGAAGAGGCTGTCTTTCATCCATCCTGTGTTTCTGGCTCCCTTATTAAAGATTATGTGCCTGTAGGAGTGGATTCATTTCTAGGTTTTCAATTCTCTTGTATTGATAGAATTCTGTGCTTCCATTTGAAAGAATGGCATTACACTATTCCTGAAGAAATGGAAAGACTGGAAAAAATAATATTAAGTGAAATAAGCCAGGTCCAATTAAATATATGCTGCATGGTTTTCCTAATTTGTAATAATTGCACCATGTCCATAAATCTACAATTTAATACAATAGATAGTAAAAGACAAATAATTACACTTGGACATGATTAACTAACAGCCCTCTAAGCATTCGTATGGCAAGAAGAAGGGAAGCTATTCTTAGGAGAGGATCACAATGGCTCAATACCTATGTGCATAGATGAGATAAATGTTGCTTATTGTAATGAACTCTAAGAATCAATCATACATGTGAATTACATATATATGTATATATTTTTAAAAGGTGTCATAAAACAACCGACTCCTCTGTAAACTCAGCAGCAAGATTCTACATATAGAAGATAAAATTGAGGAAAGTTTTCAACACATGAACTAAAATATGAAGGGGAAAAGGTGGGAGAGAAAAGATAAGATGAAAAGTAGAATAGCTAACTATTGAAGAATTCATAAACAATTTCCAAAACTGTACAAGAGAGCTGGAATACTGCTCAGTTGTAGAACTAGACTAATATGTACAAAGCCATGGGTTCAATCTCCAAGAATAATAAGTTAATAAATAGTAGTAAACAATAATTATTTGAAATAAATGCTTTCACATTAGAGAGGCCTGAATCCTCAAACAAATACTCTCAATTCTTGTACCTAATGACATGAAACTGCAAGTATGAAGAGGAAATAGTTTCCTTTTCTATCCTTTCCTTTCTGTTTTCTTCTTTTCTTTGTTCCTTTGGCACTACTGGTGCTTGAAGTTTCTAAGGATCTAACCACTTTAGATTATTTTTCAGGCCAAATCTCCATGAGCGATGATATGTACCTATGGCTTCCAAAAGTGTGAGATAACAGGGAATTTACACTATATCTAGCTTATTTTTTGGTAATTTTTCATGAATTTTGCCAAAACTGGCACTGATATCAGTCTTCTAAATCTGTCTTCTGATTAGCAAGGTATGATTCATCTGAAACTTGAACCTAGACTATTTTTCATTGTAAACATTCAATGTTGACTTCTGTTTTCTAGATATCATTAATGTCTACTGAGGTTAATATGGATCTTTATGATGTTATGATAACACAGATAAATCTGTTGAATACTTTTTCCAATTTATTTATATATAGTATGACATCACAATTAGGACATTAATATTTCACAAATACTTCAGTTATTTTAATTACTTTGTGCACATATTAAGTCCAATATATTTTATCAATTATATGAATATCCCATATCTACAGATACATTACTTTACCAAAAATAAGTCTGTTTCATGCTTCCCTTTAATAATTAAACCCACTACTTCTCTTTGTCCCATCCCAAACCTGTTTCATCCTGGCAACCGACTTCTATACCATGCAGTAAATAAGCTTTTAAGATTACCTTCAAATCTATGGTAGATTATTCCCAGTTATTTTATGCCTTAATATTGTATTGTACTCACTCGAGTTGCCTTTGGGTTCTGTTATTAGAGAATGTAACAAAATTCGTTTCCCATTTACCTGAAGAAAGCCTGAGTTGATTTCCATTTCTTTGACTAGAGGAAATAATGCTGCTATAATCCAGTGTTTTGGCCTTTGGGTGAATGTTACATTTTATTTCTATGAGACAAAGCCTGAAGAGCTCAATTCCTGTGCGATGGTGTGGGTGGTTGCATATTTCATATTCTAGTAACCTGTCAAAATGTTTTCAGAATTAGCTTTCCAATTGGACATTTCTACCAGCATTCAGTTTCTCTGTTTCTTAATATCATTATTAAGGTCATTATTGTTTTATGTTAAGTAATTCTCATACATGTTTTGTGATGTCGTTTTATTTTAATGTGCATTTATTTGAGGATTGATGATGTTTTTCTTGTGTTTCTTTTACACAAGCTGTATTTTGCTGGTTTTGAATTGATGTTCTTTTTATTAGGTTTTGAGAGTTCTATGCACAGTCTAGATTTGAGGCATTCTTCAGTTATAAGATTTGCAAATATTTTATCCTTGACTATGAGTAGCCTTCATCATCATTATCAACATCATCATCATCATCATCATCATCATCATCATCATCATCATCATCATCATCATCATTATCATCATCATCATCATCATCTTCAACACTATTAGAATTACTACCATTACTTTTGTACATGTATGTACGGTCTTGGGGTTTGAACTCAGGGTTCCTGAGATTTGTTGCATTTTGTTAACAATTAACCCTTTGAGTCATACCTCACATCTGTTTTTTGCTGATTAATCAGAGTTAAGATTCTCAGGGACTTTATTTTGTTGTCTGGCTTCAAACAGCAATACTCAAATCACAGCGTCCCAAGTAGCTAGGACAAAATTGATGAGCCCCTGCTCCCAAATTCTATTCACTAATTGTACATGAGCTTTCACAGACCAAATTATTTTACACTTTTATTGAGTTCGACTATATCAAGTTTTCCTTTCCTATAATTTTAATGTGTAAGTTAAGAATGCTTCATCTCCAAAATTGTCAAGACATCATTCTTTGCTTTACGTTTACATCACTCCTTTTGTTTTATATGCATGTTTTAATCCTGCTTGAAGGTAATATTTCAATAAGTCAATTTTCACTCTTTAATTCTCCCCAATACTGTCTAACCTATCACCACTTATTAAAGAGAATTTCATTCCACAAATACTTAGTTTTACCCCTTATTAAATATTCCTTGATAATAATTATGTGGTTCTAATATGGTGCCTTACAGGCCCATTGAGCAGTGTAATCTTTCCTCTACAAACATAACATTTTACGCTAACAGGTTTAATATTCGACAGAGAAATATGTTCCAGTTTATTTTCCTTTGTCAATGAGTCAAAGAGTGCTGGTCAGGTGTTTATAGAAATTGTCATAAACCTATAAATAAAACTGTGAAACTGGGCGCTGTTAGCTCATGCTTGTAATCCTAGCTGTATACAAGGTTGAGATCTGAGGATTGCGGAACAAGAATGTCCGAAAGACTCTTATGTCCAATTAACCACCAGAAAGCCAGAAGTGGCACAGTTGCACAATAGGTAGAGCCCTCACTTTGAGCTGAAGAGCTGAGGGACAGCACCTAGGCCCAGATTTCAAGCCCCATGAATGATCAAAAAAGTAGGGAGGCAATTTATATCTTTGTTCAATTGTATTCTTCAATCCACAAAAATGATATGTCCCCATTTATTCAGATTTTTATTTAGATTTTTTTAATTTTGCTTTTAAATTCAGCATTGTATAATTTTCAATGACGGAGGGTGAATATCACTTTAATACATTTTGATAGTGTGTGGAGTTAGCACAAAGAAATTCACAGTAAACAGTTGAGAAGTAAGGGACAATGGGAATGGAGAAAGACAGAAACAGGTTAATCAGGCCCTTGATCAATATGTGAGTGTGTAAAATATTTCAATAAGATTTCTTTGTACAATTAATATACACCAATTAATAAATATCTTCCAAAGGCATTGGTATTCAATATGACATAAAGGATAAATACAGTTTCTGTGGTGAAATTAAAGATACAGATAAGATACAGACAAATGAAAATAATAATACACATATATCTATATACATGTACATACACATCTGTATATTCATATATATGTATACATATCTATAGGTATTTGTATATATACACATATTAAGTATGAATATATGTATATGTACACATAATGTGTATACATATACACTTATTTAAAGAGAAGAATCAGAAATATTTTAAGAGCATATTAGTGACAATGAAAAACTTTAGCCATCCTAAATAAGTTATCAAAAAGTCCAAATACATATCTCTATAGTAATATAACAACAACAAAGGGAGACATGGAAAGATCATAACATACCTAGACATTGCATATATATAGAAATTAGGGGAAATAGAAACAACAATAAGATAGCTCTGCACAACCACTATGTAGAAATTGGAATCCTTATACATTGGTGCTTGACACTTAAAATGATATAGTCAGTTTGTTAAACATACTGGTGATCTTTAAGATAATACACAGAAAGTTGCCTCTATGATCCAGGATTTTGAATCATAATTTTATATACAAAATATGTTTCAACATATGTCCAATGAGACACATGTACAAGAATATACATAGCAAAACCTTTTACAATACCATATAATAAAATATTGAAATCCCCCATGTTATACCAATATACACATGCATATAAAACAATATGCTCTATCCATGAGAAAAATTTGCATGGACTTACTTTGGAAACAGTAATATTACATGGGTTAAATGGATAAAATAGACTATATTTTCTAATTACATGAGCTTTTTAATGTTGGCACATCTGTAGATGTAGAATATGAAATAATACCTGCTCAAGGGGAAGGTAGGTTAAAATGATGACAGGAAGTGATTACTGATAAATATTGCAGTACTTTGAGAGAGTAGTGATATAAAATGTTCTAGAACTGAGGGTGATATTCTTACACCAACTCTTTAACATTCTAAGAATCATTGTATTTTATCGAAGAATTACAGAGTACTTTTGCATTAACCTTAGGAAAAATTTTAGAATAGTAGTCAGTGAATCTGAGTGATAATTTAGAATTTAAAAGCACAGAATTCTGTAATGTATAAGTTTATTATGTTGATGAATAAGACTATCAAGAAAATATGATCTGTGATATATTCTCTGAGTGACTATACAAGATATTGTGAGTGAGTGAATATTCTAAAAAAATTATGTAAATAGAGGGATGAGAGAGAATTGAGAGGGATGAGGGATAATGATCATCAAGATGCATTGTACTGACCATGGAATGTAGCTTAATGGTAGACTGCTTGCCTTGCATGTGTGAAACCCTGGGTTTGATTCCTCAGTACTACTTAAACAACAAAAAAAGATGGAATTGGCACTATGACACAAGTTGTAGAGTGTTAGCATGAGGAAAAGACGCACAAGGACATTGCCAAGGCCCTGAGTTCAAACCCCAGGGCTAGCCTAAAAATAAAAAAAGATGCATTGTATTAAGCCAGGCACTAGCAGCTCACACCTGCTGTCCTAGATACTCAGGAGGCTGAGGATTGAGGTTTGAAGCCACCCCAGCCAGGAAAGTCTGTGAGATTCCTATCTCCAATTAAATCTCAGAAAAATCTGAAAGTGCTGCTGTGCCTCAAGTGGTAGAGTTCTAGCGTTCATTCAGAGGAGCTCAGGGACATCGTCCCGACCCAAAGTTCAAACCTCAGGAGAGAAAAAAATAAAAAAAAAAACCTCAATAAACACTATTCATAAACTGCTTTGTCAAACAGCAATTTCCATAAAACCACTTCAAGTTAATTAAAAAATGTGATTAGAATAAAATACAAGCCATTTTGGGAACAAGACATAGAATTAAAAGGTTGTTTACAGGGGACAAAGTAAATTTTATATCATGCAGTTTGGGTTGAAATGTTCTTCAGTCTTCTTACATCATTTATTAAATTGACAATATTGCCAATAATAGGTCAATTTCCTTGAGGAACAGGGTGAATTCTGCTGTCTTTTCATAGCAAACAATAGTGGTGAATTGTTTGCCTCTTATTGAAGTATATCTAATATTTTAAAGTAGATTTGTCCTAATATAATATTAATTTAATCAATCATTTCATTAGGGCGATGTTGGTCAGATTTTTTTCCAGTAAATTTTATCCCTTATAATAAATGAAAGCAGGCTGTGTCAGTCTCCTAATAATATAACAAAATACTTTATAAAATTAACATAAAAGAAGGAAAGATTAATCTTGACTTCTGCTTTTAAAAATTTCAGTTTATGTTTCTTATCATCATTGCTTTGGTTTGGTGGTGGCACATTACCCCATGTCAGGAACATGTGATTGAGTATGTGTATTCACGGAAGACAGGAAGTAAAGAAGAGGAAGAATTGAAGTCAGGAAAGGGAGAAAGTGGAGGAGGGGAAGAGGGAGAGAGAGAAGGAGACAGAGAAGAAAAAGAAGGAAGAGGAAGAAAGGATATTGATCTTAGCATCCTTTTTGATCACTCTTTCTCAGTGACCAAATCTCTAAGACTATGCCCACTTGAAAGGGTTCACCTCTTTATGGCAACATAGTGAAAGCTAATTATTAATCCCAATCCTTTATGATTTCAGATTTAATATCTAGAGTGGTCCATAATATTTCTATACAATTGTGATAACTAAAACAGAATATTTAGGGACACCTAAATATTTACTTGAATTAAGCAGAGAAGCTATTTGGCATAGAGTTCGTTTGGTTTTACCATTGCTGGAGAGATGAATGAAATATTTTGAGTGCAAATACCTTTTATTTAACAGATAAAGAAGCTTCAAGAGATTTCATTTTTGACCTTCAAAAATGACTATTTCATCTAACTCATAATAACTTGAATTTTTCATAATTTTATGGCATTTCCAATCAAGTATTTGTCCTCTATAGTGAGGTTCTTTCTTGCCAGTTGAAGGAAAAGTGAATATTATCACGATCATTTATTTCTTAGTTATTCTATAGAGAGCAGGTATATTATGAATTTCCTGCCATTCAAAAATAAGTTATATTCAAGTCTATTGGAATAATTGGATAAGTGTTGGAATATTTTGCTTTAGTTATCTCATATTGAGATTAATTCAATTTATAAAAATAACTATTGACATAAAATACACAAAATTCAATGTTTCTCTGAAATTACTTGTTATTCAAACCTCAGAAATACATGAATAATAACTGAGATTTTTATATACTCAAAAATTTTATGAATCTACATTTTTATGTCAAATATAGTTTAGGTTTAAAGGAAGAGAAAATCATGTGACCACAGTAGATAATATTTAATTCAATGTACAGAGCCTATTGCTTTTAGCTGACATGAAAAAATTTGATTAACCATCCCTTTTTTCTTTTAAATAATAGAATATTTCAATTTGTCCAAAGATTCTGTCATTTCAACTTTTGAGTGTATATTTTTTTAAAAAAATGAAAACTATTTTTCAAATTGCAGGTTCAGGTTAATAACTATATAAATATCTAAATGTTAATTTGTTAATATGAGCCCCTAGAATTCAAATAATATGAAATTTAATTTAGTCTTAGATATATTAAATCTGTGCTGAATATGGGAGTCTCAAGCTTGTAATCCTCGCTACTCAGTACGCTGGGGTTCAAAGCCCACACACATCACAACACACATACATATATCACACACAAATCACACACGCATTACAACACACAAACTCACACACACACACACACACACACACACACACATACACACACACATACACAAAGCCAAAAATGGAATTGTGACACAAATGATAGAGCAATATCTTTGAGGGGAAAAAAAAAACCTAAGGGATCGTCTTGAGTTCAAATCACAAGAAACACACACAAAATATTATACCAAAATTCTTATTTTAGTTTGAAGAAATAAACAATATCATGAAAAGTAATATTTGTCATATATCTTGCAATGTTTGTGAAGTTGTTTTAGTATAATTTGTCTTAAGATAAACATAGGTTATCAAAATTAATATTAAACTAGTTAATATATATAATTACTCACAACACCTTAGAATACAACAGTTGGTATTTTTTCCATAGCCATAAGAAATATTCTGAGTAAAAGAAAGAAGGGAAGATTGGAAGAAAGAAAGAAAGAAAAAAGAAAGAAAGAATAAAAGAAAAGAAGGAAGAAAGGAAGGAAGGAAGGAAGGAAGGAAGGAAGGAAGAAAGAAAGAAAGAAAGAAAGAAAGAAAGAAAGAAAGAAAGAAAGAAAGAAAGAAAGAAAGAAAGGAGAGAAAGAGAGAGAGGTAGGGATGGAGGGAAGGAGGGTGGAAACAAAGAAGGAAGGATGGAAGGAAGGAAGGAAGGAAGAAAAAAAGGAAGGAAGGAAAGAAGGGGGGAATGAAAGAACAAAGGAACAAAGGGAGGGAGAGAGAAAGGAAGGGACAAAACAATTTAATTTATAAAATCTGTTATTAGTCGAACATAAACTTCATGTAATTAACCCTTTAGTAAATTTAAGTTTGCAATTTTCACTTCTTCGCATGTTCTCCATGCATGAATGAAACCAACAAATGAAGCATCATAAATAACCAGATGAATCTGTTTGCATCTGTAGTAATATGTATGCGAATATTTTTCTCATTTTCTATACATTGCAAACAATTTACACTTAGTTATAAATATTCTAAAAATTGGGGCTGGGAAGGTGGCTCAGTGGTAGAGCACTTGTCTTGCATGCCTGAGTCCCTGGGTTCGATTCCTCAGCACCACATAAGCAAAAAGAAAAAAGCCGGAAGTGGCGCTGTGGCTCAAGTGGTAGAGTGCTAGCCTTGAGCTGAAGAGCTGAGGGACAGCGCCCAAGCCCAGAGTTCAGACTCCATGACCGGACCCCCCCGAAAAAAATCTAAAAATTGATGTAAACAAAGGATGTTGATATATTATATAGTGCGAATACTGTACTTATAATGCTACTAATATTACACTCTTCATGTTATATTAATTATAAAAATTTTATTATGTATTTTATCAGAGAAATTAGAATCTTCTGATTTTGGTGTCTGTGGGAGGCCTAATAGTAGAAAGTAATTACAATCAAAGGAGATCTGTATTTGTTGGCTCAAATGAATATTTCTGAAAGCAATTAACTCATCGGAGATTGTTCAAATACATCAGAAGGACCTTAGAAAGGCTGTACATGGCTTTACATGGCTACATATGATGTGGTTCAAGAGCCACTAAAGTATCATACTTCACCTTGCCATCACTATAATTATTCCCATTGTAAGAAGAATCATTCACAAAGTCACATGATATAAGCTTGTCCTTAAGTTATTATCGTCTATGAAAAAATATCCAAATGATACACTACACTGAGTTAAAGCAAAAGTTGCAAAGTGTATTGGACGATGTAATTACTTTCAGTTGCACATGTTGAAATTCTATTTCCCTTTCTGGTAACATTAGAATCAGCCTTTCAGAGATGACACCACAATAATGATCCTGATAAAAGGAGCCCAATATAATTACTCGGCCAGTGGATGTCCAGCAAATAGATTAAGATGAATCAGAAAGTAGAACCCCATAAGACAAGGAATTGCTTTGAACAACCATTTTTATAATCAATGTTCAAGCTTCTAGAATATAGGTAATATATTTCTGATGGTTTTATGCCACATACTTTGAAGAATTCACTTATAAAAGCCCAATGGCTGACAAAAAGCACAGTAGTTTGAGTTAAATATCACAAATTCTGATAAAAAAGGATTCATAATATTTTATTATTTGAAAATTATTCTCCAAGTCCCCAAGTTAAAAATATTTTTAAATGGGAATTAAATTGAGGTTCAACTCTAATCAACTATCATAATTAATTTTTCAAATATTTTTATTATCTTTAAGTAGTTGTACAAAGGAGTTGCCATTCACTAAACAGTTTATCATAATTAATTTTCCAAATATTTTTTATTATCTTTAAGTACTTGTACAAAGGAGTTGCCATTCATTGAAACAGTTTATGGATACAGTGCATCTTGATCAATGTCATCACTTTAAACATTCTCATCGACCCCTCCCAATCAACAACAATCCTTATGTATCTCAATATTATGTTATCGAATTACTTGCCATTTAACAAAGCAGTTTATGTGTACAAGCACCTGGAATTGTGTTATCAATTCAACATCTTCACTCTCATTTAACACTATGCCTTCCTTTGTATATTTCAATTCTGGGAAGTAAACGATGGATTCTTGCCTGTATTCTATTCTTTTCACCTTCAATTTCCTACCCCTCTCAAATTGCCCTCCCCCCCCCAGTCCTCTCTTGCAGTACACATTTACCGGAAATTATTTTGTTGGGTTTTGATTAGTCTTCTAAGAAACATAGGGTATTTTCACTCTCCATGAACTCTGACACTTCAGATAATTCATTTGTACCTCCTTGCATACCATCCAGTGTGTTTACTTTTACATTAATAGGCACCTTGTACCTACCACAAATGAGGAAAATCATGCAGCCTAAGTTTTTCTGGGTCTGCTTTATTTCACTGAATATGATTATTTCTAAGTGTTTCATTTTCCTTAAGAATGGTGCTATA
Organism: Dipodomys merriami; assembly: GCF_024711535.1. Taxonomy (NCBI): domain Eukaryota; kingdom Metazoa; phylum Chordata; class Mammalia; order Rodentia; family Heteromyidae; genus Dipodomys; species Dipodomys merriami. The sequence goes on from NW_027206024.1 coordinate 11,458,958, forward strand.
TTATTCTTTCTTATGGATGAACAGAACTCCATTATGTATGTATATATGTATGCATATATGTGTATATATATGCATACATACTTGTGATTAGGGATCAATAAAATTATATATATAACTTATATGTATATATAATACATATATACATATGTAATTCTTGATCTCTTTTTAAAATGAGAGTCATCTGAGCTGATTCCATATGTTGGCTACAGAAAATAATGTAACATAAACATGTTTGTTCTGATAGCTTCAGTGTGGCCTTGTTTCTGCTCTATTGGATAAATGCTCTTAAGTGGAATAGCTGGATCATAGGTAGCTCTCTATTCGGTTCTGTTGGCAACTTCCATAGTGTTTTCCAAAGTGGTTGAACAAGATTACATTCCCACCAACAGTGTAATAGAGTTTCCTTTGGGCCACAACCCTATCAGTATCTGTGATTGTTCGTTTTTTCATGACATTGTAACAGGGGTGAGATGAATCTCAGTTGTGTTTGGATTTGCATTTCTTTTATGGAGAGAGATGTGTATATTTGTCATTCTTACGACTTCTAAGAAGTTATCTTTAAATCTTTATCCCATATATTAATTGGGTTCTTGTTTGTTTGAGGGTTTAGTTTTGTTGGGTTTAACTTATTGATCTCTAACTATGGGTCTGATGCTTAGCTAGTAAAAATATTCTTCCATTCTGTTCTCTTTATATCCTGCTAACTTTTCTTTTGCTATGAAGAAACAACTTCAGTATGAAGCAATTCCATTGATCCAGAAAAAATAATATTACACCATTCATAAGGAAAGGGAAAGACTTGGAACAAACTTATAGAAAGAAACTTTAGAAAACAAAACTTATAGAAAGAAAGACTCAAATATATATAGGTTATCTGATTTCCCTCATTTGTTGTATTAGAATGTGCCTATAATTCTATAAGTAAACACAGTTGGATAGTAAAAGAAAGAACATTACACTTAGACATCATAAATTACAAAAGATTCTAAACATTTATACAGTGAGCTCAAAGGAGGATGTTCTTTGGAGAGTATCACAAATTCTCAATAGCTATATGAATATTATCATATAAAATAATGTTCATCAAAATGACCTTCAAGAAATGATAATGAGGGTTCTTTTATTTTTTTGATTTTTCCTTCTGTCTTCTGAAGCTGGTTATTTTTTTGTACCTTTGGTCTTATATGTAAGTTTGAAAAGTGCAAGGGGGAACAGAAATGGTGGGACAAAGGGTGAACAAATGCAGCAGTGCTACTCAATAGACACTATATTAAAACTGAACTTGGGGGCAGGGAGGTTGAAAGGGAAAAACTGGGAGAAGATGAGGGAAGAGGTGACACTGTTCAAAAAGAAATGTATTCATTATCTGACTTATGTAATTGTATCCCTTCTGTACATTATTTTTACAAATTTAAAATGGACCTCATAAACAGGCCAGAGTAGCTATACTAGTATTAGATAAAATAAGCTTTATTGTTTCTTTTTTTTTTTTTTGTCGGTCGTGGGCTTGAACTCTGGGCCTGAGTGCTGTCCCTCAGCTCTTCAGCTCAAGGTGAGCGCTCTACCACTTGAGCTACAGCGCCACTTCCGGTTTTCTGGTGGTTTATTGGAGATAGGAGTTTCACGGTCTCTCTTGCCCTGGCTGGCTTTGAACCGCGATCCTCAGATCTCACCCTCCTGAGTAGCTAGGATTACAGGCGTGAGCCACCAGCGCCCTGCTAAAATAAGCTTTAAATTAAAAGTGGTATGAAAGTCAAAAGAGACAAAGAGGGACCTTAAATACTGATAAAGAAAAGTGTCTCCATCAGGGGGATATATGAATTCTGGGCTGGGAATGTGGCTCAGTGGTAGAGGACTTGCCTTGCATGCATGAGGCCCTGGGTTCGATTCCTCAGCACCACATAAGCAGAAAAAAACCAGAAGTGGTGCTGTGGCTCAAGTGGTAGAGCACTCACTTTGAGATGAAGAGCTGAGGGATAGTGCCCAGGCCCAGAGTTCAGGACCCATGACCGGACCCAAAAAAACAACAACAAAAGAAGAATTCTAAATATCAATGCCCTGAATCCTAGAGCTCCTAAATTTTTCTATAAATACCACTTACCCTAAAATCATGCATACATCCAAACAGATTGTTGGTTTATTGAACACATCATTTTACTTCTGGACAGGCCATCCAGGTAAAAACTTAGCAAAAACACTTTAGAGATAAATAACTGCATTGACAAGCTATAAGTAACAGATATCTACAGATTGTTTAACCTACCAGCATCACAATATATATTCCTCTCAGCAACCCATGGAATGTTCTCCAAAATAGATCATATCTTAGATCACAAGGAAAATTTGTGAAATTCAAAAATAAAAATGAAATTCTCCTTGAATCCTGACAGACCACAATGGGACCAAATTAGATATCAACATCAAAAGGCATCACAAAAAATTCTGAAACTCACAGAGACTAAATAACACATTGTTAAATCATCAGTGAGTCACTGATCGGATATGGAGGGAAGTTCCAACGTTTATGGAAATAAGTGAAAGTGAACACACAAAACACTGCCTCCTCTGGGACACAACAACACAGGCAATACTCAGAGGAAAATTTATAGCTTTGAGTATGTGCCTCAACAAACTAGAACAATATTGAATCAACACTAATGATGCACCACTAGGTCCTTGAAAAACAGGAACAAACCAAACCAAAAACGGTAGACAGAAATAATACAAATTAGATTAAAGAAATACATGAGTCAGAGTCTCAAAAAACATACAAATAATCATAATTGACTTTTATCTAATAGTAGCTCACAAATTTGCCCAATGAATGTCAGTGTAGCTATTTCCAGAGATAGACTCAACCGCTCAAACCAGTGAACAAAACAAACTACTAGGATTCTAAGAAGCAAAGATTTGTTTGCCTTTAAATAGATTTACTCTGTTTTTTATTATTAAGGTGATTTAAGAGTGATTATAATTACATGAGTCAGGTAATGAGTACATTTCCTTTTATGGAATGTCTTCAGTTCCTTTACTTGTTCTCAGTCCTAAGCTACAGTCCCCACCCATGTGTTAGATCATTCACTTTCATCAATGTTCAATGAACTCCATTGCTGCCATTTGTCACCGATTTCCCTAAAGCTCTGTGCCCACCTTCCACCTTCTTGAAGACGTAAAATGAATATACCAGACATAAAGTAAAGAAGACAGAATCATCACAAACTATAAACAACAACAACAGACAAAAAACAAAAAAGAAGTCTTCTGTTTCCAAATCTCATAGTTTGTTTCAGTTATGTAAATCATGTTATATAAATATAATTATTGATTATCATAAAGTCAATTCTAGGATTGCAGTGTGATAACTTATAAGTTTGCTTTCTATTTAGGTAATGCTTTTTATTTTAACATTAATTGTGTAACACAATTCAAGTCCTAGTGAAATTTGAAGGTTTAGATTTAAAGTTAAATTTTCAAAATGTCTAATAGTTCCATTTTGGCAACCAAAATTAAAAACAGGAAAGTTTTATCCTCAAGAATTAAATAACTTCATGTATAAAAAAGTAAAATAAATGTAATATTAATTTAGTGGAAGTAATAAATCAAATACAATTGCAATGCATCAATTCCATAGGTTATGAGAACTATTGATAAAATTAATACAACTTGTTTTAACGAGATTACTTAACACATGAAACAAGTGATAATTTTCTTTTCTAGGTGAAGTGGATAAAGAAATTGAAGCCCAAAGATTCCAGTGTCCTGTGTGCTTAGTACGTGTCAATTTACACATATGCTTTGCTCATCTCAACGTTATTTGAAGATAACTGAGAACAAGTCTAGAATGGAAAGAATCACTCAAATATTTGCTTTTATTTTGTGACTAAATGTTTTTTATATCTCTTTATTTTATTTCAAAAATATGGTAAATTTATTTAAGTCACATCAATAATAATGAGAAATAATCAGCCCCTAGCTCTTTAAAAGACAATCAATAAGAAAGGAAACAACAAGCATAAAAATTGAACCTCATTTTGAAATGGTCTTTGTATATTGTGGTGCTTTGTAATTGTCGATTATGTGACTATCCCATGAATCTGGGCTAAAATCACTAGGGCTACTGGAAGAAAATTTCAAAATATATTGCAGCTAACACAGCTGTGCAGTTGTTTGTTGGTTTCACTACAGTAGCAGCAGGGCATAAAATGTGCAAAGTAAATAATTCTACTACTTTGTAGGCAAGAATGTGATGAAAAGCATACTTTTATCTTCGGAGACGAAATATGAAGACCACACTTTAAAAGCTTACTAAACGATCAGCCCTTTAAATAACAGTGCCATTTTTAAGGCACTCTAGATAATTCATGTCCTTCATCTCCCCACAACCATTACTGCCATTCACAAATCATTGCCAAAGTGAATTTGCAGTTCTTTTAGATATTTCAAATGGCTTAAGAGTAACATAAACAATAATTCCAGTTTTTGAGAAAATTTAATTTACAATCAGCAAACAAATCAGTTTCAACTCTATAGCATAACCTTTAGGAAAAATGAATTAAGGAATATGGCATGTACTTTGTAATTTAATATTAGACATTAGAGCAAAATGCCAGAAAAAGAATCTGCAAGAAATACACAGAAGTCTTTGATAAGATATTAAAGATTATCTAGGGACAAGTAATTTTACCTACATTTCCTATTATATGATAGCATATTTTTATCTGCTAATCAGAGAGACTCAAAAAGTTTTTTAAATATGATATGAAAAATGCATCGTCATGAATGAAGGAAATCAGGAAGTAGATGGCTCAGGAGCTGGGTGGTTTGTTAAATATTCTCATTATTTTGAATGATCTGGTGATTTTGTATGTGTGGAATTATTAATGTATTTTATGGCTGGGCAGGAAAGTTTGATTATTAGAACATTGTCTGATATCCAATGTAAGGAACCTAATCAGAGTGATAAATATGTGTGTGTTTGTGTGTTTGTGTGTGTGTGTGTGTGTGTGTCTGTGTGTGTGTGTGTGTCTGTGTGTGTGCCTGCAAGTCTGTGTTTAGAAGGAAGAATCTTATTATGCTCAGGGTATATATTTAATTCTATAGTTATACTACATTAATAACAGCAGATAAAAGTAATTAACATTTTGCGACATATGTTTGTGTTCATATGATTGCATGAAAAAACTAAAAAGTTATGTTTGAGGTATGAGTTCTGTGAAAGGTCAGCTGAAATTATAAACATTTGGAATCATCAGAAAGATATCAATGGCAATCTTTTCAGTGTACATCAATTTTAGACAACACTTGCAAGAATATGTAATCTTATATGGAAATGCAATATTTATTGATTTTTTCCATAGCTACAGTATTCTATAAATTTGTAGGAAAAGCAGTTAAATTATGGAAACATAAAAGTAATGTGATTATTTATTGCATACAGTATTACACTTTGGTTTCATTGTCAAAATACCTTTATTTCAACTGTATAGGAAGGAAAACCCTAAATATTACAGTTCGTGCCATATTTCATTGGGAAGCTTTGTCTGTATCAATAAGTTTATTTCTTTTGGTTCTGCTTTCCTATTCATAACTCTGTTTCTCATACTATTCTTCTAAGGACTTTTTCTTTCTTCCCATTTAGGCTTCAACATACCTCATGCTCTGTTTGTTTGCTAACAGTAGTCATTCTACCATTTGAACCATGTCTCCAGCCCAGAAATTTTTGTAGTTAATTGGCAATAGAACCTTATGAACTTTACTACCAGCCTGAAAACCATGATCCTCCAAGTCTCATCCTTCTTAATCACTAGGATTATAGAGAGGAGTCATGGACCCCAAGAAACAATGACTTTTCATGTCTTATAGATTCCACATGTTTGCTAATAATTGTAATAATAAACTACCATAGATTGGGTAGCGTTAACACTGTAAATACATTGCCTCTGAGTTTGTGGAACTAGAACTCCAAGGTCAGAGTTGGCTTCTTCTGATTCCTCTTTCCTTGTCATATTCAAGGCCTTCTGCTTCTCTTGGAGGACACTTTGACTTAAATGCTACCTTTGAGATTCTCTTTCCAAATGCAGTCACTTTCTGAGGCAATGGGTTTTCGATCTTTAGTATGATGTCAGTGGGACAGTATTCAACACATAACAAATTACTTAATGGATAGAAGAAAATCTCTAATAAGAAATTATTTGGTTTGGACACAGAAGTTATGGTTGTACTTTTAAAACAATTAGCAAGAGAGGTAAAGGTTTTATTAGAGCTTGTAAAACCAGTATGAAATCTTGACCTTAGTCATGCCAAATCCTTACCCTGGCACACACTTAAATTCCTAGCGGTACTGGGGGATTGAACCCAAAACACTGTACTTGTGAAACAGCATTTCTACTTCTGCCATACCTGCAGATTGTAATTGGATTGCTTATTTTGAGGTAGTATCACTATGCCTGGGCCTGACTGGACTGTGGTAATCTTAACACAAGTAAAAAAGATTGAACCCAGCAAATGGTTAGAGATTCTGAAACTTCTTTTTGTGCTAGGCTTGCCTGGAACTGGAATCTCTAATCTGTTTCCCAAGTAGATAAGATTACAGATTTGAGCCACTTTATCCAGTAAAAGTATATTATTTGAAAATATCTTGATATTGCCTATATTTGTGATTAACATACATGACTAACCTTAAATTTCTCCCTCTTTTGTTTAATACTCTGAGTTGAAAACATTGGCTTACTTGATATATATGGCTTTGTTTTGGATGGAATTCCATAACAATCCAAAAAACTCTCCCAAAAGTTTATGTCAAAAATCATGGAAAAAAGGCTGCAGGTTGGAAAAAAATTGATCCTTAAGTTATAAATGCAATATATTTATAGTGTTAGTCAATGCTTTCTTAAGTATGAGAAGAGTAGAAAGGCAGAAATGGAAAGATGTCAGATATAATTTTGATAACCTACTAAGTCTCTGTAGAAATTCTGTAGTTGTCACTTCATGTTAACTTCCTTTCTTAAAGCTTGCTTTATTATAACCCTGTGGGGTGGACTGATTGGTTACCCTCTCCAGGAAATGAGGCTGATTTTAGAAGGCTGATGGGGTGGTAAATAAGGAATGATGAGAATGAGCACAGATATTGTCACAGAATGAGCCAACCAGGTTCAACTGCTGAAAAGCAAAACAAATATAAGTATCAAATCTGATGATCCACATTCGAAGATATAAAGATAGATACGTATACATATGCATTTATTTGCATGCATGAAATAGTAAATCTCCATTTGAATATAGAGAAACTTGACCTGACAATTATTAAATTATATCAAACTGGTTTCAGGAAAGGTGCAGTAAAATATCAATAGTTAGCATAGATTTTTTTAAAAGATGAAAATTCTTTCTTCATAATATACTTTACAAAAACCCTTAGTATGTTTTAAGTTTTTTTACATTGTGGTAGGAACATCTGTACAATGCTGAGAATTGGAATTACACACAATATGCAACATGGGTAGGCACTGGTGGTTCAAGGATTTAATCTTAGCTAGTTAAGAGATTGAGATCTGAAGATTACAATTTGAAGCCAGCAAGAGTAGGAAAGTTCTTTTGACTCTTATCTCCAATTAACCATAGGGGCAAATGGAGGTCCAGTTCAAATTGTATGTCGATCATTGGCCTTGACCACAAAAGCACCATCCAGACCCTGAGTTTAAGCCCTAGGATCAAAAGAAACAAAAAACAAAAACACATAATACAACATGGAGTTAGATATTCTATAATGAGGCACATTTTTATGTACTCTACATTGTTAGAAAGACTAGACTTCTGTGTTAGCTTTATAACCTACCATAATAAGTGATATTGTCCATGTATTAAGCAGAAAGGCTTACTCAGATTTACAAGTTTGAAGATTTCAGTGTATGTTAAGTTGGTTTTATTGCTTTGGTGGCCTGTGACAAGACTATGTCAAGCTGGGGAGTATGTCAAAGAGAAATGTTTATGACCTAGAATGATTAAAATAGAAAAGAAGAAAGTAGATGAGAGACTATGTTTTCATGGGTTTCACTCTGAAGAACTCAATCTCCAGAAGAACTATTCAGGTATTCTCCACAGTCTGGGAGGGAATGGAAAGCCATTTTTCTTTCACACATAGGTCTTTCTGGGGCATACTAAAATCAAATGGCAACATCTTATTAGTCCATTATGATTTACAGAATAAGTTTCCTGGCATTTATTTTCTTTTGTACTTCTTTTTGTGGGGGTGAGATAAATATTTTTTTTCCAGAAAGGCAACCTGGTTTTAATCACTATCCACCAAATTTATGCTGTCATATAATCAGAGAGTTTTTTTGAATAAATTAACACAATAGTAGGCTCATCACAACACAAAATATAAACACTAATTACATTTTCACTGAACAACCACTCATAAAAAATCATGAAATAATAAAGTCCAAGTCCATGTCAATTTTTTTTTGTCAGTTGTGGGGCTTGAACTCTGGGCCGGTCACTGTCCTCAGCTCTTCAGCTCAAGGCTACCACTGTACCACTTAAGCCACAGTGCTGTTTCTGGTTTTTAGGTGGTTTATTGGAGACAATAATAATAATATTGGAGACTTTTCTGCCTAGGCTGGCTTTGAACCACTATCCTCAGATGTCAGATTCCTGAGTATCTAGGATTACAGGCATGAGCCACCAAATCTCAGATCCAAGTCAATTTTAAACAAGCAATCTTATTGAAACTTCTGGCTTTTTTCCAATAAAAAATCTATTTTTTCAACATTAGTTTATAACTATGAGTTATTTTTAGATGTAACTGGGAATTTTTTAATAGAAACAAATATAATTTTTACTATTACTAAGTATCTCACAAAAATCCAGTGTAATTGATTTTCTCCAAAGTCAATTATTTCATACTATTTCACATTATTATTATTACATTCTATATTGCATATCGTGTGAAGTGAAAATAGAAAATAGTTTGAACAATTTCATATAAATTAGTAGATGCTATTTTAGCATTATAAATTCACATCTGTGGTTTTAAATGAAGGAAAGAAGATTTTAGAGTTACAATCCAATAAGAATATGTAGTGTGTCCCAAATAAACCAAAAATTCTGAGTTCATACAGACAAAATTATTACCACTGGAAATAATGAGGCAAGAGGAGGCAAAATTCAAATCACGTCAAACATTATCTGTTATTCTCCCTCATCTTCCAGTAACAAGACCTCCCTGGTCCCAGTTGTCACAAAACTTCAAGTGTGTCTCTTAGAATTCTATGTGGAAAAGTTCTAAGTCACTGATTATTTTTGTACTTTGTTTTATATGAGACAAAATTTAGACACAAAACAATTGAAATAAAATGCACACATATGTTGAAGTCACCACAGCTGGAAAAACAACCAAGAGATTGGAATTCCCCCAGGAACAAAAACATGTTATACCCAGTTTTTTAAAGTACAAAAACCTCAAATACATGTTAATTTGAGTAGAATATAAGGATAACTGTCTCTCAGAAATAAGGTTGTGTTAATTTGTAATTAAATTCATCTAGATGAACGTAATATAGGAAATCCCTTGAATGGATCAAATTGTTTAAAACAAGAGTAACTGTATGTGAAGTAAGATCTGCACATATTTAAAAGAAAAAATGCTACAGTATCAAATCACAAACAGCATGACATACTTGAAAACTTCAGAAATGCAATGAATAAGTCCAATAGTATCCATATTGAGAACTATCTACTGATTTAACAAGAACAAAATGTGCAAATGATAGAATCTGAGGAGCGTACATGAGTGTACATAATTTAAAACTACTCTAAATTACAGTGTAGAAGACTGAATGTGGGTTACCTAAAGGAAACCATAAACACATGATATAAATGAAATAAAAAAATCTAATGCAAACAGAGAATAGAAGTAATTTCTGGAAAAAATATTATTTTAATAAGTGGTGGTCAAAATCTTTCTAGCACTGACAAAATTGCACACCTAATTGGTTATATCCAAAAAAGACCCAAGTTACTCGAGCTGATTTGAAACTTTGGCAAAGTAGCAGGATACAACTGTAACATTATTACGGATTTGACTCGTGCATGGAATTCATTTCCTCTTTGATCTGACAAATGAAGATATGAAAGAACATAACTTCTCCAACTACATTTCAAGACCTAACTAAACATATAATCAGAAAAATTATCATGCAAGCCGTATTGCAAAAGGGCATATAAGAAAAATCAATCATACTAATTCTGTATTTATTTTAAATAATTTTTCCATAAATTATTTCCTTTAGCTTGCATTTTTAAAACATTGTGTTAAATAGTGTATAACTTGGTAACTAATTTTGGGTGCTTCCTTAAATTTTGTTCTGAGTATAATGTCTCACTTCAGTTCCTAACCCATGAAATGATGTTGATTACAAAACAAATGTTAGTAACCACTGTTTATAATACAGAGAATCTCATAAGCTTTATTTCAGTAAGCATAGGTTAACATTTTGATATCACGGTCTCATGACTGATGAGGCAGATCTGCATGAGTATAGTTGTACATAGGTTCCTCAGCCTAAATTTAATCACTGTTAAAAAATGTTTATATCTTTGTCACTCATCAGAGATTTAACCTGAGTATAAAGCCTAAGGAAAATGATAAGATAAGACTTTAGCTTTTCTGAATATAAAATAAAGAAAAATGCAGCATAGAGTAACTCATTGGTTTAAAGTCAACCTATTTCCCCAAAACATTCTTATCATTTCCTTACAATGTGTATTATTCTCAAGAAGGGAAATAGGAATATGAGAAGAAGACTAACCAAGTATTGTCTTCGAATATAAATAATTTGGATTTACCTCTTTATTTGATTATAGGTTTTTTGGATAAAAACTGTTTGATTAATTGATTTCCATGTCAGGTATAACATATCCTAGTTGCATATACCAAACTACATTCAGAAAATGGTATGTAGCGATTAAGTAATGAAAACCTATTCAATAGCAAAAAGTATATACTTATAGGGATAATATTTTGAAGAGTGTATTGAAAATATTCTAATATAATAATTAATTGGATTGAACAATTTCACATTGACAGCAACTAACTAGAATATTTTAATGGTAAATCGACAAGCTTGTCTTTCTAAAGGAGCAAAACCAATTCCTCCTTTCACTTTATCAGGGAAAAAACTGAACAAAAATCGGAAATTAACATACAAATCGATAACAACTGGAATGAATTTTTGTCTTTTTATTAGCAAATATTAATTTCAAAAAGTATTTTATTATGTTATACACATAGGTCCATATAATGTAGCTTGCTAAATTTTATTCATTTTATTAATTTCATAATCCTATTTTTATACTTTTATTATGCCATCATACTAACATAAACTATTTGAAAATATATACTCCACAATATTTCTCTTTATCTCCTCTCTTACTTTTTTCTAAATTTAATCATTTCCATCTTTTATACCTTAGTCATTCATTTTATTTTCTAGGTCTAGAGTCTGCATATGAGAAATCTAGTATTTGTTTTTCACAGTATGGTTTATTGCTTCCATATGAAAGTTTCCAGTTTTATCTATTTTCTTTAAGATGCTATAATTTCATTATTATGTCTGGCTAAATAATATACCTTGTGTATATATGCATATATATTACAATTTCTTTATTCAATTAATGATTAAGGAACATGTAGCTTAATTCTGTAGTTATTTATGTTTTTTATATGGGAGAAGGAAGAATGGAAATAATGAGGTTTGGACTGAGAAACATGCTCTTTAGGCAGGCACTCTAGTATTTGAAACATCATCTCAACTGATTTTTTATAACTATTTCAATAATGTATTATATCTAAAAAATAAAATGTAATTACATTTGAAAAGGTGTTCTTTTTCAGTATCTATATTATTATCTATTACAGTGATACATTTAGCGTGTCATGTGAGTGTGGGGATGTATGTGAGCATGAAAATGCATGCATGTTTTTATATGTAGCTGACTCTAAGGAAACTGAATTTATGTGAGATATAGGATTCAAATAAAGGTTTCAGACCTGTAAGTTGCTAAATTGATGTATATGTCCAGTATGTGGAGTGTGATTTCAAGATCACATTTTTGTAGGTTTCATATCAAGTAAGTAGATGTTTCTAATCCAAAATCATAAAGAATAAAACAGCTACTCTGTTTCATAATCATCCAATCTTAGTACTCCAGACATTGTAATAAGTGGAAAAATTGCTTGAAAGTATGATGCGTCAGTAGCAAGCCTTTAGAAACTATACATTTTCCCCAAAATCTTCAGATGTACTCTTTGGATATTAATTACAAATCTATTTATAAACATATAAATATAATATAATCTTATATATGTAAATATATTTATATAAGGGAAATATAAATTAATTATATTTAAATGTGTACCATAAATATTCATTTATATTTAAATGTAATTCATCGCATCATATATGTGTGTATATATTTTTTTTTCTCTTCTTTGGTCAGTCATGGGGAGTCAACGTCTAGTGCGTTGGGGTCCCTGGGTAAGGGTCACGAAATCACCAAAACACAGGGGATGCAGAGTGCAAACAGCAATTGCCACCGCATGCTGTGCTTTATTATTAGTGGGTATTTAAAGACAAGCAAGCAGGATCTTTGCCAAGATTTAGTCACAAGACATTCACACAAAAAATTTCAACAGATACATTTTTACTTAACCTTATGAGACAATATCTTGGTATATTATTATCTGCACTATTTTAGAGCAAGCTCAAACCACTTTTCCAATCTCAGGAAAATGTTTGACCAGCTGTTCATCTATGTTTAAGCAAGCAGAAGAGCTGCTTCCTCAGCTCCCAGGAGTCTGTGACATGTGTTTTGAGATAGGGAGAGAGAACATTTTCCCTCTCTAGCCCGGCATGCCAAGAGCTTTCCTAATACTCAAACACAGTCCTCAGATAATCCTGAGGCTGGAGCCTGCATCATTCTGCCTCTTCAACATAGACCCTGATTCTTCACAATTTCCTTTTTTCTTTTGTTTTAAAAGTAAAGCTTTTCACAGGGTTATCATAGAAGCTTGCATTGGATTCATAAAAATGAAATATAACAGTACAAGTGTAACAAAATAATAACAATCATGATTCCCATACCACTAGTAGTATGTGAAATAGTTTGTAGTATTCCTTTCGGATCCAACCCTTCCAAATGTTTAATAAATGCATCAGTGATAGTAGAAGCGTCATCATTTGCAAATTGTTTACCAAAAATATCATGTATATTAAATTGTAACTAAGCAATCAATGGAGCAGCAGTAGAATTTCCAGATAAATACTGCGGTATTACATTCCAATCTTGAATAGATTCATTATATTTTACATTAGTAATGCCAAAGGAAGTAGAATTTCAATCACATTTTAACAATAACTGTTTTTCCACAACCAATAACTTTTTCCTAACCATCCCACTGTCTGTTTAAGAATATTAATCGGTGTTTGTAATCGAGCATCAATTTCTACCTGTGAGACCCACAATTCATGTGACTCCCGGTGCCATTCTTCCACAAAGTGTTTAGTTTGTAAGGAAGTGTGTAGGGCAATTCCAGACACCACAGCAACAATGGTAATAGCAATTAAGCTTAAAATCACCGCTACAATGGCTCCAATCATATGCTTTGTACGTTTTAGTAGTTTGGTAAAAAGTTCAATAACAACATTATCCAAAGGATTTTGGGACCATTCTCTTCCTAATTTAACAGGTAGCCAAATATGAGTTCTTTGTTGTAAAATCATAATTCTATCACTGTCATTAAAATTAAGAGAGGAATTAACACAAGAATACAGGCGACAATTAAAACAAGAAATAGTAGGAGAAAATGTAAAATTTCCTACTAAAAATACATAAGGCAGAGGTACACAAGCAGTTACATCATAACATTTGTGCAAAATAAAATTATAAGTGGACGCAGAATTCGCTGTCCCCGTAAACAATCCATTTGATAGCTTCATGGGTTTCCGCTCCGCTGCTACCTTCCAAAGATGAATCTGAACAGCAGTGGGTGCATCCATGAAAGTCCATCGAGCATCTGCAAATCCTCCTTCTCCCCAGGCCATCAATCGAAGCCAGTAAGCGATCCATTAATGGTATCCGACATCCTAGTAACATTAGGTAAATAACATGTAGTAATATTCCATTCTGAACATGGGTTAATAAACTGTCCAAAAGGTCCCCAATTAATAAAATTATTGAACGTTTTTCCAAGTGTTCCTCTACACTCAAGGCTGATATTTTAAATCAATATAAGTAAAATCAGGGCACATAGGTAAGGATAACTCGCCATCAAGTTGACACTTTCCCAGCTACTATTAATGGACCAAGTAGTTAATCACTGCAGCTGTGTTCTAGAATTGGAAGTGAGCTTCCCAGGTAAAACCAAATGTTGCCAATTTATAACTAAACATGGAAGAGGCCCCAGACAAACAGGCATGGAATGAGTATAGTAAGCAAAATTTAAAAAGCTACCATCATCCTTACTGTAAAATGTCAAATTATTCCAAGGAGGAGAAAAAACAGCAGGAACAGTATAGACAGTTATATCCATGTCTCCCCAAACAACAGGTTCCAATGAAGGAGGGTTAGGAACAAAGGCCCAATAACTTACATTAGCATTAGCATGGACAGAGTTTACAGTAAACAGGGCACACATGGCCAGGAACAAGTTCTTGGCCATGACAGGTTTACAAGTGTGTTGTAACATCTTTTGTCCTTCCCCAGTCAACTTTTTTTACCTGTCCCCAGGTGGGCAGTGGGGATTGCTTCTTCCTCAACTGGCGGCCGATTCCTTGCAGGATACAGGGCTGTCCTAACTGGCTGCATCTGTATCCATCTGGCAGGAAGCCAGTATTGTTTGCCATCCTGTGTAGACACAAAACCATATCATCGCCCCTAATGTAATAATGTTCCTTGTTGCCATTCTGTGTCCAATGTAATCTTAATCCATACAGGAATATTTAAATAAGGTTTTTCAAATATTTGTTCAAAATGGCGCTCAGCTGTAGTTAAAAATATCTCCTTGTGCTAAGTTTAAAAAGTTAAGAACAAAAAGAGCTTGAGGCCCAAAGAAGCATAGGTCCCATGGTTACCCTTATTTCCAATATAAAGTATAGGTATGCGTCAAGCGGAAAAGGTCAGATAATGTGATGTTAGGAAAATGAACCCTTAAATATGTATTTTAATGTTTTCGTTTCTTTCATGCATGTGTTTCTAACGCATTTATAAGATTATTTCTTTGTTGCTTTGTATGTCCCTCCCCCATAGTGTAACCCCCGCTTTTACTATATTTGATGACAGTATAACATGTGGAGGAGATGGGGACAAACAAGTCGTTTAAAGATTCAGGTGGACCTGTTGCAACAATGAGAAGTACAAAATGTCATGTCAAAACCAGCTTTACAATGTCGTTGTGGGGGGGGGAGGGGGGTATAATTGGGTGGGGGGAGGGGGATATAATTGGGTGTGGGGAGTGGGGAGGCAGGGAAGGGAGGTGAAGGGTAAACAAAGGAGGAGGCTGCAATGCTTGGTAAGAAATGTATGCATTATCCTGCCCATGTAATTGTAGCCCCTCTGTACAGTATGTTCTCAAATAAAATAAAATAAAATTTAAAAAATAAAAAAAATTATTTTAGTATTTTGCATGGAAAACCACAACATATCCATACCTTCATCCAACCTTTTCCTCCTTTTTAATTTTTTAATTTGTTGTTTTAGTGTGCCATGAACATGTTCAATAATGACTTGTCCTTGGGGGTTATATTCTATTTCCGTAATATGCACCAAATCATAAAGTTCACAAAATCTTTAAAATTTGATACTTTTATAGGCTGGTGCATTATCAGTCTTTATTTTGGTAGGCAATCCCATAATGGCAAAAGCTTCCAATAAGTGTTCTATTACATGGTTAACAGTTTCTCCCGTAAGGGCAGAAGCCCAAACAAATTTGGAACAAGTATCTATTGTAACATGTACAAAGGAAAAACAGCCAAAGGTTTGTATATGGGTTATATCCATTTGCCAGAGCTCATTATGTTATAATCCTCGAAGATTTACTCTAGCAAGTACAACTCTCAAATGCAGTGGTCTGCAGATAGGACACCTTTTTATACTTTGTTTAGCTTGAGAATAAGGTATTTTATGATGCATATGTAAATGGACAGCATTTGTATGTAAATGAGCATGATCCTGTTCAGCAGAAACAAAACTAACTAATTTATCAACCTGATTATTGCCATATACAAGGTACCCAGGTAACCAAGAATGAGCCCTAATCTGATTTACAAACATTTTGGCATTAAGTTATTGCAGTAATGCTTGTAATTGTTTAAATAATTGATTTAGCTGGGGTTTAGATGAATATGTAACAGCAGTGACTACATTAGTCACAACTCCTACAGCACAGGCAGAATCAGTAACAATATTAATATCTCCTGCAAAATCTTGCAACACCTTAATAACAGCAAAAAGTTCATTTTGTTGAACTGATGCTAAAGTAGTTGTCTGTAACCAATATTTATTTGTTGTTCAGTAAGCACTTTTTGTTTTGGAGCCATATGTAAAAATGGTAAGAACAGTGGGAATAGGGGTCTTGGTAATTATATCATTAATGACAAATTGTTGATTATGCAAGCAATCCCACAATCTACCTTTGAGAAAATGGTAGCAAAATTGCCCAGTAAAATTTACTAATGCTATTTATAGCATTTCAGAAATGTTTAACAAATATTCTACTTGGTCTTTTGGCACAGGAAAAATAATTTCAAATAAATCATACCCTGATAGGGTAAATACCCAATGCCTGGCCTGTTGAATAATAATTGCCAACTGTTGTTCATAAGGCATAATATTTTTTGTAAATCCATGCCTTGTATAAATCCATTCTAATGGTAGCTCATTTTGTCCTATAATTCCTGTTGGGTATTTTTATGTATCCAAAATATATAAATTTATGGGTTGATTCAGTATTACTCGATGTAAAAACATTACTTTTATTTTCTGTTTTACAAATTATAATTCTCTTTCAGCTTCCTTAAAGTTCTTTTCCTATGTAAATCAGGCTCCCCTTGTAACAATGAAAACAAATTATGTAATTTATAAGTAGGAATTCCTAAGGCCATTCGCTTCCAATTAATATCTCCTAATAGATTTTGAAAATCATTTAACGTATGTAATTGATCATATCGTAAAGACATTTTTTGAGGTGTCACTGTTTGTCTAGAAAAAACATATTCTAAATATTTTACCAGCGTATCTTTTTGTATTTTTTTCAGGTGCTATTATTAATCCAAAATCTTTAAATAGAGAGAGTAAGCACTGTAACACCAATTCTAATTCTGTCATATTTGGTCCTGCAAATAAATTATCATCCATATAACGTGAAATTTAAATGTGAGGTCATATTTGTCTAACAGGTTTTAAGGCCTTATTAACATATATCTGACATATAGTTGGGGAATTCATCATTCCTTGGGGCAACACCTTCCATTGGAAGCGCTGATGAGGGACTTGTTGATTTATTTATTTGTGGTAAAGAAAAGGCAAATCTTTTACAATCTTTTACATGTACAGGAATGGACAAAAGTTCTGAATAGACATGTTTTCCAATAGCCTGAAAATCGCCAATGGCTTTATAAAGTTATGTTTAATACCACTTCTATGCTGGCTTAATGCTTTCTGAACAGAAGTCCTTAGAGAAATGCAATTCAAAATTAATATGATACTACTTCATAATTATTATACTAATTAAAAAATCAGAAGAACCTGGTGTGATGGTAAAGGCTTGTAATTCCAAGCATTTGAGAGGTTGGAGTAAGGGGATTTGAGTCTAAGGCCAGTCTAGGGTACTACACATAGTAAAAACATGCCCTTTCAAAAAACTAAGAAGGTAATAATGTTGGTGAGAGTGTAGAAAAAAAGGAAATTTTCTACACTCTTGGTCAAAATACAGGTTAGTATTCTCCTTATAGAAAGTAGTATGTAGTTTTCTAAGAAATGCAAACTTGAAATATCATCTGATCCACTGATCATGTGATTATTTCTCTATGGGTAACTGATAAATATATCTGTAGTTCATTATTATTCACATTATTCACAACAACAGCCAAGATAAAAATCGAAGTTAAGTGTTCAAGTATAGACTAGTAAAGCAACTGTGGTGCATGCACAAATACATTTTTCTGTTTCATACTTAAAATAGCAAGAGACTTCTCCCATTAGCCACAACTTACAATAACATAAAAGATGTATTCATATCAAGAAAAATATTGTCTTCTTTATCTTTGTAAAACAACACACACACACACACACACACACGCGCACACACACACACACACACACACACACACACACACACACACACACCCCTCAAATATTTAGGGACAATTTTTTAAAAAGTAAAGCAAAGTGGAATTGCTGGGGCATTTAGGTCACAATGTAGAAGATATTAGATATACAGGATAACCAAGTATAGAGTTGTAATGTACAACATGAGGATACATATAGGGTACAACACTGGCCTTACATAGGAATGAAGATAAGTAAGTAGAAGTTGTTCTTCCTCGTAGGGGTTGCTCTTTCAGTTGTTCTTCCTTCAGTAATGGATAAGATGAACATAAGCCTTTAAGTATAACTGCCTGTTGCACCATTTGTCAGGAAATGAAAAGACTTGAAAAAATTATATTAAGTGAAATAACCTAGGCACAAAGAAACATAGGTCCCATGGTTTCCCTTATTTTTAATAACTAGTATATATCTGAGACAAGCAGAAATGGTCAGATAAGTTGAGGTTAGGCAAAAAGTACATCAAGATAAGAACTCTTTTTTTTTTTATCTTTCTTGCTATTGTTTCTAACATATTTATAAGATATTTCTGTGCTGCTTTGTATGTCCCTCCCCCCCGGTATAACCCCTGGTTTGCACTGTATTTGATGTAGGTATAATTTGTGGAGGGGAAGGAAAAAATTGTTTAAATAGGGATACAGGTGGACCCATTTCAACAATGAGATGTACAAGATGTTATGTCAAAAAACTAACTTTACAGCGTTGGCACGGGGCAGGGGGAGTGATAGGAAGGGATGGCAAGGGGAAACAAAGGAGGAATCAATAGCGCTTGATAAGAAATGTACTCATTACCTTGCCCATGTAATTGTAACCCCTCTGTACGGTATTTTCACAATAAAAAATATTAAGAAGATACATTATATTACACCTGATACAGTGGCTACATACTTCACTTTATTAGTTAAATAAATGTTATGCCTCCTCAAAAAAAGGAAATAATAACAAACAATATAGCAATAATGTATGCTCAACATAGAACAAAATGTCAAATTAAAATACAGGTAATTTTCCTTGCAGTAAACTAATTATTACAAATAAGGGAAACCTTGAGACCTATGTTCCTTTAAGTCTGGCTTACTTCAGTTAATATGATTTGTTCCAAGATCTTCCATTTCCTTACAGATAAGGTGGTATCATTGTTTCTGATGGAAGCATAGTATTCCATGTATGTGTATGTGTGTATGTATGTGTGTGTCACATTTTCTTGATCCATTCTTCTACTTAGGGGCATCTGAGTTGATTCCATATCTTAGCTATGGTAAATAATACTGTGATAAACATAATTGTGCTGGTAGCTTCAGTGTGGTCTTGTTTGTAGTCACATGGTTAAATCCCCAGAAGTGGAATTATTGAGTAAAAAGGGGAGCATTATTGTGCACATAAGGATAATCTTATTAGATGAGCAGAATAACTCAATAGCTATGTTCATATGACCATATAAGGTGAAATGAACTCCAAGACATGTTCTTTGTTGTTGTTGTTCTTAATGTACTACGTGATTTCTTTTCATCCTTTTGTGTTTTCCCCACCAATGGTTTATCCCCTGTAGTCATTGTATTTGATTTTGATACCCTGGGTATTAAAACTAGGGAACTAGGGAACTAGGGAAAGGAAAGGGAAAAAATAAAATGGTGAGACAAAGGACAAAGGGGGAACCTATGCAACAATGTACTCACAAGACAATATGTTGTAAATGATCTTGGGGGGGGGTTGTTGGCAGTGAAGAGGGAGAGACATTGGAGAAGGGGTAAAAAAGTTAGAAAAGAAATGAATTGATTACCTTACTTATGTAACTATAACCCCTCTGTACATTACCTTGACAATCAAATTTAAATAAAAATAAAATATATGAGAGCAGCAATACAGGAAATGGGAGTGGGAGAAGTACTGTAGTATAGTAGAGTAGAACAGCTGTGGAGAGCAATAATTTGACTTTACCATAGGAAGTAATAAACAAGCATACAGATTTTCAGCCTAATGTCAGTCACTGAAAAGGGAAAACAAAATGCACAATCAGCAAACCAATAGAGATAAAATAGAAAACTAAAAAATTAAGGTGAAGAGATGACTTGGACCAACAATAACAAATGACAAATGTTGTTTACATCACAATTTGTTAGAAATATAATTCAAATCACAGTTTAATAGTATATCATTTTAATAGTAGGTTACTTATTATTGATTTCTTAATATTCAATATTAAATATATAATTTTAATTTCAGCACCTACAGAAAAGAAGAAAATGAAACTAATTTTAACAATATATTATATGAATTGTAAAATTGAGAAGCATTAGAATTTTAACACATAATATGTCATTATTGTTTCATTTCTGTGAATTAATGTAATAATTCAAAGTGTATTCTGCACTTAGCAATCATCTTAACATCAAATAATAAATTATTGCACATGACTCTTGGTATTAGGTGGAATGGTTCAGAATTGTGGTAAAAATTCACCACACATTACATGAGGGTATGTCTCCTCTCATCTAGCTTATATTCTAGAAATTTGATTTCTACATGCATGTTAAATTCTTGTCTAGGTGAGAGCTATACAATTATATGCAATTATAGACACGAGGAGTATTTCAGATGATACTTAAAAGTCATATTCATTAATTAAATTTTTATTGTTTTGTACCAAATAAAGATATATAGAGAGACTGAATTTCTGAGTAGATGATGGTGTATGTGTGCCAGATTATACGTATTAAGGCTTATTTTATATTTCTGACATTGTTTCTACAGTTGGATTTAATTTTCTATAAGAGGATAAATGTATTATATTGGATATATGAAAATAAACTCAATGTTTATTCCATTAATCCTTTGCCACTTTTCTAATCCCAATATAAATTATCCATGTGTTTTTAGTAATGAAAGTAACAACAGATATAAGCCAGATAAATCCGTCTGTAGTAGACAAGTATTTTCACCTTTATTTTGATAGTTGATCCTCTTTTGCATTACAGAATATTCTTGGGAAAATGTGCTCCAGGCTGGCCACAACCGCAGAATATTATGGTTTGATCTATCATAAGAGAAGGAAGGAAGGGGAACCTTCTTTCCAAAATTTTGTTCGCAGGGATGTGATCTGTTTTATGGTGGTGAGTTGGAAATGAACATTTTTTACAGTAAACATTGAAAAGCCATCTTGATAGACCATTTCTGTAAGTGGTACAGTGGATTATTCCTGGATTTCCAAGGATGCCAGATTGCCTCATTTTGAGACAATTTAAACAGGAATTTAGTCAGCTGTATTTGTATGTTTAGGAGAAAAACCCATTGACTCTAGGCCAGCGGATCACTGTGGCCCAGAGAAGCTAATATATCGAAGAGTAATCCTAGACCTCTAAAAATATAAAAAACAAACAAATAACTCCAGTAAGCACTGCCAGTCAAGGCTGCTATCACAGCCTATATGAAGTCAGGCAAAAAACAGAAGCTGAGAGTAATTTAGTTGATAAATAAGATATTTTTGATGAGGCAGACTGAAATGAGACTCCAGAGAGAGGGTCAGAAAGATTGATCAGAGAGATTAAAATTGGTCACACAAAGATTGGAAAATAGTATTCCTTGTAGGACAAATAAATCATAGAAGTCCTGTGCATGTAAGAACAAGAGAGCAGACCACATTCCAGAAATGCACATTTTCTTAGAAATCAGCTTAATGAATTGTCAATGGAAATCTTTGAATTCTTAAATACACTTGATCACATGTGGGAGAAGGCCAATTGCTGAAGAAAAAGAAAATATCATCACTCTGTTAGGAGTTCCAATATCACATTGGGAAGTAATAAAGCACAGATT
The DNA here is from genome assembly GCF_024711535.1 of Dipodomys merriami. Classification (NCBI taxonomy): domain Eukaryota; kingdom Metazoa; phylum Chordata; class Mammalia; order Rodentia; family Heteromyidae; genus Dipodomys; species Dipodomys merriami. The sequence goes on from NW_027206024.1 coordinate 11,481,152, forward strand.
TGTAATAAAAAGAGAAAACAATTATTCCAAATGAGGGCTTCATTTGTTTTTATGTAAATGTTCTTGATTTAGGTGCTAGCAATTACCATACAATTGATCCAGTCCCACAGCTGAGTTGATATTGACACATGAAGGAAAAGAGAAAATTTACAAATGTCTGATGAAATGAGTCAACGATGAAGTGTTCTAATAGTGATATCTGAGGTTTAGACACAGATGAAGAGGTAGATTTTCTTTTATAAAAGTCTCCCATTTTTAGCCTGCTGCCAGTGGCTCACAGCTGTAATCCTAGCTACTAAGGAAGCTGAGATCTGAGGACTGTAGTTCAAAGCCCCCATGGGCAGGAAAGTCTCAGAGACTCATCTCCATTTAACCACCAGAAAAACAGAAATGTCACTGTGGCTCAAGAGGTAGAGCCCTTACCTTGAGTTGAAGAGCTCAGGGACAGTGCCCAAGCCCAGATTTCAAGCCCCTATAACAACAACAACAACAAATCTCCCTTTTCTTGGACTGCTTATGTGTTTTCCTAACATTCAATAAAGAAGCAATTTTATCACCCACTATATTTTAGTCCTATCCTAGCTGCTACAAATAGAATGATTTGGTATCTTAGGTCAAAAGATTCATATTTAGGGCTGGGAAGGTGGTTCAGTGGTAGAGGGCTTGCCTTATATGCATGAGGCCCTGGGTTGGATTACTCAGCACCACATAAGCAAAAAGAAAAAAGCTGGAAGTGGCGCTGTGGCTCAAGTAGTAGAGCGCTATCCTTGAGCTGAAGAGTTGAGGGACAGCGCTCAGGCCCAGAGTTCAGGACCCATGACCAGACCCTCCCCCTAAAAAAAGGTTTCTATTTGGGGAAAAAATACCAGCAGTGGTAACTTTTTTTCCAATCTTTGAACTCTGGGTCAGGGCCCAGGACATAGTTATGCTGGTAGCTTTCATGTGAGCTTGCTTGTTATTTATTGGATTACTGCCCAAGACAGGAATTACTGGGTCTTAAGGGAGATCTATGTTTAGTCTTTTGAGGAATGTCCGTACTGCATTCCTGAGTGGTTGAACAAGTTTAATTTCCCACCAACAGTATAATAGAGTTCCCATTTGGCTACATCCCTGTCAGCATTTGCTATTGTCAGTTTTCTTGAAAATGGCCATTCTATCTGGGACGATGTAGAATCTGTCTTGTACTTGTAGATTTGTAGGCACCTTCTAGCTACCATAAATGAATGGATCTATGAAAACTATATTGCTCTGAGTGTGCATTCCTTTCTTTTAGTATAATTTTCCCAAGCCTTTCATTTTCCTTAAGACTGGTGAAAAGGCATCCTTTCTGTTGGGTAAATAGAATTCCATTGTGTGTGTTTGGGGTGTGTGTGTGTGTGTGTGTAAAATGGCCCATGATTTCATTTCTAAGCCTTTGGTTTCATCTTTAATTTTGTAATTTCTTATTACATTCAAATTGCTTTCTCTACTGCATTGAAGAATATTGTTGGGATTTTGATGGGTATTGCATTGTCAATTGTTTGGGGGCAGTATTGCAGTTTTCACTATGTTAATTCTTCCAACCAGGAGCATTGAAAGACTTTCCATTTCCTTGAATCTTCTTAAATTTCCTATTTTAGTGTTGTAAAGTTTTCAGAGCAGAGGTCTTTCACATTTTTAGTTAAATTTATTAATTCCTAGTTTTGTTGTTGTTTTGTTTTGTATAGATTTGATTTTATTTTGAGGTTAATACATATGAGGTTGTTTTTTGGATTTCATCATGGATCTTCCCATTGTTGGTAACACAGAAAATCTACTGATTGTTGTGGGTTTTATACCCTGTTATATTGCTGAAGGTTAGCATCACCTTTACTAACGTGGGGGAGGAAGCTATAGTGTCCTTTAAATACAGGATCATTTCATCTGTAAAAAGCGATAGTTTTACTTCTTCCCTATTTGGATCCCCTTTATGTTTTCTCTTGCCTATTGCTCTTGCTAGAAAGTCCACTACTATATTGAAGAATAGTAGATAGAGTGGACAGCCTTTTCTCATTCCTGGATTTAATGTCTTCATGCTTCCACCATTAAGTACACGCATATTATCTCTTATCATATACATACTCTATTATATTTAAGAAACTTCCATGCATTCCTAGCTTCTCAGACCTTTAATCATAAAGGGGTATTGGAGCTTGTTAAAAGCTATTTCTACACCCATATAGATGATCATGTGGTTCTTTTCCCTGCTTCTACTGATGGTGTGTGTTATATTTATTGACAGGTATATTGAATCCAATTGTATCCTAGGATGAATACTGTTTGATCATAGCATATGATTTTTTTTTTTAGTTGCTGAAATAGGTTGGTGAGAAATTTATTGAGAAATTTGCATCAATGCTTATCGAGGAGTTGGGTTCATAGTTCTCTTTCTTTGATGAGTCCCTACCGATTTGGGAAAGAGTCTAATTCTAGCTTCATAGAATATGTTTAATAATTCCATTTCCCTTTCTATTCCATTGAAGAGTTAAATCTGAGTATTGTAAGTTTTTTCAGCCCTTAATTTCGTGATAAATCCATTGAGTACTAGATTTTTCTGGTATGGGAAATTTTTTATTGACATTTAATTTTCATTACTTCTTATGTATCACTTCTTGACTCAGCTCGGGTATAGGATAGCATCAATTTCTCAAGGATTCTCCAGGTGATTGGCATACAGTTTTCAAAGTACTTTCTTATAATATTCCTAATTTTCCTTATTTATGTTGTGATGCCTCATTTTTTTCTCTAGTTTTCTCTATTATGTGAGTTCTCTTATTGGTTGTTCGGTGTTTTTTGTTATGAAGGTGATATACAGAGAGGTGCGTTACAGTTACATAAGTAATGAGTACATTTTTTTGTTACTGCTTCCTCATTTTTTCCTGCTTCCACCCACCCTGACATCCCATTCCCCCAACGTTGTAAACTTAATTTCTAACACAGTGTCTAGTGTATATCACTGTTGCTTTGTTTAATCTTTGTCCCAACATTTCTGTGTTTTTCCTTCCCTTCCCCAAATCAGATTAACTTATATATAAGACAAAGGGTACAGAAATCAAAAACAGTGACTTAAGGGAATAAACCAAAGGGGAAAACGTAAATAGAAATTATTAAAAACAGTTCACTATAAGGGTCTCATATCTAAAATATACTTGGAACTCAAAAATTTAAATCCCCCAACAACAAATCCTCAAAGAAACAACTGCCCAATAAATAAGTGGGCGAAAGACTTGAAGAGAAACTTCTCTGAAGAAGAAAGAAGGATGGCCAATAGACACATGAAGAAATGCTCAACATCCCTAGCCATAAAAGAAATGCAAATTAAAACAACGTTGAGATACCACCTCACTCCAGTTAGAATGGCAAAAATCAAGAACTCTAACAACAACAGATGCTGGAGGGCATATGGACAGAAGGGAACCTTACTTCATTGTTGGAGGAGTGTAAACTTGTTTAACCACTTTGGAAAGCAGTATGGAGGTTCCTCAAAAGACTTCACATAGAGCTCCCCTATGACCCAGCAGTCCCACTTTTGGGCATTTACCCAAATGTTTACTAATATGACCACACTAAAGCTACCAGCACAACTATGTTTATTGCAGCATTATTTACCATAGCTAAGATATGGAACCAACCCAGGTGCCCCTCAGTAAATGAATGGATCAAGAAAATGTGGTATATATACACAATGGAATTCTATGCCTCCATCAGAAAGAATGACATTGCCCCATTTGTTAGGAAATGGACAAACTTGGAACAAAATTATATTAAGTGAAGTAATCCATGCCCAAAGAAACATAGGTCCCATGGTTTCCCTTATTTGCAATATCTAGTATATGTATGAGTCAAGCAGAAAAGGTCAGATAATGTGCTGTTAGGAAAATGAAGCCTTAGATATGTATTTTAATGTTTTTTTTCTTTCATGCATTTGTTTCTAACACATTTATAAGATTATCTCTTTGTTGCTTTGTATGTCCCTCCCCCAGAGTATAACTCCTGCTTTCACTATATTTGATGTTAGTATAACTTGTGGAGGAGATGGGGAAAAACAAGTCATTTAAGGATACAGGTGGAACTGTTGCAACAATGAGAAGCACAAGTTGCATGTCAAAAACGAGCTTTATTAGGTGAGGGGGTTGGGGGTAGGCTGAGAAGGGATGTGAAGGGTAAACAAAGGAGGAGGCTGCAATGCTTGATAAGAAATGTACGCATTATCCTGCCCATGTAATTGTAACCCCTCTGTACACTATGTTCACAAAAAAATAAAATAAAATAAAAAGAAATTAGAACAAAAAATATCTTGTATTCATTTCTTGGAGCTCATTTCAATAAGCATCATTTTTTATGGTGATATACATATAGCTATTAAGCTATTGTGATCTTTTCTAAGAATATCCTAGTCATATTCTAGTTTTTCCAAATGAATGAAAATATGTAGCCTATAATTCTTTAGGTCTGGCTTGTTTGACTTATTATGTTTTCCAAGTGATTCCATTTCCTTACTAATGGGGCAATGTCATTCTTTCTGACGGAAGCATAGAATTTTTATTGTGAATATATATGACATTTTCTTGATCGATTCATCTACACATGGGCATCTGTTTTGGTTCCATTTGTTAGCTATGGTAAATAATGCTACAATGGACATAGTTGGATTGTAGCTTTAGTGTGTCCTTGTTTGTGGTCATTTGGGTAAATGCCCAGAAATTGGTTTGCTGAGTTATAGGGGAACACTTTGGAGGAATCTCTATAATTCTTTATGGAGTTTTTGAACAAGTTTACATTTCCACCAATAGTGTAGTAATGTTCCTTTTTGGCTACATCCCCACCAGCCCAGGATCTGTTGTTATTAGTTTTCTTCATAATGGTCATTCTAACTGGGGTGTGGTGGAATCACAATGTTGCTTTGATTTGCATTTCTATGGCCAGAAATGTTGCATATTTCTTCATGTGTCTATTGGCCATTCATATTTCTGCTTCAGAGAGGTCTCTCTTTAAATATTTAGTCCACTTATTCAGAGGGTTGTTGTTTCTTTTTGGGGGGGAGGTGTCCGATCGTGGGGCCTGATCTCTGGGCCTGGGCGCTGCCCCTTAGCTCTTCAGCTCAAGGCTAGCACTCTACCACTTGAGCCACAGCGCCACTTCTGGCTTTTTTCTTTTTGCTTGTGGTGCTGAACAATCGAAACCAGAGCCTCAGGCATTCAAGGCAAGTGCTCTACCACTGAGCCACCTTCCCAGCCCGAGGTTGTTGTTTCTTTGAGGATTTGTTTATTTTGGGGGGTTAACTTTTGGGAATCTTAATATATTTTATATATGAGACCATTGACTGTTGCAGAGCAAGTAACGATCTTCTCCCAATCTGTGGGCTTTCTATTTATCTCTCTCTATTAAGAGTTCTCTTCTTAGTCAGATTTGTCAAGGGTCTGTCAAGTATATTAATTTATGGAAAGAACCAACTCTATTTTGTTGATCTTTTTATGCTTTATTTTGTCTTTATTTAGTTATTTCTGATTTAATTTTTTTGTTTGTTTCTGTCTACTGCTATGAGTTTGGGCTTATTCCTGTTTTCAAGAAATTTGAGGTATATAATTAATATACAGGCTTGAGATTTTCCCAATTGCTTGATGTAGGCACACAGAGCTATAAATTTTCCTCAAAGTACTGCATTTCTATGTCCCAGAAGGCTTGGTATTTTGTGTGTTCAATTTGTTAAATTTCAGAAACTTTCAGATTTTCATGCTCATGTATTCAGTGCACCATTGGTCATTCAGCAATGTGTTGTTCAGTCTTCATGGGTTTGAGAATTTTTTTTTTACTTTAGCTGTTTAATTATGTTTATTCTGTTGTGTTCTGAAAAGATTTGGGAATTTGATTATTTTTTTCAATTTAGATAAAATTTCTTTTTGTTTTGGGGGGGGTCCGGTTGTGGGGCTTGAACTCTGGGCCTGGGGGCTGTCCTTCAGCTTTTCAGCTCAAGGCTAGTGCTCTACCACTTGAGCAACAGCACCACCGGCTTTTTTCTTTTGTTTATGTGGTGCTGAGGAATCGAACCCAGGGCCTCATGAATGCAAGGCAAACACTCTACCACTGGATATGTTCTATTTTGGAGACTCTTCCATGAGCTGCTGCGTAGAATTTATATTCTGACACTGAATGTATATTTTGTAGATATCTGTTATGGCTAGGTGGTCAATGTAGTTATTTAGGTCTTCAGTTTCTTGGTTGAGTTTTGCTTAGATGACCTATCCACTGATAACAATGATGTGTTGAGATGTGTTTTTAGGTTAAGTAGTATTTGGTTGATGAAGTGGGGGTGCTCCATGATTCAGGGCATTGATATTTAGACTTGTTATATCCTCCTAATGGAGAGTTGCTTTTATCAATATATAATGCCTCTTCCTACTAATTTTAATTTGAATTCTATTTTATCTTATGTTAGTAATTCTGTGGCCTTTTTATGGTGTCCATTTGCTTGAAAATTTTCCTTCCAGCCTTTCAGTTTGAGTATGTGTTTGTTTTTGTCAATAAAATGTGTCTCTTGTAGATACTAGATAGATGCATCTTTTTTGATACTAATATTTAATCTATGTTTTCTAATTGGAAAATTATGTCCATTTATATTAAAGGTTAAGACTGTGAAATATCTGATAAGTCCTGCTATGTTATACACCTGCTGTTAGGACCTGTGCCTCATCTACTCTTAATATATTTACCTTGTTCTTGGGTAGGGAACATTTTATATAAACAGTTCATGTTCTTCTTGATCTTCTCTATGTGGGATATATTTGAATAACTTCTATCATGCTTATTTGGTATAGATACATTGTTTCAAGTTTTCTTTGTCAGGAAATATTTTTACATATCCTTTTAATGTAAAGGAGAGTTTGGCTTGGGACCATAATCTTGGTTGGTAGTTGCTTGCTTTTAATGTTTGTCATATATCATGCTAGGCTCTCCTTTTGACCATATCAGATAAGAAACCTGTATTTATTCTGACTGTATATCCTTTATAAATAATCCGTCTTTTCTCCTGATAGATTTCAGAATCCTTTCTTTGATCTCTAATGATTCTCTAATAGATGTCGTGGTGGTGGTTTGTTCTGTTCTGGTATTCTCTGTTTGGTGTTCTAAAGGCTTCTCTTCTCTGAATGAGCCTATCTCTTTGGATATTTGGAATGATCTTTGCTAGAATTCTGTAATATGTTTCCCATCCATTTAGTTTCATGCTCTTCATCTTCTTGATACCTATCTCCCCCAATTTGATCTTCTGAGTCTTGAACTTTCAGCAAGATCATTTCTTATTTCTTGGATTTGTTCTAAATGATTATTTCTTCTTTCCTATTAGACCTATTCTGTCTGTGATTCCTGAGATAATCTTCTATATCATCTATTTCTGTGGAGACATTCTATTTGCTTTTTTATTTCCTTGTCTTATAATTGGTTATTTTTTTAGGTCTTCTATCTCTTTATTAAAGCTTTTTTTAGATCTTGTATGGACTTTCTTTAAACTATTCTTTGGGTGGGGGGTTGGGGGATATGGGTTTTAGCTGTGTCTTCTCTCATATCGTTTAACTAGGTATCTATTTTTTTCCTTGGACACTCTTGCTTTTCCAGAATTTATTTTTCTTTCTGTTTGGAGTCTCCATGAATGATTTTTGCTAATCTTTGGTTGGGCTCATCTTGTTCACAAGTTTCCTTGTAGAGGTTTTGTATCTTTTCATTAACCATATTTTTCAGCAGTATTTGTAATGTATTTTGAAAACTATCTTCTAGGTCCTTGATTGTCTGTTCTAATGCCTTTTTATTTACTGTGTGAATTATATTACCTTGGCATCACTTTCCTCATATTTTTCTGATTTGTTCTGTCCATTTGGAAGATCTCTTGGCTTTCATTTGGGGGAAATATGATCTTAATAGGTGATTATCTATGTTCTTGGTTGATTTGCCAGGTGTTGCTTTGGTCTTTTGTGATTTTTTTCTGGAATTAGGTTTTTGTCTAGACCATTAAGTGCAGGAGAAGAGATCAGTTGTGGTGAGATGTTGTGCTGTTAATACTTGTGGTTCCAATGACAGTTCTGACTGTCCAGTGGTAAGGTGAATTGTGTCTGTGTTTAAATGTGACTGACTCTGTTTGTGATGTTTTCCCATGTTGACCTTTTATTTCCACACTGCAGTTGTGCTTTTGAGTATGTTGGCCAACACAGTCAGAGCAGTCACCTTCCTGGCTGGGTAACTTTTCATAGATTTTTGTGTGCTTGTGAAGACAGTATAATATTTTCTTTTGGATTCTATATCTACATATAATTATAGCTGACTTGGTGTGACCCTCTAGAAGTGGAGTACCTGCTAGGACTCTAAATCTCTGTTTCATTAGAGAGAGCTAGCATAATTTTCTGTTGTTATTCTGCCATTGTTTTTCCTCTATCTCAGGTTTATTTTTTATATTGTGGATTTTTTCACATAATTTAGGATTTGTGATGGTTGTATCAGGGTATTTTTGTTTTTCTGTTTGTGTTACTTTGAACTAGTGATTTCAGGCATGTATGAAGAGACAGTAATAATATGAAATCTGAAGAGCCTAAGGCTTAAAGAGGCACAAGGAAGGCCTAGTAACTCCATTACACACACTAGCAACCATCTTTTGAGGTACGAATTATAAAAATAACCATGGGTTTGACCCAGAAATGACACAAAAAGAAAAACAATACCCAGACAACTGAGACAAAAGCTATCCTTGGGAAAGCCACAGGAATTTTCTCCAGATGCGTTGACCAAACACTGGGTGGCCATGCAGGACACAGTGACCCAGTGGCCAGAGAAATCCTGTCAATAACATGTCAATAATAATATTAGCCAATGCATAGCTTAGTTTGCTTAAAATTTTAGCCAATCATGTAAATTCTCATGTAAAACTTCTTTAAAGTTTTTTGTTCAATACTATAAAAACTGTGCTGATTCTATGTTTGGGGCTTCTTAGCCTCACCAGTTACTGAGTGTGTGGAGGACCAAGCTCGAGCTTGCAAATAAACGACTCCTTTGTCATTTGAATTGGTTGTGGTCTCTGGTCGTCTTCGGTGGGTCTTGAATCCAGGTACAACAGATAGGTGCACATCTGGGATCTCCCTCATAAGCCCACCCTGACACCTGATCAGGGAATAGCAAAGAACAGCTGGTAAGTTAAGGCATTGCCCCTTTGTAAATATCTGGTATTTTTGGGGGGTGGGTCCAGTCGTGGGGCCTGAACTCTGGGCTTGGGCACTGTCCCTCATCTCTACAGCTCTACAACTTGAGCCACAGCGCCACTTCCTGCTTTTTTCTTTTTGCTTATATGGTGCTGAGGAATCAAACCCAGGGCCTCATGCATGCAAGGCAAGTGCTCTACCACTGAGTCACCTTCCCAGCCCCATGTATGGTATTTTTGTAGCTTGCAGTTTGGGTGTTGGAACTGGCAAGAAATCTTGGTGGATGCACTATAAAGCAGCCAACAGGACCAGTGGGAGACATCCTCCGGATGCCCTGGGGAAGTAAACTATCCACTAGTGCGGGCATTTGGGCCCACCTGTAGGCTGCCAGGTTCTGTTTGATAGTTTACAAGGTAGACTGTCCACTAGTGCAGACATTTGGGAGTTTTCCTCTCTGTAGTCCATCACTTTCTGTCTGACAGACTACCATGCACATACTGTTAATGTATCTTGTCTTAATGTCTGTGTGTCTGTCTGTATTGTGGCTTTCGTAGAACATTTCCTCTTTCACATTCATTCTGACGTGGATGCCTGGAAACTCTATTCGCCTCCATTTAAAATTGTTAGTCTTTGTTCTATTCCTTGTCCAACAATAATTACTTTCTCTTTCAGACGCTCTTATCTTCCTCCTCGAAGGGCGAAATTTGCCTTAGAAAGTTGGCCCACTTGAAGCAAAGAGGGAGTAGGGTAGTCTTTTACCAGATGACACTGCTGAAACATCAAGTGTCTCCCTCTACCCCTTTGGGATTGTAGACAGGCCAGTCAATCCACACTTTTCTCCTTGGGACACTCTGAGTTGTGGTTATATCCTAAATCCCCGAAAGCACAAGTTGTTTCATTTTGTGACATTTGTAATTGCCTTCCTCCTTTTTTCTTGTCTTGTGTGTGGATTGATATATGTTGAAATGGGTCAGAACCAAAGTCTATCTCTTACCTTTCTGACAGCTAATTTTAAAGATGATAAGGAAAGAGCTAACAATTTAGATGTTGAAGTTAAAAAAGAAAAATTACTTACTTTGTATAAGTCAGAGTGGCCTACTTTTGAGGTTGGATGCCCCCCCCAAGGAACATTGGGTCTAAATACTATTTGGAAGGTTAAACGAAGGTTTTTTTTTAACAGATAGCACAGGGCACCCCGATCAGATTCCCTATACTTTAGTATGCAGAATTTGGTGTAGGAAACCCCAAAGTGTCTGTCACGCTTTCTACCCCTTTCTGTGGATAAAAACAAGATTTTAGCATCAATAAAAGATACGTCAACTACCCCCTCAGTCCCCTTATACCCCATTTTACAAGAAAGGAGTGAGGATCTTCTCTCATTAGACTCCGATCTCCCCCCATACCCTTCACTGCTGCCTCCTCCATCCCCCATGGAGCAAGGGGAGGCATCTGGAGGCAAGGATCAAGAAGCCAGCAGCAACTTGGAAGGGCCAGCAGTAAGAACTCGTGGTCACATTCAGAGAGCTGCCAGCCTGAGACTCCCTGACACCACAGTGATTCTGCCGCTCAGAGAAATTGGACGACTGGATGAAACTGGAGACCGCCGACTTCACTATTGGCTCTTCTCAATGAGTGACTTATATAATTGGAAAACACAAAATGCAAAATTTTGGAATAATCCCAAAGATTTGATTTCTCTCCTAGATAGTGTAATGTTCATGCACCTGTCTATCAGGGATGATTGCCAGCAGTTATTTTGGGTCTTATTCATCTCGAAAGAAAAATAAATGATTCAAACTGAGGCCAAGAAAGTAGTTCCCGGTGATGACGGACAGCCTACTGCTAATCCTAATTTAATCAATGTATCTTTTCCATTAACCAGGATCCAAGCAACGGTTTGGACTACAACACGGCAGAAGTTAGGGGGAGATTATGGGTCTATCGCAAGATTCTAATGGTGGGTCTCAGGGCAGCAGCCTGCAATCATACCATTTTGGCTAAATTATACATGGTCTTACAAGGAAGGAAACCCTACAACGCCCAAATAGTCAAGGTCTATGCAGAGATCAGTGCACTTACTGCCAAGAAATAGGCATTAGGCCAAAGAATGTACTAAGAAAAGGGAACTTTGAACAAAGCAGTGGCAGCTGCATAGAACCTGGACCCTAATGGTTAACAATCTTGCTAATAATGAATAGGGACTTCAGGGTTCAGTTCCTCTCCTTGAACCCAGGGTAACGCTAAAAGTGGAGGGGACTCCAGTAAAATTTCTAATGGATAGCCAGGCTTAATACTTGGGTTTAATAAAGCCTCAAGGAAAAATCTCAAATAAAACCTCTTGGGTGAAAGCAGTCATGGGGATTAAACAATACTCATGGACCACCAAAAGAAGAGTGAACCTGGGGATGGGACCAGTGTCCCACTCATTCTTGTTTATTCCAGAAAGCCCTTATCCCTTTTGGGGAAGAGACTTGTTAATCAAGGTGGAGGCACAGATTCACTTCTATCCAGAAGGCCCCCAGGTGGAGGATGCTCAAGGAAGACCAATACAAGTATTGACTCTCGACCTGGAAGATGTGTACCGGTTGCGCCAACCACCCCAGCCTCCTGAACAAGAAATCTATTGGCTGGAAAGATATCCAGAAGGTTGGGCAGAGACTGGTGGAGTGGGACTAGCGAAACATAAACCAGCTTTCTTCATCGAGGTAAAACCAGGACCCAGTTAGAGTTCAGTACCCTATGTCCATGTGGCATGGATGAAATAACACCCCACATTAGGTCTCTGCTAGAACTGGGTATATTGTGACCCTGCCAGTCGGCGTGGAACACTCCTCTGCTACCGATCTGCAAGCCCAACTGTAATGAATATAGGCCAGTATAGGACTTAAGGGAAGTCAATAAAAGGGTAAAGGAAATTCACCTTACCGTACCCAAACCCCTCACTCTCCTGAGCACCCTGCCTCCAAATAAGCAGTAGTATACAGTATTAGATTTAAAAGATGCCTTATTCAGCCTACCCTTGGCACCCAAAATTCAAGATCTTTTTGCCTTTGAGTGGACAGATGTCAAAGGAGGTATCAACAGACAACTGACCTGGACAGACTCATTCAAGGATTGAAAAACTCACCAGCACTCTTTAATGAAGCTCTGCATAAGGTCTTGGGTGAGTTTAGGGGAAGCCACACTGGTCTGACTTTGTTGCAATATGTGAATGACTTTCTTATTGCCACTGAAACCGATAAATAATGCATGCAAGGAACAGAAATTTATTCCAGACTTTGGGAAACCTTGGTTAATGAGCATCAGCCAAGAAAGCTCAAACCTGCAAATCAGAGGTAACTTACTGGGGTTATTTATTGAAAGGGGGCAGTCGTGGCTCATGAAAGCCAGAAAAGAAACTGTCCTTAAATTTCCAACACCCTGGTCACAGCACCAAGTAAGGGAGTTTTGGGGATCAGCCAGCTTTTGCTGTCTGTGGATTGTCGGGTTTATGGAGCTGGCTAAACCTCTTTACGAGGCTACCAAGGAGAAGCAACTGTCTCAATGGACAGAAGAACCTGAACGAGCCTTTGAACAGATAAAAACTGCCTTATTATCAGCTCTAGTGTTGGGACTCCCTGACACCACTAAATCCTTTTACTTATATGTGAATGAACATAATGGGATAGCAAAAGGAGTCCTAACCCAATATTTGGGCTATGGAGGAGACAAGTAGCTTACTTGTCAAACAAATTAGACTCACTAACAGCAGGATAGCCATAATGTCTGAGAATCATAGCGGCTACTGCTCTGATGGTCAAAGACGCAGATAAGCTAACCATGGGAAAGGAACTCTATGTGACCACCCCCCCACACACACACTATTGAGGGTTTGTTAAAACAACCACCAGATCGGTGGCTCAGCAATGCCTGGTTAACCCATTACCAAGGACTGCTAATCAACCCTCTCAGAATCAATTTACAGGCTCCCTCGGCTCTCAACCCGGCGACACTGCTACCAGATCCGGACCTAAACATGCTGCTACATAACTGTCAGAGATCCTGGCCCAAGGCCATAACATCCAAGAGGACTTAAGGAGCCAGCTGTTGCCTGACGCTGAAGTCATGTGGTTTACAGACGAAAGCAGCTTTGTTTATCAGAGACAGAGTTATGCTGGAGCGGCAGTAGTGACTGAGGCTGATGTGGTCTGGGCTGAACCTCTACCAGTAGGCACATCAACCTTGAGAGCCAAGTTAATAGCCCTGACCCAACTTCTAACACTGGGAAAGGACAAAAGACTAACTGTGTACACTGACAATCAGTATGCATTTGTAATGGCTCATGTACACAGAGTTATTTACAAAGAAAGAGGATTACTGACAACTGAAGGAAAAATCATCAAAAATAAAGATGAAATCTTGACTTTAATTACTGTTGTTTGGCTTCCTAAGTTAGCCATTGTTCATTGCCCTGGACATAAAAAACCTAAAGATGCTGTGTGTAAAGGCAATAACCTGGCCAACAGAACAGCCTGGAAGTTGGCAATACAAAGGTAATCTATAATGATGATTAATCTCCCAGACTATGGTACAAGAACTCTTCTGGACACTCCAATATACACCACTGAGGACATGAAATGGATTGATCAACTGCTGAAGGCACAATACCTAAATGGTTGGTGAAGAGATTCTAGGAGCATCATTATCTTATCAAGTAGTTAGTGAGTAAAGTACTGCTTAAGTTGCATCAAAGCACCCACGTGGGTGCTAGGAAGATGCAAGATCTGGTGACAAATGCTGGACTTATGATCAAAAATAGTCATGCTAAAATTGTCAGGGACCATAAGGCATGTCAACTGACAAATGAAAGGAAGAACCAGACAGGAACAGGCAGTCAAATAAGAGGAGAGAGACCAAGAACTTACTAAAAATTGGACTTCATGGAAATTAAACTTGGCAAGTATGGATATAAACATGCTAGTTTTCATAGATACCTTTTCAGGATGGGTAGAAGCCTTTCCTACAAAGCACGAAAAGTTACAGGTGGTGGCTAAGAAGTTACTAGAAGAGATCTTACCCAGGTTTGGCTTCCCTATTATGATAGGATCAGATAATGGACCAGCTTTCTTGTCCAAGGTAAGTCGGGGACTTGCAAGTACTCTTGGGGCAGATTGGAACTTGCATTGTACTTGTAGACCCCAAAGTTCAGTACAGATGGAAAGGATCCATAGAACTCTAACAGAGAGGCTGAACAAATTGACCATGGAGATCGGGGGTGACTGGGTAACTCTCCTTCCCTTTGCCTTATACAGTGTATGCAATTCCTCTTTTAAAATTGGTCTTTCCCCTTATGAAATTGTATTCGGAGTGCCCCTTCCCCCAATTCTTAATTTGTCAGAACAGTTGCTTAGAGAAGATGATTACTCGGAAATTTTGTTCTCCTTACAGAGGGACTGAAGGTGCTGTACAAGTTGGGCCCTCCATCAATCCCACATCACTTCCACCCTGGAGACTGGGTCCTGGTGAAAAGACACCGACAGGAAAACCTGGAGCCGAGGTGGAAAGGAACTTATGTGATCATCTTGATGACTCCAACGGCCCTCAAAGTCGATGGCATCACTACATGGATCCACCATTCTCATGCAAAGCCTGCAGATACCATAGCAGGTCTCGTTGAGGATCCAGTGTGCCAAGTCTTGTGCTCCAAAGAAAATCCTTTAAAGCTCAAATTGAACCGCAAAAGGACTTAGTCATGAATTGGATATTGGTGTATAACTTAAGTGGAAATTTTATTAGCATAGTAGTAAGTGCTGGCAATCCCCACTGCCCATATAATTGGACTTAGACTGTTAGCAATCAGGTAATGGGTAAACGTTTACCTTTGGCCATGAAAGAAAGACTGTCCCTATGGTTCCCCGACAAGCTTACATGTAACTTGTGTCAGCTTGCTGATGGTGTATGGGAAGGACATAGGCTTATGAAATGTAGATGGAGGCAATGGTATGTATGCCCAGGGGAAGGAAGGACTAGTAATTGTGGGAGGACCAGAGGACTTTTACTGTAAGAGCTGGGGCTGCAAAACAAGTACCTCAGGAAAATGGAAAGGAAAGGGAGGAGACCTTGTTATGTTTAACAAACCAGGACCAATGGGCATCCATTTTAATGGGATGTCTGTACGTAAACAAATTAGGGTCTCCCAGGAGTATGATGCCAGAGTGCAAGTTCAGTTCACAGACAAGCGCAAACAAGCCCTAGGATGGGAATTAGGAAAGACCTGGGGACTAAGATTGTACAGATGGGGAGAGACACATGATGGCATTCTCATAACCCTACAAGCAATTGCCACAGCCAGTTATTCCCCTTCAGCAATGGGACCAAACACAGTTTTAAAACCAGTCTCTGCCATAAACCCAAAGTAGACAACAAGAAAGAGCCCTGGGCTGTAGTGACCCCATCACTTGGGGAGAGCATCCCCTGGGCAGAGGATTCCTTACGGCAGCTGTTGGTTCAAACTTACAATGTGATCAATCAGACCTGTGCTGATATTACAAGCTCGCGTTGGATGTGTTCTGATATGAGACCTCCATTTTATGAGAGTATTGCATTGATACAGAATGTGACTAATGTTAAAACAAGTAAATCATGCAGGTGGGAACAAAAGGAAGCAAAACTTATTCTACAGACAGTTATAGGACAAGGGTTATGTGTGGAACGAGTACCAACTAACTTTACTCACTTAAGTAATCAGACTCAAGAATGGATTCCAGAGGAAGGATACCTATTACCTCCTCAAGATGCTTGGTGGGCATGTTCAACTAGCCTAACCCCCTGCATCCATTTAGAAGTTTGAAATAAGACTAACAGTTTTTGTGTCATAGTACAACTTATCCCACAACTGCTCTACCATTCTCAGGAAGACATGATGAAAAAGATGTCTGCAGCAAGCTATTGGCCACGAAAAGCTAAAAAAGAAATAATAACAGCAGTAACAGTTGAGGTTCTAGTGGGCTTAGCTGGACTAGGAACTTGGGTGGCATCCCTAATTACTCAGAGAACATTTTACGCTAGCCTTCTTGCCACTATAGATGAGGATATCAAAAACCTGGAAAGCACTATAGTCTACCTTCAAAAATCACATGACTCCTTAGATGAGGTAGTGTTACAGAACAGATGGGAGCTGGACTTAATTTTCTTACAACAAGGCGGTCTATGTGCTGCCCTCGGGGAAGAATGATGCTTCTACGCCAATCATTCCAGAGTTGTAAAACAATCTTTAGCTAAAGTAAGAGAGGGACTAGCAAAATGAAAAAGAGAAAGAGAAAAACAAGAAGGATGGTTTGAATCATGGTTTAATTATTCCCCTTGGATAACCATCTTAATATCCAATCTGATGGCCCCATTATCATTCTGGTACTTGTGTTCACAGTAAAGCTTTGCGTTGTCAATCTATTAGTGATGTTTGTTAAGAAATGCGTTAATAACATGCAGCTGATGGTATTGAGAACACAATATCAACTGATTCCTGACAAAAGACATAGTGCAGGCCCGTAAGGACCATGATTGGCCCTTAAGGTGCATATTAGAAAGGGGAGAAATGAAGAGCCTAAAGCTTAAAGAGGCACAAGGAAGGCCTAAGTAACTCCATTACACACTAGCAATCATCTTGTGAGGTATGAATTATAAAAATAACCATGGGTTTGACCTAGAAATGACACAAAAAGAAAAACAATTCCAGGACAACTGAGACATAAACTATCCTTGGGAAAGCCACAGGAATTTTCTCCAGATGCGTTGACCAAACACTGGGTGGCCATGCAGGACACAGTGACCCAGTGGCCAGACAATTCCCATCAATAACATCAATAATAATATTAGCCAATCACATATGCATAGCTTAGTTTGCATAAAATTTTAGCCAATCATGTAAATTCTCATGTAAAACTTCTTTAAAGTTGTTTGTACAATACTATAAAAAACTGTGCTGATTCTCTGCTGGGGGCCTCTTAGCTTCACTGGTTACTGAGTGCGTGGAGGACCAACCTCGAATTTGCAAATAAACGACTCCTTTGTTATTTGTATTGGTCGTGGTCTCTGGTGGTCTTCGGGGTGGGGGTGACTCGAGTACAGGTACAAAAATGTATGTTATTACATTGAAAGAAAGCGAGCAGACATTTTAACGTATTTGCTACAAGTAAGTTAATATTAAGCAAAGCTAATTAAAATAATTACTTATTTACTCCAGAGAATGAGTATAGTACTCTTGGATATCTTGGAGGAAAAGACTTTAGAGCCGTTACAATTGATGCCTTACATTGAAATTACTGGCTAAATTTTCTTCTTCAGAAAGTCAAAACCTCCATTTCTTTCATATTAGTACTACAAAATAATAATAGCTGCATGTTGAATTGTTTTCCTCTGCTGTTTTCAATACCATTCTTCATCCATTAGGTATCTAGGGCTTTGAATGACCAATTCCTTAAAATACCTATATTGCTTATATGTGATTGAAATCTCAATAATATTAATATGAATTTATCTCTGAGTCTCATCTTGAGCTACATTCATATGAAATTAATACAGTCTTAAGCAAGAAACCTGACTATTTTACTCTTTTCTATATTTTAATCAATAAATCTATTCTCTTTAGAAATATATTCTCATCTTTTATATTGCTCTAGTAAACATCATGTATTTCTAGTACTTTTACTGAAATAAATATAAAGTATGGAACATGAAGACAACCCCCCTTATCACTTTAAAGTAAATCCTTGGGGACTATTTTATATATAAAAATAAAAATGTGCCGGGCGCTGGTGGCTCACGCCTGTAATCCTAGCTACTCAGGAGGCTGAGATCTGAGGATCGTGGTTCAAAGCCAGCCCGGGCAGGAGAGACCGTGAGACTCCTATCTCCAATAAACCACCAGAAAACCGGAAGTGGCGCTGTAGCTCAAGTGGTAGAGCGCTCGCCTTGAGCTGAAGAGCTGAGGGACAGCGCCCAGTCCCAGAGTTCAAGCCCCACGACCGACAAAAAAAAAAATGTGCAATGCACATGTTTATTCATCAATAATCTAATGGTTAAATCAATTAGACACAAGAACTACCATACCACATCAAGTCTCAATTTACTTAAAGGCACCAAAATATAAGTGTTCATGAATATCTCTCATTTTTAGAAAATGACTAGTCACAACAAAGTTTATATTATATTTCAAATTTTAAAAATGAAAATTACACCCAGATTAGATGTGAATATCCTGTTTCCAGGAATACATTTATTCAGCAAACAGGGAAACAAAAAAATAATGGTTTGTCATATAGAATGAAAGATGTAAAAGCAGACTGTCTTTCCTTAAGATGATAAGTACATGCAAATTGTGTGATTTATTCAAAGATACTATAAAAATTCATGAGAGGATTTGTGATCAGAAGTGATAGGTAAGCAAAGTAACTGGAAAACTGTATGTAAATTGTGCTTTCAATATAGGATGACAAGTTTTCAATAAATTAGCCTATAGATGATAATTTTGTATCTGTAACACACATCCAGTATTCTACATTTTAGACATACTCCAATTCCCTTACCTCAGTTCTTGATCTATATTCCTCTACTTTCATGATGTCAATTGCTACTAAAGTAACAAGGTGGGTGTTTTCTTGGTTTCTAGATCGAATAAATTTTAGTGTTTTGAAACAGTAGTATAAATTCATGGAGTTTGACTTGAATGTCAAGTTTGAGGATACTGTATTCAGGGTATTGTTAATTGGCCTGAGGCAGCGAGGAACATAATATGAATACACAGATACACAGTATACGAAGAACTAGAGACTTGATCTCAGGGAAAGATAAAGGTCCAGGCACGATCTTGTAGTCGAGATAAAGAAATGGAGCAAACATCAATCAACTATCATAATAAAGGAATGGAACTGATCTCTGATGTGTCTGGGTGACAGCTGTGTGTGTGTTTGTATGTGTGTGTGTGTGTGTGTGTGTGTGTGAGAGAGAGAGAGAGAGAGAGAGAGAGAGAGAGAGAGAGAGAGAGAGAGAGAGAGAGAGAGAGAGAGAGAGAGAGAGAGAGAGAGAGAGAGAGAGAATTTTAGTGTGGCTTCCATATTTACAGTCCATAGAGGATTACTTGTTAGCGACAAGGTGCTCATACCAGAGCTTTGATACCACTGTCATCACTTTTTACTTCAAAAAGCACTTGCTTAATCCCTAAAAAGGGAAAAATAAACAAATATCATACATGATTATTTTGAAAATTAATTGGCATATTGAAGGCCAAAGGGAGGAATTGGAGAGTAATATAATCTCTCTTCTGATTATTACACCGCAATAGCTGTGATTTTCAGGAGTCTTCTGTAATGTACTTACAGCTGAATTATTACTATGCTTGATAATATGAAACATATGATAGAGAAATAGATCAGCCAGCAAGCACAAAGAACTAGTGATAAGATGGAGCTTTTGAGCAGGGTTGCCACATCTTTTAGGAATGAAATTCCTTCATATGAACTTCAAATTTTATGGCTTTCCCTGTGTGAATAATAGGTAAGAAAGTACTGTAGAAACAAGAATTCCTGTTCAGCCAAGTAGAAAGTGCTCCTGTTACCATCCTCATGTTGCAAATTTCGATTTTATAAAGACTCTTTGTTAGAGTGCTTTCATTTAATATACTTCAGCACATCATCTTTCCCTGTTGGAGACAGGAAAAAAGATAATTTTGTTTGAATATTATCTTATGTAAATTAGTGTGTACAGGCATGATTTGCATAATTACAAAATTTTGTAATAAATATAATTAGGGATCATGTCACAACTAAAAAATGTAATTAAAATCACATAACAAGACTAGAAATCACAGCATTTTGTGCATGAAAACATACATTAGATTAGTTGCAGAATTTCTATTTTGAGATAAACTTTATATTGAAGTTTATAAATAAACTTTATATATATATTTATATTTGAGATAAACTTTTTTTTTTTTTTTTGTCGGCCGTGGGGCTTGAACTCTGGGCCTGGGCGCTGTCCCTCAGCTCTTCAGCTCAAGGCGAGCGCTCTACCACTTGAGCTACAGCGCCACTTCCGGTTTTCTGGTGGTTTATTGGAGATAGGAGTCTCACGGTCTCTCCTGCCCGGGCTGGCTTTGAACCACGATCCTCAGATCTCAGCCTCCTGAGTAGCTAGGATTACAGGCGTGAGCCACCAGCGCCCGGCTATTTGAGATAAACTTTATAAAGCCTTTTGCTAAGGGTTGAAACATTTTATTGAAAGATATATTTCTTAGAGATATTTTTGCTTCATAATTTTAAGCAGAAAAATGGTCCCAAAGTAATTATTTTTTAAATTATTTTCCTGTTTCCATGTGATTAACATTCAAATTAGAAACCCAGATATATAATTTAATTTACTTTTACCAAAAATATATATTGAGTATAAGAACCTTCTACTCGCTACATTCTTCACATTAAGTTTACCAAATCTGATGAGTCTGAAATACTTTGTGACGTGTGTTGATATTATTTACTAATTTACTATGTGAGTGAAATGTTTAAAAAGTAGTATTTATTTTAGTTTAATTGCTCTGAAAAGACAATAAGTGATATAATCAAAGGCTAAAATGATTAAATTTAAAATTTAGAATTCAGGAGATGTTTTTGACCACACTTGTTACTGGAGTCTTCACAACAACCTCATGAGATAATTTATATTGATGAAGCAAAAATCCCAGAGGTTAGACATTTACAAATACAAAAATCGTGTCATTCTGAATATGTATAGCTTCATATCAAACATAGAATATTTAGCTTTTAAATACCTGAATATACTAATACATTTCATTGCAGGGAAAGTACTTGTCCTGAAAGGAGATAAAATTGCATTCATTTTGATAACTAAACCTAATAAAAGACAATGTTTAAAATATCACTCATTCAAGAAACAATATGTACAGTTAGTTGTTTTTCATGTCAATTATGTTCTCTGAACTTACTAAAAGTACTAGATTAGTAAACCTAAATAATTGCTTTGTGAGGAAATAGAAATTTAGTTTCCTAAAACTCATGATTATAACTTTTTCTCAAACAATTACTAAGTAACTGTTTAATATTTTTTGTCATGGAATCTTATTTGATATATTTGTATTGATTAAGTTAAATAATAGGCCAATAATAATATAAAATATGCAAGAACAAAGTTTATCTAACACAAGTATTTTATTCACAAGACATATCATGGCTCTCTTAAAGAACGCTAGAAGGCAGTGTGTTTTTTTTATTAATTTTTAGTTATTTTGTTAATGGTTATTAATTGTCAGAAGTGGCAATTCTATAATATATTTAAAGCATTTGATTTTGCTCCCTCTATTTCCTTTTCATTACTCCTTCTCCCAAAAATCTTCTGTGTTTTACATAAATTACATCTTTATATGAGCACATATAATCTAATTTGGAAAAAAAAAGATTTAAGCTAAACTGCAACTTGATTCAAGATGGACAGTGGATTGACAGGATGAATAAAAACTTGAATATTTTTTGTTAACTTCTGAATTGAGCTATCTTTATTATTATAGTTAGGGTTAGGATCACAGACAGAATTAGAATTAGGGTTAGATAAATAGAAAATTTAACTTCAACACAGGATGACACATTGCAACAATGATATTCATAAGACAATATGTTAAAAATGAACTTTACACCATGGGGAGGGAGGAGTAAGAGTAGAAGGGGAGTAGGAGAACAACAAAGAAGGGGCTAACAATGTCAACAAGAAACGTACTCATTACCTTACACATGTAACTAATCCCTCTTTAAAGCGTCTTTACAATAAAATAAAATTTAAAAAAAAAATGAAGATGAGAGCCGGTGGCTCACGCCTGTAATCCTAGCTAATAAGGAGGCCAATATCTGAGGATCATGGTTCAAAGCCAGCTCAGCAGTAAAGTCCCTGAGACTCATCTCCAATAAACCACTAGAAAACCAGAAATGGCGCAGTGGCTCAAGCAGTTGAACGCTCACCTTGAGCTGAAGAGCACAGGGACAGGGCCCAAGGCCAGAGTTCAGGCCCCACAGCTGAACAAAAAACAAAAACAAAAACAAAAAACAAACAAAGAAAACATGACAGGAAATAGAAAAACACTTAAAAATTTATGCTCAAAATGCAAGTAAAATTTAGACCTATATGCTGAGCAAGAGAATAAATGTGCAATAGAGGTGTGCTATTAACAATATGATTCAGTTATATGTAGGCTTAGGATTAGGAAAGGTGTTCCAGTTAGAGCGGGGGTTAGAATAAGAAAAAGATGTAAGATATAAAAAGGTGTATATAAGTAAGGTGTAAATAAGATTTAAGATATAAAAAGGTGTAAAACTGCAACATATTTTAAGAATAATGAATGGCATCAAGGTTAGAATGAATGAACACCAGTGTCTGTAACGTTAAACATTCAGATATAATTTGGCTTAACGTGTGAGTTACTTTTTTGTTAAAGTTTCTGAGGGGCCAGTCACTTGACGATGCCATGGGATCAGCCCACCTTCTAGTGCAGCTGTTTTTCCCTTAGGCGCTGTAGGTCCTGTGGATGTGGATGGTCAACAGCAACGCCAATATTGGCCATTTTCTACCAGTGATCTATACAATTCGTGCACCCAAAATGCCCCCTTTTCTGAAAAACCCCAGGATTTAATTTGTTTGCTTGAAACTATGCTCTTTACTTATTAGCCCACTTGGGATAATTGTAGTCAACTTTTACAGGTCCTTTTTACAACGGAAGAAAGAGACCATATCTGAGAGGCAGCCCAGAAACATATCACTGGCCCCACAGGAGCACCCATCATGGATCCTGCCCTGATCGCTGCCATTTTTCCTGAGATCCAACCAACATGGGTCTACAATAAGGTTGAAGGTAGGGAGCGACTCCTCCTCTACCGGCAGGCTCTGTTGGCAGGTCTCCAGGCCACAGCTCCCAGACCTACAAATATGGCCAAAGTTTATGATGTTAGACAGGGAGGAAGGGAAAGTCCAGCAGCATATCTTGAGTGGCTCATTGAAGCTTTTAGTCAATATACCCCATATGATCTAGAGACCCTGGAGTCGGCTCAGATGGTTATGATTGTCTATATAAATCAGGCTGCACCAGATATACAGCGAAAGTTGCAGGCTCTAGACAGACTTGGTAAAAAGTGTATTAGGGATCTAGTAGCCACGGTGGAAAAGGTTTACAATAAGAGAGACCGAGGAGCAAAGACTGGAAAGGAAAGACAGAGAACATGAAATTGAACATGAAAAGAGAGAACGGGCCAAGAAAAGAGGCCAGACTTGTTGGACTTGCCACCATCGTATGTTGAGCTTACTTGGTTCACAGACAGCAGCAGTTTCATTTGAGATGGAGAAGGGTACACGGGTACAGCAGTCACCACGGACACTGAGATAGTGTGGGCAGAAATACTCCCCCAGGGAAAGTCTGCACAAAGAGCAGAACTAGGGAAACTAACAAAAGCCCTAAAAGTGGGAAAAGGGAAAAGACTAAACATTTACACGGACAGTCAGTATGCTTTTGCCACCGTGAATGTGCATGGAGCCATTTACCAAGAGAGGGGGATACTGATAGCTAAGGGAAGACTATTAAAACCAAACAAGAAATTTTAAGCCTCATCCGGGCCATATGGGAACCAGCAAATATTGCCATTATGCACTGCCCTGGCCATCAAAAGGGAACTGATTCTATAACCAAAGGAAATAACTTGGCCAATCAGGCAGCTAGGGAGGCAGCCCTCCAGCCCAGAGCAGAAGTACTGATTCTAGTAGACCCAGGGCCATGAGCTTTGCTTTCTGAGCCTCAGTACTCCCAAGAAGACTTGGAGTGGATAAAGAAAATTCCCATGGCCTATAAACCCCTGGACAGAGAAGGAAACAAAGACTGGTAGAAAACTTATGAGGGGAAACTTATCTTGCCACAAAGATTGGGCAAGGGGATTCTTAAGAGAATCCATCGGGTCTCTCACATGGGAACCCGAAGAATGCAGGACTTGGTCTGACACTCAGAAGTAAAAATTAAGCAAGGAAATCAACTCATTGAAGACATTGTTAAAAATTGTAAAGCCTGTCAGCTTACCAATGCCCCTAATCAACCCGCTGCAAAAGGAGCTCTACTCCGTGGAGATAGGCTAGGTGTGTATTGGGAAGTAGACTTCACAGAAATTAAAACTGGAAAATTTGGATATAAATATTTGCTAGTTTTGGTAGATGCCTTTTCAGGATGGGTTGAAGCCTACCCAAAAAAGCATTAGACCGTGAATGCCGTGGCTAAGAAGATCCTGGAAGAAATCCTACCCAGGTATATGGCTTCCCATCCACCATCAGGTCAGACTGGCCTTTCTCTCAAAAGTAAGTCAGGGAATAACTGCGGCACTTGGGACGAACTGGAAATTGCACTGTGCTTATAGACCTCAGAGTATAGGGCAGGTAGAAAAAATGAATCGGTCTCTAAAAGATACCTTAACTAAATTGGCCTTGGAGACTGGCACAGACTGTGTATCTCCCCTTCCTTTTGCCCTGTTTTGAGTAAGAAATTCACCCTATCAGCTTGGCTTTACTCTTTTTGAAATAATGTAGGGACACCCTGCACCCATTATCCCTATCCTTCAAAGTGAATTGCTTGCTGATTTGGATGATATTGAATTTCTGTGTAAGCTTGACTATTTACAGCTGGTGCATAAGAGTATGTGGTCCCAGCTTTGAGCATTATATGATTATCTTTCTCTCTCTTTAACTGTTTGCACTCCCTTTCATAAGCTAGGGAAAGCACAAATGATGAGAAGATTCATTTTGGAAGGGGAAATTGGTAATGGGTTTGACGTTGGTATCACATACATATTAGTCTGACCTCCCATTTGAGTTATGCCTCCCGCACTATATTTTTTTCGTTTGTATTATTATTCGAAAAGTGAATTACACAGATGATACAGTCATATAAATCAGGTATGGATATATTTCTTTTTTTGAAAGGTCAGCCCTTCCTTTGCTCTCTCAATTTTTCTCTCATTGGTTTGGTTTTATTAACTTCCTTCTTCTTCTTTTTTTTCTTCTTCTTCTTCTTCTTCTTCTTCTTCTTCTTCTTCTTCTTCTTCTTCTTCTTCTTCTTCTTCTTCTTCTTCTTCTTCTTCTTCTTCTTCTTCTATCTGTTACTATTATTGTTGCTGTTGTGCTGTGGAGGTTTTAGTTACATTCATGTGATAGTGATTACATTTCTTTTGTCTTTGTTTTTGTTTTAGTCAGTAAAGAGGCTTGAACTCAGGGCCTGGACACTGTCTTTGAGCTCTTTTGCTGAAGAATGGCACTCATATTGAGCTACAGCTCTACTTCCCTGAGGACATTTCTTTTTGGACAATGTCATCGTTTCTCTTCATCTCTTCCAGTTTTCCCATCCTTCCACACAAACAAGTTGCATAGGTCATTTTCAAAATAGTACCAATTGAATACCGCTATTTCACATGTTTATCATTTGTCCCTCCTCTTCTATGACCCCTTTAACTTCTCAAAGAGAGATAAATTTTTAAAAAACAACAAAAATGAAAAGTGTAAGAAAAATACCATCTTGTGTCTGTTTCCTGGTCACTGGTTATTTTTGAGATAGGGTGTGTGTGTGTGTGTGTGTGTGTGTGTGTGTGTGTGTGTGTGTGTGTGTGTGTGTGTGTGTGTGTGAATACTGGGGCTTGAACTCAGGGAGCTGACCTTTAGCTTTCTTACTCAAGGGTAAAAGAATACAACTTGAACCAAACTTCCACTTCTTGATTTTGAATGGTTAATTGGAGATCAAGTATCACAGGTTGTTCCTACCTAGTCAAGCTTCAATTCACTTTCCTCAGATCTCAGATTTCTAAATAGCTAGACTTACAGGTGTCAGCCACTGGTCGTACGTGGCCTACCTTCTTTTCGTTAAGTAGTTGAAATATAAAAGACAATTGCAATCATAGTAAAAATGAAATCAATTTAACTTTCAAAGCTTCAATAACTTTAAATATTTTGTCACATTTGATTTGTACAGAAAAAACATTTTTTTGTAAATGCTCCTGCAATTCGGTTTTCATCTGGATTTTTTCCTCATGATGAACTTGATTTTATATAGCTTTTTACCTGCTAAATATTGATGAAAATATGCCCAGAGGGCATTAATGACCTTCTTTTGGCTTTCATAAGGAAATGGTGGAAGCTAACACTTGTTGTGCTAAATTAGTGTGCAGGACCCCACATTCTTAGCCAGAAGACAGTAGTGCCTGTTACAAATCATATATATCTGACAAAACCCTGACTCAGGCCATGTTACCACCTTCCTCTATGTCCTCTTAGAGTGCAATCCTGACTCTCCAGTGGCCATGGCAAAGCCCTGCTAGGAGTTCTCAGTACACAGCCAAGGTCACCAGTCAGGTGTGGCAGCTACAGTATTATGGGAGACTGGTGAGTGCTTCCTATCATGGAACAACACAGGGAATGTTAGGTCCTTAAGCTGTCATTAGTCCTGAATGCTCCTCATTGAGCATTCGATCCTAAGAGTTAAGGAGACATCACTCTCTCTTGCTTGGGCCAGTTGTGGACCTGTATTTCTTCTTCTGCTGTCATCTTCTGTGGAAAGAAATGATCTGAGCTCTATAAGCTCATTTTGCTTATTTTAGGCCATTAGTGTAAGGCTGGCTTTTATACTTAGACAAAAAGAAATACAGTGATAAAAAATAGCAAATAACATTTTTTCTAGTCTATTTATTACCAAAATTTTTTTTCAAATTCTACCAATAATTCTTAATCATAAGGGGCACTTAATTAGCAGTCACAGTCTCAAACTCCTAAATTCCTCAGTGAGCTGTGGGAGAGAAACCACAGTGAGTGTTAGGGGTCCTCCAGTCTAACTTCTTCGCCAGGGAGGAGTGCTTCTATGCTAGGCCTCCAAATTGAACAACGAATGCTTCTTATACCTCAGATTACATGTCCAAGCTATACATACCAAAGAAAGCAAAGAACAAGACATTAGTCTGACTTGGGAACAACAAAGATCACAAACATAAATTATAAGGAAACAGAAATGAAATTTTCCTTTACTCATATAATACAATAAAAAGAGCTACTTTTCTTATTATCACTTAATTGTGGTTATATGTACTTAGTACTAGCTTCTTGAAAGTCCCCAAACACTCTTTGACATGAACTCAGTAGTTCCGTTGGTATCAGATTGAGATTTTTTGAGAAAAACACTTTTTTAATTTTTATATTTCTAAAAATCTATTTTATATTAGAGATGCTGTACAGAGGGGTTACATTTACATGAGTTAGTTACATTTCTCATTGAACATTGTTACCCACTTCAGTTTTCTTCTCCTTTTGTCCCTTCCCCCATTGCCCCTCTCCCACCATTACATTGTAAAGTTAATTTCCGCTATAGTGTCCTGTGGGTATCATTGTTGCAATGGTTCACCTTTTGTACTTCTTTCAGCATTTTGGTATTTCTCTTCCCTTTCCCCAATCAAATAAATGAATATACTGGATGCAGGGTACCAGAATCAAAGACAGTAATTTCCATGGATAAAACCAATAGGAAAAGAAAAATGACATAAAGTAAGAAGAAAGAACTAGCTGCGGTACATTGGCTACATCAAGCTTGACAATTAAACAAAAGAAGACCTGCTGTTTCTATGTCTTGGCGTTCATTTCAAATAGCATCATTTTGTATGGTCATATATATGTTCATAACTCCTGAGCTATTATGACCCACTTTAAGGAGTAACAGGCTAATGCTATTCATTGCAAATGAGGGAAATCATAGAGCTCATGTTGCTTTTGGCCTGGCTTGCTTCACTTAATATGATTTTTTTCCAAGTCTTTCCATTTTCTTACAAAAGGGACTGTCTCATTCTTTCTGATAGAAGCATAAAATTCCATTGTGTAAATATACCACATTTTCTTGATTCTTTCATCTATTGAGTCAATTGTGTTGGATCTGTATCTTAGCTATGGTAAACAATGATGAAATGAACATAGTTGTGCTGGTAGCTTATTGTGCCTTAGTTTGAGATCATTTGGATAAATGCTGAGGAGTAGGATTGTTGGATCTGTAGTAGGAAGACCCCTACTCAAGCAGGCCAGACCACCTATTCGTCCAGAGTGACAGAGCCCACAGCAACAAAGTTGTTAACAAAGAAGCGACTTTATTAAGAAGGCTCCTATACTGACTGGTTGGGCCGCAGCACAGGAGTGGGAGCTGGTACTGTGACCCCTAGGGGCCCATGTACTTTGGTTTTTAAAGGCAAAATTCAGGAGGCCAAACCTGGTCATGCAGGTAACCAATGAGATTGACACACATACAAAAGATTGCACAGTTATACTAGATAACATGGAGGTGGCCAATGAGGTTAGTTTGTCACATAATGGCTGTTTAAACCCGCCTATAACTTTTGGTTTAAATGACTCACTAATTCAGTGGGTAAGGTGAAGTACGCGCAAAAAGCGGAGTTTACGGTAAGAATACACAAAGGAGGAGTTTAGTGGAGTTTACCATAAGCACGTGAATAAGGTACAGTTTACGGTAAGCTCGGTAAGCTCGAGATGTTGCCAGTAGGAGCCAGTTTACAATCTATCTGTTTTATTGGTCAGTCTGTAACAGAACAATCAAGGTGACTTAGGTTGTTAAGGGGAGGGAACATAGGGCAATTCTGTCCATTCCAGGAACTGGGCTGGTTGGAACCAAGTTCTAGTAAACCTTGATTAAAGGTTTTTCCTCTTCTAAAATCCCTAAAACAAAGGCGAAGCCATGAAAGAAACTGTACCAGCTCAAGTCTCCTCTTAGGACATACTTCAGATCTTAGGGGAGTTCTAGGTTTAGTCTGCTGAGGAACCTCCATTCTGCCTTCCAGAGTGTTTGAACCAGCTTACATTCCTACCATCAGTTTAGTGTGTTTCCATTTAGCCACATCCACCTCCACATCTGTTATTATTTGCTCTCTTGATAATGGCCATTCTAACTGGGGTAAGGGGCATCAAAATGTGGTTTTGGCTTTGATTTGCATTTCTTATATGACCAGTGATGCTGAGCATCCCCCTTCTCTTTCTGAGAAGCCACACTATTACAGGTTTGTAGTGTCTCAACAGAGGCATAGAAAATTATAATATTGTATGCTTTTTGTTGTACATTCACTTCATTTGGCGCTTCCAATGACTCTTAAACTTATAGTAAAGGTTTATACTATTTCCCTTACTGAAAAAAAAACACTGATTTTCAAAAAATATAGGAAAAAGTCCCTTTGTCAGGGGTCCAGGGAATACTAAGGAAGATTCTTTACTGGGAAATTTTATTTGGTTGCTTGTTTGTTACATCACTTAAACACATGTTGAATTTGGGGTTTCCCCACCAAAGCTTCAACAAACCAGAAACTATGTTACCTCATTGGATTTTGCTACAAAAGTTACAAAATATTTTGACATATATTTGATTTGGTGTTTTGGTTTTTTTTTTACTTTTGGAGGGCTAGTGGGCCAGTACTCAGGCTTGAACTGAGGGTCTGGAGCTCTTGCTTAGGTTATTTTACTCAATGCTGTCACTGTGCCACTCGAACCACATCTGCACTTCTGGTTTTTTGCTACTTAATTGAATATAAGAATCTTGAGGATTTATTAGCTTGGGTTGGCATCAAATTGTGATCCTCAGATCCTACCTTCCTGAACATCTAAGATTACAAGAATGAGCCGGAACCTGGATATATTGTGCTCCCTATGAAACCTAAACAATGGCACAGAATTCTGAAGCATGTGTGTATGGTTACGTATTTAAAAATTAGTTAGAAAAATATAGACCTTTATGTGTATGTGTGAATGTGCTGAGGGAAATGAGGATGTATCTGCGGATTTTGAGGAAAGATTTAACCTAGGGCTTTTCACAGATTTAGCTACACTGTACAGAAAGCTTGAGACTAAAAGTGAGGTAAATGATGTCATTATTCCATTTATCTACATCCCTTGCTAACATATGCATATACTGTGGTGTTGTCATGAGTATTTTGTGTATGGGAGCCAGTACTGGGGCTTGAATTCAGGACCTAGATACTGTCCCTTAGCATTTCATGCGATTCTAATACTCTACCATTTGAAGCACAGCTCAGCTTTCTTCATTTACTGTTTAATTGGAGATAGAAGTCTTTTTTGCTGTTGTCTTTGAACTGAGTTTCTCATATCTCAGGGTCCTGAGTAGCTAGTTTTACAGGCCTGAGCTTCCAGTGTTTTAGCTTTTCATTATTACTTTCACAAGCTACATGCTCAAACACATTCCTTGCATTCAAAAATTTCACTGTTCAGGCTGACTGACAAGTTGTGAGGAAACATGGTGGAGTGAATAAGTTACCAAATGGGCCTCTAGCCCCATTAACATCATTCTTGTCAGTAACTTTCCTTTAAGTGAGTGAGTAAGTACATATTTCCACTTTCACTCTGACATTTTAACTGGAACTTATGAAATGTTTTTGATATAACTTTTAAATGTTATCTCCCAAACAGGAGATATTATTTGAATGTTTTGATAATATTTAAGATGGGGGTGGTCTTGTGTGTCTGGATGTCTGTGGACAGAGGCCATCCAGCTGGGCTTCAGGCACAGAACTGATGCTTCCTGTCTGCTGGTTGCAGAGAGGAAGGTTTTCTTCCTGGTCAGGCTTTGAATTGAGATCCTTTCATCTTAAACTTCAAAGTAGCTAGGATAACAAGCATGAACCACCACCAACTGGCTTGTTTTAGAAGCATTAATTGTTTTTCATTCATTGCTTTTTTCCTGGAAGGTTGATCTAGACAGGCTGCTTGTACCTCATGATAAGGTGATTTGAATAATACCCCTTGCCTCTGGCATTTCTGAAACCCATTTCCTCAGTCAAATGAATTTGTTGTAAAGCCAATAGCATTTTCCTTCTTAGATGTTAGGTAGCTTATTTAAATCTCTTATACTTTCATTTGACAAAGCAATCAGGAAGTTTCTGTAAAACCCTACTTCTTGAGAGCATTATAGTTAGAAGGTATAATGTGCACACTTTCATATAGTCTCGCCTTTTATAAACATATGTTACACGATTGGGTGGAAGAATGACTATTGAAATAACTTGACCACTGTAGAATTTTTAAGCTTTAATGCTTATTAACTCAGAGGAGGATTAAAAACATTCAGAATAGTAGAATGTGGCTATTACTCATTTGATGTATGTGGAAAGATGATCAGAATTCTGATTAATAAAATATATCTTCAAATTTCCAGTGGTAGAATGCTATGCTAACTAGGAGGAGACAGTGTAGATGCCAGGGCTTTGAAAGCTGGTAATGCAGCAAAATATCAGGGGCGAACATTTGCTAAGGATACAATTTCCAAGGCTTATACCAAATATATTGAATTAGAATGCTAAGTGATGAATGACAGCACCAAATTTTATTTGTTGGCTTCTTTGTTTTGGAAGTCCTGGGATTTGGACCTAGGGCCTGGGTGCTGTCCTTTAGTTTTTTCCTGAAGGCTAGTGCTCTACCAGTTGAACCACAACTTCATGTCCATATTTCTGGTAGTTAATTGTAAATAAGTCTTACCAAATTTCCTCCTTGGACTTGCTTCAAACCTGATCCTCAGATATCAGCCAAATGAGTAACTAGGATTCCAGTTGTGAGCCACCAGAGCCCAGGTAGAATCACATTTTAAAAGTATTCTTTACTGAATCAGATGTGTTTGACTACTATTGTAGCACTTTGGTTCCAGTGGGTTGTTAGATTTAAACTAAAATCAGAACTTTTCTTCTTGTAACCGGCAGCATCCAATATCTATCTAATTTATACCTATCTTCATTTTGGATCTTTTTCTTCTTTGTACCTTTCCATTCTTAATTCACAAGCAAGCATGTCAGTGCTGTTTTCATTTTCTGAAGCAAATCAGTTCCATTCCCATCAATGGGCGATGTATTTGCTGTCCTTACTGTCTGGAGTACCTGCTCCTAGATAATTACCTGGATGTTGGCTCTCATAACAACATCCCCAATATGAAGTTGTTGCCACAAAATCACCAATTTCATGTCTCTGATTTATAGAAATTATCATTATGATTTCTGGTTTTCTTTACGTCATGAAATTGCTGAGGAGAGAGCCACATTCACTTCTGTTTCTCCAACACCTGTAATAGTGCCTAGTCCTTAGTGCTCAGGGGCCTTACATGGAGATCAGCCTTCCCCAGCTCAATTTATCCTAGCTTCCGGTCAGGACAGCTGTTCAAGCTGAAGGTTAGTGGCTAGTATTCATTCCCTCTCATTCTTTGTGCCTTTTGCTGTTGTTGAGCCAACTTTAGGGCAAAATCAGTGCCTGAGACCTATTTGCTGCTATGGCAAAGATGGCTATGAAATCATAGAAGTTATGACCATTGTATTGTGAAGGTGTGTGAGGACACCAACCCCCACACAATTTCCCCAAAATATGTGTCTCCTTTGCCCAGGAGTGCATTCAACAATTCAACAACCAAACTATCACCCAGTTCTTGATAAACTCAGAGTATGTTTCCATTTCCTTTAAAAAAATTCAAGACATGCCTTTGATGATTTGTCAATGAATTACTGAAATAGAGTATATAATTTTATGTATTTGTAAGTCTTTGACCATCTATCTTGAGCCCTTGCCATATTTCTATGTGTTTGCATCTTGTGAAGGGAAATAATGTTTAATTCAGTATGATCAGAGACTACAGTTTGGAACCTTTTGGAGGGAATGCCAACTTTCCATCTGATGTTCTACAAATTGCCATGTTGGTACAGGAACTGTGTAGACTGTCATAAGATAAGAGGCTTGTCCTGATTTCTACTGACTTTCCTCTGGGGTCAGGGGGTGTGATCCCACTGCCTATGTGTTTATTTGCTACACTGGAGGGACCAGACCTCCTCTGAAAATCTACGACTTGGTTGTAAGAGATACTAAATCTCATAACCCAGCTTCCCACATCACTAGGATTACAGGACTGAGTCTCATGGACTCAACTTTTTTATACATACTATATTCAATTTCATTACATTCACTTTCATTTTATTCACATAATAGACAGATATATACAAATATATGTATATGTTTATTCATCTATTTATAATCTGTGTTATATATAGAAACACACAAATATATTCTTATAATTATAATCAAATTATATCACTACTTTCCCCAATAATATTTACACTAATATTTTGTGCAAAAAAATCAAGTTTAAAATTTAAATGCCATTGTAGTTGGAAAAATCATATTCAGTCTTATATACTATGTAATATACTATATATAACATCAAGAATATAACATGTATTTACATATAACTGATTTAAATGTGGAGGATTTTTTCTTCCTGATTTTGTATTTGTTCATCTATGTAAACCTTCTTTTTCCTATTATGGCTTTTGCTTTCCATTATACATATTTTCTATATATTTTCAGCCCTAAGTAGACTTTTTTATAATATTGGAGCCAAATTTTTCTTCCATATTTGTCCAAAGCACAATGAAGTTGTTTTCAAATTCGAACTCACTGTTGGAAGAGAGCCCACATACCACTATAAGTATTGTGGCATTTGTCGCATTTGACAGGATAGCCTTCTAGGACATCTGATCTTCTATGTACTAGACCTTTTATAGCCACCTTATGACCCCATGCAGGCATGGCCTGGCTTCCTTGCCACTCCCTGTGCATTTAACATTTCCCATTATATCCAGTAGGCTCTCTAATACAGCCCCCTGTCTCTCTGTGTTCCCCCCCAGAACACATATGCACAATGTTTCAGATTGTAGGATTAAAAAGAAATATATTTAGGATTCATGAATTTTAGAATATGTCAAAAACATTATTTTAATAAAGTTAAAAAATAAATAGGGTGAACCTTTTACATCAGGACATAAAGAAAAAAAAAGGATTGTCTCAGGAAAAGGAGAAGGAATCAGAAAATCTCCCACAGAGTCCTCAAAGAGATCTACTTCCTCATTAAAGACAGGATTTTCTTCCTGAGTCCAGGTAGAGACAGATTCTAATTTCTCAATTGGAAATTGAATCCCCTGCAAGAGGTCAGATTGGTCTGGGTATTGTGAGGAAAGATTCCCTTTCCTCAACTGAATCTAGATTTTGGACCTCACTCATTGGTTTTCCTGAACATAGACTGGGGTCATTTTCCATTAGCACACATTTACCCTGCACACCAAGAAGTGTTTTTTTGACTGGCTTGGTGGCGATCTAGTTGGATTGTGAACATCAATGGAAGACATTCTGGATTGTCTTCATCCTTGGTGTTATGTGCAGGTACACCTGCATCACATGTGGGGTTCAGAACCAGTGGGATGTCCACAGGACTCAAAACCTACTTGGGCCTTTCTACAAATTGAAAAAAAATCCTCTATGTTCACATGCTTTCTGGAGATCTTCCAATCTCAATCAGTCACCTTTGACGACATCAATGATGGGTTCTTTATCTGGAGCTCTGCAGGAGCTGCTTTACGGTGATGCAAACCTGAGAATGTAAATAGGTACAGAAATCTTAGAGTAGACCCTAGAAGTTAAGGTGTGACTAAACTTCTGAGGATTTAATGGGAGAAGCTGTAGAATTTGAGGTTGGATTGAACACTGATTAGAATGTAGGGTGTTTCAAATGAGTGGCTACTTCCAAGTTCTTTCAAAAGGAGAACAGATTATACCTGGCATAGAATATCCATAAAAGGACATTTTGCCAAACTGAGGAGTACTAAGGTCTCATGACCAATTGGGCCCATCCCTAGAGACCCAGGTTCCATCCCTCCTCACGAGCCCTGAGGCATCTAAACAAGTTCTTCCTCTTTTTCTTGGTATCATGGGTCATGGGTTCCTCCAGCTGGTCCAGAAGAATATATAAGCAGAAGAGCAGGTCTGAAGAGACCATGTTGATCTTGACATTCTGTGTAAGTTCTTTCAGGGTGTCATGGTTCTTAGGCACATAGAAATCATCAGGGTAGAAGTCCATCCACATAGGGAGGATAGAATAAACAATGCTGTGGGAAGATTAGTGAAAAGGAAAATGAGAGCCCACCCTCTCCATCCTGAACCTTGTACTATAGACTCTTTCTGGCAAGACTTGCATGTTGGGAAGTGGGAAGAGACTCCTGCAAGCAGGATGCTCCTCACAACCCACTTCTAGAAATTTCTCAAATATAATCTTAAAAATTTCTCCCTGTGATAAGAAGAGAAAGTTGTTTCCCCAATGGATCTGACTTGTTATATACAGCCCTCCCTGGCATCCATGAGAATCCAAAACTACAACCACATCCACAACTGTGTAATCTGCTATCCGCTGATGTGCCAAACCTCAACCCTCTGATGAAAATAACAACTGGTGTGCAAAGAAGAAAATTGACTTTGATTCAGAAACGTCAAAGGTACCAAGTTTCAAAGGACAAAATTTCTCTTTGTGCCAATGTCCACTTACTTTTTCACTTGTTCATCTTCCTCCCAGTTATGGTAGAAAGATCTGTACCAATGGGAGAAAGAAGTTAACTCTTTGCTTCTCCTTTTCTGAACAAGACACACATGGGACTGTCTAAGTCACAAATGGTAATGTAAACATGAAATGTCATGTCAAAACCAGCTTTACAATGTCGGTGGGGGGGGAGGGGGGTATAATTGGGTGGGGGAGGGGGAGGCTGGGAAGGGAGGTGAAGGGTAAACAAAGGAGGAGGCTGCAATGCTTGGTAAGAAATGTATGCATTATCCTGCCCATGTAATTGTAGCCCCTCTGTACAGTATGTTCTCAAATAAAATAAAATAATATTAAAAAATAAAAAATAAAAAAATGAATAAAAACTTTTTAAAAAAGTGAAGATATGTCTATACAATTTCATGGAAATACTGTGAGTGTGCTTATATACATCTTTCCAAATAACTGCGGAATGGCTCATGCCTCTAACCCTAGCAATCAGGAAGGTGAGATCTGAGGATCAGATTGAAATCAGTTTGAACCCAGTCTAGTTTGTAAAATCTAAAGACACATCTTCATTTAACCAGCCAAAGGCCAGAACTAGACTTGGGGCTCAATTGTTAGAGTGCTACGAATGTTACAGAACTCAGGCCCCAAATTCAAATTCAAGTTTCATCCTTTCTTCTGTCTATATTCCTTCAAAGGCCTCCAAGATAGTGATTTCCTAGATGAGGGTGGAGGTTGGATGAGACCGGCTCATTCTTTTAATCCTATTCTTTCAGCAAGAAAATCATTAAGGCTCCACTAGCTTATGAGGCAAATGAAATGTTCTGGCAGCCCAGTCCTAAGGAATTAGTCGAAGACTGCTCTTCTTTGTCTCAAGCCAAGCTCCTTTGATAAGACCCCAGTGATACAGTCTCAGAGAGGTACCAATTATTCCAATATTCTGGAGGGGGTCTCATCAGTCTTGGGTTTGAAGGAGGAAATCTCACTTTTTTTTGTCAGTCGTGGGGCTTGAACTCTGGGTTTGGATGTTATCCCTCAGCCTTCAACTCAATGTGAGCACTCTACCAGTTGAGCCACAGCACCACTTCCGGTTTTCTAGTGGTTTACTGGAGATGAGTCACATGGACTTTCCTGTCCAGGCTGGCTTTGAACCTTGATCCTCAGATCTCAGCATCCTGAGTAGCTAGGATTACAGGTGTGGGCCACCGGCACCCGGCTAAGGAATACTCACTTTTTAAACAGAATATCCAGCAACTGCTCTATTGTCCCCGCTTTCTATAGTGGTGGAGGAAGTTTCCAACATAGAAGAGATCAGCTTTCTGGTAGGCAGGGACCAGGTCCATTTCCAGAATTTCCAGCAAACCTGAGTCCAGGCACCATATATTATAAGGCATATTCAGGGTTTGGGCTGACTCATTGTCACACTGGGGTTGTAAAAAAGAATGGATCTTTGAAACATGGAAATGGGAGTACACTTAAATTGAGTAATTGTAATAGACTGGATTGAAAGCTACACAGTAAATATTTTCTCAGTCTACTCATATAAAAGCACACAAGAAGAAGGTTCTAGTGTGGGCTAGGATGAGATTAAATAGGTTTCCTGTCATAGTTTTACCTTGCCGGAGTTGCCTTGGTTTCTTCTTATAACAAGGCCTG
The DNA here is from genome assembly GCF_024711535.1 of Dipodomys merriami. NCBI lineage: Eukaryota > Metazoa > Chordata > Mammalia > Rodentia > Heteromyidae > Dipodomys > Dipodomys merriami. Next base: position 11,518,448 of record NW_027206024.1, read on the forward strand.
AGACATTGGTTTCGTGGTTTAGCACTGATCCATTGTCTGCAGCATCGAGTGAGGCACACACCACTCATGCCTGAGACCTGAATCTCTTGAACTTTGAAAACAATACAGGAGCATCTTTCTTGTTCCTGAGCCACAGGCCAAGTGAGCTGGCTTGAGTTGACTTTTAGTTATAGTTGCTTGGCTCTCAGAGTTCCATATTCTATTCCATTATGAGGGAGGTAGAGTCATATCTCAGAGCCTAATCATCTAAGCTGCTTGCTCACATAAGACCATCCCAAAGACAAACTGTAGACTGAAATCTCCCTTCCTACTTCACTCTATACACATGTGGATATTGTCAAATCCCAACATTATCAGCTAGGCCTAGATAAAGTCATGGTCTCAGTCTCAAAAAGCCCTTCCTAGCTCAGATCCCACCCTTATTTGTCACTATTCTTCTCATCCTGCACAAATCATTTTGCCTCTCAGGGCCCTCTCAGCCTGCCATGTGTTTCTTGCATGTATTATTGACATCCACTTACTAGGACATTGTTAGGTTTTTTGTTTCCTATTTTTCTGTTTGCTCTTGAAGGCTCTGTGTGCTGTCAGCTGGAAAAAAGGTAAGTACCTAGAGGTGGGAAAATAAAAAAAGTATTGAAAAACAAACATTATACATGTAGTCAAACATTTTGTAAGACAGAAGAGCATTTTTGAAACTTTTATTATATTTTATGAATGAGGGGAAGGGGAGAAGGGAAGAGGTGCTGCGTTGTCTTCTCATAATTTAATGGTTATTATTTTAAAATACTATATTTGAAGGAATGTAATATTTAAAGATAAAAACTGTACTCCTGTTCTGTTTATAAGCTAGGCATTTATAAAGCATTCCTCACTAAAGTCTTGTCGTTTGTGTCCCATGAACTGTCCTCCTCCTTCAAAATAATCAAGGAAAACCCTTCACAAATAAGTGGGATGTTGTCCAATATCTGGATAAGAATTTAAGAGACAATATTGCCTGCCATTTTGTGCATGTACTTGTGTGTGTGTGTGTGTGTGTGTGTGTGTGTGTGTGTGTGTGTGTGTGTATGTGGGTGAACGTGTGTCTGTGCATAAAGGTGTTTTAAGATTTGAGCAAGGACTATATGACAATCCCGAGGATCTTTCCCTTCACTGTAGTGCTCTACCAATTGTGCCAAAGTTCCACTGCAAGTTTTTGTAGTGAACTGGAGAGGAGAGAGCCTCCAAAACCTGGTGATAAACATTGTTACTGGAGGTAGTGGGGTTGCATGTTTCAGTCCAGCTTCACAACACTCAATATCATAAAACAACAACAGCAAAACCTAATATCAAAATACAATAATAAGATGTAATTAGAATAAAATTTAGTGATATAGTCTGTTAGCATAACTTTCATGAAACCTTGGTTGTAATGATTTAACAACACAAAACCAAATAAATTAGATAATTTCAGTAAATTCTATAAATTTTTTAATTCCATCTTAATAACGGAACAAGAAAACATTCATACTCATAAGGAGAATGTAAAAATGATAAAAGATGGCAGATTATGAAATAGGAACTTCTACACTGCAGGAAAATTATTGTCATGGTTAATATATGGTGGTATTATAATGGTGAATATATGATAATGTTCTTCAGAACAGCAATAGATAAATATATATTTACTGCACATAGTTTAACTTGTCTATCTCTATCAACTTCCAGTCTTCAAGTGCACATTATCAATGTATTCATGTTTATGGTATATTCCAAAAAAATAACTATCAGAGGCAGGAGTTACCAAAATATATTACCTTCAAAGTGTTAGGAGATAAACTTGCTAATTATATTGACTATTTTATATATTAAGCATGTAGTCTGTTATCATTGTATCTCTAAGTATGTACAAACACTACTTCAAAGTGAAACGAAATACAACAAGGTTTTGAAGGCATATGCCTGTAAAGCTAGCTATTTGGGACATCACTTCAAGACCAGTGTAGTTTTACCTGCAATGCTCCACAACCCCTGGCTCTGTGTGATGGAATACGTCTATCATACCATGTCCATTGGGAGCTTAGAGCAGGAGGATTTCAATTCCATGCCATACTGGGCAAGAACTTCCACATGGCTCCATCTCAAGCAAAGAAGGTTCAACACTCCCCCACCTAAGTGAAAATAAAAATAAGAGCATTGTAGTATAAGAAACAAACAATATTAAAACATGCCAATACAAACCATCATGAACAACACACACCTAGTGTTTGTTTCTCATACCTGTAATCCTAACTATAGCTAGGATTATATATGTGAGCCAGAGGCACTAGGCAGTTCATTATTTTAAAAATTACTATTTGAGTGTCTGCTTTGACTCCGAGGTCTTTGATCCATTTGGAGTTGATTCTGGTGCAAGGATCTAGCTTTAGTCTTCTACAAGTAGATAAGCAAATTTGCCAGCACCATTTACTGAAAAGGCTGTCTTTCTTCCATTCTATTTTTCTAGCTCCATTATAGAAGATTAGATGGCTATAGGTCTGTAGGTTCATTTCTGGGATATCAATTCTATTCCATTAGAACTGAGGTCTGTTCTTGTGCCAGAACAAAGCTGTTTTGATTACTATGGCTTTGTAGTAGAGTTTGAAATTTGGTATTGATGTTCCTCTAGCACTGTTCATTCTATTAAGGATCATTTTTGCTATTCGGTGTCTTTTATTGTTCCATATGAATTTTTGGACTGCTTCTTCTATTCCCTTGCAGAATGAGTTTGGAATAATGATAGTTATCGCATTGAATTTGTAGATAGCCTTGGGAAGTATTGACATTTTCACGATGTTGATCCTAATCCAGGAGAATGGGAAGTTTTGCCACTTTCTAAGTTCTGTTTTGATTTCCGTTTTCAGGTTTTTAAAGTTTTCATCATAGAGGTACTTAGAGGGTAATGAGAAAATATGAAGCTAGAGATCCTTTCAGATTATCCCACCCACTCTTCTATTACTTTAAGCAAAAAACAAAACAAAGGAAAGCAAACAAAATAGACTTTATGGTTAATTAAGCTGCTATTAAAGATTCCAGGCAGAATTATACAGCTAAACGATGAGTTAGTACATATGTTTTGTCAATACTGAACTTACATGTGTCACAAAAATATCCATGGATTTATAACTAGAAATTTTGAAGTGTTAAGTATATTAATTAGGTGAGTTTCATAAGATAGCCAATGAATAGAACACCGCACGGAATTCAGTCTGGTAAAGTAGTTTATTTACTGAACTGCTGCCCATGCCATACATGGTTGAAAGGCATGTACAAAAAATAGGGTAGGAGTTCCGGGAAGATGGAGGAGGAGAAGCTGGCTAAACAAGCTCTTACATAGAAAGCAGTTTTAGTGTTCCAGGAAACAGTCCTAAGCCAGAGAATCACACCAAGTGTGCCATCACAGGACAGAGAGTTAGGCCAGAGAGGGAAAATCCAGGCAAGGAGACAGATCTGACCATTTGCCAGCAGCTGCGGCTGCAGCCGCAGTAGCAGTGGCTGTTGCCACCATACCGGTAATACAGAGAGTCCGGGACAAACGCGCAAAATATGGCAGGCAAGCAGATTCTACACAACACCAGCAAGAACTGACAAGGAGCAGACATCTTCATTCTGAAATTTGTAGACAGAGAGGACCCAGGAACTAAGACTCCAGCGTTAGTAGAAGCCTGACATCCTCACTTCTTCTGAGGGAGCAGAGGAGGGAAGGCCACCTCTCCAGATCCCCACTACAAGAGATCTCCATATTTGATACTGACAAAGGTATGGATGAGCAGCTAGCTCCAACTCAGGCCTTGGAAGGAAACAAGAGTCATTTAGCAGGTCACAGAAACCTCACCTGACCTGCCAGTCTTAGCTCTACCCAGGGAAAATTCTCCCAGCCTGGCTGAGCAAGCTCCGCCAGACCCAGGAGTGGATTTCTTCCCTGGGTAAACTGAACCAGAGGCTACCCCTCCCTACAGCATCCTTGACAACCAATTGAAATTCAGTAGACATAAACCCTGAGAATGGCTCCAGGCTGGGCTCTGTAAGTATCTCAGGAGCTAACTCCTCAGGGAAAAGTTGCTGTTTGCTGAAAGGACTCAACTCTACCCAGAACCTAGCGTCATCACAGCATCTTCATACTAGAGGAAACAGCCATCTCCCTCTTTTGAGATACTCAAAGCAGATCTCCCTCCCATTGAACTAACTTGGGAGGGAATCACAAAATCCTAGGTAAAGCAGAGAACTTTCTGCCTACTCAAACAAACTGACTTAAGAAACCATCTAAGCCACAGGAAAATCAAACACCACAAGCATACCAGAGACTCCAACAAGAGACTAGTTACATACAAAAGGGAGATACAGGATATTCCCATTCCCCCCAAAAAAAAAATCAAAGAGCATTTTTTGTACCTTTATAAAAAAATTTAATTTTTTTAAATTTTAATTTTTAACATTAAAAAATTTTGTTTTCTATTAACTTTTTTTCTTCCTCTTATAACATTATTTTAAGGGTATATGTGTGTGTACTTTTTTTTCTTTATAAAAATTTGATTTTGTTTAGCTCTACTGACCTTTCAACCCTTTTTTTCTTTCCTTCTCATTCTTTTCACTTTTTCTTCTCTTTCATTCTTCTTTGCATGACTTAGTTGCTGTTCTGCTCATCTTCAGATAAACCCATAGTAGATTATTAGACTTTAACTCCCTGTTGTGTATACATTCAATCCAGAAATTTATTACTCAATTTAAAACCTCTTACACATAAATTCCTTAATAGAAGTACTACCTCTTTATACCTATATAATATTTCAAGCATTTTTATTTTTGAGTTTTACATGTCTCCTTTCTATCCTATCACAGTCATCTCTGAATATCACATATTCATTTTGCATAATTTATAAATGTTGCACTTTTTAATTTTTGTTTTTCTATTTTTTCTTGTCTTTTTTCTTTCTCTTTCTTCTTTTCCTCTCTCTCTCTTTATTATCATTCTATCCAACCTATTTCCCGCTTTGAGATTAGGACTTAGTTAAGTTAACTCTCCCTCGGACTTTCCACATCACTCTATTTTTATTTTTAACCACATTTCTTCCTAAACCTAATAATTTCTGTTTGCCAAATACTTCTTTGCTGTTCGTAGCCCATTAATATATAGTTGATTGATGTTGAACAGCTATATCTGTTTAGCTAGATTGTATCTGCAGACTTTTGACTGTGAAACTACAGGCTTTGGTTGATGCTTACCTTAAAATAGTGTGCTAGCACAAAACTGGTTTTACTTTCATCCTAAATGGGCAGAGTAAGCCGGAAAAAAAAAAACAAGAAAAATGGCAAGTCCAGTTATCTCAACTCCCACTCATAATAATCACGGGAGAGAGCAGATAGTGAATAATCCATTGGAAAATTCCCAAAAAGCTCAACAAACACTACTGGTAAACATGATAAATGAAAAGATTGAAAACCTGCAAAGGACTCTGTATGAGCGTGATAGGGAGAGAGGAGGTCAAACAAAGGTCAATACAGGAATATCATGAGCATGAGGAAGCTACTCAAAGATTGATAAAGTAAAGGCGTGAGCAGGCTGAGAACATTCAAAGAGAAAGTCAAGAATGGCGTGAGTAGGCTGAGAATACTCAAAGAGAACTACAGGAATTGCGTGAACATGAGGAGTACTAATCAAAGAGTAATACAGGAATTGAGAGAGCGGGATGAGAATACAGAAAGATCACTAAAGCCATTCATGGAATCCATAAACAGCTGAAAGAAGGCAGGGAGACCACAAAGGGAACGCTGAATGGAACCAAACAGAAGGAATGGGAGTTCAAAGAAACCATAACCAATGAACTAAGTGATTTGTGAAAAAACACTGAACACCAAATTAAGGAAGTAAAGAAGTTCATATAAGATCTAAAACAAAGCTCCAACAAAAAATTTGAAGCCATCAAAGCTGAACAACTCGAAGGAAAAGAAAAAAACAAAGTAGAAAGTCTTGATAATAGGGTTAGACTATACAGAAGATCAAATTTCGGGGATTGAACACAGCCTAGATATTGTAGAGAAAGAACATACAACAATCCAAGAAATATGATAGATCTATTCAACACTTGGAAGACACCATCAGAAGGCCTAATCTGAGGAAAATGGATATAGAGGAGCACCTAAAGGCAGAAATTAATGGTCTAGCAAATTTGTTTCACAAGATCCTAGCAGAGAACTTCCCAAACATGCAAAAAGATAAGCCTATTCATATACAAGAAGCTTTTAGAACTCCAAATAGACCAGACGAGAATAGCACATCCCACCATCACATTATAATCCACACAGGATCAATTCAGACCAAGGAAAACATCCTTAAAGCTCTCAAGAAGAAAAGATCAATAGCCTATAAAGCGAAACCAATTAGAATCACCTCAGATGTCTCAGCGGTGACAAGAGCCTGGAATGAGGTATGCAGGCCCTAAAGACAAACAACTATCAAGTAAGAATTCTGTACCCTGCTAAACTCTCCTTCATAACGAAGGTGAAATAAAAAAACTTCCATAGTAAAGAAAAATTGAAACATATCTCCACCAAACCAGCCCTACAAAAATTCTTAAATGAATTAAAATACAAAAAAAACCATAGTAAGTATCAACAAAACAAAGAGTTGGTTCTTCGAATAAATTAACAAAATTGATATACTCTTAGCCAATCCTTATCAGAAAAACAAGAGAACACACCCAAATAAATAAACTCAGAGATGAGAATGGAAACATCACCACGGAAACAACCAAGATGCAGAACATTATAAGGGAATACTTCTCAAAACTTTATGTTAATAATTTTGAGAACTTGACAGAAATGGACCTTTTCCTAGCAAATATCGAAATGCCAAAACAAAACCAAGATGAGTTAAACCATGTTAACAGGCCCATATCAAGAATTGAAATAGAAACAGCAATAAGAGACCTCCCACCTAAGAAAAGCCCAGGAGCAGATGGTTTTACAGTGGAATTCTACAAGGCCTTCAAAGCAGAGGTCACACCCATACTCCTCCAACTTTTCAGTGAAATTAAAAGAGAAAGTTCACTACCAAACTCATTCTATGAAGGCCTCATAACCCTCATCCCAAAACCAGGCAGGGACTCATCAAAGAAAGAAAACTATAGACCCATTTTTTTTATGAACATTGATGCAAAACTTCTCAACAAAATTTTGGCCAATCGACTTCAACAATTCATCCAAAAAATCATACACCAAGATCAAACTGGATTCATTTCAAGGATGCAAAACTAGTTCAACATACGCAAATGAATTAATATAATTCATCGCATCAACAGGAGCAAGGATAAGAACCACATGGTTATCTCAATAAATGCAGAAAAAGCACTTAACATGATCCAACACTCCTTTATGATGAAGGTTCTGGAAAAATTAGTAATCCATGGGACATTCCTCAATACACTAAAGGCTATATATGACAAACCTACAGCCAGCACTATACTTAATGGTGAAAATCTAAAGCCATTGCCTCTTAACTCGGGAAGGAGACAAGGATATCCACTCTCTCCACTTCTCTTCAATCTACTATTGGAATGCCTATCTACAGCAATAAGACAAGATGCAAACATAAAGCGGATCCGAGTAGGGAAAGAAGAAGTAAAACTCTCCCACTTTGCAGATGACAGGATCTTCTATTTAAAGAATCCCATAGACTCCACTCCCAATTACTCAAGCTGATTTAAAACTTTGGCAAAGTAGTAGGGTATAAAATTAACCCGCAAAAACCAATGGCTTCTCTACATGCCAAAAATGAGAAAAGTGTAGCTGAAATTAGGAAAGCAACTCCATTCAGAATAGTCCCACAAAAAATAAAATACCTAGGAAGTAACTTAACCATAGAAGTGAAGGACCTCTATGATGAAAAGTTTAAAAACTTGAGAAAGGAAATCAAAACAGAACTTAGAAAGTGGCAAAAACTCCCATGCTCCTGGATTGAAAGGATCAGCATGGTGAAATGCCAAAGGCTATCTACAAATTCAATGCGATACATATCAATATTCCAATATTATTCTTCAAGGAAATAGAAGAGTCAATCCAAAAGTCCATATGGAATAATAAAAGACCCTGAATAGCAAAAACGATCCTAAACAGAAAGAACAGTGCTGGAAGAATAGCAATACCAAATTTCAAACTCTACTATAAAGCCATAATAATCAAAACAGTACTGGTACAGGAACAGACCTCAGAGCCAATGGAATAGTAAGGCAAGCAAATCCCAAATTATTCATTGAGGAGATGAGTTGAAATTCATCATTTTACACACTAATACTCTTTCCTCAACAAAACCAGAGGATTTAAAATAACTAATATTTTTATGTTAATGGGTACAAATGTGCACGAATTTTCTAGAAATAAAATGATCACTCATGAAACCTTACTGGTACTTCAAAAAATGCTTTCCAATTAGAGGAATAATCTTCACACTTTTTCACACAATGTGAATCTGCCTGGTAACAGAACCCCAAGCAAGACTAAGGCAGCTAATAGCTATCTAATTTTTGTTGTCTTTTTGCAATACTGCTTTCTTATCATATTGATTAGTATAAATTCTATGACCAGTATAAAATCACATTTGTTATAAAAGTTACTAGGTGGGAAATTCATGGATGAGATGGTGTGGTGTTTCTGATAGAGCCCTGTCTGGTTCAAAGGAGGAGTTGGTACTGGCAGAGCATCTGTTGTGGAGTTGGGCAAGGCTTTGACGGTGAAAGCATCTGTGTAGGGATTTGAGACAGCAGGGAGGGGACAGGAAGGACTAGATTGTTAAGGACAGGGTCTCTTGTGGAGTAGGTGGGACTTTAGGATGGAGGCTGGCAGGTGGATGGGATTTCTGTGGAAGAACGTGGGGTCACTGGGGAGGAGGCTCTTTGGGGCAAAGCTTTGAGAAGGAAGAACAAGGCTACAAGGGAGGTGGTTACTTAGAGGAAGGTTTCTGGTGGAGTACTGTGAGCCCTTTTGGGATATGTAGGGTGGGGTTTCCCATAAGGCAGGGAAGGGCATGGAGACAAGAGGCTGACAGAAGGTGGTGTTTCTGGTGCCAGAATGTGGAGCTATGAGGGAGAGGCTTTTCAGGGTCTGGTTTGAGAGGGCAGAGCGGTGCTAGGAAGAAGTAGGCTAGTAAGGGCAGGGGATTCTGGTGGATAATGGCAGGCCTTTGGGAAGTGTGTGAGGGTGGAGGTAGTTTTCTGGCAGAACAGGATGTAGTCATAATGTATGGAGGATTTTTTCAGGACCAGGGCTTTGTGAGAGCAGGGATAGGATCCAGTGGACTAGACTAGTTAGGATGGGCTTTCTGTTGTAGCCAGTCACCACTTTGAAAAAAGGAGTAAGTTTGGGTGGGGATTTCAGTGTTGCAAGGAAGGAAAAGGACTTTGGACAGGGTTTCCAGTATGGCAAGGCAACCTTCAAAAAGGGACTTCAGTGGGACAGGGATTAACAGTTGAGTTTGGTGAGGCTTCCAGATGGAGGCCAACTGTTGCATTGGCTTACAGTGAAGCAATGTGGGTGTTGAGAGATGAGATAGTGTGGTGGGCATTTTCTAGTGAGGGTTTTCTAGAGCAGGTCAGGGCTTGGAGCCATGGGGCTAATTGAAGGAGGGCTTTGAGAAGGAGTGGAAGGTCTACAAAGGTGTAGGATAATTATGGGCAAGGTATCTGGTGGAGTAGGGTGTGGATCTGAGGGAGGATGCAATAGGGGGTGGGATTATCTGGGGAGCAATACAGGGCATTGAGAGAGTAGATATGGAAGGTGGAGAGGTTTGTGGTGAAGCAGGGCTGGTTTTCCAGGTAGGAGATGGGCTGTGTGAGAAGCTTCTAGCCAAGCAAGGGGGGGGGGCTTCAAGAACAATTATAGGGAGGTGGAGGGTTTTGGTGTAGCATGATGGGCTTTGTGGGAAGAGGTAGTTTCAAGGCCGAGTTTGAGAGGTTAGGCCACTGAGAAGTAGACTACTTATGGGCAGAGTTTCTGATGAAACCAGGAGTGGCTGGAGGGAGAACTCTGGTTGGGGTGGGGTAGGGAAGGGAGGAGCTTGGAGGTACTAGGATATGGGAGCAATGGGACTATGAGTGACTAGAGTAGTTAGGAGTGGGGAATCTGGTGGATGAAGTGAGGATTTGAGGGATGAGCCTGATGTAGACGGGGTGCTTGGTGCAGCAAGTTGGGACATAGGAGGAGATATGAATGTGGCCTGGTTTCTGGTGGTGCAGAGCAGGGATTCCAGGAAGGAGTGTAGAAGAAAGCTTTCCCTATAGCAGAGGAGGGCTTTCAGGAAGGAGTCTGGCTGCAATCAGACCTTTGAAAATTTATAGTAGGACTACTAGGGGATAGGTTAGTTAAGGATGGGATTTTAAGGAAGAGGCTGACTGGAAGTGGGTTTCCAGTGGATCCAGTCAATTTCTATGGGAAGGGGAAATAGGAAAGGGGCAAGAGAGTGAAGAGTGAGGCTACAAAAAATAAACAGTTACTCTTAATAGGATCACCATTTTCTGTCAGTTTAGAATTATATTCCTTTTATGTATGCGAGAGATATTGGAGAAAGTAACCAGGCAATAATTCCTTCCTAGTGAAATTTTTCTTTATTCCAGTTCAGTGAAAATAAAATCACATCAGGTTCAGAGGCACAAAGTAGACTAAGACACAGGAAGCACTGGACTTGGTTGCCAAGCACAACCTTTAAGGATCACAAATAAAAATTTTAAATGACTCAATTGGTCATAATGGACACTCTATTGTCTTAAAACTGTGAATGAATAGAACTTTTACTCTGATCATTTTAGAAATCCTAAAAGTAAGTAAGTAGTAATGTTTTAACTTTATATAATATTGGCAAGTATACTAAAAATAATTAAGAAAATATAAATTTGTATGCAGAATGTTTGTTCTCCATAATCAATTTTAATGTAAAAGAATTTAAAACTAGAAAATTACCATATAGTGAGATTGCATCATGGTTTCCTTTCAGTTATCAAAATGGTGTCTTAAGCAATGTGTCTTTATCATTGGATACATCGATGTTAAAACATATCTAAGAATGTGAAGCACTACTATACAGACCCTGAAGAAACTCAGAAGGATCTATGAAATGATGTTGGAATAAAATTAATGACTAATTACATTAGGAACTGATCTTCACTAGGCCCATAATTATTTTGAGAAGAAAAGTCTACATTGAAAAATAAACAAAACAATGAAAAGGAATCAGGCAGGCAAACCTTGAGGTAAACATTATCCAATGAACAACATCTATTGAGGCATGATCACAAGCTTCTTTTACCTGTTACAGTTACTGATGTATGTTCTTCCCTAATGCCAAATAACAAAGACATGAAAATGCAGTAATAATTTTCAAGGCATTAGAGTTTACAGGAAGAATTCAATGAATGTATTGCTAGAAAGTAAAGATACATGTCTGAGATAAAGATTGAAGAAAATATCCCCAGTTTCTGGCCCTTCGAGTTGAGAGGGGTACAACTCAAAGCACAAGGAGAATAGACAGAAGTACAGTAGTGCATTCCAGTAGTTCCCAAGATGCAATGATGAATGAAACAGCGGAGAAAATCAACATGACCATCACTGGACTTAGCACTGGAGAGAAGAGAGAATAACAGTGAAAATCCAAGGAGAATTACAAAGGATGCCCTACCATATTTGGCAGTAGAGTGCATGGCATTGTGGTCTAAAATATGTGGAGATATTATGGGAAACTACTTGTGCTCAAATGGTGCCATGAGAAGTGATAAACTTAAGATTTACAGGACATTGAATAATCATAAAGATCTTGCTTCAGTAGTGCAGAGTTAAACCTTGATAAATTCTATTTTGAAACACCTAACACACTACAAAACGAAGACCATTCAAATTATATATAAATGGCTTGACTGCAACAATAGAGTTCAAAAAAATCAAATCATATAATGTGGATGCAAAAGGGAAACATTATTAAAGTAATCTGTAAACAACACACATTTTAGGTGAATAGTCCTGATTATAAAAGATTTGTTTTCCTTACGGATTTTGGATGCACAAAAACAACAAAAACAAAACAAAACAAAACAAAGCAAATGACACTTGGCAATAGAGGTGGATGCCAGTATCTCATCTCATGAGGCTGATATTGGAAGATCATGATTCACAGATGGCTGGGGTAGCAATCCACGAAACATTTATGTTCAATTGTTCAAGCAAACAGAGTGAAAGCTTGGTTCAAATATTACAGACTCAGTCAGTCTCTCTCTCTCTCTCTCTCTCTCTCTCTCTCTCTCTCTCTCACACACACACACACACACACACACACACACACACACACACACACACACACACACACACACGGAATGAGAGAGGAAGAGGGAGAGAAAAAAAAGGAATATTACGTGCTTAAAAAGTGAACCTATCTGCAGGACTATCCTAAGCATATTTTAATTAATAAAAAATGAGGGAAACCATAGAGCCTATGTTTCTTAGAGTCTGGTTTCCTTCACATAATATGATTTTTTCCAAGACTTTCCATTTTTTTAAGAAAGGGGCTGTGTCATTCTTTCCGATAGAAGCATGAAATTCCATTGTGGATATATATCACATTTTCTTTTGTTTTTTGAGGGTGGAGGGTCCGGTCGTGGGGCGTGAACTTTGGGCCAAGGTGCTGTCCCTCAGCTCTTCAGCTCAAGGGCTATCACTTGAGCCACAGCAGAATTTCCAGCTTTTTTCTTTTTGCTTATGTGCTGCTGAGGAATCGAACCCAGGGCGTCATGCATGCAAGGCAAGCACTCTACCACTGAGACACCTTCCCAGCACCACATTTTCTTGATACATTCATCTATTGAGGGGCATCTGGCTTGGTTCCATATCTTAACTATGGTTGTAATGCTGCAAAAAACAAAGTTGTGCTTGTAGTTTTAGTGTGTTTTAGCTCGAGATCATTTAGACAAATGCCCAGGAATGGGATTGCTGGCTCCAGAGTTATGTACATTTGACCATACAAAATGATGCTAATTGAAATGAACTCCAAGACATGGAAACAACAAGTCTTTTTTTTTCAGATGTCAACCTTGATGTCGGTAAAGTAGTGTATCTAGATCTTATTTTATTTCATTTGTCTTTTGCCATTGGCTTATCCCTGGCAATTTCTGTCTTGATTCTGGTACCTTCCATCTTGTATATACATTATCTGATTTGGAGAAGGAAAGGGAAATAACATAATAATAAAAAAAGTACCAAGAGTGACCCATTGCAACAATGATATTCACAAGACACTATATTGGCCATGAACTTAACAACTTTGGGGTCAGAGGAGGTGGGGTGGTCAAAGAGATAGGAGGACAACAATAGAGTGGGTAACTATTCAACAAGTATATACCTTACTCATGTAACTGTAACCATTCTGTACATTACCTTTAAATAAAATAAAAATTTTAAAAGTGAGTCTACCCTAGGAAAAATATCCTTTTCAAAATAATACATCGGTAACTGTACTTGTGAAGGATTCTAGAGTCAAGCTGTTAGAGCCTGGAAAGGGATAGATTGAGAAGCCATCTCAAACAGCAATCAAAAGGCTGAGAGCTCTGCTCTGGAAAGGTCAAACAGTCAAGAGAAGACAGGGGTATGCTTTATTACCTCAAGAATATTTAAGTTAGATCTGTTGGACACTAAAAGTTTAAGAATTTGGAGACAAGATGGATGTCTGTGCTATGGTTGTAATGACTATTGCTCCCTTCTGCTCCCTAACAATAAGGGATTCAATGATCAATATGTATACAAACAATAACACATGTTAATAGTTATAACCACAAGCTAGATTGATGCCTTAGTTTGTGGACATACCTGTAGCCTCTCACCCTCCACCACTCTAGTAGAATGAATATAAAGCATGTTAAGCAGGATTTTCGGATCCAGAATCTAGCAATGAGGCTTTGGGTCCTCTAGTGTCTTCTTTCTTATCACTTCCTGTGATTTCTCAATTCTTTGGCCAGGTATCCCACCATCTTTGCTGTTCCATGGTTGAGGTTAGTGACAGTACAGATATTCTGAACACTTCAGAACAAACTATGGAAAAACACTTCCTCAGAGAATAATCACAAACTTATAGGAGCACCTGGAAAATTACCATACATCAGCAGTCATCCTGTGATCCCCTAGCAATAAAGTATAATTCAGGAGTATTTTTACTTCTAATAATATAAGAGATGGACAATTGTCCCTTTTGTACATTTGTTATTTGGTATTGCATAAATTTTCAGGAATTCATATACATTGTGAAATAATGTTATTTTTTTCATAGGTCACAAACTTTGTCACTGGAGTGATGACCCTGTCTTATCTCAGTTGCTTGATTCAGACTTAGATGAGTGTGAATTGCCTAATTATGAACATTTCTTCATGAAACTCAACAGCACAGAATGAAGTGTGAGGGTCAGGCCATTCCATACTTCTAAGGATTTCACATATATTAGAGTACTATATACCTACACTGCTCAGCACTCATGGCACATTGGTGTGTTATAATTGTCTTCAGATCAGAAATACGCTAGAGCTTAATCTAAAATGATGGGCTGTACATTTTCAACGCAAGTGTGATGATCACTCCCTGCAATGATTCTCAGTGGAGAATCTTTCCTATACATTTTACTGACTTAGCTTCTACTCTGTGTTTTAGCATTATCAGGGACAGTCACACTGTATCTAGCTACAATACTGCAGCAACCTTAGCTGCCCTTGAATTTTACCTCCAATCTTGATACTAAGGTCAACTCCGCAACTCTAATCACATAGTGGACACCTAAACTTTTCAAGCCTAGTTAAAAATTCAGCTATCATTGATCATTGCCAGTGTTAAAGATCTTACTCCTTTAGATTTATTGTGTATATTCTTGTATTTCCAACACTGCCTTAGATGTTGGTTTTTGAAGTAGAACTTTTAGTTTGCATTTGATTTATGGAGGTGTTAGTGATGCCAGTTGAACTGCATCTAACGTAAGTAATTTTGATATATGAATTTAATTTTGGCAATTGAAGAAGTGAATACACATCACTCACAAAAGTTTCTTTATATGTACTGGTATTGCTTTATTGTGAACTTCCTAAAAGCCTGTCATGGGAGCACATATCCCAAATCCCATCACATCTGTCACTGAGACAAGGCTTGAAAGGTTCAGACCACTTGACACTTCACAGTGAGAACCTTATCCAAGAAGGGTGAGAGCATAGCAAAAAGAGCAAATGAATCTTCCAACTGTTTTGTTACATGTTCTTTATACTTAGCCATTAAAACACCATAATTATGACTTCTTACCTACTCTTTTCCTCTTCTGAACTGTTTTATTTATGGCTCTCTAAGAAATCACATAAAAATCATATAAAAATCTATATAAATCATACAAGAAAGCATAAACAATATTTGTTAGGGATATATAACCTAAAATGAATAATTTCAGGAAATTATTAAGCACATAAAATGTAACGCATACCTAAAATTTTCTCTTTATTGAAAACTTCAGTACTTGTAGTTTATTTATTCTGATAACAAAGATTATAAACTAAGTTACAATAGTATTCCAAATGGAACACAAAATTAGAAACGTGAAGAGTAGCACTAAAGAATGCTACTTCTACCACTAATAGAGTAAGAATGAAATTTAGATAAAACTACTCCAGATTAAAAGCCACAGAATAGTTCCAACATTAGTGACTTTTTTTTTTGTAAAGACAAATTTTCACAGATATTAACATCAATTGGGTATATATTTCTTAAGGCCATCAGGAAGGATGCTGTGACCATGTTGATGGAAGCTGACTTCTCTGGGACCTACTACACAATGTGCAGACACCATTACAAACACTGCACCTGCATTAGGGTAACTTTAGTGCTCTTGACAGTTCTTCAAGTTAGGAAATTAATTAAGTAATTTATTAAAAACAGAAGTAGGCAACAAAACCAAACAAATTTCCCAAGTACCTAATACTGATCAGTTGTAGACCCATAATTCAAATCCAGGTTTCCACCAAGCATATCTGAGGATATTCTGTAAGTGTCACATTCATTATCTTTCAAGACCTATGGAGCAGATGAGCCCACATTATCTTCCTAATTATGGTTATAACGGCAATAGCATTGATACAGAATATATATATATATATATATATATATATATATATATATATATATTTAAAATGAAAAGTGTGTGGGTAATGACATTGTATGTGATCTTTATACCAAATAAAGATCAGTTTAACGTCTAAAGAAATACCTGAGTGAACATCATTCAGCTTCCATTGTTTAGCATTCCTGGAGTGATTATTTAAGGAGAACAAATTCATGTAAAAGACACCTGTGCTGATGAGCAGAGGCTTTTTATCATTAAGTACCTTGAATACACAGGAAATAGTTAGTTATGGATATATAATCCAAAAGGAATAATTTTTTTGACTAATTACTTTCTTTTTGTACCAAAGAAAATCTATTTCCTATTCTAAAACATATATAAATTTAATGGATATTAGTGCTGTCAGTATAAATTATGCATGAATAATATATGTAATGTATTATATTATATAACATATAAATGATATATTTATAATATATGTATAATTATTGATATTCTACAACTACTATAAATAATATATGTATAAAACTGATTTTAGTATTATACTGTGAAAGATACAAAGAATGACAACTTTATTTAAATAAATATATTTGTATGCTTTAGTCACATAATTTTTTGTGTGCCAGTACTGAGGCTTGAACTATGGCCTGGGTGTTGTGCCTGAGCCATTTCACTCAGACTGGCTTCATATAGTTATCTTCAGATTTCAGCCCCTAAGTAGGTGGGATTCCAGACATGAGTCATATTATTTTTTTAATTCCATCCTTGGCATGTTCTTATGTAATTATTTTTGAATGTTAAAGTATATTATGATATGATATTTCATTTCTAAACCAATTCAGAATAAATAACTACTTATTGGGTAAAACTATATGTTGCAATAAAAATTGTAAGGACCCTACTTTACTATCAATTTTCAAAGATATTGCTAGGTTAATTCCTGGACAGACAAGTAGAAAAATTAAATTAAGTGTTCATAATATATGTAATATATTACATAACATGTAAATGATATATTTATAATATATGTATAATTAGTGATACTCTATAATTACTATAAATAATATATGTATAAAACTGGTTTTAATATTATACTGTGAAGGATAGACGGAATGACAATATTCCTATCTTAACTTTCTCATTTTCAACGGTAGACAAACTATGCTATAAAAATATATCTTCAAGAAAGCACATGTACAATCTTAATCGCTATAAACATCTTCTAAGATTGGCTACACTTATCCACTAGAATCAGCTTACCACTGCAAACACTTTGTGAAACTTTCTGGATAAAGTTTCTTGTCCTCTCATCCTCATCAACCTTTCAGCAACTTCAGTGCAGGACATTTTCTCCTGCTTAGCCTGTAGATGATATCATCCTTTGTTATTTCCCAGCAAAGAAATTGTGGCTAGCAGGCTTGAACATTGATACATTCAGAAGTTCTTTGATTGTGAAATTTTGCTTTCCTTTCTTGGCAAGTGAGCTGGAATAATGAAAAACATTTAAGGCAATATGTTTTATGGTAAAAGAAAACATACTGATTTGAAAATACTACAAATATTCATTCTTTAAATTTTTTTAATTCAAATATAATAGGGGTGGTTTAATAGAGCATGCCTTTAAATCTAGCTATTTAGATGGCTGAAAACAGAGGATCATAGTTTCAAGCTAGAACAGGTAAATAGACCATGAGTCACTTATCTTCAACTAAGAACCAAAAAGGTAAAAGTGGAGCTGTGGTTCAAATGGAAGACTGTCAGCCTGAGCAGAAAAGAAAAATAAAAAAATCTAGGCCCCAAATTTAAGTCATAGTACTAGCACACATATACCATATATATATATGGTTACTAAAGTATTCGAAACCTGGTCATAGATTAAATAAGAGGTGTGCAAAAGTATGTAAGTCTGAAATGACTCCGAGGTATTTTGATAATCAAATAGTAATGAAGGATTGGTTTGTAGATAAAGAACAAAGCTCATTTGGGGATCTTCATAGTTTGTTTAAATCAGTAGCTAGGAGTTTTCAGTAGACAGGATGCTATTAAGGACTTGAATTAAAGAAAGAACAGAGCTGGAGAAAAAATAAATTATTACATATACTCAGTGGTAACAACCATGAGAAGGAATATTATGGACCTAAACCCTGGGGTACAAATATGTAAAACATGACAAATGAAGAAAATAATAAGTATGTAATGCAGATTTATATGGATAGGTATTTTTAATGTTTAAGGCCTATGAAGTGATTGTATGATGACCTAAAATTTAAGAAATTGGTAAAGTCAACTATACCTTGGGCCAACCATAGCTGATAATTTAAGTAAAACGGGGCCACAATAGTGTGTCTTGATTTACCAAAGTGAAAACAGGCCAATATTTGGAAAGCCAATTTTTGGACATGTGGTTGGAGTGATAATTACTGCAGTTTGTTCAAGTGTCAGTAGAAGGGTACAGTTTTAGCACAATGATAGAAATCTTTCAGGGATCTGGTAGATTTTCAATCTGTCTTCAATTTTCCTTTTTATCTGAGAACCAAAATTTCATTACTGGAAGCCAGTCCCAAATTTTGCCTTTGGCAAGTTATCAGATATTGTCTATTACATGCCCAAATAATAGAGAATGAGAACAGGTCTACATTGAGCACTCACAGTAGACAGGTCTCTGGAATTTCTCAGGAAGATCCTTCTGCCATTGTTGGATGGATAAGGCTGGATAATATACGAAATAGACATCATAGATTGAAAGTAATCTGCTAAGTTGACACTTGAGATATTGGATGTTTTAACTGCATCGTATCGATTTTTATGAATCAGTTAATCAGATTCTTTATACCATATGATGTTACTAGACTATGAAATGCATGCTTATTGCATTTCCTTTGTATATTTTGAAATCTAGTATAAAATGTTCGTCTTTTTTTTTAAATATGGATTACTCCTAGTTCTCAAGAGTGGGGAAATGTCCTGGAATTTTGTAACTTGAAGTCATATGTGGCCATGTGTCATATCCTATTTTCCTTGTACAGACTTGGTAATAAATTATATGTAATTTATTTTTTTATTTTTATTTATATTCTATTGCAGCACCTGGCTATATGTAATTTAAACTGTAGTTTTTTTCAAGTATTTTATTCTACAGTGAAGTTTTTTCTTACAAGCTTTCTAATAAATATGTTATCTATTCAATTTTGAAAAGTACTGCTGTACCTCCCACTTATTTGTGGCATTTCTGAAATCTAAGTTCCTCTGTGTGCCAGTGTGGATACTTTTGTCTGTAGCAAGTATTGTTGAATACGTAACATCTGGCTACTTAGAGAACAAAGGATGTGAAGGGACAATAGCCAGATAAAGAAATTCCAGGACAATTCAAGGGCACCTCATGTACTCTCTGTGTAGGTGGATAGGGAGCATAGAAATTCTTACACTTGAAAGTGATTGAGTGTGTATGCACATAGGTGTTCACTTATTTATCTGTTGATATAGTTTTACACATTCACTATTATAAAACAATACTTTATATATGTATACACACACACACACACACACACACACACACACACATACATATATATATATATATATATATATATATATATATATATATATATATATATATATATGTATATACTGATCACAGTTGCCAAAATGCAGAGAACCACATCCATGGGCATCTGGGCATCGCTTTCCTATGTTGCTCTTTGGGTAATAAGAATGAAACCTGGTATTGTCCTGTGGTAGAGAAATTACTCAGAGATTCAAGTATTTTTCTTTCAATATGTTGCTTGTTCCTAACTCTAAATTTAGGAAGTCTGATAATACATAATATATATTATATTATAATATATTTAATATATAATGTATAATATATTGTACATTATAATATATATTATATATAATAGCTGACAGAATTATATATTCATAAGGAAAAATACAACAAACATATCAATGTCCATACTTTCCTAGCCATGATTAGGTTCAGTAGAGTTAGGTGCATTACATCTCAACAGGAAAATCTACTGAAGTTCTGATGACCTTGAGCTACATAAGGAGAATTCCTGTAAAAGGAGGCTCTCCTCAATTAAAAGAAAAGATGTTTGGAAGTTTTTTTGTTTGTTTGTTTGTTTTTATTTTGGCCGGTCAAAGGGCCTGAACTCTGGGCTTGGGCAATGTCCTTCACCACTTCTGCTCAAGGCTAGTGCTCTACCAAACGAGCCATAACAACATTTCTGGCTTTTCTGCTTATGTGGTGCTGAAGATTCGAACCCAGGGCCTCATGCATGCAAGGCAAGCACTCTACCACTGAGCCACCTTCCCAGCCCAAGTTTGGAAGTTTTTGAGAAGAGGAATTTGGAATTTGCTTTGCATCCTTGATTAGTAATGAATAAGCACCATTTTACTCCAAATTTTGTCTCCTTTTATGTTCCCTAAACAGTTACACATGATCATCATTCCATGTCATATCTTTAAGTCCTTCTTTTATTCTTTTATCATTATTGTTTTGTTGTTGTTGTTTTGCTGATCCTGAAGCTTGAACTCAGGTCCTAAGCAGTGTCCCTGAGCTCAAGGCTAGTACTCTGCCACTTGCGCCACAGCACTACTTTTGGGTTTTTCTGCCTTGGCTTGCTTTAAAGAATAATACTCATATTTCAGCCTCCTGGGTGGCTAGGATTACAGGTATGAGCCACCAGTGCCTAACAAGTCCCTCTCTTTTAGATATTATTCTAAAAGCCTCCTATCCAAGGTCGCTCTTAAGGTAGTAAATGCACCTATGCATATAGTTCCAATAGTTCCTTCAAACTCTCAACTCCTATTATAGCTATGGTGTGTCTTTTCCATTGTATCCTGAAACAACTTCACTGTTCTCTTCGTAATCCATGATTCTAGATGTGTTACTAATAATTACTTAAATTTTGTGGCTATAAACCCTAAATCACTCAACTATTAATTTCATTTAATTTTTTTTCAATTTGATTGTTCTTCAGTACAAATCTGAGTTTATACTCACCTCTTGCATCTATCTCTTGGCATGAGCAGAGCCTGGGACTATTCAATCTCAAATGCAAGAGGTTAGCAAGAGAATAGCCTATAGTATTCCTGCCTAAGAGTCAGGATATGTAGTTGAGTGCCTGAAAGTACAATGCATTCCTGGCAAGGGAAGGGGTGATAGAGACAACAGCCTAGAGAGCAAACTGACAGTCACAACATTTAATAACTTCTCCTTTGGAGAACCTGACCTCCTGCAAAGTGGCAGTGAAATAACTCATTTAGTGAGTTTTCATATATGAAGGAAGTTGTCATGTTTCACTACACAACTTAATTGTAGTCAAAGAGAGGGTAATTCTTTTGTGTCCTCCTTGGGCCCAGTCTCACTGAATCTTCATCTTAATCTTTGCTCATAGTCTATTCCTACCAGAAGGTCCCTGATGAGGAAAAAAGTGTGAAAGTATGATCTCTTGGCTTAAGATTGGCCCTGTGGGAACTAAGTCCACTTTTAGTTTTGAACCTGTTCATTCTGACATTGGGAAAGCTCATTCCCTGAATTGTGCCCTAGTACCAAATCTTTTCAGAGAAAGTCAAGGAATGACAGATTCTGCCTGAGGGAGTGAGTTTCTCCAATTCCAAAGAGGTCAATTAATATCTGATTCTAAGGTCCAGGTGGAAGTTTTTCACCAGATCCTCGAAGCTGGAGAGGATGTTAGCTCAGACTCCAGGCCATCCTCATATTTCTCCAGCTCTTTCTCATGAACCAAAAGTTTACAGGAGTTGAGTTCAGAAACAATGGGAAATGAGAGTAGCAGAAGAATCATTGGCAGGGGGATGAATTAGAAACGATGGGGGAAAGAAGGGCTCAGAAAATCTAGGATCACTCACATCATTTGGGAATTACATCATAAGATTAGGGAATAAAAGTAATAAATTACTACATAATTAGTAACTCGACTACTCTACATTACAACTGTTGAGTCAAAAGGTAGCTGTCCTAATTCTATTTTGATGAGAAAAACGGAGCACATTCTTTCCTCACAAAGTTCTACAGAGTATCTTCATCCATACCCCAGGTTGTTCTTACTCTCTACATCTGTTACTTTCCTTTGCTGGATTCAGTCAATGACACTTGAAAGTGTTTTCATCTTCAGACATGTAATTACATTTTCTTCTAATCCATTTGTTATCAAATAAAACAAATTATGTGCAAATATATGTCTATGGTAAATTTTCTTCCATGGCATATTTATTTGATGATATTAAGTATTATTTTAATAGTTTCATTTTTAAAAATTGAGGAAAATGTTTTGTTACTATTAGCACTAATTATTGGCACATTTCTTTTGTATTTTTCCTTGTCTGTGTATTTGTTATTAAGATTCTAACATTGTCTTTTCCCCCAAGTGTTGCCTTCTTAAAATTGCAACTTATAAACTATATATCATGGTCCTGTATGTGTGAATTGATATATTTAATTTTTGATCTAATATCCACATAATATACGATATCTTCAACCTATTCTAACTGCTCTGAAAATAAATAGGTAGGTCCTTCATTAAAGCAAAAACACAATGCCAAAAAATGCCAGTGAAATTAGGATTAGGTATATATCCATAAATATTTACCAATGATAGAGTAGAAACATTCACTTCTCTTATATACCAGAACATATTTAAGCTAGGAATAGCACATTTTATTTATTCCCTCTTTCTGGTGCATCTAGGTTGGTTACACAGCTTGGTTGGTATGAATATTGCTGCCATGGGAATGAATGTTCATGTTAATTTATATTACTTCAATATGTATCTAGTTGCGGTAAAGGTCATCAACATAAGTGTCTTTTTGGTATTGTGTAAACTTCCGTTATGATTTCCCTATGGGTTGCACTCGTTTACAATGCCAAAAACCAAATACAGTTCCTTATTTATTTCAACCTCTCCAGAAGTTTAATTATCTGAGTGGTGATATATATTCTGGTGTGTAAGATGGGATCTCAATGACTTTCCTTTTTTATTTTTCTATGTATTTCCTATGTGGATATGACTCTCAAACTTTTCATTTATTCATTAAACACTTACATTTGTACTTCATTCCTGATAAGTGTCTTTCCTTTTGTTTGGTATTTGATCAATTTTTAAGTTTTATAACATTTGATTTTTTTCCCATTCCAAATACTTTAGTAAATTTTTTTTCATTACAATGGTGCACAATTAACTAAAAATAACTGATTGTACATTTATACCACTGGATGTTTTTGTTTGTATTTACAGCCAGGAAATTATTCCAATAAAGATGCTGAACTTCTTGCACTAGATATACTGAAAGGATAGTATCTCATATTGGCCTAAACTAATTTCAGAATTAACAGTCACAGCCTGGGCCACAACAGTCTGAGCTAAGTAAAACCAATAACACAGCACAAACTGCACTTAAAGAGAGCAAAGGGCTTTAAACAAGTTAGAAGAAATGCAACACGTTCATGAAGCAAATGTTAAAGTTCATAAGCAGACCTTAGGAATTTGAATATCAAGAAGATCAACGGATAAAAGTATTTAGAAGGACTTTAGAACTCAAAATTGGGGAGGGGGGAAAACCACTAGATACCAAAACTCAATGCTGAAGGGAAGGAGTGTGTTTTACCCCAAACCTCAGCTTTGTCTGACTCTCTTATGCCAAACACACACACACACACACACACACACACACACACACACACACACACACACACACACACACACACACACACACACACACACACACACACACACACACACACCTAGTGAGAGGCCTTAGCCAAAGTACAGGCATTATGGACATAGACTCCATTTTGAAGCCCTTTCCCGAAAGTATCCATTGTGAAGGCCTTTAATGAAAATACCCATTGTAAATAAAGACTTTTACTGAAAATTACAACTCAGGTTCCTGGAAAAACTGTGAAATGTCACAATAATGTTCTGCCCATAGCTTCCCTAACAATAGCCATCAGTGGATGACAGGAAGGTACATAAAGCTACAGATGTTTCTTTTTTTTTTAATATTATTTTATTTTATTTGAGAACATACTGTACAGAGAGTCTACAATTACATGGGCAGGATAATGCATACATTTCTTACCAAGCATTGCAGCCTCCTCCTTTGTTTACCCTTCACCTCCCTTCCAAGCCACCCCCCTGCCCCCACCCAATTATACCCCCCTCCCCCCCCCACCGACATTGTAAAGCTGGTTTTGACATGACATTTTGTACTTCTCATTGTTGCAACAGGTCCACCTGAATCCTTAAACGACTTGTTTGCCCCCATCTCCTACACATGTTATACTGACATCAAATATAGTGAAAGCGGGGGTTACACTGTGGGGGAGGGACATACAAAGCAACAAAGAAATAATCTTATAAATGCGTTAGAAACATATGCATGAAAGAAACGAAAACATTAAAATACATATTTAAGGGTTCATTTTCCCAACATCACATTATCTGACCTTATCCGCTTGACTCATACCTATACTAGATATTGCAAATAAGGGAAACCATGGGACCTATGCTTCTTTGGGCCTGGCTTACTTCACTTAACATAATTTTTTCCAAGTCTTTCCATTTCCTAACAAATGGGGAAATGTCATTCTTTCTGATGGAGGCATAATATTCCATTGTGTATATATACCACATTTTCTTGATCCATTCATCTACTGATGGGCATCTGGGTTGGTTCCATATCTTAGCTATGGTAAATAATGCTGCAATGAACATAGTTGTGCTGGTAGCTTTAGTGTGGTCTTGTTTGTAAACATTTGGGTAAATGCCCAAAAGTGGGATTGCTGGATAATAGGGGAGATCTATACTGCTTTCCAAAGTGTTTGAACAAGTTTACATTCCCACCAACAATGAAGTAAGTTTCCTTTGTGTCCACATCCGCTCCAGCATCTGCTGTTGTTAGAGTTCTTGTTTTTTGCTGTTCTAACTGGAGTGAGGTGATATCTCAATGTTGTTTTGATTTGCATTTCTTTTATGGCTAGCGATGTTGAACTTTTCTTCATGTGTCTATTGGCCATCCTTCTTTCTTCTTCAGAGAAGCTTCTCTTTAAGTCTTTCGCCCACTTATTTATTGGGCAGTTGTTTCTTTGAGGATTTGTTGTTGGGTGGTTTAATTTTTTGAGTTCCAAGTATATTTTAGATATGATACCCTTGTCCGTTGTATGGCTAGTAAAGATCTTGTCCCAATTGGTGGGCTTTCTATTGATCTTGCTAGCTATGTCATTTGCCCTGCAGAAGCTCTGCAACCGTATGCAATCCCATTTGTCCAACCTTTCTTTAATTTGTTGTGCTTCCGGTTCTCTATTCAGAAAATTTCGGCCTGAGCCAAAGAGACCTAAGGTTTCTCCTATTCCATCCTGTAATGTTTTTAGAGTGTCTGCTTTGAGTTCAAGGTCTTTGATCCATTTGGAGTTGATTCTGGTGCAGGGTGATATATAAGGATCTAGCTTTAGTTTTCTACATGTAGTTAACCAATTTTGCCAGCACCATTTACTGAAGAGGCTGTCTTTCTTCCATTCTATTGTTTTAGCTTCCTTATCGAAGATTAGATGGCAATAGTTCTGTAGGTTCATTTCTGGGTTTTCGATTCTATTCCATTGGTCTTGAGGTCTGTTTTTATGCCAATACCAAGCTGTTTTGATTACTATGGCTTTATAGTAGAGTTTGAAATTTGGTATTGATATTCCTCCAGCAGTGTTCTTTCCGTTGAGGAGCGTTTTTGCTATTCGGTGTCTTTTATTGTTCCATATGAATTTTTGGATTGCCTCTTCTATTTCCTTGAAGAATGAGGGTGGAATTTTGATAGGTATCGCGTTGAATTTGTAGATAGCCTTGGGAAGTATTGCCATTTTCACGATGTTAATCTTGCCAATCCAGGAGCATGGGAGGTTTTGCCATTTTTTAAATTCTGTGTTGATTTCCTTTTTCAAGATTATAAAGTTTTCATCATAGAGGTCCTTCACTTCTTTGGTTAAGTTAATTCCTAGGTATTTTATTTTTTGTGGGGCTATTACAAATGGAGTTGCTTTCCTAATTTCAGCCACACTTTTCTCATTGTTGGCATATAGAAAAGCCATTGATTTTTGAGGGTTAATTTTATAACCTGCTACATTGCCAAAGTTTTGAATCAGCTTGAGTAATTTGGGAGTGGAGTCTATGGGATTCTTTAAATACAAGATCATGTCATCTGCAAAGAGGGAGAGTTTTATTTCTTCTTTCCCTATTTGGATCCCCTTTATGTCTGCATTTTGTCTTATTGCTGTGGCTAGGCATTCTAATACTAGATTGAAGAGAAGTGGAGAGAGTGGGCATCCTTGTCTTGTTCCTGAGTTAAGAGGAAATGGCTTTAGTTTTTCACCATTGAGTATAATGCTGGATGTAGGTTTGTGATGTACAGCCTTTTTTTGTATTGAGGAATGTTCCATGGATTCCTAATTTTTCCAGAACCTTCATCATAAAGGGGTGTTGGATCTTGTCAAATGCTTTTTCTGCATCTATTGAGATAACCATGTGGTTCTTATTCTTGCTCCTGTTGATGTGATGAATAATATTAGTTGATTTGCGTATATTGAACCAGCTTTGCATCCCTGAAATGAATCCTGTTTGATCATGGTGTATGATTTTTTGGATGAATTGTTGAAGTCGATTGGCCAAAATTTTGTTGAGAAGTTTTGCATCAATGTTCATCAAAGAAATGGGTCCATAGTTCTCTTTCTTTGAGGAGTCCTTGCCTGGTTTTGGGATGAGGGTTATGATGGCTTCATAGAATGTGTTCGGTAGTGAGGTTTCTCTTTCAATTTCATTGAAGAGTTGGAGGAGTATTGGTGTGAACTCTGCTTTGAAGGCCTTGTAAAATTCCGCTGTAAAACCATCTGGTCCTGGACTTTTCTTAGCTGGGAGGTCTCTTATTGCTGTTTCTATTTCAATGCTTGATTTGGGCCTGTTAAGCTGGTTTAACTCATCTTGGTTTAGTTTTGGCATGTCAATATTTGCTAGGAAAAGTTCCATTTCTGTCAAGTTCTCAAACTTATTAGCATAAAGTTTTGAGAAGTATTCCCTTATAATGTTCTCAATCTTGGTTGTTTCCGTGGTGATGTTTCCATTCTCATCTCTGAGTTTATTAATTTGGGTGTGTTCTCTCCTTTTTCTGATAAGGTTTGCTAAGGGTCTGTCAATTTTGTTAAGTTTTTCGAAGAACCAACTCTTTGTTTTGTTGATTCTTTCTATAGTTTTTTTGGATTCTATTTCATTTAATTCTGATTTAATTTTGATTATTTCTTTCCGTCTACTGGATTGGGGTTTATCTTGCTGCTCTTTTTCAAGGAGGTTTAGGTGTGTTATTAAATTGTTAGTTTCCGATCTCTCCAATTTGTTGATGTAGAATCTCACAGCTATAAACTTGCCTCTGAGTACTGCCTTTGCTGTGTCCCAGAGGAGCTGGTAATTTGTGTGTTCATTTTTGTTGAATAGCATGAACATTTGAATGTCCTTTCTAATCTCTTCCATGACCCACTCATGATTCAGCAGTGTGTTGTTCAGCCTCCATGTGATACCGGACTTTCTTTGGTGGTTTTTGGTGTTGAGTTCTAATTTTATTCCCTTGTGGTCAGAGAGAATGCAAGGTATAACTACAATGTTTCTGAATTTAGACAAGTTTGCTTTGCGGCCTAAAATGTGGTCTATTTTAGAAAACGTTCCATGTGCTGCTGAGAAGAATGTGTATTCTGATGCTGCTGGGTGAAATGTTCGGTAAATGTCTGTTAAGTCTAGTTGATCTATGCAGCTGTTTAGATCTGCGGTTTTTCTGGTGAGTTTTTGCGGAGTGTATCTATCTAGTGGGGATAGTGGTGTATTAAAATCCCCAACAATTAATGTCTTTGGATCTATATGGGATTTGAGTGAAAGTAGTGTTTCTTTGATAAATTTGGTTGTTCCATTGTTTGGCGAATAGCTATTTAGAATTGTAATATCCTCCTGAAGGAGAGATCCTTTAATTAGTATGTAGCGACCTTCTTTATCTCTTCTCACGAATTTTAATTTGAAGTCTATTTTATCTGATATTAGGATTGCAACTCCCGCCTGTTTATGAGGGCCGTTTGCTTTGTAGATTTTGTTCCAGCCTTTAACATGGAAATGTGTTTTTTTTTATGGGCAAGATGTGACTCCTGCAGGCAGCAGATAGAACGGTCTTGTTTTTTAATCCAACTAGACGGTCTATGTCGCTTAATTGGAGAGTTCAGTCCGTTAACGTTAAGAGATAGGACTGAGAGGTATTTGGGAATTCCTGCCATGTTATCCACCTTCTTGGGGGCTGTGAAAACTGGGTTCTTCCTAAGGTTCTTGGATTTTCAGTTTGGGTGCAGTTTCTTGGCCTTTGTTGCGGTCTTGTTGGTTTTCTATATGTAGGACATCTTTAAGAATCTTTTGTAGGGCTGGTTTGGTGGAGATGTATTGTTTCAATTTTTCTTTGCTATGGAAGGTTTTTATTTGGCCTTCAGTTATGAAGGAGAGTTTAGCAGGGTACAGTATTCTTGGTTGATAGTTGTTTGTTTTAGGGCATGGCATACGTCATTCCAGGCTCTTCTTGCTTTGATTGTCTCTGCTGAGAAATCTGAGGTAATTCTAATTGGTTTCCCTTTATAGGTGATTACCCTTTTCTCCTTGACAGCTTTAAGGATCTTTTCCTTGGTCTGGGTTGATCCTGTGTGGAGTATAATGTGACGGTGGGATGTCCTATTCTGGTCTGGTCTATTTGGGGTTCTAAAAGCTTCTTGTATCTGAATAGGCCTATCTTTTTGTGTGTTTGGGAAGTTCTCTGCTAGGATCCTGTTAAACAAATTTCCTAGACCATTAACTTCTGTTTCTAGGTGCTCCTCTACAACCATTATCCTTAGATTGGGCCTTCTGATGGTCTCTTGCAGGTGTTGGATAGACCTATCATATTTCTTGGACTTGTCTTGGATGGTTGTATGTTCTTTCTCTATAATATCTAGGCTGTCTTCAATCCCTGAGATTCGATCTTCTGCATGGTCTAACCTGCTGTCAAGACTCTCTACTTTGTTTTTTATCTCTTTTCCTTCTAATTGGTCAGCTTTGATGGCTTCAAATTCTTTTTTGAATCTCTGTTTTAGGTCTTGTATGAATTTCTTTACTTCCTTAATTTGGTGTTCAGTGTTTGTTCTCAAATCACTTAGTTGATTGGTTATGGTTTCTTTGGACTCCCATTCCTTCTGTTGGGTTCCATTAAGCATTTCCTTTGTGGTCTCGCTGACTTTCTTCAGCTCTTTGTTAATGGATTCCATGAATGCCTTTAGTGATCTTTCTGTATTCTCTACCTGGTCTCTCAATTCCTGAATTACTCTTTGATTAGCTTCCTCCCGTATGTGGGATTCCTGCAGTTCTCTTTCTTCCCGTTGGTGGGATTCCTGCAGTTCTCTTTGAGTGTTCTCTGCCTGCTCACGCCATTCCTCCCTTTCTTTTTGAGTATTATCAAGTTGTTCATGCAAATCCTGTATCAGTTTTTGAGTAGCTTCCTCACGCTTATGATATTCCTGTATAAATTTCTAAGATGCCTCCTCTCTCTCCCTATCACGCTCATACAGAGTCCTTTGTACATTGTAAACTTCTCATTTATCATGTTTGCTATTAGTGTTTGTAGAGCTATTTGGGTACTCTCCTCTGGATTATTCTTTATCTGTTCTAATCCCTGATTATCAAGATTGGGAATTGAGATACCGGAATTTGCCATTTTTCTTGTGTTTTTCCGGCTTACTCGGCCCATTTGAGATGAAGATTGCACCAGTTTTGTGCTAGAACACTATCTTAAGGCAACCATCAACCAAAGTTTGCGTTTGTACAATCAATAGTCTACAGATACAATCTAGTTCAACAGATACATCTATTCAACATCAAACAACTATATGTTAAAGGACTTCGAAGCGCAGAAAAGAATTTGGAAAACCAGAAATTATTAGGATTAGGGAGAGATGTGGGTAAAAAATAGGAATAGATTGGTGTGGGGAGGCACAGGGAGAGTTAACTATGTCCTAATCACAATGCAGGAAATGGGTTGGGTAGGATGCAAGTAGAGAGAGAGAGAAAAAGAAGAGGCAGAAACGGGAATGAAGAGAGACCAGAAAAAAATAGAAACGTAAAAATTAATGTTATTATAGAGGTTAAAAGACCGTCTATTTAGAGAGGAATGTGAATATGTTCAGAGAAGGGGAGGGACATAGAGGAGATGTGAAAAACTTTAAGGATGGGAAAGGGAGAAGAAAAGATCAGTAGTTCAGTAGAGCTAGACAAAAAACTAAAAGATAATTAAGAAAGAAAGAAAAAGAGAAAGAAGACAAGAAAAGAAAGGAAAATGCTCATTCACATATTCCTAAAATAAAAATTATAAGATGAGAAAAAAAAAGTTACTGG
The DNA here is from genome assembly GCF_024711535.1 of Dipodomys merriami. Classification (NCBI taxonomy): domain Eukaryota; kingdom Metazoa; phylum Chordata; class Mammalia; order Rodentia; family Heteromyidae; genus Dipodomys; species Dipodomys merriami. The sequence goes on from NW_027206024.1 coordinate 11,549,022, forward strand.
AAAACAATTATTTTTTCAGAAGAGGCAAAAATTAAAGATTAATAAAAGTTTTAGAAGGGAAAAAATTTATATATATATATATATATATATATATATATATATATATATATGGTAACAAAAAACAAAAAACAAACAAAAAAAAGAAAAGAAGAAGAAGAAAATAAAAAGAAAAAAAGAAATGAAGTCTTTTGATTTTTTTTTTGGGGGGGGGAGGAGTGGGAAGAATCCTGTATCTCTCTTTTGTCTGTAACCAGTCTCTTGTTGGAGTCTCTGGTCAGCTTGAGGTCCTGTGGCTTGATTGGTTTCTTAAGTCGGTTGGTTGGAAGAGGCAGAAAAATGCTCTGCTTTACCCAAGATTTTGAGATCCCCCTCCCAGGTTAGTTTTCTGGCAGGGTCATCTGCTTTGAGAATCACAAAAGGGGGATGTGGTGATGAGGCTAGGTTCTGGGTAGAGTTGAGGCCTTTCAGCAAACAGTAGCTTTTCCCTGGGGCTATTTTGTAATAAAGCTCACACCGCCCAGCCTGGAGCCATTCTCAGGGTTTCTGTTTTTCAATTGATTGTGGTGGCTGCTAGAGGGAGGGGCAGCCTCTGGCTCTGGTTACCCATTGGGGAAAGCCACTCCAATGGCTGGCGCCTGAGCTGGGTGACTTTTCCCTGGATGGAGCTGAGTCTGGCAGGTCACTTCGCTGTTAAGTTCTTGTGACCTGCTAAATGACTCGTTTTATTCCAAGGCCTGAGCTGGAGCTAGCAGCTCCTCCGAGCTTTGTCGGTATCCAAGATGGAGATCACCGGTGCTGGGTGGGGAGGGGTGGCCTTCCCTCCTCTGCTCCCTGAGAAGGAGTGAGGACGTCAGGCTTGTACTCACGCCGAGTCTTGGATCCTGGGTTGTCTCTGGTCTGCAAACAGCAGGATGAAGATGTCCGCTCCTTGTCGGTTCTTGTTGGTGTTGAGTAGAATCCGCTTGTCCGCTGCGTCTGGCTCCTTCGTCCCAGACTCTCTGTGTCTCAGGTATGACCCCGCAGCGGTGGTCGCCGCCGCGACCCTGCCGCCGCAGCGGCAGCTGATGTGTTTCCTTGGCTTTCCCTCTCTTGTCTAACTCTCTGTCCTGTGATGGCACACTTGGTGTCATTCTCTGGCTTAGGACTATTCACTGGAACTCTAAAACTGCTTTCTATGCGAGAGCTTGTTCAGATTCCAGCTTCTCCTCCTCCATCTTCCCCCATTTATCTAACCTACTGTTAATCTTCCTACTTGGTTTTTTATTTATTTTCCTTTTAATTGGTCAGCTTTGTAGGCTTCAGATTCTTTGTTGGAGCTTTGTTTTAGATCTTGTGTGACCTTCTTTACTTCCTTAATTTGGTGTTCTCAAATCACTAAGTTGATTTGTTATGGTTTACTTGGATTCCCATTCCTGCTGTCGGGCTCCATTCAGCATTCCCTTTGTGGTCTCTCTGAATTCTTTCAGATGTCTGTTTTTGGATTCCATGAATGCCTCTATTGATCTTTGTCTATTCTCATACTACTGTTACAATTCCTTTGCTACTCTTTGATTAGCTTCCTCACGTTCATGCAATTCCTATAGTTCTCTTTGACTTCTCTCAGCCTGCTCACACAATTCCTGTGTCTCTCTTCGTCTGTTCTCTTCCTGCTCACACAATTCCTTTCTTTCTCTTTGACTGTTCTCAGCCTGCTCACGCAATTCCTTTATTTCTCTTTGTTCTCAACCTGTTCACGCAATTACTGTATCAATCTTTGAGTAGTTTCCTCACAGTCACGAGATTCCTGTTGTTTGGTTTGCTTCCTCTCTTTCCCTATCACGTTCAAACTGAATCCTTTGCAAGCTTTCAGTCTTTTCATTCACCACGTTTACCAGTAGTGTTTTTAGTTCTTTGTGGGACGTCTCCTCTAGATTATTCATTAACTGTTCTGTCACTGGATTATCATGAGTGAGAGTTGATATACCCACACTTGCCATTTTTCTCCTGTTTTCCGGCTTGTTCTGCACACTTGATATGAAAGTGACACCAATTTTTTTCTAAAACACTATTTTAAGGCAAGCATCAACCAAAGTCCTGTAGTTGCACAGTCCAAATGGCTGTAGATACAACCTAGTTCAACAGATACAATCTATTCAACATCAAACAACTATGCATTAATGGGCTAAGAACAGCAAAGACGAATTTTTCAAATCAGAAAAAATTATGTTTAGGGAGAAATGTGGGGTAAAATAGGATTAGAAGTATGTGGAGAGGTTAAAGTAAATTTAACCAAGTCCTAATCTCAGAGAGGGAAAGGGCTTGGACAAAATGACAGGAGAGAAATTAAAAAGAAGAAAATCAAAAATGGAAAAAGAAAAATTTAAATTTAAAAAGTGAAACACTTAAAAATTATGTGACTTTAAAAAGTGATATTGAGAGAAGAAAAGGATAGGATGACAAGAGTGGGATCATAGAAAGGAGACATGAAAAACTAAAAAATAAAAATTCTTAAAAGTATTTACTTGAAAATTATATTTTAAAAGATATAATACTTCTATTAAAATGTTAAGCCTGTTTCTGGGGGTTTAGCCCAGAGGAAGGGCACCTGCCCAGCGTGTGCAAGGCCCTGGGTTCGGTGCTCAGCCCTGGGGGAATAAAAAGACCAAAAAAATGTTAAGCCTAAAAGTTTGTGAATTAAGTAATACATTTCTGGATTAATTATATACACAATAAGGGATAAGTTCTAATAAACGATGATGGGTATTTATCTGGGGATGAGGCAAAACAGCAATTAAGTCACGCAAAAAAAAAGAAAGACAAAAAATACAAAAAATTAAAAAGGACCAAAGGTCAATAGCGATTTTTTCAAAAAGCATACACACACAACACACACACACACACACACACACACACACACACACACACACACACACACACACACACACACACACACACACACACACACACACCTAAAATAAAGATTAGGAGAAGAAGAAAAAAAAAGATTAATAGAAAACAATTTAAAAAATTTAAAAAATGGTACCAAAAAGAGTTCTTTAATTTTTTGGGGGGCGAGGGGTGAGGAATGAGAAGATCCTGTGTCTCCCCTTTGTCTGTAACTAGTCTCTTCGTGGAGTTTCTGGTCTGCTTGTGGTGTTTGGTTTTCCTGTGGCTTGATTGATTTCTTACATCAGTTTGTTTAAGCAGTCAATAAAATGCTCTGCTTTATCTAGGATTTTGTTATCCTCCTTCAGGCTAGTTCAGTGGGAGGGAGATCTGCTTTGAGTATCACGAAAGAGAAAGATGGTGGTTTTCTCTAGTTTGGAGATGCTATGATGAGGCTAAGTTCTGTTTAGGGTTGGGGCATTTCAGCAAACATTATCTTTTCCCTGAGGGGCTAGCTCCTGAGACACTCCCAGAACCCAGCCTAGATCCATTCTCAAGGTGTATGTTTACTGAATTTCAATTGATTGTCTAGGCTGCTGTAGGTAGGGGCATCCTCTGGTTCTGTTAACCCAGTGAAGATAGTCACTCCTCTGGGGGGGGGGCAGAACTCTCTCTGCTTGAGCTAGGTGAGTTTCTCCTGAGTGCATCTGAGCCTGGAAGGTCAGGTCAGATTCCTGTGACCTGCTAAATGACTCTTTTCTTTCTTCCAAGGCCTGAGTTGTAGCTGTTTGCTCAGCCTGGCCATTCTCAGTATCAAAGATGATGTCTGGTGCGGGGGAGGGGCAGTCTTCCCTCCTCTGCTCCATGAGAAGGAGTGAGGATGTCAGGATTCTACTCAGACAGGAGTCTTTTTCCTGGGTATCACTGGTCTATGATCTGCAGGATGAATTTATCTGCTATTTGTCAGTTCTTGTTGGTGTTCAGTAGAATCCTCTCACCCACTGCATATTGCGCTTTTGTCCTGGACTCTCTGTTGTAGATATGGTGGCTATGCGTGCCGTAGCTGCTGCCACAACCGCAACTACTGTCAAGTGCTCAGATCTGTCTTCTTGCCTGGATCTTCCCTCTCTAGCCAAACAATGTGTACAGTGATGGCACACTTGGTGTGATTATCTAGGCTAGTACTGTTCACTGGAACACTAAAGCTGCTTTGTATGTGAGAGTTTGTTTAGCCTCCAGGTTCTCCTCTACCATCTTTCTCTGACCTCCATGAAACTCTTTATATTTTATGTTGATGGGTTATTATACAACAATTACTTTTAAATGTACATGTAATATCTAAAGATAGCCATATGAATATTCTCATGCAGCTCTTATTTATCTGTTATGTACTTTCAGTATTATGATATTTCTCTCTCTCTTATACTTTCTCTCATTTCCTCACTTTCTCTTTCATGCTTCATGTCTGCTACTTAGAATTTCTGGTGGTCTACTATTATCCTTCAGGATCCACTAGTTTGTGGGAACATGATAAAGACAATCAGTTACCCTTGCCTTATTTAAGAGTTACAACAGTGATGTGATATTATTTGCCATTCTAAATGGTAAAACAACAGATCTAGGAATTCATTTTCACTTTTATTACTATTATAAATTTTATCTCTCTAAGAATCATTGGTATGGATAAGATAATTTTAACCTGTGACCTAAAAGTACATTTTCTTTTACAAACAACCTTTTGCTTTGAGTATCAGTGAGTAACTACATGTAATGAAACAAAGCTATCCTATCGAACGTAGACTGAAGTTGTTCACAGGGATGAAAAACAAGATAATGGAGAAGTGAGTACAAAGGATACCCATCATAGAGCACAGGTCCTCAGAGTAATTTACCATGTACACTTTGTGAGAATGACAATGTGTTAGGAACTATAGATTAAATCACTGAACACTTGATATATATGCAAATATGTGTATATATATTTATATTATTTATGTATGTATATATGTATTTGCCCTTATATATGTACACATGTATGTTACTATACTCACAAATACACACATACATACACCCATGTATAAATGCACACATGGAGAAAGACACATAGTTACAGTCAACACAAGTTTCACTAGATGTTGAATATGCCTTAGACGGAATGCTTGGAACCAAATATGTTGAAGATGTATTTGTCTCTAAGAGTTTTTTTACCACTCCTCTTACCTCTTAAAACTGGTACGTTTTAAGACATGAGATTCGACTTGCAAAATGCAGTACAAGTGATAACAAGTCATTCAGAAATCTCAGTAATAAAGGTCATATGGTGTCTCCCTGCTCCCCACGGAATGCTTGCTCTTGTAGACACTCTCAACAACCAAAGTAGTAAGAGAATATCCTATCAGTGTATATACTATCAGAGGGGGTTGGAGGGAGGATTTGGGTGATGTGAAAGGAAGGGATGGTAGGGGAAAAACAAAGGATTGGGTAACAATGCTCAATAAGACATGTACTCAATACCTTCCTTATGTAACTGTAACCCCTGTGTACAGTGTCTTTACAATAAAAATATATATTAAAAAGATACAAGGAAAACTTCTGTACTTATGGGAAGTTGTATTTATCACTCAATATCAGTAAGGTATTGGTTTTAGGACCACAGGCATATTAAAATTTTGGATCCTCAAACATTTTACTTGAACACAGTATATTATTTACATTAGAATGTTTCCACAACCTAGTTCAGTGTAATTGCTATGAAACGTTTTACTACATTTTATGTTTGAAATGGAAAATAAAAGTATTTGCACTATCAAAAGAAACAATTTTTTTTCCTTTTTTTGTCTTTTTTTCTGCATTTTGTGGATGGTATTGGGAGAGCAGTTTTGAAAAGCTCAAATTTCATCACCAAGAGCTGTCTGCAAAATGTAAAAGGATCTAATACAGCATCTTGAATAATATGGAACTCCAAGGAGAAGTACTTGAATTGAGACATTATCAGAAACTAACCACGCAAGGAATTTTTAGAAGCACAGCTGCTAGATTTCTAATGGAGAGCTTTCATAACCCTTTCTAAAACACAAGTCAGAACCTCATTGAAGTGTAGATGGTTTTCCCTCACCTTTCGGTCAAGCTCAGTCATTATCAATCAACATACAGCTAATATTGAATAATCCTCTGATAACAAAATGTTGATGGAATGTCCATCCAGTTTAGGTTAAGAGCGTTAACCTAGTAATGAATTAGCTGGTAAGTAAATCTGAAACTGTTATAGGCTACAGGGGTTCAAGAAAAGGTTGGATCAATGGATACTACAGTATTTTTCCTGATAAGAGAATTTGAGGGCAAGTTATTTTATAATGGTTCATGTTAGGGAACAAGATAACTTCAGAGGAAGAGTCAGAAAATTTGTGGGAATCAGGGCCATCTGAAACTCATTTCCAGAATGCAAACTGATTAAAACTAGAGTATTTTTCTTAAGCATTAGAATTGGACTCTCATTAGGGTGAAAGTTAGGTTTCAGTTGCAGCTGTGGTTAGTGTTAGCATTAGGGCAATGGAAAGTTTAGGGTCAAACTCGAACTATCTTTGAATAACAAGTCATGTTAGAATTAGGATGAATGTGAAATAGGAAACTGCTAATTATATTAAGATTAGGATATGGTTAGTGTGAGGGTTAGCCTCAATATTCCAGTTAAGGTTAGAGTTAAAAAAATGGCAAGATAACGAGTACAACTACAAATTATTTTTAGAGAGGTGAGTTGAATCAAAGTTAGGATGAATAAATCTAATGTATTTTTATGGCTTTTAGAATCCAAAGGCTATCAGTTCTATGGTTAGGGTTACTGTTCTAGTTCAGGTTAGACTTAGGCTTAGGTAAGGGTAAGCTATAAGGTAAAACTGAGATTTCTGCTAATATTTTCAAGTAAAATAAGTGTGAAATTTAACAAAAATTACAGAGTTTTCCTAATTTTACTATTTAGGGTTCAATAGGGTTAAATTTAGAGTTAGGTTTCTAGTAAGGTTTAAATATATAGTTAGGGTTAGGAACTAGAGTATAATGTAAGTAAACCTGCAACTTCTTTTTGGAGATAGGGAAGTTCAGTAAAAGTTAAGATCAGTGGAAACTATGATAGCTTTCATGATATGAAGACTTGAGGTTAATATTCATAATAGGGTATGATTTCAGAGTCCAAGTCAGGGAATCTGTAGGATTTGGAGAAAAGTGCAAATCATTTCAAAGACCATGAGTATCTGTTAGGATATATTTTCCATTAATTTTAGGATTGGGTTACTATTATCATCAAGGTTATTCTTAGGGTTCTGACCAGGATTAGAGTTAAGATTATGGAAATGGAAGGTTGAGAACTTGAGTGACTTACTTCCTTTGTGTCTGTATATGCAGTATTCTAAGGCTTGGACTCAAGGCTTGGGTTCTATCCATGAACATTTTGCTGTAGGTTAGCATTCTACCACTTGAGCCATGATTCCACTTCCATATATCTTTGGCAGTGAATTGGAGATGAGAGTCTCACAGATTTTCCTATCCAAGCTGACATTGAACTGAGATCCCAAGATCTCTGCCTTCTGATTAATGGTAGGATTAAACTCATGAGCTACCAGTGCCATGGAAAATGCCTGACTTTTATTGATTGTTTTTACTTTTGTTCAAGATCAACATTGAATTCAATATTTGATAGCATGGTTCACTAGGTAACAAGCTGCCACTTGAGCCATATCTCCAAAAATGATTATCTTAAATAGCTGGAAATCATTAAATTTTCTTCAGTTGATATGAATCATTAGTGCTGTTCTAAAACTTATCCTAAACATTTATAGACCCTAGAGGTGATCTGAGCAGATTCTCACGGTTTTGTTCTAATTGCATAATATTTTAGGAATATGATTTTTTAATTATTATTTTAAGTAGCAAAGGAGTTATTAAACAAAGCAGTTTCTGTGTACAATATACCTTGTTCAATGCCAACCATTTCAACATTCGCATCTTTCCTCTATGCACCTCTTCCTTCACTCTTCTTAATTTTGTAGGATATTTACTGGATTACTCTCTGCACTTCCCCCCTTTTCTCCTGGTCATTCTTGTACTTTTCCCCCTTCACCCCTGTTTTAATTAGACACTTACATATGATGCAGCAACTCTAATCCTAGGCATTTACCTGAAAGATTACAAACCAGGATACAGTAAATATTTCAGCACAACCATGCTTACTGAATCAGCCCAGATACCCCTCAAGAGAGAAATGATTCAAGGAAATGTAATGCACACACACACACACACACACACACACACACACACACACACACACACACACAGACACACACACACACACACACACACACACACACAGAGGAAATCCTACTTACCCTTCAGAAAGAGTATTGTACCCTTTGTATCTCTCATTTCTCATTTCTTCTGCCTGGTATCCAATTGTTGTCGTACTGTCCCTGTACTGCAGTAAGAGACACATGCAAACTGATGTAAAAGATTTTCAGAGATTTGGCTAGCCATAGATTCCTAAATATGAGTTCTATGCTCATTCTCTTTGTTTATTCAAGCCTTTGAGTAGTGATTGCACAGATTCATTTGTACTATTTGCTACACAGAAAAGAGATGAACGCACATACATGGATATACATACATACATGGATATATGCACGCATATGGGTATATATTAAATACTTGAATTCATTTTATGTTTTTGAGAATTACTGAGCTAACAAAAATCACATGCGTTTTACTTCCTAGTCAATTCTTTCAAAGCCTAAATAACTTTTTCTCCTTTGAATACATAATTTTAAAGAGAATATCACCATCTCTAATCTTTCAATGGCCTTGAAATTAGATGTTTCAATGGGAAAAAGTTATTTAGCCAGTCCCAAATTGTGCCTTTTCCAAGTTATCAGATATTCAATCTATCACATGCCCAAATAATAGAGAATGGGAACAGGTCTACATTGAGCACTCACAGTATACAGCTCTCTGGACTTTCTCAGGAAGAGCTTTCTGCCATTGTGGGATGGATAGGGCTGGATAATAAGCAAACAGACAACATAGATTGAAAGTATTGTGCTAAGTTGACACCTGAAATATTGTATGTTTCAACTGCATAGTATTGGTTTTCATGAATCAGTTAATCAGGTTCTTTACACCATATGATGTTACTAGACTGTGGAATGCATGTTTATTGCATTTACTTTGTAGAACTTATTTTGAAATTTGGTATAAAACGTTCACCATTTTTTTTAATATGGATTACTCCTAGTTGTCAAGAGTGAGGAATTGCCCTGGCACTTTGTAATTTGAAGTCTTATGTTGCCATATGTCATATCCTATTTTCCTTTTACAGAGTTGGTAAAAAAAAAAATATATGTAATTTATTTTATTTTATTTTATTTTGGGTCTGGTCGTGGGGCCTGAACTCTTGGCCTGCGTACTGTCCCTCAGCTCTTCAGCTCAAGGCTGGTACTCTAACACTTGAGCCACAGAGCCACTTCTGGCTTTTTTTGTGCTTATGTGGTGCTGAGGAATCGAACCCAGGGCCTTAAGCATGCAAGGCGAGCGCTCTACCACTGAGCCAACTTCCCAGCACTGTAATTTATTTTTTATTTTTATTTATTATCTATTTCAGAATTTGAACTCAGGGACTGGGCACTGCTCCTGAGGTCTTTTGCTAAAGGTTAGCTCTCTACAACTTCGAGCCACAGTATCAATTTTAGTTTTCAGTGATTAATTGGTGATAAGTGTCTCACAGTGACTTTTCTCAACCTTGCTTTGAACTGTGATCCTCATATACCAGCCTCCAGATTAGCGAATATCACAGGCATGAGCTACCTCCACCCAGTTATACGTAATTTAAACTGTAGTTTTCTGAAGTCTTTCATCCTACACTGAATATTTTTTCTTACGAGCTTTCTAATAAATATGTAATCTATTCAATTTTGTAAAGTACTGTGTACCTCACACTTATTTGTGGCATTACTGAAATCCAAGTTTCTCTGTGTGTCAGGGTGGAAACTTTTGCCTGTAACAGTATGTTGAACACATAACCTCTGGCTACTTAAAGAACAAAGGATGAGAAGCTACAGTAGCCAGATAAAGAACTTCCAGGATAATTCAATGGCAACTCATGTACTCTCTCTGTAGGGGAACAGGCAGCATAGAAAAGAAATTCTTATATTTGAAAGTGATTGAGTGTGTGTGCACATAGGTGTTCACTTATTTATCTGTTATTATAGTTTTAGATATATTCACTAGTATAAAACAATATTTCATATATATATGCAATAACAGTTTCCAAAATCCAGGGAACCACCTCCATGGGCACCGCTTTCCTATGTTGCTCTATGGATAATAAGAATGAAACGTGGAATTGTCTTGTTGTAGAGAAATTACTCAGAGATTCAAGCATTTTTCTTTTAATAGGTTGCTTGTTCCTAACCCTAAAATTAGGAAGTCTGTTAATATGTATGTTATATTATAATATATTTAATATATTATTTAAAATGTATAATTATTGTTTATTATAAAATATATTTCATATAATACCTGAGAATATTATACATTTATAAGAAAAAATACAACAAACGTATCAGTCCATACTTTCCTAGCCATGATTAGCTTCAGTATATTAAGCACATTACATCTCAACAGGAAAATTCTACTGAAGTTCTGATCCCCTTGAGCTAGATAAGGAGAATTCCTGTAAAAGAAGCCTCTCCTCAACTATGAGAAAAGATATGTTTGGAAGTTTAGTTTAGTTTAGTGTTTTTTTTGTTTTTTGGGCAGTCATGTGGCCTGAACTCTGGGCCTGGGCCCTGTCCCTCAACTCTTCAGCTCAAGCTTAGTGCTCTATCACTCGAGCCATAGCGCCACTTCTGGCTTTTTCAGGTTATGTGGTGCTGAAAAATCGAACCCAAGGCCTCATGCATATCAGGCAAGCATTCCACCACTGAGCCACTAATCCAGCCCAAGTTTGCAAGTTTTTGAGAAAAGGAATTTGGCATTTGCTTTGCATCCTTGATTAGTCATGAATAGATATTATTTGGCTCCAAATTTTGTCTCCTTGTAGGTTCCCTAAACAGTTACACATCAGCCTCATTCCATCACATATCTTTAAGACCTTCTTTTATTTCTTTTTATCATTTTTGTTTCCTAAAGCTTGATTGTTGATCCTAAAGCTTGAACTCATGGCCTAGACAGTGTCCCTGAGCTCAATGCTAGTGCTCTACCACTTGAGCCGTGCACCACTTCTGGCTTTTTCTGTCTGGACATGCTTTGAATCATAATATTCAGATCTCAGCCTCCAGGGTAGCTAGGATTACAGGTGTGAGCCACCAGTGCCAAGCAAGTCCCACTCTTTTAGATATTATTCTAAAAGCCTCCAATCCAAGGTCACTCCTAAGATTGTAAATGGAACTATGCCAATAGTTCCTTTAATTGTTCTGGCTATGGTGTTTCTTTTGCAAATTATATTGAAACTACTTCACTGTTCTCTTCCTAATCCATGATTCTAGATGTGTTAGTAATAATTACTTAAATTTAGCTGCTATAAACCCTAAATCTCTCAATTATTAATTTCATTTAATTCTTTCAATATGATTGTTTTTCAATACAAATATGAACTTATACTCACTTTCTTGAATCTACCCCTTGGCATGAGCTGTGCCTGGGCCTATTCTACCTCAAATGCAAGAGGTTGGCAAAAGAATAGCCTACAGTATTCCTGCTTAAGAGTCAGGACAAGTAGTTGAGTGCCTAAAAGAAGCAATGCATTCCTGGCATGGGAAGGGGTGGGAGAGACAACAGCCTAGAGAGCAAACTGGCAGTCACAACATTTAACAACTTCTCCTTTGGAGACACTGATCTCCTGAAAAGTGGCAGTGATATAACTCACTTAGTGAATTTTCATATATGAAGGAAGTTGTCATGTCTCACTACACAACTCACTTGTAGTCAAACAGAGGGTCATTCTTTTGTGTCCTCCTTAGGTCCAGTCTCATTTTATCACCATCTTAGACTTTGCCCAGACTCTATTCCTACCAGAAGGTCCCTGATGAAGAGGAATGTGTGGTATCTTGGCCTTTGATTAGCCCGATGGGAACTGAGGGCACTTTTAATTTTGTTCCTTTTCATTGTGACAAGGCTGTGGTAGGTGGTGGGAAAGCTCATTCTCTGAATTGTTCCCTATTACCAAATCCCTTCAGAGAAAGTCAAGGAATGACAGATTCTGCCTGAGGGAGTGAGTTTCTCCATTTCCAAAGAGATCAATTAATATCTGATTATGAGGCCCACTTGGTGGTCCTTCCCCAGATCCTCTAAACAGGAGTGGATGTTACCTCAGACACCAGGCCATCCTCATATTTCTTCAGCTCTTTCTCATGAAAATAAAGGTCACAGGAGTTGAGTTGAGAAACAAGGAGAAATGAGAGTAGCAGAAGAATCATTGGCATTGGGAGCAATTAGAAACACTGTGTGAAAAAAGGGCTCAGAAAATCTAGGATCACTCACATCATTTGGGAATCACATCACAGGATTTGGGAATAAAATAAATAAATTACTACCTACATTAGTAACTCCACTGCTCTGGCTACATTACAAGTGTTCTCTCAAAAGGTAGCTGTACTAATTTGATGAGGAAAAAGGAGCACATTGTTTCCTCACCAAGTTCTACTAAGTATCTTCTTCCATAACCGAGGTTGTTCTTACCCTGTACTTGTCGGTTACTTTCCTTTGCTGGATTCAATCAATGGCATTTGAAAGTGTTATCATCTTCAGACATGTAATTACATTTTGTTTTAATCCATTTGTTATAATATAAAACAAATTTTTTGGGAAAATATGTCTATGCTATATTTTATTCCATGACATATTTATTTGATGTTATTAAGTATTATTTTAATAGTTTCATTTTTAAAACCTGAGGAAAATATTTTGTTACTGTTAGAACCAATTAGTTGCACCTTTTTTTGTATTTTTTCATATTTGTATTTGTTATTAAACTTCTAACAATGTCTTTTCCCCCTACTGTTGCGTTCTTAAAAGTGCTTCAAATTATAAACTCTATATGATGATCTGTATGTGTTCATTTATAAATTTAAATTTTTATCTATTATGCACATTTTATATGATATTTTCATCCTATTGTAATTGCTCTGAAATCAATATGGAAGTCCTTCATTAACAAAAAAACGCAATGCCACAAAACCAGTGAAATTAAGATTAGGTATCTATCCAAAAATATTTAGCAATGATATAGTAGAAACATCCACTTCTCTTATATACCAAAACATGTTTATAGCTATGAAAGGTGCATTTTCTTTATTCTCTCTTTATGGAACATCCAGGTTGATTACACAGCTTGGTTGCTATGAATATTGCTGCCATGAACATATATGTTCATATTGATTTATATTCTTTCAGTATGTATCCAATTTGCAATAATGGTCTTCAAGATATTTGTGTTTTTTGTATAGTGTAAACTTCCATTATGATCTCCATATGGGTTTCACTAGTTTACAATGCCACACCACCAAACACAGTTCCTGATTTTTTCAACCTCTCCAGCAGTTTTTTTATTTGCGTGGTGATAGCTCTTCTGGTGTGTCAGATGGGATCTCAGTGAATTTCCTATTTATTTTCCTATGTATTTCCTCTGTGGATAAGAATCTCAAACATTTCATTTATTTACAAAACATATTGGTATTTCGTTCTTGATCAGTGTCTTTCTTTGTCTTTTGGTATTTGATCAATTTTTAAGTTTATAATATTTGATTTTTTCCCATTCCAAATACTCACTTTAATAAAAAGATTTTTTTCATTACAGTCGTGTATTGCTTGGATATTTTGATTTTGTGAAGGCTAAGAGAATTTGATATTGTACTCTCAGTCAAATTATAAGCCTGTAAAAATGATGTGAACCTGATTAAATGAAGTTCTTTCTGCACATTTTCTCCCGTACAGATTTCTCTGATTCATGAAATGTGTATTTTGTGTCATGCTGGATGCCTATCTAAGTCTGTGTTTGGATGATTCAGTAAGAATTGCAGAATCGCCACATAGATTTTGGAGCAAAGGCTTATAGCTGGTAAATCGGCAATGATTCATAAGGCAGCTGAGGCTGAATCTATGATCCCTTCTACCTGTGTTCAGTTCCCAATCTCTTGTAATACACTCCTCACTTCCCATGCGGTGGTTTCCCATTCTATACAAAAGGTTTCTGGAGCTTCATGTTATTTTGGCCTCCTAGTAGGCCAACATGAGGGGAGTGAAAGCAAACAAGGCAGATATGGCAGAGGAATTTACTTTTTTTAATTGTGTAAATGCCATACAGAGAGGTTACAATTACATGGGCAAGGTAATGAGTACATATCTTATCAAGCACTGTGGCCTCCTCCTTTGATTCCCCTTCCTATACCACCCCAACTCACCACCCCCACCCCGTGGTCTCTCCTCAGACCCCCCCTCCCGCTAAAGTTGTAAAGTTCGTTTTTCAACATAACGTCTTGCACATCTCATTGTTGCAATGGATCCACCTGTACCCCAATTTAAACAATTTCTTTTTTCACTTCCCCTGCACAAAGTATTCCAATATCAAGTGCAGTGAACACAGGGGGCATACAGTGGGGTAGGGACATAAAAAGGAACAAAGAAATCAACTTATAAATATGATAGAAACAATCACAAGAAAGAAAAAAAATTGAATTCCTATCTTGGGGTTCATTTCGCCTAACATCAACTTATCTGACAGTTTCTTCTTGTCTCAGACATGTACTAGTTATTGAAAATAACGGAAACCATGAGACCTATGCTTCTTTAGGCCTGGCTTACTTCATGTAAAAAAAATTTTTTGGTCGGTTTTGGGGCTTGAAATCTGGGCCTGGGCACTGTCCCTCAACTCTTCAGCACAAGGATAGCACTATCCCACTTGAGCCACAGTGTCACTTACAGCTTTTACTGCTTATGTGGGGCTGAGGAATCGAACCTAGGGCCTCATGCATGCAGTGCAAGCACTCTACCACTCTGCCACCTTCCCAGCCCTGGCAGAGGGTTTTTATCTGTAGATCCATCACACTTGGGAGCTTCTGGCTGAAAATTCCAGAAAGACAAAAGTGAAGAAACACTTAGGAGAAAATGTAAAACAGAAAGCCACAATGTTTAACCTATAACAAATTTCTAGGATAAGGAGACTCACTAATTGGTGTCACCTGAGGAGAAAAAGGAAATATGCAGGAAGAATGAGAAAGAAGTGGGAGGGAATAGAGAGAAAGAGGACTAGACTACCTAGAGCTGGGACCTCAATGTGAGCTTAATTTTACTGGGGAAACCAACCCTAAGGAAGCAATACCTTACAATTTTGATTACTCTCTCTCTCATGCTACAAAGCCTATTCCAGATCCACTTCCACTCAGCATGGTGTCCATTCTGGGAACCAGACTGAATGCTGAAGGTTCCCAGGGGATGCAAAGAGTGAAAAACACAGGGTTAAAGCTCAGAAAAGATATATGCCATCAATTCTCACATGTCATTTGTCAAAGTAAGTTCTACAACCAAGCCTGGTACCAATGGGGATGGGAATAGATATTGAAAGCATTATAATAATATCTACTATTATTATCATATAATAATCTAACATCTATTGTTTCATCAAAGGGAGAGAGATAGCGTTTCTCCCTTTTTAGGTGTATGGGACAGGGCATTCTATAGAAAGTTTGTCAATTGGGGGCTCTCTGAATCTTTTCTCCCAAGATTGTGGCTATGAGGTTTCGGGGAGGAGAATTAGAGTAGAAAAGTGAGTTCTCAAGCTGGGTACTGATGGGTGACACGTATATACCAAGCCTGAGGTCTGAGGATTATGATTTGAAGTCAGTCTGGGCAGGAAAATCCATGAGACTCATCTCCAATTAAACAAAAAGAGCCCGAATTGGATCTGTGGGTCAAATGTTAGAGCATTAGCTATGAGTGGGTGGGGGAGACAGAATCTTGACCCTGAATTTAAACCCAGGTTGGGGGATGGGTGGAAATGTATTCTCAGTGCATGAAATCAAAGGTGTATGGTCAACATCACTATTGATGTTAACTTTGGGGTAGAGTTGATCAGTTGTATTCTGGAAATGATTTATTCCACTCTTCTCTGTCCTGTATTCTTTAAAAGAAACAGCTTTGAACAATCTATACCTAAGATGTGTGGATTGCACAGAAGCACTGGTTTCATTTTTTTCTACTTACAAAATGGTACATAAATAGTGTACAAAGGAGTTTTAATTTAATATGTCGGTTTGTGAGTACATCTTGATCGATGTCATCAATTTGATTATTCTTCTCTATCTCACCCAACCCCACCCCCTCCATTTACGTCGTCACATTTTCACACCTGTGCATTGAATATTATAACTGGATTCTCCCACTGCACCAGTTTGGCAAAGAAATTTCTTCATTGTACAGGCAAGGAAGATGAAGCTGAGGACTACATGCCCAAGACACCATAGCTATTACTTTGCATCAAGATTATTTGACTCACAAAATCTTCACCAAAAGAAGCATGATAAAAAAGAACATGGCCAGGAACCAGAAGCATCTATCTTTGTGTGTGTATGTGAGTGTGTTTGTTCTGGTGCCTGAGTGCTGTCCCTGAGCTGCTTTGCTGACTGTTAGCACTCTACCACTTGAGCCACAGTACCACTTCCAACTTTATGGTAGTTAATTGGAGGTAAGAATCTCATGAACTTTCTATCCTGGCCTCATTTTAATCCACAATCTTCAGACCTCAGTTTCCTTAGTAGCTAGGATTGCTGGTGTGAGCCACTGGCAGCTAGCAAAACATCTATTAGATAAACATGTGGGGCAATTGGTCATTTGATACTGGTGACACTCAACCTTGCTAATTAGGAGGCAGAGATTTACAAGAATGATATCATGACCAGTTTTGACAAAAAAAATTCGTAAAAAAAACTACAACAACAAAGAAAGCTAGATATAGTGTAATTTTCCTGTTAATTCACTATGTGGAAGCCATAGGTAAGAGATCATTGCTCAAGGGAGGCTTGACCTGAAAAATAATCTAAAGTGGTTAGAGCCTTAGCACCTTCAAGCACCAGTAGTGCCAAAAGAAAAAGAAAAGAAAAAAACAGAAAATGAAAGGAAAGTATAAAAAGGAACTATTTGCTCTTCATTCGTGGTTTCATTTCATTGGATACAAGAATTGAGAGTATTTTGTTTATTGTTTTAGGATTCAGGCCTCTCTAATATAAAAGCATTTATTTCAGGTAAATATTGTATTATTACTATTTATTAACTTATTATTAGACCTTTAGGTTTGGAGATTGAAATCATGGCTTTGTATATATTAGTCTAGTTCTACAACTTAGCTGTACCCAAGCTCTCTTGTATAGATTTGAAAATTGTTTATTAATTCTTCAATAGTTAGCTATTCTACTTTTCATCTTATATTTTCTCTCCCACCTTTTCCCCTATGTATTTTAGTTTATGTGTTCAAAACTCCTCAATTTTATCTTCTAAATTTAGAATTTTGCTTTTGAGTTTACAGAGAAGTCAGTTATTTGTGACATCTTTTAAAATTATATACGGATATATGTATTTCATATATATGATTGCTTCTTATAGTTCATTGCAATTGGCAACATTTATCTGACCCTGTGCACATAGCTATTGAGCCATTGTGATCCTCTCCTAAGAATAGCTTCCCTTGTTCTTCCCATGTGAATGCTTAGAGTGCTGTTAATCATATTCAAGTGTAATTATTTGTCTTTTACTATCTATTAGATAAACTTGTGGATGTATGGGCATATCTAGTTATTAGAAATGAGGAAAAGCATGCAGCATATATTTAATTGGATCTGGCTTATTTCATTTCATAGCATTTCCCCCCCCCCCCCAGTCTTTCCATTTCTTCAGAATGGGGTAATGCCATTCTTTCCCATGGAAGCACAATACAACAGAATTGAAGATCCAGAAATGAATCTACTCCTATAGGCATATAATCTTTGATAAGGAAGTCAGAAACACAGGGTGGAAGAAAAACCGCCTCTTCAAAAAATTGTTTTAACTGGCTGTACACAGAAAACTGAAATTAGATCATTTTATATCCTCCTGCACCAGAATCAATTCCAAATGGATTGAAGAGCTCAATTTAAATCCAGATGCCTTAGGAATCTTACAGGAAGAGTTAGGGGAAACACGGGGGCTCCTTGGCATAAGTCAAAATTTCCAAAGTACGTCTAGATAAATGGTATTACAGCAAACCAAATCAATCGTCAGGCTCAAAATCCATGAAAAAAAGAGATAGTGTAGCACAGATTTATTAGGTAGCAAACCTACAGATGAGAGCCTCAGCCAATGGTAAACCCTTTCTCCCGTTTCTAACTAGGTTAATTATTCTGGGTTTACATGAATATAAGTATTTTCTGATGGGGATTAGTCAGAAAACAACTAATGCTAAGACAGAGATAGTATGTAAAATGAGTTGTAGATGGAGAAAGGGAGGGATTAAGGCAAGAGTGTCTAGTTCAAAGACTTGGCTTGGTGCCAGCTAAGTAAGGTATAGCTACACAAGGGAAGGGGAGTAAAACAGGAGTGGTTATAAAAAAAAAGCACTGGTCTGAAGCCTCAAAATAAGGACCGCAATCTGTGTGGACAAAACAGTCTCTAACAATAAGTTTTATTTAAATTAACAAGCATGATTTTAATTTTTTGCAGAGTGGGATGGTGTATAGTCACAGGCAATTTCTCCTATGTCACGTAATCCAATCTACTCTTTCACATGTTACCCAGTAGCCAGGTTTCAACACAAATGACTACAATGAGATTGTACAAATGACACTGTGACTTTTCCCTCTTATGAATCAAAATTCTGTCAAATGATTTATGTCTTCCAGATGTTTACACATTTCTCATGACCTTTTTTACTATTTTGTCTTCATTATTGATAATCATAGTACATTTTGTTGTTTTCTTGTGTGTATATGTCATTTTTAGTGCTTGAACTCGATGTTTAATGGTCTCCCTTGTATTTTTTGCTCATGGCTGATGACACTCTATCCTTGAGTCATATGCTCACCTTCTGTTTCTTGCTGGATAATTGGAGATAAGTTTTCACATTTTTGTCTGTTTGGACTGACATTGAACTAAAATATTCAGGTCTCAGCCCCCTGAGTTCTAGGATTGTACATATGAATGGCTGACACCAATCTTTGCTTTACTATTATTTTAATTATGTGGTAGAGGAAAGTGGAAGTATATTTGTGTTAAGTGTGCAATTTTCAAATACAAGTTTGAATCAACTTGATATAATATAACTGTTATCAATTTTACCAGTTAAATCATGAATATTACACATTACCACAGAAATATAATGGAAAACAAAAGGCATAATTGTTTTCTTAAAACAGTCAATGAAACCATAAATTACTTTCACTTTACAAATCATGTTTTATTTAACTTAAATTAGATGGACCCATTGCAACAATGAGATGTACAAGTCGTTATGTCCAAAAATGAACTTTACAACTTTGTTGGGGGGGGTAGCGGGGAGAATTAGAGGGGCAGGGGGAGGATGGGAAGGGATGGGAAGGGGAAACAAAGGAGGAGGTTAGGATTGATAAGAAATGTACTTATTATCTTGCCCATGTAATTGTGACCCCTCTGTGCAGTATTTTCACAATAAAAAATAATGTAAAAAACAAAAATAAATAAACTGCAAAAAATTTGGACAGGGTGCTAATATACATATTTTTCCATCATCACCTACCACATCCTCCTTCTTCCTTCCTAGAAAAAACACCCAATCAATAAAAGGCATAGATATTTGGCTCTTGACCTTAGAAATGGAAGCAGAATGTTATGGATGTCTGAGATGTTCATTAAGAGTGTTTTACATAGTAATGTCACATGCAATAACCTATGAGTTCTGCAGGTCTTAACACTACTTCCTTAGTGATGTAATAGGAGGTCAGCTTTATTGGACATAGTATTGTTTTCCACTTCCTTTCCTACCACCTGACCTAAATTATAATACATATTAACAGAAAGAAAAAGTAATGCCAACTTAAGAAAGTCCCATTGGAACAAGACGTTATGTCGAAAAGGGAACTTTACAACTTTGTGGGTGGATGGGAGGATCGATGGGTAGGGATGGTAAGGGGAAACAAAGGAGGAGGCAACAATACTTGATAAGAAATGTACTCATTACCTTACTCATGTAATTATAACCCATCTGTACTGTATTTTCACACAAAAATTATTAATATGAAAAAAATTCATTTAGGGCTCGGGGAATATTGCTTCATTGCATGAAACCCTGGGTTCAATTCCTCAGCACCACATAAACAGAAAAAGAAACACTGGAAATGGTGCTTTTCCTCAAGTGATAGACTTCTAGCTCAAGAACAGTTCATGGTCCCTGAGTG
This sequence comes from Dipodomys merriami, assembly GCF_024711535.1. Lineage (NCBI taxonomy): Eukaryota > Metazoa > Chordata > Mammalia > Rodentia > Heteromyidae > Dipodomys > Dipodomys merriami. The sequence goes on from NW_027206024.1 coordinate 11,569,322, forward strand.
CAAGCCCCAGGACAGGAAAAAGAGTCATTTAGCTAGTAAATGCAAAATAAAAAACCCATACTTGGAATATATTATTGCTCCTTCCAAGTGATACCTAACAATAGTTCTTAATTCATGTACTTTACTTATATTAGAATACTGTGTTGAACAAAAAAAACTGTTGTTAATAGGTCATGGCAATTAATGCCAGGAATGTGCTTGGATGTCAGGGGAAGTTTAATTCTGGAAATTGAAAGATTCCAGGATTTTGTGTGCTCAGTGCTAATCAGAAAGGGAAAGTTATCTTTGTGGCCAGTCATGGCACCAAAAATGCATATGCTGGTTAACATTTGTGACAGAAGAGAAGGAATAACTCCAGATGGAAGGAATAAATTATAGTAACTAAGGTATAGCAGAAACCGTTCTAGGAAACCATTTTTGGTTTTTGAAGAACTAATTATAAACTAGGTTTATTCCTTATTGCTTTTATTATTCTAATCACTTAGGCTCTTCTTAATCTCTGTGTGATAAGTTGTATATCCTTCTATGCTGCTCTTTCATACCTGATCTCCTTTGCTTTCTAAAAATCTCAGTCTTTCTCTATTTCTCTATGAACAATTTCTGATACTAAATCCACATATACTAATGTAAGATCCCATAGCTCATGAGTCATTAATGTAACAACATGGAAAAGAGGGCATATTTATTGCTACCTCAATTTTTGTGAAAAGCTGCAATGTCACATCATTTGATTTAAATTTCCATTCTTTGTCTACATAGTGTCATTAAGTGCACATAAATGCAAATATGAGCCAGGTGCTGGTGGCTCATGCCTGTAATGCAAGCTACTCAGGAGGTTGAGACCAGAGGATTGTGGTTCAAAGCCAGCCTGGTCAGGAAAATCCATGAGACACTTATCTTCAATTAACCACCAGAAATCCGGAAGTGATGCTGTAACTCAAGTGGAAGAGCACTGGACTTGAGCTGAAGAGCTGAGGTACAGCACCCAGGATCAGAGTTCAAGCCACACGACGATCAGAACAGGTGTAAATATGACTTTATGTTTCCTCAAAAGGAATGACAAAGTCAATAGTAATCTTCCCAAGCAGAGAAAATAATTGCAAAATGACTTTACACTCGCAAAAATGTTTCAATTTTAAAAGTCGATACTCCTGGAAAGATAAAACATAAGAATATAAGGAAGTCTGGGAAGTTCAGGTTGCATCAAGCCTAGGCAGAACAGTCTTTGTGACATAATCTAAAATTAACCAGCCAAAAGCTGTATTGGAAGAATGGCTCAAGTAATTGAATACTAGTTATGAGCAAGATTGCTGAATAAGAGCTTGAGGTTTTTTCATACACACATACAAGCATGCATATACACACAGAGGCACTTATATGTGTAAACACACATAAGAAACAACTTTCAGAATGTGTAGAAAAGTTAGAAAATATATACTGAGTAAGACTAGAACAAGTGATAATTTTTAATATTAGAAAGTCCTCAAGTGAACTTTCCCCAAAAAAGGTTGAGACTATTACATAGGTAGGGACCAGAGATAATATAGTCAACTATTATTAAAGTGATCAGATCCATGGAGGAACAAATCAGAGACCCCTGCAGGTGCATCTGAAAATGTTCATAACCTCTGTCAAATTCTAAAACGTCTTTGAAAATTGTACATAAACAGTTTAAGCACTTAGTCTAGTGGATAAGATTATCAGAGAAGTTCAGAATTGCTAGCCTGTTTCTAGATTAAATAAACCATCACACTATGGCAGGGCAATGTGATACAAGCCTGGAAATTTAGCACTCAGACTAAGACAGGAAATTAGAGAATGGAATTACATAGCGATATCTTCCCTGGAACAGGTAGTATAATTTTTTCTCAATAAAACAAGCCTAACAACAAGAAAGAAATATACAGTTTGAAGTTTGGGCTAATTTTGTCACTATGTTTTGAGAAGTCACGTTTCCTATTGAAATGCAACTCATATCATCCTCTGTTGTGTTTTAAATGCTCTCTTCATTTCAGAAAATCCCTAGATGCAAAATGGCTCATGATTCCCAACTAAAAATTTGAGAAAGTAAGCATCATTCTGTTGGATTCCAAAGAAATGATTAAGGATTACAAAAACTAAAGCCTGGAGAAATGGCAAAGCTCATCTAATGTAGGACTTTGTAGACCTGGCTAAATTAGAATTTAGATTTAAAATAAATATATTTTGTTTGTAATTTCATATTCGATAGGATACTACAAAATGGTTTTCAAGTAGAAGGTTTAATTTAGAAATGCACAAATGATTCTGGCATTCTATTTGCCTGGAATATTCTTTCAATTGAGGTATAATTAGAACTTAATAGATAATACCAACAGTTCATGTATAACATGATAATGTGAATAATCTAGACAGTTGCCAACAAATGGATGCTATTAATTTATAAATTTAGAAAAAGCAATTTTTGAGACATTGGTGTAGCATGGTGTGAAGAAAGTAATTGTGTTACATCTTTTTTTCTTCTACATATACATAACACAGGAAGACATTTCCTTAATTACGGACCTCTGTATACAATTAGAAAAATGCTAGGTTTGAGGTTTGTTTTTATTTTGTTTTTGTTGTTTAGTTTGTCCTAGGGCTTGACCTCTGGGTCTGGGCACTGCCCCTGATCCTGTTTTTGCTCAAGGCTACACCTCTTCCACTTGAAATTCAATGCCACTTTTGTCTGGCTTTTCCTGAGCAGTTTATTGGAGATAAGAATCTAAGAAAACTTCTTTCCTGGGTGAGCTTTGAACCATAAACTTCAGATCTTAATATTCAGATATTCAGATCTCCTGAATATCTATGATAGATAAAATAATAATAATTGTGGGGCAAGTGTGCAGCAAAGATGGTGCTGAGAGGGAGTTGAGTAGGCAGAGACCGATTTGTTTATATTCAGTGCATAAATAGCTCCTGGAAGCTTAGGTGCATGATAGAGTGTGACCATTACAGTGATTAGTTGGTTCCTTTTCCTCCCCATGCCACCTACTCTTTTTTGCTTTTAAACAGTGCTTGCTGTGTGTTAATAAACGAGTTCCTGCTTGACTTGCTCCCTGCTGTGTCTGATTGTCTCCTGGGTTAAGGGAAGCTTTGGAACGGGCAAGCAGCGCACTTACCTTTCCTCAGACCCCGTCCATCTTTCATGGGATGAAGACCCGACATCAGGAGCCCAACTCGGGCAAGAAAGGAAAATATACCGGCTGACGCTAAGCGGTCTCTCAGGGTAAGTAAAACCCTTAGTATGGGTAATGCTATTTCACAGAAGAAGGAGGAGGAGGCAACATTAAGCCTAGAGGGAGTAAAGGGGGACTTGGGAAGTGAGAAGGTAAAGGAATGGGTCAAATTTGACTGAGAATGCACTGAAACATGCACAGTGGAAGTCAAAACAAGGGTGAAGGTTATCCCCTCTGACTTGGGTGCCCTGACTTTCCTAGGCTTCCACCCTATTCCCCCGATTGGGCCAGAGGTTGTGCCTTAGGAGACCTGTGAGAAGGAGATGCAAGACGCAGACCCATACCGACCTTCCATTGAGGGGCTGAGGGCTGCAGAAGAAACCTACTCGGAGGCCTGCCCTGTAAAGGAAGTCCCACCTGGGAGCCCAGAACCTGGGCCACAGGATTCACTTCCCCAACATATCCAGTCAATCTTTCACCAGGAGCTAACAGGCCCTTGGATCTTAAAGAGATCCGCAAGGTGGTGGTGGTGAATGGCCTGAACTCTCCTTGGGCCCATACCCAATTACAGGAAATTGCTTATCACCCATGTGTCCCTAAGGATTGGCTGGATGTGGCCAAAGCCATCTTCACCAGTTCTCAGTTTATAAAATGGTGTGCTTTCTTTAAGGAGCCATGCAGATTGTGGGCGGAGAATAACTGGCAAGTTCAAGCCGCAATACCTATTACTTATGCAGTTTTAACAGGGATGGGGGAAGGGTACTCCACAATATTTGTGGTACTCCACAATATTTGTCCTGTACCATGACCAGGTGAGGCAGGCAGGACTTGCCGTGTGGTAAAAACTGGATGATGGGCCCACTGAGTCCCCCATAGCAGGAGTGAGACAAAAACCTGGTGAGCCTCTACTTGAGTTTATAGCCCTAGTCCAACAGAGTATTAATTGCAAGCTGCCAGCAGGGAACCTCCGAGATCAGTTTCTAAAGCTACTGGTCTGGGAAGGGATATATGCAGACCACATCATGGTCTATGTGGGATTGAGAGAGAATTCCCTGAGCAGATGGGTGGTGGCCTCACAGGATATGGGAACACAACAGCATCATTCCTAATCTCTACCTTTAACCTTACAGGCTCAGACATCTGCAATGACTGAGCCTATTACCCAGGCGCTGGAAGCCCAGGGCCAAGGAACCCCAAGACCATTGGGGAGAGGGACTTGTTTTAAATGCGGGCAGGAGGGGTACTTTAAGAAGGACTATTCACAATAATCCCCCACCAACCAGCCCGGGGGGCCCAATCAGACCCCTACACCCTGCCTCAGGTGCAGGAAGGGGCTGGGAAGGTGGCTCAATGGTAGGGTGCTTGCCTTGCATGCATGAGACCCTGGATTCAATTTCTCAGCAACACATAAGCAGAAAAAGCCACCAGTGGAGCTGAAGCTCAAGTGGTAGAGCGCTCACCTTGAGATGAAGAGCTGAGGGACAGCGCCCCGCCCCAGAGTTTAAGCTCCATGACCAACAAGATATATATATATATATATATATATATATATATATATATATATATATGAATACTGGTGATGCAGGAGCAGGAATTCCCTATAATCTCCAAGGCCAAGCAATTATAGAAAGAAATCACCAATGACTTAAGGAGCAATTACAATTATTAAAACAAAAAGGAGGAGTTTTAGCCCCCATATACAGTTACATATAGCTTTTTTACCATTAACATTTTACATTTTTCAACAGGGGCAACTGAATCCAGATTTCAGAAGCACTGGGGACAACTTAACCCTAAGCCCTAAGTGAAAGTCAGGTGGAAGGACCTCCCTGACAAATCAATTGAGACGACCTGACCCCCTAGTTACTATGGGCAGGGGATTTGGATGTGTTTTTTCAATAGGGGACACAGCCCCTTTGGGTAGAGCCGGTCAGATCTGGTTGAGTCAGCTAGAGTAGCAGTTGAAGCACATTTCCTTCTCATAGAGATGTGACCCACAGGAACGTCTGCCTAGCTTGACAACCATGAGCTGTCCAAGCTCTCTACATGCCTTAGTACCTGTCACCAAGCAGTGCCTGTCACAAGTGCCTTACATCAACTCCCCGCTAAGTGATTGGCCCAGAAGGACTCAGAAGGTTGGGAAAGCTGGGGTGTAAAATCCCCCCCCACTTGCACAAGAATAAATGAGACCTGCTTAAGCCTAATCTCCCAGTGTGTGTTCCTTGCGGGCATCATTCACGCTTACCCCCTGCAGGACATCTAGCCCTATAAGTGGCGCCCAACGTGGGGCTCAAGTGTTTTTGGCAGATGGACGGTCTAATGCAAGGTAAGTGCCTCCAAGAGCAACCTTCCCCCTGCAGCATGAGAGCCTTAATTACGAGCGCTTGTTGCCCTGCTTCAGAGTAGGCGGTTAAAAGTATCACAAAAGGAAGCTAGTTTAATATGGGAAATAGTAAATGAATTGTGTCCGTGGATTGACTCCGGGGCCATTTGGGATCCAGACAGCTGGACCTGCTCCTTCAGGCAGCTCATAAAAAAGAAATATGAGAAGGCACTGAGCTACCCCTAAAATTTACCCCATTGTAGTAGCCATCCAAGCCTGTCTATTGGGGAGAGAAGAAGGGGAAACTCTGCAGGCATTTAAGGCCTCACTATGAAAAGAAACAGCATACAGAAAATGGTGAAGCTGCTCAGGCACTCCCATCTTCTTGTAATAATGCAGATGACCAACAACTGCCACCATCACGTGACCCACAGGGCCAGCCAGCTATGCTTGTAAAACCCCTCTCCCACACATTGGGTCCCAGGAATCCTGCCCAAGGACTTCTTTTGGCCATTTAGGCTAGCCTGGGAACTCCCCTCAGGGAATTTTGTATCCTTGGGCCTTCATAGCCAACTTTGCCCAAGAAAGAAAACCCGTTGTTCCCCCTATAATACAACAGTTTTTTGCGGGCCCCACAACTACCATGGCAATGGCCGCCAAGCCAATGGATGAACCCCAGTTCGTGTTCCCGGTAAACTTCCACCGAACCACTGCACCACCTAACCAATGGTACCCCCATGGCCCCAAAGTGCTTGACAAATATTGGACCACTGTTAAGGAAGATGGGTTGCACTCCCCATATGCTCAACAGATGCTCGAAACCATTAGCATTGATCTGAGTTGCCCCAATGATTGGAAGAACTTAATGTACACAACATCATCTTCAAGGGACTTCCTTTTATGGAAGGCTGCTTTTTATGATGAATGTGAACAACAAAGCACATGAAATGTCACTGATGGAGGATATGATGCAACCATAGCGGACCCTGATTGCTTAAAAGGGGAGGGAGCTTATGGGACTCCCATTGCACAAGCAGTGGCATCTCCGCAGTACTTTGACCAAGTATTCCTCTGTGCATTGTGGGCTGACTCCTTGGTCCCTTGGAAAGAAGGGAACAAACAACTAAAAACCCTCATACAACATCGCAATGAATCTTTCACTGACTTCGTTGCCTGTGTTCTAGAAGCAGTAGCCCAGAAGTGATCTCACGTTGGAGCCCAAGAAGCACTAACGAAGACCCTGATATGGGAAGGGGCCACAAAGGAATGCAGAAAAGCCATTGCCCCTGAACGAAATGGGGAGATCACTGATTGCATCCTAGCCACCAAAAATTTGGGGACATCAACTCATGCTAGGACTGCCCTTGCACAGGTTTTCACCTCTATGACCGCCAGTGCGTGCGCCCCCTAATGGCGCAATGGGAAGTTGACCTTGTTGGGGATGTGGCATAACTGGTCATTTTATTTTTATTTTTTTAATTTTAATTTTTTATTATGAAAGTACTGTACAGAGGGGTTACAATTACATGGACAAGACAATGAGTACATTTCTTATCAAGCATTGTAGCCTCCTCCTTCGTATCTCCATCCCATCCCTTCACATCCTCCCCGAGGCCCCTCCCACTCAATCCTCCCCATTACCTCCGCACACCCGCACCAAAGTTGTAAAGTTCATTTTCCACCAAAACGACTTGTACATCTCATTGTTGCAGTGGGTCCACCTGTATCACTATTTAAAGGATTTGTTTTTCCCCTTCCCCTCAACAAATTATACGGATATCAAATAGAGCGAAAGCAGGGGTTATACTATGGGGGAGGGAAATACAAAGCAATAAAGAAATAATCTTCTAAATGTGTTAAAAAAAATCAACTGAAAGAAAAAAAAACACTTGAATACATATCCTAGGGTTCATTTCATTAACATCACCTTATCTGACATTTTCTGCTTGATTTAGAAATATATTAAATATTACAAATAAGGGAAACCATGTTTGATTGGGCCTGGCATACTTCACTTAATATAATTTTTTCCAAGCATTTACATTTCCTAACAAATGGGACAATGCCATTCTTTCTGATAGAGGCATAGAATTCCATTGTGTATATATACCATTTTTTGATCCATTCATCTACTAAGGGGAATTTGGGTTGGTTCCAGATCTTAGATATACTAAATTGTGCTGTAATAAACATAGTCGTGCTGGTAGCTTTAGTGTGGTCTTGTTTGTAAATATTTGGGTAAATGCCCAAAAGTGGGATTGCTGGGTTATAGGGGAGCTCTATGTGGAGTCTTTGGAGGAAACTCCATACTACTTTCCAAAGTGGTTGAACAAGTTTACACTCCCACCAACAATGAAGTAAGGTTCCCTTCTGTCCACATCCCCTACAGCATCTGTTGTTCTTAGAGATCTTGATTTAGCCATTCTAACTGGAGGGATGTGGAATCTGAATGTTTTGGTTTGCATTTCTTTTATGGCTAGGGAATTTGTGCATTTCTTCATGTGTCTATTGGCCATCCTTCTTTCTTCTTCAGAGAAGTTTCTATTTAAGTCTTTAGCCCACTTATTTATTGGGCAGTTGTTTCTTTGAGGATTTGTTGTTGGGGGATTTAATTTTTTGAGTTCCACGTATATTTTAGATATGAGAACCTTGTCGATTGTATGGCTAGTGAAGATCTTCTCCCAATCCGTGGCCTTTCTATTGATCTTGCTAGCTATGTCCTTTGCCAGGCAGAAGCTCTGCAACTTCATGCAATCCCATTTGTCCAACCTTTCTTTGATTTGTTGTGTTTCCAGGTCTCTATTAAGAAAATTTCGGCCTGTGTAAAGGAGACCTAGGGTTTCTCCTATTCCATCCTGTAATGTTTTCAGAGTGTCTGCTTTGACTCTGAGGTCTTTGATCTTTTTGGAGTTGATTCTGTTGCAGGGTGATATATAAGGATTTAGTTTTAGTTTTCTCCAAGTAGTTAACCAATTTTGCCAGCACCATTTACTGAAGAGGCTGTGTTTCTTCCATTCTATATTTTAGCTCCATTATCGAAGATTAGATGGCTATAAGTCTGTGGGTTCATTTCTGGGTTTTCAATTTTAGTCCATTGGTCCTGAGGACTGTTCTTATGCCAGTACCAAGCTGTTTTGATTACTATGGCTTTATAGTAGAGTTTGAAATTTGGTATTGATATTCCTCCAGCAGTGTTCTTTCCGTTGAGGAGCGTTTTTGCTATTCGGGGTCTTTTATTGTTCCATATGAATGTTTGGATTGCCTCTTCTATTTCCTTGAAGATTGAGGTTGGAATTTTGATAGGTATCACATTGAATTTGCAGATACCCTTGGGAAGTGTTGCCATTTTCACGATGTTGAACTTTCCAAATCAGGAGCATGGGAGTTTTTGCGATTTTCTAAGTTCTGTATTGATTTACTTTTTCAAGTTTTTAAAATTTTTATCATCGATGTCCTTCACTTCTTTTGTTAAGTTAATTCTTAGGTATTTTATTTTTGTGGGGCTATTACGAATGCAGTTGCTTTCCTAATTTCAGCCACAGGTTTCTCATTGTTGGCATGCAGAAAAGCAATTGATTTTGGGGGGGTTATGTTTATACCCTGTTACTTTACCAAGGTTTTAAATAAGCTTGAAGGATTGGGAGGGGATTCCGTGGCATTCTTTAAATAAAAGATCATGTCATCTGAAAAGATGGACAGTTTTACATCATCTTTCCCTACTTGAATCATTTTTATGCTTTCATCTTGTCTTATTGCTGTAGCTAGGCATTCTAATAGTAGATTGAAGAGAAGTGGAGAGTGTGGGCATACTTGTCTTGTTCCTGAGTTAAGAGGAAATGGCTTTTGTTTTTCACCATTAAGTATAATACTGGCTGTAGATTTGTCATATACAGCCTTTACTGTATTGAGGAATATTCCATGGATTCCTAATTTTTCCAAGGCCTTCATCATAAATGGGTGTTGGATCTTGTCAAATGCTTTTTGTACATCTATTGAGATAACCATGTGTTTCTTATCCTTGCTCCTGTTGATGTGATGAACAATATTAACTGATTTGCGTATGTTGAACCAGCTTTGCATCCCTGAAATGAATCCTGTTTGATCGTGGTGTATGATTTTTTGGATGGATTGATGTTGACTGGCCAAAATTTTGTTGAGAAATTTTGCATCAATGTTCATCAAAGAAATGGGTCTATAGTTCTCTTTCTTCGATGAGTCCCTGCCTACTTTTGTGATGATGGTTATGATGGCTTCATAGAATGTGTTCAGTAGTGAACTTTCTCTTTCAATTTCATTGAAGAGTTGGAGGAGTATTGGTGTGAGCTCTGCTTTGAAGGCCTTGTAAAATTACACTGTAAACCATCTGGTCCTATACTTTTCTTAGATGGGAGGTCTCTTATTGCTGTTTCTATTTAAATGCTTGATATGGGCCTGTTAATATGGCTTAACACAACTTGATTTAGTTTTGGCATGTCAATATTTGCTAGGAAAAGGTCCATTTCTGCCATGTTCTCAAATTTATTAGCATAAAGTTTGTTTTTTTTTGGCCGGTCATGGGACTTGAACTCTTGGCTTGGGCACTATCCCTCAGCTCTTTAGCTCAAGGAGAGCGCTTTACCAATTGAGCCATAGCGCCACTTCCTAGCATAAAGTTTTGAGAAGTATTCCCTTAAAATGTTCTGAATTTTGGTTGTTCCTTTGGTGATGTTTCCATTCTCATCTCTGAGTTTATTTATTTGAGTGTGTTCTCCTCTTTTTCTCATAAGATATTCTAAGAGTCTGTCAATTTTAATTTTTTCGAAGAACCAACTGTTTGTTTTGTTGATTCTTTCTACAGTTTTTTTGGATTCTAAATCATTTAATTCTGTTGAAATTTCAATTATTTCTTTCTGTCTACTGAATTGGGGTTTAACTTGGTGCTCTTTTTCAAGAAGTTTCAGATCAACTAGATTTAATAGTCATCTACCAAATATTTCACCCAGCAGCATCAGAGTACACATTTTTCTCAGCAGCACATGGAATATTTTCTAAAATAGACCACATTTTAGGCCACAAAGCAAACTTGTCCAAATTCAGAAACATTGAAGTTATACCTTGCATTCTCTCAGACCACAAAGGGAATAAAATTAGAACTCAACACCAAAAGCCACCAAAGAAAGTCCGTTAACATATGGAGGCTGTACAACCCACTGCTGAATCACGAGTGGGTCATGGAAGAGATTAGAAAGGAAATTCAAATGTTCATGATATTCAACAAAAATGAGCACACAAATTACCAGCTCCTCTGGGAACTGGTCATTTTCAAAAGGATTGCCCTTCACTCTGGGGTTCACCCAAAAGAAAGCAACCTCCTTCCGTATGTCCTAAATGTAAAAAGGGTTTTGGGGGGGGCCTCTGAATGCCACTCTAAGACTCAGACTTTAAACTAAATATGGGGTATTCCTCAGCCCCTACCCCAAGGGGACAAAAACTACAACCACCACCTCAAGTGAAATGGACTTTTCCTATCCAAAATGGAAAATCTAGAATGGAACTTAAGGTTAAAGAACAAAATTTAAGGGCATCATTGATACGGGGGCTAAGTGTACAGTCCTTAGAAAAAAAGAATTCGAAGGGTTGGGGTGGAACCTAATTCCTGGCCCCTGCATACATGGTGTCGGTGGAAAAACAGATTCCCTCCATGTCCAATGGCCTGTAAAATGGAAAGACTGTGATGGGGTCACCGGGGCTTTTAAACCTCTTGTTGCCCCTGGCCTTCCATGCAATATTTGGGGAAGAGATGTCCTCACTAATATGGGTATTGTGATAACAACAGATGATAAGGCTTTTTATGAAGACATCAAAACCGATCAAGCCATTAGGCACCCACAGTACCCCCAATTCTAATGGCCAGTGTTGTAGGACCAGAGTCATTTCCACTCCAATGGGATACCACCAAACCCATTTGGGTAGAACAGTGGCCTATTTTCCCTGAAAAGTTCCCTCATCTTCACACTGTAGGGGAGGAGCAACTAGAAAAAGATATATTGAACAAAGCATCAGTCCCCACAATTCTCCCATTTTTATTATCCAAAAAAAGAGCTCAAGGAAAATGGAGACTTCTTTATGACCTACATTCCATAAATATTCCTATGAAGAAGATGGTAATGCTTCAACCCGGACTCCCACATCTTTCTGCAATACCCAATGATTGGCACATTGCCATTATTGACATCAAGGACTACTTTTTTCCATCCACCTACATCCCAAAGATAAAAATATTTTGCATTCTCAGTTTGGGAATCTCACTGTCAGTTACCCAAACATTGATATCAATGGAAAGTTCTCCCTCAAGGAATGAAAAATAGCCCTACTCTATGTCAGATGTATGTTGCCCATGCTATTAGACCTTTGCTTTTAAAATGCTTTTGTGTCCATTACATGGATGACATTTTAATAGCACATAAAGAGGCTACCACCATTCAAGCCTGTTTAACACAACTCAAGGAAAATAGGCCTCCATATTTCCCCCTTACGCCTATCTTGGATGCTATTTAAATCAAACAATTACCCCAAATGGGTCTAATATTGTCATTAAGTCCCAATATACTTTAACTGAATTACAACAATTATGTGGGCATATCAATTGGGTACACAATTTTATGCGTCTCCCTACCCAAGAGCTCCAAACTTTATTTCAATTGCTTCAGGGACCCTCTGACACAACTTTCCTTTGTATACTTTCCCCTGATGCTCAACAATTTTTACAACAAGTCACTGATCGATTATGGTCAACACCCTTGGTGTTTTTAGATACCACCCACGAAATCACCCTGATTACATTAACTCATAATTGACTAATGGCGGCGCTGACTCAAACTTGTGGTGTGTTACAATGGGTACACCTTGACACTTCCCAATTACCAAAAAATAGCACACCCATTACCATGCTATGCAACTTAGCCATCAAAGGCGTGGAACGATGCCATCAAACATATGGCCGATTCTCCGACCGTCTTATCTGGCCCATTCGAAAAACAGTCTTTAATTTACTGACAACAGAAGAGGAATTAGTACCAGAGAAGGATCGACCCTTGTGACACGGAGGTCATTGACCTGGTCATCAGAATGGCATCTATCATGAGAGCAGTGTGGATCTGAGCACTAAATCAATGTCTCAGACCACAGTTCTGGTCCAGGAGGGGTAAAACAGTAAATGCCCGCTCATATGGATATCACAAGAATGCACATTTGTCAGGCACACCTTGGGCGGTGTTGAGTTGGACTCATGAAAGACTTGTAGGCTCAGGAATCCAGAGCCTGCTGGCTGCTGTTTGTAGTAAACGCTATATCCCAGGAGTCCCACGGCTGGGAACCCTGCTTTCCTCCCCAGTGCTTAGATGGAGGCACAGGTTCCATGGAACTCACTGCCATGGCCCAGATCCCTCAGCCCAAGAAGGACTTAGGGAGAAACAACTGATGTGGTTTAAGAGTTTGCTATGATTATGCCTCAGGACTGACCCCAGTTCTAGCTCTGCTTATCATTACCACCTCCCTCTGTGTTTGTGTGTGTGTGTGTGTGTGTGTGTGTGTGTGTGTGTGTGTGTGTGTGTGTGTGTGTGTGTGTGTGCACATGCGCATGACTGCATCTTGGTAGTAGGACTTGAACTCAGGGCCCGGGTTCTGGCCTTCCGTTTTTTTCATTCAAGGATAGCACTGTACCACTTGAGCCAGAGCTTTTCTTCCAGCTTTCAGGTGGTATTTTGGGAGAGGACAGTCTCACAGATATTTTTGCTGGGTTGCCTCTGAATGTCAATCCTCAGATCTCAGCCTCCTGAGGGAGCTAGGAATATAAGAGCATGAGCCATTAGCATCTGGCCATGCTTTCCTTCTTGGATAAGACAGAATACCTGTCTTCTTTTTTTTTTTTTTTTTTTTTTTTAGGTCTGGTCATGGGGCCTGAGCTCTGGGCCTTGGTGCTGTCCCTCAGCTCTTCAGCTCAAGGCTAGTGCTCTACCACTTGAGCCACAGCGCCACTTCCGGTTTTTTTCTTTTTGCTTATGTGGTGCTGAGTAATCAAACCCAGGGCCTCAGGCATGCAAGGCAAGTGCTCTACCACTGAGCTACCTTCCCAGCCCAGAATACCTGTCTTCTAGTTGAGCACACATCTACAGCTATCCCACCTATCTCTACCTCTACCCCTACCCCTCCAGGTTTCAGAGGAATCATTCCTTCCCCTGAGGACAAAGAAATAGGATGCATTGACAGGTTTGAGCTTTATGTTCTCCACACAGTCAGGGGCTGCTGGGAGCTGCTGTAGAGGCCAGAGATCTAGGCCAGAGCAAGTAGATAGCTGTTAGAACAGAAGAGACTATGAAAAGACATCCATGCAGCTGGATGCCAGTTGCTCATGCCTATAATCCTAGATCCTCAAGGCAGACACTTGAGGATAAATCAAGATTCAAAGCTAACCTGGGAAGACTCTTATCTCCAATGAATCACCAAAAAGCTGGGAAGTGGAGCTACTATAGTTCAAGTGGTAGAGCACCAACTTTGTGCAAACAGGCTAAAGGTTACCACCTAGGCTCTGAGTTCAAGACCCGGTAAACACACACACACACACACACACACACACACACACACACACACACACACACACACACGCTATGTGCATGCAAAATCAGATATTTCTACATTGAAATTTTTAGTTATTCTCTACCTTTTCTGCATTAAGCCTGGTGGTTGTTGGCCTAGGAGTTTGATGCATACAACACCACTTGGCATCTTTAATTTTGGGGAACAGAATGGCTAGAAAGTCAGCATTTCCCATCCCAGCTCCTTGACTGGGTCGTGATCTATCCCGGCCCTTTGGGGCTCCTTTTACACACTCACCAAGATTCTTTTAAAAAGCATCACATTCTGGGCACTGGTGGTTCACACCTGTCATCCTAGCTACTCAAGAACCTGAGATCTGGAGGATCATGGTGACAAGCCAGCCTGGGCAGGAAAGTGTATGAGACTTTTATCCTTGATGAAACATCAGAAAACAAGAAGTGACCCTGTAGCTCAAGTAGTAGAGTGCCAGCCTTGAGAAACAGAGCTCAGGGACAGCGCTCATGGAAATCAACAACGAGAGGAATTGCATGATGGCTCTGGGATTGACATGGGCTGAATATAATTGGAATTGTCAAGTGCACCAAGATAAAGCATTACCTCCTTTAGTCTTGTGCTCCTCCATCTGTCTCACCGCCTGACCTTGGCATGCTTCAGGTCACCATGGCCCTAGTTGGACGGGAGGGCTCCGAGGAGGAAGGTACCAGAGCAATCACCCACCTCCCTCTTCCATGCTCACCCTGCTGCTTCTGCAATAGACCTACTTCCTGGAATCCGTCCATGAGATCATGGCCGCCACATTGTGGTGAGTGGTGGGTCTAGCCAAACTCGGGGAAGTTAGGGGTGGAAGTCGGTCTGGGACTAGGAGTTTCCACCCTGGGTGTCGGCTGAGTCCAGGGCTGACATTTATTTCATCCTGAGCCTTGCAGGGGTGCGGAGACAATGTAGACTCCACATTGAGTCAGGTAAGATCAGAATCTGGAGGACTACTTTTATGGGGGAGGCTGTGGTGCTCAGGGGGCCACTGTTCTTGGTACTCCTCTCTCGGGACTCCCCTCTCCCTCTCTCATCCCTCAATGGTAAAAGAGAAACTTTAAATAAGGGTGTCAAAGAGGGGACAGTGGAGGATTTCTGTGTGAACCAGATTTGTGCTTCATATTCATCCTAGCCCCTACTTCCAATTTATCTGAGTAATGACTATATGTGTTTGGGGGCAGGGGATCATCTTAGCTGAGAATGTGGCTCAGTGGTAGAGTGGTTGCCTAGCATGCCTGAAGCCTTGGGTTCAATTCCACACAGAAAAAGCTGGAAGGAGAGGTGGGGCTCAACTGGTAGAGCACCGGTCTTGATCAAAAAGAGCTCAGGGACAGTGACCAGGCCCTGAGTTCAAGCCCCATGACTGGAAGAACAAATCTTTGTGGAGGCTTTGTTTCCCTTTGAAAACAATTTATTCTTTGTGATAAGCATAACATGGGCCTCTTCCCAGGTCACCAATGGGCCATTATATGTCCCTTGAATTTTGTCTCCTCCCAGCAGCCTCTGCTCTACCCAGCCCACAGTTTACCCTTCCCATCACCAGGCAGATAGAGACCTATAGAAGGACACCTGGCCACCAAGTTCTGGTGGCTGCCGAGGATATTGAGACTCAATATGTCACATAGGGAGTCATCATCCCCATCAGACTACAGAAAAAAGGGACAAAGTGCTGCAAGCCTGAGTTCGCCAACTGTGGGTGGCTCTGGATGTGGGACATCTGTGGCAGGATGTGCTCTGTGGGAGAGCCCTCTACGGGGTAAGGAACCCTGACCTCTCCTCTGGCAGTTTCCACACGGTCTTGAAGTTGCAATTCTTCAAAACCTTTCTGCTCCTCCATCATTTTGCCCACCCAGGATCCTGAGGCCTCTAAAGCAGCAACACAGATGGGGCCTCAGAATGGACCGACATCTTGAGCCCTTGAGAAGAGAGACAGCAGCTCCTGCAGCTCTTTCCTCTTCTCTATCTTCTCCTGGGACAGTTGGCACATGCCCTTGGCTTTCTCCCGACACAGTTGATCCAGGACTAACATCTGTCCTTTACGCACCAGGAGCAACTCCTGGACGGTGTGGATATGTGCCAACAGCTGGCTGCATGGATGGTGGAGCTCATTCGCTGGACCATGGAAGTGCACCTCATCAGGCAGGTCGTGGATTAAGCAGATTTTCTTTTTGGACTCCTACGTGTCCCACTTCCCATCCTCACACATGCTGTGGTGGCAGCTCACGGGGTGGGTACCTGTGGATCCAGCTCTATCTGGCACTGAGCTGTCGGGTGGATCGAGTGCCTGCAACAGGCCCGCCGCTCCTGCGGCAGGAGTTTCTCCTTGTGGATGTCAGCCTCAAAGAGTGCTCCCAGAGTCACATCCTTCTTACTTTGGGGGATGTCTCTATCCTCTGCGATGGGCACATCAGGGGGAGTTGCTTTCTCACCTTTTCTTCTCTAGGGCTCACACCTTCTCCTTCCCCAGGGAAAGCCAGGAAGATCAGCTGGGCCTGCAGGCACTCATCCTGTGTTCTGATTACTTCCAGGCACTTGAGAGTGTCCTGCCACTTTGGGGGCATCACTTGTCCCCACAGTTTGTCGGGCCCTGCACTTGCTAAAGCTGCTCCAGCAGCTGAGTCTGCCTCTGCAGGTGCTGCTGCAAGGCCTACTTCTTGGAGCTCAGCCATTCATTGGAGGTGATGTGATGCTCACAGGTGGCTCTGAGCTCCTGCAGCTGCTCCTGCTGCTCCTGCAGCTCCCAAGCCACTTGGGTCTCTCTTTCATCCATCTCTTACCATTCCTCTATCTTCTCCTCTGAATGGTCCATCTGTTCCTGCAGATGTTTCTTCACCTGCTGCTCAGAGTCCAAAATGTTAGCAAACTCCTCCTTCTCACCGCTCACTCTATGGAGAGCAACCCACAAAAAGGCCAGCTGTTCTTCTATCTGTGAGTCGCACAGACATGTGCATCATGGCGTCTCAGGGATCCCTTGCCAACCCTCCACCTTCTCCTCCAGTCTCTGCAGTTGTTCCCACTGCTCTGCATTCTGGAGATTGGGCCTCTGGTTTTCCTGGACCTGGATATGAAGTTGCTCCTCCAGGTTTTTCAACTTCATCTGCATGCGGTAAGCCTGGGTCTGCAGCTGCTGCTTGGCCTGAGATAGTCCTGTGGGGGGCCGTGGCTCTGCCAGCTTCCTTCTCAGTTCCCCCAGCTCTTTCTCAAAATCCAGCACCTGCCTAGCCCCTCCCTCTTTCTGCTCTGTCAGTTGGTTCACCTGCTCGGTCAGCGGCCGGGCCTCCTCCTTCGCTTGGACCTCTCAATTCTCAGGTCCTTCACGAAGGTGTCTGTGTCCAGATTCGCTGCTGTCACCATCCAGCTCAGGTTGTCCAGTAGTCTTGTCAGTACCTCATGCCCTGCCAGTGCTTGTTGGAGCTTGCAGATTCTGTTATTCCTGCTGCTCCTCTATGTCCAGAGTGTTTCCAGCTTCTCCTGCAACTCTGTGTTCACTTGCTCCAGGTCATAGAAGCTTCTGATCTTTTACTCGAGCTGAAGTGTTACATCATTCAGCTGTTCGAAGAATATTTCAGTCTCCTTCTGTGCAGCAGTGACTGCAGAAGCCTCCATCTCCAACTCTGCCATGCCTGCAGGCAGCTGGT
Source organism: Dipodomys merriami (assembly GCF_024711535.1). Taxonomy (NCBI): domain Eukaryota; kingdom Metazoa; phylum Chordata; class Mammalia; order Rodentia; family Heteromyidae; genus Dipodomys; species Dipodomys merriami. The sequence continues at coordinate 11,587,108 of NW_027206024.1, forward strand.
GAGAGTTTTATGCTCCATTACTCTGTTATCGGCCACGTGCTGCATGTGGGCCGGTGATGATTGTAAATCGCTTTCTGTCAAAACCAACTTCTGTATGAGTGGCTTGTGGATTTCTAGCTCTATTTTCAGTTCTCTGTGCCCCTGGGCTATCTTCTCCCTTTCTTTCTCCCGTTGATACTGCAGGTCTGTCTTTTCCTGATTCAGTGGTTAGATACTGGCACAGAGCACCTGGTTTCTTCTTTTGCTGCAGTCCAGGGCAGGCACCACGTGTTGGTAGCACCTCTGAAGATCTTTGGTGGTATCGGGACCCTTGACACTCTGGACCCTGATGGCTGTAACAGTCTCCAAAGGCAGGGGTGGCCCGGGGTTGGCATCACCTTTGGCTGGACCTTCCTTTGAATCATGCTCTCCAATGTTGTTTGTCTTGGGGATCCCTCCCTTTTTGGTGTCCTTTGTTTTCTTGAATGTTGCAGGTCTGATGGCAGAATTCTGTCTGTGATCTGGCAGTTGTTTCTTGCCCACAGCTCTCTCACGGAGTCTGGTTGTTAAAGACATCTGAGCACTAGGATGGGAGAGATGGGCTGGCCACATTCCCAGGCTCTGGGTAATCCTCTATTCTCCCACTCACTGACTAGGCTGTAAGTTTCCTAATCCACTCCAAAGTCGCCTGAAGACTCTTGCTCACCACCCAGCCACCTCTAACTTCCTCAACTGCTGGTAGTGGTGTCAACCAACAGAGGAAATCTGAGTGCTACTGGACAGCATGGAATATGGAAGTGGCCACAATTCTTGTATCCCATTAGTTAGAAAGAACCATGAAAGAATGGGGGTGCAGTCAGAATCCTGTGATGCAGGCTGCAATAGGTGGAGTCAAGATGACAGTGGCTCCCCAGCCCCTTTCCAAGGAAACTCTGTCCAATTCAGTTGGAGACAAGAGGGTGACTTGCTTTAGCCGGATGGCTGCACAGATTGTTCTGTATGACTGTTTCTTGCCAATCTCGGAACTTGAATTCAAGGTCTGGGCACATTCCATGAGCTGCTTTTGATCAAGGCTAGCCCTCTACCATACGGGTCTACTTATGGCTTTGTTGACACTGAACTTGGACAAGCGTTTCCACGACTTTCCTGCCTACGGTGACTTTGACCATAATCCTCCTATACAGGCTTGTATCAAGGAGGACTGCTGAGAGCCATTGGTGCCTGCCTAATCATTGGTCTTGCTGATGTTTTGGGACAGACCAGTGAGTTCCCTATCCATAGGTTTAAGTGGTGGGAGCTGGAGCCCACAGTTCAAATCCTGGTCCTGCCACCTCCAAATGGCAGGAGATCCTAAGACACTCATTCATATCCATATGAATACAAATGGAATGGGATGTATGTATGATTTAATAGGCAGTTCTTGAATGATTCCAGAATAAAATTATACACTATTATAGGACACTGATCAATTTTAATCAATACTTTATGAAGCACTTACACAATCACATTCATTTAATGAAGGCATATTGAAATACCTAAGAATTGGGCATCACATAGTATAGAGATGCCATTTTTCTCTGCCAGGACTGGGATTTGAACTCATGGTCTGGGTAACTCTGTTGCACTGTATGGGAAGGGGAAGCTCGCTTCCCTGAAGTGAAGAAATTCAATTCTGTTCCTTAGGCCTGAAACTGATCCTCAACACTAGAAAACATCCTATTCGTGTACATTTTAGATATATGATTTATATTTACATACATATGTTGATTCTATATTACATTCAGTGTAGTTATTCATTTTATTTTTCATTTTGTTCATGTATTGACTATTTTATTGATTATTTTGACACATAGAACATTGATTACTTTGATTACATAGGATATAGGACTGCATATGTTTTCCACTTCTTACCGGACACCCAAGACTTTTGCAGAAAAGTAAAACATGTGTCACCATCAGCTTCTTACTCCACGATTATTGTTTGGGAGTGCTGGCATGTGAATTCATGGCCTACAGGTCCAAATTCATGAATGGGTGAGTGTCAGCATGCCATCCTGGGGCAAAATGAGCTGACACAAACTATGCAGGACCTGAGATTGAGCCCCTGGGGTTGAGAAAATAAGAACAGATTGACACGCAGATGGTAGTGAAAGACCCCCTAGCCCCCTGGGGTACTTTCTTTAAAGGGAGGGCACCCCAAGAACCAAGACTCCAAGCCAGCAGCTGCAATATGCAAGAGGAGTTTATTTGGCATTTGCGCAAATGGGCTCTCTGTCCGAGGCCGGCAGGGAGCCCTGTCCAGCGATTACAGGCATTTTTAAAGACAAAGACCACAGGATTAGCATATAACACCAGGTGTCCCTGGGATTGGCCCATTTAAAAGGTCACTATGTACTTTAGCAATTATTTTTTTACTACCTGGGGAAGTTTATAACACTCTTTGCAATAAGACAATTAGTGCAGACTGAGATAGTCACTCTGGGGGATAAGGGTTAGGAGATTTACAGTGTTTACAGGTTTGTGATTGATTAACAATTTGGCCTAGTCTGCAGAGCCCACCAGATGGCCCTTATCTTGAGCCCCCTAAACCAGGAATTTCTGCACAGGAATGCGGAGGAACATACTCTTTGTTCCTTATCTAGGGTCCCATTAAGCCATTTGGGGAATTTATTGTTAGCTCTTTATTTACGACTACAGAGCTTGTCTCAGGGCCGACACCTAGACTCCGAAGCTTTTTATTTATTTCCAGCGAGGGGAAGGGTCAGGGCTAGCGCAAGCAAGTTTACAGAAGCTAAACCAGCAGTTAGTATTTGTAAAAATATAACTCTAATTTTTAATCTTTCAGTAGTACATTAATAATATATGTTTTCACAAGTCAATACCTGACAAACATTAGACACTTATCTGGGCATTATGAAACTGAATGATGTTTTTGACCAATGTGATCATTAACACCCTCATTACTAGAAGGCAATCCTTCTCCCACTAGAAGGGAAACTTGCATTCCTGCTAGATAAAAATCCACCAAACTCCCTCGTTCTCGGTAGGAAACTCTCTGTTCCTCTTGGTAGGAAACTCTTTATGTGTAGCTTGCCTTTTGTTTTTTCATTTTTGGTCAGTCTTGGGACTGAACTCTGGGCCTCGACACTCTTCCTCAGCTCTTCATCTCAAGGATAGCGCTCTACCACTTGAACCACAGCAACACTTCTGGCTTTCTCTGCTTATGTGGTGCTGAGGAATCGAACCCAGAGGCTCAAGCATGCAAGGCAAACACTCTACTGCTGAGCTACCTTCTCAACCCTTCATCTGAGTTTTTAGTTCACTCACTTGCCAATGTTGAATTCTTCTAAGTCCTTTGTACAGCTTTGGCCTTCAATCACCACATAAAATCTACCCTTTATAGATAATGTTGCTAGAATTAATTTTCCCATGCCATCCTTCTAGAGCACTTAATTTATGGGTTTAAAAAAATCTTTTAGTATAATTAACAAATCTCTGTTGATCTTATTCTACTCTACATTTTATTTTTGCCAGTCCTGGTGCTCCCTGAGCTTCTTTTGCTCAAAGCTAGCACTCTACCAGTTGAGCCACAGTGCCACTTCCAGCCTTTTCTGTTTATCTAGTGCTGAGGAATAAAACCCAAGGCTTCATGCATGCTAGGAAAACAATTTAAAACTAAGCCATATTCCTAGCCTCCAAACTACATTTTATTTATACTAATTATACTAATTAATTTATACTAATTATACTGATTCTTAAGCTGCTATCTGGGGCCTGGCTTGAATTTTTGGAAACTTTTGGGGGAGGATCCTGAATAGTACCTATGTAAATATGAAATGAATGATCTTTTAGGGAAGGAGTCTCCCCTAACTAGTATAAAATGTTTGAGAATGGACAGGTGGATGAAATGCTAGGATGTAAGTGATGGCAAATTAAACCAAAGCACAGGTTCTACTCTAGTTGGCCAGAAAGGTCTCCAACACTGGTCCTCCACAATACCATCAGACATTTCCCCTGGCTATGTTTAGTGCTTACTGCTCAACTCTTCACAGGTTCGGCCTTCACTGCATCTTGATAAGTTTCCCAGAAATGCCAGTTGTCCCCCGTACCTACAGAGGCAAGGGGTATAGATGGCCTTAGGAAGATATGATTTTTGTCTTAGATCCTCCTCTTGCAAACAGCAACAGCAGGGTCTTTCAAGTTTCCCCAAGCTGTGTTTGGCCAACAGATCATGCACTCCATGCCCTTGAGGGTCTGAGGTTCATTATAGTGGGAAGTGTACCACTTGTTTTTCTGGTCTCTGTGCCACACAATCTTTACAGTAATGGTGAGCAAAATATTTAATCCATTTCACCCAAGCATTAATTTTTGTTGGTCATAGGACTTGAACTCTGGGCCTGGGCTCTGTCCCTGAGCTCTTCAGATCAAGGTGAAATAAAGTCCTACTAGTTGAGCCCAGAGCCATTCCAGTTTTTTGGTGATTAATTGGAGATAAGAGTCTCAAGGACTTTTCTGCTCTGTCTGTATTTGAACCCCAATCCTCAGATCCTGAGTAGCTTGGATTGCAGGTGCATGTCACTGGCACCCAGATTTGGACTTGAATTTTAAGTTTACCCAGAAAGTTTGCTTCTTAAACTGAGGCTTCAATGCCATACATCCTTCAATCAGCTAGAGGATCAATCCAGGCTTCAGAGTCAAAGTAGGCAGCTGAAGGATTTTAGTGAATAGGACTTTTTTGAGTTCCACTTTCAGCATATAAGATTTAAAACACACACATTCAAGCACTTATGTATAACAAATTTTTGTTTGGACAAGTGCACAGTATGGATCTCAATAATAAAAATTATCCATTATTTAATACTGTTCTGAGATCTTTTTCACCATTCTCCCAGTGGATTATCAGAAGCAGGTCCTTTGATCAATTTTCTTTGGTTCCTTAGGCCTAGAATTCTTATTCCCCATTTTAGCAGGTATCTTGAGATTTCAGTTTTTGGTGCACTAAATCCTATCTATTGTAAGTTTCTTGTGCTCCCCTCTCATATTCAACTCTCCCCTTACTGGAGATTTCTCAAATATGGCTTCCTTCAGCTCCCACATTTTTATTCCTGGGCCAGAGAATGAAAACAAACATCAAGACTCAAGTTTTCTTTGTGCCTAAGACTCACTCAGCACATGAAAGTACCCAACCAACAAGGTAATGTGCACTAGTCCAATTTTTCCTCTCATGGCCAATGCATGAGGTAACTTTTTATTGGGGTGCTTCCATCGGCCCTTTCCTGACATTGCTGATACACTTTCCATCATTAACCACAATGGGTGGGTTTAACCCAACCTTGAGCTACCGCAACAAGGCAGGATGTGTCTCCTTCTAAAGGGTTCCCGCCTTGCATAACAAAGATTTTGGACAATACCCCAGATTATTGGGAATACTCCCATAGTGTAAGCCAATATCCCAAGAAAGACCAGCAAGTTGAAAGAAACTTAGCAGGCAAAGTTTAGTTCTGTTGAAGGGCATGTTATTGGCAGGAAGCCAATGAAGCAACCGTTCTGAGTAGGAAGTCTGAGTAGGAAGTAGGTTTTACCCCTAATGAGTTACTACTTCTGGTATTTATCAGAAGTTGTGTTCACAATCTTGCTCAATTGGCTCTTTTGAAGCGCAGCTGGCTAGTTTGAAAGGGGATCAGTTTCAGAGCAATCAATGAAACCAGGACAACAAATGCCAGAAATTGTTAGAAAATTCTTACTATGCTTGTGCTCTATGAATTAAACTATGCCTATGAGTTGAACCATGTCCCTAGAACAATTTTACTTACAGGATATACTTTAGTTAAAATAGCTTTTTGTAAGATTATGGCTACGTGTAGTCAATGCTTTCCTTCAAGCAATCACTTTCACAGAAAAATATTCTTTTTTTTTTAATTGTATTTTATTTTATTTGAGAACAAGAGATTAGAAAGGAAATTCAAATGTTCATGCTATTCAACAAAAATGAACACACAAATTACCAGCTCCTCTGGGACACAGCAAAGGCAGTACTCAGAGGCAAGTTTATAGCTCTGAGCTCCTACATCAACAAATTGGAGAGATCGGAAACTAACAATTTAATAACACACCTAAACCTCCTTGAAAAAGAGCAGCAAGATAAACCCCAATCCAGTAGACGGAAAGAAATAATCAAAATTAAATCAGAATTAAATGAATTAGAATCCAAAAAAACTATAGAAAGAATCAACAAAACAAAGAGTTGGTTCTTCGAAAAACTTAACAAAATTGACAGACCCTTAGCAAACCTTATCAGAAAAAGGAGAGAACACACCCAAATTAATAAACTCAGAGATGAGAATGGAAACATCACCACGGAAACAACCAAGATTCAGAACATTATAAGGGAATACTTCTCAAAACTTTATGCTAATAAGTTTGAGAACTTGACAGAAATGGAACTTTTCCTAGCAAATATTGACATGCCAAAACTAAACCAAGATGAGTTAAACCAGCTTAACAGGCCCAAATCAAGCATTGAAATAGAAACAGCAATAAGAGACCTCCCAGCTAAGAAAAGTCCAGGACCAGATGGTTTTACAGCAGAATTTTACAAGGCCTTCAAAGCAGAGCTCACACCAATACTCCTCCAACTCTTCAATGAAATTGAAAGAGAAAGCTCACTACCGAACACATTCTATGAAGCCATCATAACCCTCATCCCAAAACCAGGCAGGGACTCATCAAAGAAAGAGAACTATAGACCCATTTCTTTGATGAACATTGATGCAAAACTTCTCAACAAAATTTTGGCCAATCGACTTCAACAATTCATCCAAAAAATCATACACCATGATCAAACAGGATTCATTTCAGGGATGCAAAGCTGGTTCAATATACGCAAATCAATTAATATTATTCATCACATCAACAGGAGCAAGAATAAGAACCACATGGTTATCTCAATAGATGCAGAAAAAGCATTTGACAAGATCCAACATCCCTTTATGATGAAGGTTCTGGAAAAATTAGGAATCCATGGAACATTCCTCAATACAATAAAGGCTGTATATGACAAACCTACAGCCAGCATTATACTCAATGGTGAAAAACTAAAGCCATTTCCTCTTAACTCAGGAACAAGACAAGGATGCCCACTCTCTCCACTTCTCTTCAATCTAGTATTAGAATGCCTAGCTACAGCAATAAGACAAGATGCAGACATAAAGGGGATCCAAATAGGGACAGAAAAATATTCTATCTCCCGCACAGTCCCTTCCCAGACAGAATTTATTATCAGCAGCTTCCTCTTAGGAATGGAGGCTTATGAGCTTCCAGTTGAAAACACCTTATTCACATATTGCTTTGGCTCCCTTAGGCAAACTCACCTCAGCAAGTGGTTATGAAACCAACCGCTGTGTGTGGCTGCTTTATTATAAAGAACCTATCTGGTACTTCTGCTCCTAATGCTAATAGAAAGAGGAAAGCCTGCTCTCTCTGGAGGCACGTAGCTATGGATTTAAGCACACATATTGAACCCTGAGCACAGGACACAGATTAGACTGCAGTATTTTCAGAGCCATAGATGAATCAGCCAGATCCCAGATGCTTGGCTGAGCATAGGGCACACTTCTGATGCCACATTTCTGAAGTAAAGCAGTTCTAAGCTGCCAAGACACTATGGTAGGAAGAGGCCTGAGGGAGAATTCTTGGTGGGAAGGAGAAGGGGAAAGTTTGGATTTAGGTTTTAGAAAATGCAAGCCACTTTCTGAATTGCTTGAGGCATCGAGCAGATCAACATGTTTACTAGCCCTCTAGATGCAGAGTATGAGAACACTTCCCACAGTTTACACTGAATCCTTCCTGTCTGGCAGCCTTCAATTCCCTCTTGCAGGAGTTAAGCAGTTTTTAAGAAAGCAAAAGTCAGTGAACGTGATCTAGCTAGTGAAGGAAGCATATCCTTTGGCTGTAGAATAGATCGATTTCTATCTCAGAACAAGAGGAAGAGAAGAAACTGGTAATGACATTTTGATGAACAAATGAAAGAAAAAATTATAAAAGCAGTGATATTGATCAAGTTGCATTGTATTTATTTTCTGACTTGTTGAATGATGACCCTTGCTACAACTACTTAAAGGAATATATATATATATATATATATATATATATAATATATATATATATATATATATATATATCTGCAATACTATGTATTTTTTGTGAGTGCATCTCAATCCACAGTGTAAGTATCTTAAAGATAGGAGAACTCCAATGATCATAAAAATGCAACTAGTAATGGTTTAGTCTCTTATCTGTTGAAAGCCCAGAGGAAGACAGTATAGGCATGAAGATTCCAAGAAGATGGAGGCATACCCCAGCATTAGGGTATAGCCCTCACTGTCTTGGCCCAAAGTGACCCCTAAATTGCCAGTAATCACTTCCAAGTTCCAGGAAGTGAGATGAACGAACAGAAAGAAGGAAATCAAGAAATACAGAACATGTGAGGACTAGCCTTAAAGCAATATCCTAGATGTTATCAGGTAACATTTTTATCTGTATTATCTAAATATTATCACTATTGGGAAATGTTATCACTATTTTACTTACCCTAGACTTCAGTTAAATTTATTGATTCAGAAAGAAGGGTGGATATTATGGTAAGCACCTGAGATGTTTTGCTATGTATATCAAGGGCTCTAGAACTCGTGTTTAATGTTTTACTATTTTGTATGAGGAATAGTTGATGCATTTTATCTGCAACTAGAAACTGCTTTCAAGCATAAGAAAAAGAAGAAACATATTTCATATGCTACATATGCTCTTATATATTGAAAATGCGTATGAAAACATCCAAATTAAGGCACATTGAAAAATCTATTTTGAACTAACGGGGTGATTTCCCTGAGCATACTCTCATTACATTAAAGAAAATCTGCACTCAATGGAGGGAAGCCAGAAGGAGGAACACAATGAGTGGAACTCAGAACAACACACAACAAGAGGCCCATCAGCTCCACTGGTCATAGAAGGAAAAGAACTAAGCAATCCAAAGACAGTGATTGGAAGGGAGGAATAAGAGGGAAACCGGGAATAATCTACACTATACAAAAGGCAAGAAATGTAAACATCACCTGATATGGAAGAAATACTTGGTATTGTCAAAGCTCATAGAATTCACAAACTTTATAGACCATGAAAATGATAATTTTCCTTGTATGGTTAAAATATTTTTGTGACTTTTACTAAGTATCATGATTCCACAATGCTGTGAATTATGTGAGTATTATGTAATCACCTATCTCAATTTTTTCTAAAAGTGGGAGAAGGGTTGGGTTGAGAGGGATGGGTGATTATGTTGTCAGATACATCGTATTCATATACTGTTGTGCAGAATGGGAACTTGTTTGTACAACTACTTAAAGATAATACTAATAAAAACATGTTTAAAAAACAACCTCACAGGGGCTAGGAAGGTGGCTCAGTGGTAGAGTGCTTGTCTTGCATGCATGAGGCCCTCGGTTTGATTCCCCAGCACCACAGAAGCAAAAAGAAAAAAAGCCAGAAGTAGTGCTGTGGCTCAAGTTGTAGAGCACTAGCCTTGAGCTGAAATGCTGAGCGAAAATGCCCAGGCCCAGAGTTCAGGACCCACGACTGAAGCCCCCCCCCCAAAGAAAACCCTCACATACTTAAATGAGATATAGTTTTGAACACAGGTTTATAGAATGCTGACAATTTAAATTGTTTCTCAGCCTGTTGTTGTTTTTTTCCTTTTTTTCAATAATTGTGTTCAAATGCAAACAACTTAAAATATAAATGTATTATCTTTTTTAAATTCTGTATTAGCTTTACCTAGTTAAATAAGTGTATTTCATTTTGATATATCTACATAGGCATACAATATCCGTTGATTATACTTACCTCTTCATCATTCTCCTTCTCCTCTCCCAGGTTTGTTTTTTATTATTTTAATCATTTTAAGAATACAGCATAGTTGTAGTAAGTACATTTACAATATTGTATACGATCAGTGTTCACACTTTACATCCTCCAAAATTCAAATTGTATATTCAGTAAAACAATTTTCCACTCTTCCTCTGCTTCAAGATATGCATCAAGTACGATTTTGCTTCCTGTCTCTATCAATTTGACTGTTCTAAATAACTGATGTAAGTAGAATCATGTAATATTAGATCTTTTTTTGACTGGCTTATTTCACTTAGCACAGTGTCCCAAAGATTCATGCATAATATAGCAGTTGTCAAAACATAATTCTATTTAAAGTTGAAATAATATACTTCTGTGGGTATAAACCGCATTTGCCTTAGCTATTCATTAGTTGATGGCCACTTGGATTGCCTCCAGGTTTTGAGTATTGTACAAAATGAATATGAGAGTACAAGGATCTCTTCCAGACCTTGCTTTTAGATCTTTAGAGTATATACCCAGAAATGGAGTAATTGGATCATATCAAAATTCTCTTTTCTTCTTTTTTTATTTTCTGTCATGGGGCTTTAACTCAGGTCAGGGCCACTGTCCCTGAACTTTTTCTCAAGACTAGTGTTTTACCACTTTAAACCACAGATCCACTTCCAGTTTTCTCCCCAGGCTGGCTTTGAACCACTATCCTTTTATTTCAGCCCCTGTCCTGAATGGTTAGGATGACAAGTATGAATAATCCTGTTATAAATTGTTTGAAGAGATGCTCTAATTTTCCCATAGAGGGGTTCTAATTTTACCACACTTTTGTCAACATTGTTATTTTATTTTCTTGTAGTTATCCTGCCTAATTCATATGAAGCGGTAATTTTCTTCATTATGTTGACTAACACTTTCTGGTGATTAGTGATATTAAACACCTTCTTCGTGGGCTGGTTAACACTTTGACTTTCTACCATTCTGTGTTGTTTTATGGACACTGTTGATTGCATCCTTTGTTGCCTCCCGATTTGTGTTTTCCCACAATGAATGACCCTACTCTGATGTCAGTTTCCAGTATGTCTTCTGGTCCTGTATCTACAAACCATCATATTGATTTGTACCCCTGTTATTGTAACAGTGAACTAAAGATACAAAGTTATGCTCTGGTCACCTATCTACTTCCACTTTTGGATCTCTCTCCCTCAGCTTTTAGTAATGGCCTTGGGGCATATCCAAAACTTACTAGGTCCCTAAAACCTGTAGAAACTTAAAGCCCCTATATTTAGTTATTTCTAATGGAAATATGTGACATCCAATTTCCCTTTTATTACTTTTTGTACGTTTTTGATTGTAAAAATAGTGTACAGGTGTTACAGTTACATGAGTAAGGTACTGAGTACATTACCTATAGAGCACTGTTGCCTCTTCCTGGCAAATAAGATGAATATTGAGAGCTTTTTAATATAAAAGCACACCAAAACTCTAGATATATATTTTTATTCATATGAGTATTTAGAATTGTGTGAAGCTAGAGATATAACCTACTTGAAAGTTAATAATGAACTTGTCACATTTTCGTGTATGCTAGAAGATTTATGATACTCTTGGGTTAGAGGCAAAAAGGAGTTAATTTGTATGAAAATTGTGAAAGCCAGTGAGATATGTATGGGTATGTGTGTGTATTTATATATTTGAAGTGAATCTTCCTCAGTGCCACGGAGTGAAGTAAAGATAGCCATGTGAAACCTATACAAACAATAGGTTCTGACTTTGAGCAATTTCAATCTATATAATGAGACATAGGCATACCTGAACTTTACGCTGGAGGATGACAATAGCTTAGAAATAGCTTATGAAAATATTCTTGCAAATATACTATAGAATATAGAGCAGCTAGTGTTCACTTGAAGGTATGCAAATACTTGAGACTGCCATGAAATTATTCTTTTTCTTTTGTTTCTTGAAGGTTCCTAGCTACCAAGACAGATACATATTTCTCCTAATCAGTACATAGCTCTCCTTAAAAATGAGGCTTGACAATTTGTCGAGAATACTTATTCTTTTTCTAGCTCTAAGCCTTAAGATGAAATAGAGATTTCAATCCTATCTAGAGTACAATTCAACAAAAGAAATAGATGGAGTTCAAATTTTACACATCTAGAAGTTTTTCTTTTAAAGACATTTCTTAATGCAGGTGTGGAAGAAATTAAGGAAAAAATAGGTCCATGAATATATTTTAAGAAGATAGTTTATGTATTTTAACAGTACTAAAGGATTACGTTTCTGTTTTTTAGTGTGTAAATATCTATAGTATGTGCAAAGAACCAAAGTTCATTCCAGGGCCTATCATGGAATAGAATGTAGCAAATTTTGTATATATTATTTGTATATTTATAGAATTCACCTGTCTCACTTCTCTCCCATTTTCATAAACAGAGCACCTCTTTGACATAATAAAAAACAAACATTATATTTCTACCTACTACAGGATTCTACACACTTTGCTTTCTGCTAAATATAGAAAAGACTCCTGCACAATCCTCATTTTCAAGGAACAATTTTCCAAAACCCAAGTAGCTTATGTATATCTCATACCCCTTTCTTCCCAGCTGTCAAACTATAAGACATAAAAGGTCAGATAATTCAGAGGCATGCAGTTAGTATCCAATAGAATCTTCTTCACTTGGATATATATTATCACCATCTTTGTGAGAACTTCAGCTTCCTTATTTGAAAACTGCACTGTCCAGTTAACAGAGTAGATGAATCTCATTATTTAAAATTTCATTTAACTGAAATTGGAAGCATTAATTTCTCAGACACTATTAACGTTTGAGATTCTGTAGCCACATATAGCCAGTGGCTAGTCTGTTAGAAAACGCATATATAGAATATTTCTGTTATCAAAGATGTTTCTGTTAAAACTGTTTTAGAGTGTGTTTCCGCTTGTTAAGAAATAGTACATCTTCCTAAACTACATATACTCCATAGCTGGTACTCAGACTGAAGATCAGACCAGAAATTCTAGAAACCCATCAAGTTAAGATATAGATATAAATTGTTCTACATAGGCACATTTATTTGTGAGGAGGAAGAGGATCAAACAGTCAACGTCAGCATAATCAACTCTCTCAACTCTAGGAATGAATAGATGAAAAATTTAGCAATTCTTTGCAGCATTGCTTCTGTGATTGGAATTGGCTGTGGTATTCTCAATGGTGATTTTGTTGGAAAGTATAAATGTGTTAATTATCACATTAGCTTACAGAAGAATTAGGATCTGTGCTTGTAAATGTCATTTGGTATTTACACATGACATTTTAATTTTGCCTGGTATCAGTACACCACAAATATCTTTATATGGTTTCTGAGGTGTTTTTTTTTTACATTTTTTATTGTGAAAATACCGTACAGAGGTTTTACAATTACTTGAGCAAGGTAATGAGCTCATTTCTTATCAAGCACTGTTGCCTCCTCCTTTGTTTCCCCTTATGATCCCTTCTCATCTCCCCCTTCCCCAGCCCCATGTCTCCCCTTGCGCCAAAGTTGTAAAGGTCGTTTTTTGACATAACGTCTTGTACATCTCAGTGTTGCAATGAATCCACTTGTAACCCTAATAAACAATTTTTCCCTTCCCCTCCACATACTATACCAACATCAATTACAGTGAAAACAGGTGTTGTACCAGGGGAGAGGACATACAAAGCAACAAAGGAATCATCTTAATTATGTTAGAAACAATAACAAAAAAGAAAAAGCATTTGAGTACTTATCTGGGGTTCATTTCACCTAATATCAACTTATCTGACCGTTTCTGCTTGTCTGAGACATGTACTAGTTATTGTAAATAAGGGAAACCGTGGGACCTATGTTTCTTTGGGCCTGGCTTACTTTACTTAATATAATTTTTTCCAAGTCTTTCTATTTCCTAACAAATGGGACAATGTCATTCAATCAACTCCAAATTTATCAAAGACCCCAGAGTCAAAGCAGACACCCTGAAAACATTACAGGACGGAATAGGAGATACCCTTGGTCTGAGTTGTTTTTTTAATTAATTTTTATTCTTCTTACAGCAGGCATTTAAGAAATGAGTGGAAAACTTAAGACTTTCTTGTGTTTTATAGTCCCATTATTACTCAGTAAGCTTAATAAAGAAAGAGAATCCATAAACTATGTGAACAAATTGTATGTCCAACCACCCTTTTGTTAATTACTGGAGCTAAGAGAACTGGCTCCCCAGAATCTGAACTTCAGAATTCAAGAAAGAGATGGGAATAAGACAAGGAAAGAGAGACATAGTAATTCACACTGGAGTTGCTTTGCTGTCACAATGAACACCTGTTCTCAGACAATCTTTTTGATTCTCACAGTTAGCTTTTATTTGTGCTTTTTTATTAGCATGACAAATATAACTGACTTTCCCAGATTTAGAGTTGGAAATTTGTGGGGCACATTCCTTTATTATGTAATCTTTCTTAAAATTGTGTATCATTACTTTGGCTTTTGGTGCCTTTTCCATCCTTGTTGCAAGTATGTATTTCTACAAATGGAGACTTTGGTTCATCATCATGATTAAATTATGAGGATTTGAGAGATTGTGTGATTTGTTATAGAAGTAAGGTATTATGAGTAGGACCCTTTGGTCCATGTTTACATTTCTTCGTAGAATTTTTATTGGGGTCCTTACTCATGGACTCATGTGTAAGTAATTCTTCCAATATTCCAGTATAATCCAGTAGAGTGGGACAATGAATTGGAAATTTAAAACATGCCTATAATTCTTTGAAAATATACTTTTAAATGTAATATCATAAATAAAAGCTTTGTTTTGTTTTTTTTGTAATTTTAATATTATAGTCAAGGTTATGTACAGATTGGTTACACTTACATAAGTAAAGCAGTTATAACATTTCTTGTGTAACTTGTTACACCCTCCCTCATTTTCTTCCTCTTTCCCTGGCTCTCTCAATCCCACCACCCAAGTTGTACAGATCATTTCCAACATATTGTCATTTTTTGATTTCCATTAAGTAAATTTTTGTGCTGTTCCCATCCTGGATCTCCACAATGTGAACACTGGAACATCATGGTTATACTCCTCTGCCTTGCATATATGCATATATATATATATATATATATATATATATATATATATATATATATGCCTACAATTTGGGTTTATATATCTGTTTGATTATTCATTTTTTTATTGCCAAAACTGGAGTTTGAATTCAGAGCCTGCACATTGTTCTCTGTGTTTTTTCCACCTCAGTGCTAGCCACAGCTCCACTTCTGGCATTTTGGTAGTTGAATGGACTTTCTCTGGGAGCTGCCTTTGAACCATGATCCTCAAATCTCACCCTTGTGAGTAGGTAGGATTACAGGTGTGAGCCTACTTTATACTTTGACTTTTCATCTCGTTGTATCATGCATATATTTCCTACCCAATAACATCCTTAGAAATTTCATACTGTTCTAAGAGCATCACTTACAATGATTACATGGGAGTCCAATGTTTATAAATTCCATAATTAATTGAACTGTTTTTATTACTGAAAATCTTTGCTGTCTCCAAAATATTATATGTATCATCAAAGTTCTTTTGGATTTTTCACTGTAGTATTCATTTTTTATAGAAAAGTATCTGCTCGTTAGAAAGAACCAAATACAAACTTTCTTCTTACATAATGATCCATCTTAACTTGGCTCATCTAAAACAGTAAGTTACTCCTCCCTGTGAATTTATTCTTTTTCCCAGCATGTAGTTCCAATTTTGTAAGTTTTACCCAACTTACCCACTATTAACTTTGTCTGAAATGACTCTTGCTATCATCCAGTTTTTGTAAAAACCTTTTCCATGGTATTTCTTCAATAGGAAGCCATATTTAAATAATAGCAACTTATTGTCATCATTTCCACGGGTATCTGCATTTCAGTCTGGAACAGGATTTTATTTTAATGGAAGAATCAGAGCATCATTTGGAAGGTAGAGATTACACTTATGAACAGAATTTGATCTTTCATTGCTTATTTTTGTTTTGGAATTTGAAGGCTAAAGATTACCAACTCATATATCCTCTGTTGTCACTGTATTTGATTCCGGTTCCCTGCATCTTGTATATACAGTTTTCTAATTTGGGGAGGGGAAGATAACAAAATGCTGAAACAAGGATAGTGGTTGACCAATTGTAACAGTGAGATGTACAATACACTATGATGAAACTGAACTTCACAACTCCAGGATACGGAGAAGGAAGAGTTAGGGAAGTAAGGAGAAAGAGGAATGTAGGAGGAAAACAAAGGATGGAGTAACAATGCTCAACGGGAAATGTACTCATTACCTTACTCATGTAACTGTAACCCCTCTATACAATATTTTACAATAAAAATATTTTAAAAGATTACCAGCTCATACTCCCACAGTTTACTTGCTTCATATGGCTGAAAAGGGGAAACCAAAAAGACAGCAACTTTCAATATATATTGTCTATTTTTGTAATACCAAGATGCCAAATGCAGTGCCACGTGCACAGGAACCCAGAGTACAGTCATTAAGCTTTAGAATTCTGAGTTGTTCGCTTTGGCTAGAAATCTCTTAATTTTATTATACACAATATGCAGAAATGTCCTGAAAATTATTCATGCAGAAAAACCTTTCCTACAAAATCAGGAAAATTTGACCAAGTCAAAAAGAGTAAAATAACACAAGAAGAATTCTTTTCCTGTTTATATAAAAGCTGGGATTCAACATGGGTCTACTAATAGTCTGAAGAAGACAAACAATTATTTAAGTGAGTTGTTATTATAAATGTAATGATATATGAACTCTGCCTGGGGAGTTGAAAAAAATCCTTCCTGCACAGTGTCTTGATACATAGGAATGGAGAAAACAAATATTCTGTAAAATGATGAAAAACTTAGGAAGTTAAGTATTCTCCAAATATTATGACCAAGGAATGTAAGGTATCAGGAACAAGGTGAGTTTGAGAGTGAAATTGGAGAGATGGAAATGGCCATATAGCTTGGTGTTATGGCAATTTCTTAATATGCACAGGGCCCTGGGTTCAATCCCCAGCAATAAAAATGAAGGAAGGAAGAGACCAAGAAAGATTTGTGAGGTAGGCCTAGCATCATCATAGAAGTTTTATTCTCTTCTCTTTTTTTATTTTTTGGTTGGTCATGGGGTTGAACTCTGGGTTTTGGGGCTTTCCATGTGCTCTTCAGCTCAAGGCTAGGGCTCTACGACTTCAGCCACAATGCCACTTCCGTTTTATAATGGTTTATTGGAGATAAGAAACTCATGAACTTTCCTGCTTGGGCTGGCTTTGAATGATGATCCTCAGATCTCAGCCTCCTGACAAGCTAGGATTACATGCTTGAGCCACTGGTGCTTGTCTACAAGTTTTATTCTCTAGCCCAGGATTTCATACTGTTAATTACACATTATTACTGCATGGGAGATTTTAAAAGTACCGTTGCCCAATTCTCAGCTGTTTTATCTGAGTGGGAACAGACGTATCAACTTCAGCTGATATGACATGGTGGCACCAGTAAAGCACCCAGGATTAATATATCATGGTAGCATATAAGAGTGTAGAACTTGAAAAAATTTCTGTGAGCAGAAAAATAAGTGCACATAGTATGTTAGCCTAAGTATGATTATAGATCAGTCTGAGTTTAAATGAACCAATATACCAGTTTTGCAACCTCTTTTTAAACCTCAGTTTCCTATTTTGGACATGGAAGCCCATGAGACTAGTGCAAGAGTGTTCATAAAGTGTTTTCTGGCTATGCATTTTAAAATTTATTATAACTACCATTAGTTGATTTGTTGATATAGTGTAAATTTGCACTAGGTGCTGATGAGCAAAGCGGAAGATGATGAAGTGTCCTGTCTTAGGTCTCTTGGGTACTTGATGTCATTCCTTACACTCCAAAATTTGTGAAGTCAGAATTGGACAAAAGGGTACTTTTAAACGTTTCTCTATGGAGATTTAGCCTTTTTCAATATCAGAAGGACTCTGGAAAGATGGAAAAATGAAATAGAGAAACTGGCGCTGGGAAGGTGTCTCAGTAGTAGAGTGCTTGCCTTGCAAGCATGAGGCCCTGGGTTCAATTCCTCAGCACCACATAATTAGAAAAAGCCGGATTTGGGGCCTAGGCTTAAGTGATAGAGCGTTGGTCTACAGCTGAAGAACTGGGAGACAGTGCCCTGGCCCAGATTTGAGGCCGCACAACCAAAAGAAAGAAAGGAAGGAAGGAAGAAAGAAAGAAAGAAAGAAAGAAAGAAAGAAAGAAAGAAAGAAAGAAAGAAAGAAAGAAAGAAAGAAAGAAAGAAAGAAAGAAAGAAAGAAAGAAAAAAGAAACCACAACAGTCCTTTTCAGCTGGCTTACTGTCAGTCCTTTTGACGTATGATGACAAATTACCAGACACTGAATTGCTTATAAACAACAAATTTATTTCTCCAATCTGGAGCCTGTAGGTCCAAGATTACAATGCCAGCATAGTCAGGATTTTTTATTTCTGAGTGAGGCCCTGTTTTAAAGTTCAGGAGTGAAATCTATTTGGTTTTGTTTATTTAAATCCAATTCATGACGTTTTGTTTGCATGACTTAATTACCATCCATGTACACACAAAGGCCCACTTCTATAACATTACATTTGAGATAGAATTTCGATATGTGAAACTGGATGAAGGGAGTAAATAAATGTATTGTACATATACATTCTTTTCTTTTCCTATAAGATTGTGGATCTAAGAACAGTAAGATCCAGACATTGAATGATCTCAAAGCTGAATCTTAGCCATTCTATGATTCTGGAATTTTATATTGATCTGGATTATTTAATTCTCTGCCTTCACTACAAGTTTATTTGGAGAATACATATGATAATTACACAGAGTGAGAAGTTTAGATAATTATTTCATATTGTTCACTTTTAATTTTTTGGTAAATACTTGGATTCAAATTCAGAGCCTGGCATTTGCCAAGCAGGGACCATACCACTTGATTCATGCCACATCCAGAAATTTTTGCTTCGATTATTTTTGAGATAGAACCTTGCATTTGTTTATTCCTAGGATAACTGGATAGTGAACTTCCTAGTTGTATGTCCAACATAGGTAGGATGACAGCCACACATTGGCACAACCAGCTTTTATTGTTTGAGAAGAAGGTCTCTTGTATGTCTTCCAGCTTGACCTTGAACAGTGACTATCCATATTTCCATTTTCAGAGTAGCTAGGATTATAGGTATAAACCACCTCATTTGGTTTGTCTTATTTATGTTTATGAAAGTTCTGACAGTATGAGAAAATTCTCAAAAAGTTTACTAACCATTCCCAGATTCTAGATGATCCACTTATATTTATTCTGTCACAAACACAGTTTGTAATATTGCACATCAAGAATATAAATATGTATTGCTAATCCCAATTTAAAGAGTTGTGATGATCTAATTTCTATGTATGGATTTTTTTCCTGGCAAAACATCCTGAGTACATAGGCCAAAAATTTAATAGTCCTACAAGCAAAAATTACTTCTAGTATGATCAACAGTTTGCAAATAAGGGTTCCATGCCTGTAGAGAAGACAGATCACAGGGCAATTCCCTGCTGTTACCCTATAATAAATCTGCACTTTTCAAAATAGCAGAATGGTGAATTTTATCAAAATTATTATATGGGAACTATCTTGACCTGATAAAGATTACTGCATTAGAATGAAAATATTCCCAGTTGTTCTGAAGTCAGGCAAAGATGTCATCCATTTGTATTCAAACACATAGCAGGCATTTTTGCTAATATAATGAAGAAAAATATAAAGTTCTTCACAAATAGCTTATATATATATATATATATATATATATATATATATATATATATATATATATATAAAGGACTCTTAAACACACGGATAAGACAATAAATAACCCAATTAAGAAGATTCAGAGAGAAGGCAAATAAGCACACCCAAAACCCATACATTACAAGAATATTATAGAAATTCTTCTCAAATGTGTTCAGATAATGTTTTCTGGAATGTAAGGAATGTAAATAATTTCACTATCTTGATTCTTCCAATAATAATTTTCAAAAATGCATAAAGAACTTCATTATTCATGGAATTTTTATTTCATGTTCTGTGCATAGCACTTTACAAAAGGTATATTCTTTATTTCTAGAAAACACCAATATTTTTTACCTGTTTACAGGAATAAAACAACACATGACAAGTCTAAGAAACATGTCCAATATCACCCAGCTAGCACAAAAATTTAAGTGTTAGTATAGTCACCGGGTTTGCAAATCATGAATTGAATTTGAGCCATGATTCTGGTTTCTGCTCAGTCTCAGTTGTCATTTACACATCAGCCTTCAGCAACACACGAAGTCTCCCCATGCCTCCATTTCTGTATTTTGAAAATGAAGATAACATCCTCCTAACGCTAGATGATGAGATATGTAACACCATCAGATGAAACAGAACACACATTTGCATTGTTGGAATTTATCCAACAATTGTTGAATAGCTTCTATAAAATCTATGAAACAATTGTCTTACAGCTTTTATCAAAATAACAACCATAATTTTACTGTCTAAAAATCTTGCTTAAAAGTGTATCCCAAATTCTAAAAGAATTTACCCTAATTTTTAAAATTGATATAAAATAAACTCAATCATTCCTCACATTCTGATGAATAGCTATGAAGTGCATTTTCATGAAACCATTACCTCTCCTTTTGAGCTCATTGAACTCAGATTTACAGAGTTGTTCTGTAACAAAACTAGTTGTAAAGAATTTCTTGTGAATTCCCCAAATAATGGTATTCGTCTGTGTAAATGACTTCACAAAACTTTTAAGGCAATTGAAGAAGGAAATTGTAGCCAAAAAATGCATAGAAAATATCTTGAAAATTGTATCATAATCTTTTTCCTTTTCTTGTTTCTTTTTTTTTCAGGAGAAGGGATTGAACTCAGGGTCTCAAACATCCTGGATAATTGCTCTTGATCCATACACCTAACACTTTGTTGAGCTTTAGATTTCTTTTCAGATAGTTTCTTATTAACTGCCTAGACTGGCCTCAAAACATTATCCTCCTACTTTTGCCTCTCTTATAAACATGTGGCACCAGTTTGTTTTAAATATTGAAGTACCTGTATCACATTTTTACCATACAAACAGCAAATCTCCTATACTTTCCACTGTCTAGCTCTTAAGTAGTTAGAATTGTAGGCATGTACCACTATATCAAGCTGAATTTTTCTAAAAAGAAATCTTTAGTAGCTCTGATAACAAAGAAATATTCACTAACTTCTATTTAGTCTCCAATTGTCTGCCTCTGTAACTTCTTTCTCATTTTTCTCCTCACTGAAGACAGTAAGTTTGTGATAAGTTCAGTTTTGTTAATGCTTTCAAAATATTCCTTTTTATTTTATTTTATTTTTTTATATTTTATTTTATTTTATTTGAGAACATACTGTACAGAGGGGTTACAATTACATGGGCAGGATAATGCATACATTTCTTACCAAGCATTGCAGCCTCCTCCTTTGTTTACCCTTCACCTCCCTTCCCAGCCTCCCTCCTCCCCCACACCCAATCATACCCCCTTCCCCCCCACATCGACATTGTAAAGCTGGTTTTGACATGACATTTTGTACTTCTCATTGTTGCAACAGGTCCACATGAATCCTTAAACGACTTGTTTGTTCCCATCTCCTCCACATGTTATACTGACATCAAATATAGTGAAAGCGGGGGTTACACTCTGGAGGAGAGACATACAAAGCAACAAAGAAATAATCTTATAAATGCGTTAGAAACACATGCATGAAAGAAACGAAAATATTAAAATACATATTCTACATTCTTCATGCCTCATGTTCTATATCATAGTGATTTTCCTTAGCAAAAATATTTGTCTCAGCCTGGAGAGGTGACTGATGCCTACATCCCGAGGTACTCTGGAGGCTGAGATGCAAAGATTTTAGTTGGAAGCCAGCCAAATATTTTCTATCTAAAAGGAAACTGGATGCATCCTAGTATCATAAAAATCATTATCTCATATTTGTTATAATAACGTTTTACAAATTTAAGGTTATTCATTTGATAACTTTAATAGAAACAAGAAATACACATCAATTTCTCTCAGGAAATCCAAGTCATTCATTACAACCCTAACTTGTTTCAGGAAAGAGATAAAATCTCGTTCAGAGAACATAACTAGGTGCCATTGTTACATTCTCCTTTCTGTCCCTATCAAAGATGCTTCAGAGGAAACAGACCTAAACAGATATGAGTCCTGGAACATATTATAAATGCCAGCATTGAATGATCTCTCTATGGTAAGAAAGACAATCCACAAATTTTCACGCACCTAAACAACCCATCATGTTGCTTTGCTCTGAGCCTGGATGAGTTTTCTTATTTGTCCTTCTGTGGCACTGAAGGTGTGTATCTTTTTCTACATTCGGTCTATATGGAGTCCTATTTCCTCTTGCAAACATTCTGAGAAGCTCTTCCCAGGCCACAAGAAGTACAGATAAATTATTCATCCCTCACAGCTCTCCTGTCCTGAAAAACTGTTTACTGAACAAAATGGAACAATGATTGCGCAATGATATAAACCTGAGTGAGCATTATCACACTAGTCATAACACCAGAAAAGAACAAGGGTGTTTTCTCATAAGATCAAAATATGCTAGTTTTATATGCATGATTTATGCGTTCAAAATACAATTAAGTAATTCACTATCCTGGAAATGATTGGCGAGACCTAAGAGTTAAATGTCTTAAAAGCTAAAGACAAGGTTTTTGTGAGTTTTATCCAAAGGGAGGGAAGAAAGTTAAAATCCATAGTTTATTTTGTAGAATCAAAGTGGTAATACAAAATGAGAATCACAAAAAATCTCTGCCCAGTCTAGATCTCCGGTGCTTTCCTCAGCATGGTTCTTTCTGTCTTTTCTGGACGTGGTTAGGTCCACCTGCCCAGTGGATCAGTTGTCTTCAAGGCATCTTGGTCCTGAATTGGGACTTGTATTACCCAGTGGTGGTTGGGACCTGGCCAAGGACAGGACACAGACCACTTCCATGGAATGACTTCTTTGCCAACCATGTAAGTAGGATTACAAGTGGAATTTCTCTGAATTTGTCTCCAGAAGGCAATCACTGAACCAAAAGGAAAGGCCAAACAAACTCCTTCTCCCCTCCTCCATTCCTCCCTTCCTCCCTCCTTGGGAAAGAGCAAAATAATTTTGCAGATTTTGGTACACACACAAATCACCCACCATCTCCCCTGGTAAACTAGGTTTCAAGTGACTAAGTTATGTAATTCCATTATGCCCCACTCATTATTCTGGACATCATCTTCAGGTTGTTTGGTGCTTTCTTTTTTTTTTTTTCTTTTTGTTGGTCGTTGGGTTGAATTTCAGCTCGAGCCAAGCTCTCTACCACTTGAGCCACAGTGCCACTCCCTGTTTTCTCGTGGTTAGTTGGAGATCAGTATCTGACAGACTTTCCTGCTAGGGCTTGCTTTGAATCATGAATTATTTTTTGTAAGCTTTTTACTGTAAAAAATGCTGTACATAGGGGTTACAGTTACATGAACAAGGCAATGAGTGCATTTCCTATTGAGCATTGTTGCCTCCTTCTTTGTTTTCCCCCTACCACTCCTTCCCTCCCACCTCTACAACTAAACCCCCTCCCCTACTGAAGTTGTAAAGTTCATTTTCCTTTAAAAATATATGTATGTAGATACATATATATGCGAATATATAGGTATATATATATATAATAAAAATGCTGTAGAGAGGGGTTACAGGTACATAAGTACGGTAATGAGTACATTCCATAGCAAGCATTTAACTCTTCCTTTGTTTTCCCCCTACCATCATTTCCCTCCCCCCTCCCCAACACCTCCTGACCCCCCCTACATTGTAAAGTTCATTTTTTAACTTAGTGTCCTGTACATCTTGTCATCACAATAGGTCAGCCTGCATCCTCATTTAAACGTTCCCCAATATCCTTTCCACTCCCCAAATTACAAAAATGTATGTACAAGGTGCAGAACACCAGTATCAGATCCAGTGAAAACAGGGGTTACACGGTCGGGGAAGAACATACAAAAGAAACAAAAGATTCACATAGTGCATTTTAAGTACATTATAAAACACTAGCAATAAAGACAAAACCACTCTGTCCCTGTCTTGGGTTACATTTTGCTTCACATTATCTCATGTGTTCGTGTGTACATAGCCTTTGAACTTCTCTGCTTTTTCTAGACCTGTGCTAGTAATTGCAAACAAGGGAAACCATGGAAACTATGTTTCTTTGGGCCTGGCTTACTTAAGTTAATATAATTTTTTCCAAGTCTTTTCAATTCCTAACAAATGAGGCAATGTCATTCTTTCTGATGGAAGCATAGAATTTCATTGTATATATTTATACCACATTTTCTTGATCCATTCATATACTGAGGGGCATTTGGGTTGGTTCCCTATCTTAGCTATGGTAAACAATGCTGTGATAAACATGATTGTGCTGGTAGCTTTGGTATTACCCTGTTTGTGATTGTTTGGGTAAAATCCCAAAAGTGGGATTGCTGGGCCAAATTGGAGCTCTACATGGAGTCTTTTTTTTTTTTTTTTGTCGTTTGTGAGGCTTGAACTCTGGGCCTGGGCTCTGTCCCACAACTCTTCAGCTCAAGGCAGGGCTCTACCATTTGAATGACAGCGTCACTTCCAGTTTTCTAGTGGTTTATTGTAGATAGGATTCTCATGGTCTTTCCTGCACGGGCTGGCTTTGAACCACGATCCTCAGATCTCAGCCTCAGTAGGTAGGATTACAGGCGTAAGCCACCAGTGCCCTGCAATATGAAGTCTTTTGAGGAACCTCCAAACTGCTTTCCAGAGTGTTTCAACAAGTTTACACTCCCACCAAAATGCAGTAGGGTTCTCCTCTAGCAACATGGCCACCAGCATCTGTTACTAAATTTCCTGATTATAGCCATTCTAATTGGGATGAAGTGGAATCTCAGCGTTATCTTGATTTGTATTTCCTTTTTGGGGGGGTAATTTAATTTAATTTTTTTGTGAACATATTCTACAGAGGGGTTACAATTACATGGGCAGGATAATGTGTACATTTCTTATCAAGCATTACAGCCTCCTCCTTTGTTTACCCTTCACCTCCCTTCCCTACCTCCCCCCAACCCCCCCAATCCCCCCCCCCCGCACCAACGTTGTAAAGCTCATTTTCGACTTGTCCTTGTTGCAAATTATCTCTTTGTTTATTTGTATTTCTTTTATGGGTAGAGGAGCTAAGCATTTCATCATGTGTCTATTGGCTATTCTTATTTCCTTTTCTGAGTAGTCTCTCTTTAAGTATTTAGCCCATTTGTTAATTGGGCAGTTGTTTGAGGATTTGTTTTTAGGAGATTTCGTTTTTTGAGTTCTAAGTATATTTTAAACATGAGACCCTTGTCCATTGTTTGGCTAGTGAAGATTTTCTCCCAGTCCGTGGGATTTCTGTTGATCTTGTGAGCGATGTCTTTTGCCTTGCAGAAGCTCTGCAGTTTCATGCAATACCATTTGCCTAACCTTTCCTTGATCTGTTGTGCTTCTGGGTATCTATTAAGAAACTTTTGGCTTGTGCAAAAGAACCCTAGAGTTTCTCCTATTCCTTCCTGTCATGTTTTCTTGGACTCTGCTTTTCTTTAGAGGTCTTTGATCCATTTGGAGTTGATTCTGGTGCAGGGTGTTATATACGGTCCTATCTTTAGTTTTCTACAAGTTTTTGACCAATTTTACCAACACCATTTACTAAAAAAGCTGTTTTTTCTTTCCATTCATTTTCTTTTTTTTGGGGGGGAGTCCGATTGTGGGCCTGAACTAAGGGCCTGGGTACTGTCCCTCAGCTCTTCAGCTCAAAGCTAGAGCTCTTCCACTTGAACCACAACACCACTTCTGGGTTTTTAACTGCTTATGTGGTGCTGAGGAATACAACCTAGGGCCTCATGCATGCAAGGCAAGCACTTTACCACTGAGTCACCTTCCCAGCCCCCATTCAATTTCATTAGCACCCTTATCAAAGATTGGGTAGCTATAGGTCTTTGGATTCATTTCTGGGTCTTCAGTCCTAAACAATTCATCCTCGGGTCTATTCTTGTGTCAGTACCAAGCTGTTTTGATTACTATGGCTTTTTATTAGAGTTTTGAAATTTTGAATTGATATTCCTCCAGTGATGCTGTTTTAACTAAGGATTGTTTTTGTTATTTGGGGTTTTTATTGTTCCATATGAATTTTTGGATTGCGTCCTCTATTTCATTGAAGAATGAAGTTGGGATATTGATAGGTATCGCAATGAATTTGTAGGTAGCCTTGGGCAATATTGCCATTTTCACGATGTTACTCTTCCCAATCCAGGAGCATGGGAGGTTTTTCCACTTGCTTAGTTCTCCTTTAATTTCTTTTTTAAAAAAGTTTTTAAAGTTTTTGTCATAGAGGTCCTTCATCCATTTGGTTAACTCCTAAGTATTTTATTCTTTTGTGGGTCTATTGTAAAAGGGGTTGCTTTCCTAATTTCAGCTGCCCTCTTCTCATTATTGGAATACAAGAAAGCTATTGATTTCTGAGGGTTAATTTTATACCTTTCTTTTTTGCCAACGTTTCCGACCAGCTCAAGTAATTAGGAGTTGAATCTATAGGTTTCTGTAAATACAAGATCATATCTTCTGCAAAGAGGAAGAGTTTTACTTCATTTCCCCCTATTTGGATCCCCTTTATGTCAGTGTCTTCTCTTATTGCCCTAGCTAGGCATTCTAATACTAGTTTGAAGAGGACTGAAGGGATTGGACATCCTTGTCACGTTCCTGGAATTTAGAGGAAATGGTTTTATCTTTTCACCATTAAGTATAATGCTGGCTGTAAGTTTGTCATATACAGCCTTTATTGTATTGAGGAATGTTCCATGGATTCCTAGTTTATACAGAGCCTTCATCATAAGTGTTGGATCTTGTAAAAGTTTTTTCCACATCTATTGAGATAATCATGTGGTTCTTATTCTTGCTCTTGTTGATGAGATGAATTATATCGTTTTGTTTATGTTCAACCAGTTTTGCATCACTGAAATGAATCCTGTTTGATCTCAGTGTATGATTTTTTTGATGAGTTGTTGTAGTTGATTGGCCAAGATTTTATTGAGAAATTTTGCATCGAAATTCATCAAAGAATGGGTCTATAGTGCTCTTTCTTTGATGAGTTCCTGGTTTTGGGAGGAGGATTATGCTGAATTCATAAAAAGAGTGTGGTAGGTATGTTTTACTTTTAATTTCATTGAAGAGATGGAGGAGTATTGGTGTGAGTTCTGCCTTGAAGGCTTTGTAGAATCCAGATGTAAATCCATCTAGTCCTGGACTTTTCTTTGGTGGGGGGTCTTTTTTCTTGTTTTGCGGTCATGGGACTTAAACTCTGGGCCTGGGTGCTGTCTCTACACACTTCAGATCAAGGTGAGCACTGTACCGCTTGAGCCACAGCACCACTTCTGTTTTTTTCTAGTGATTTATTGGAGATTCACGGACTTTTCTGCCCAGGCTGGTTTTGAACTGTGATCCTTAGATCTCAGCCTCCTGAGTAGCTAGGATTACAGGCGTGAGCCACCGGCACCTGGGAAAAGTTGGAGGTCTTTTATTGCTGCTTCTATTTTGATGCTTGATATGGCTTTGTTAAGTTGGTTTAAATCATCTTGGTTTAGTTTGGGCATGTCAATATTTGCTAGAAATTTGTCCATACCTTTAAGATTCTCAAACTTACTAGCATAAAGTTTTGAGAATTATCCGCTTAGTATATCTTGAATCTTGGTTATTACTTTTTTTTTTTGGGGGGGGGGGTCTGGTCGTGGGGCCTGAACTCTGGGCCTGGGCGCTGTCCCTCAGATCTTCAGCTCAAGGCTAGTTCTCTAACACTTGAGCCACAGTGCCACTTCTGGCTTTTTTCTTTTTGCTTATGTGATGCTGAGGAATCTAACCCAGGGCCTCAAATATGCAAGGCAGGTGCTCTACCACTGAGCCACCTTCTCAGCCCCTGAATCTTGGCTATTTCTACAGTGATGTTTCCATTCTAATCTCTGAGTTTGTTTATTTGGGTGTGTACTATTTTTTCTGATTAGATTTGGTAGGGGTCTGTCAATTCTATTAATTTTTTCGAAGAATCAACTCTTTGTTTTGTCAGTTCTTTCTATAGTTTTTCTTTAAATGTAATTTATTTAATTTAGATTTAATTTTAATTATTTGTTCCCATCTACTGAATTTGGGTTTAGCTTGTACTTTTTCAAAGAGCTTTCAGTGACTCATTAAATTTTTATTTTCAGATCTCTCCAATTTGTTAATGGAGGAACTCAGAGCTATAAACTTGCCTCTGTGTACTGTCTTTCTGTGTCCCAGAGAAGCTGGTAATTTGTGTGTTCATTTTTGTTGAATATCATGAACAGTTGTGTTTACTTTCTAATCTCTTCCTTCCACTGATGATTCAAGAGTGTGTTGTTCAGCCTTCATGTGTTACAGTATTTCCTCTGGTGGCTTTTGATGTTGAATTCTAATTTTATTCCCTTGTGGTCTGAGAGATTACAGGGCATAATTTCAATGTTTTTAAATTTGGACAGATTTGCTAAATGGCCTAGAATGATGTCTATTTTGGAGAATGTCCCATGTGCAGCTGAGCAGAAGGTGTAATCTGATGCTGCTAGGTGGCATATTCGTTAAATGTCTGTTAAGTCTAGTTGATCTATGCATATTTTAAGATCCGAGGTTTCTCTCTTGAGTTTATGCCAGATTGTTCTCTCTATTGAAAGGAATGGTGTGTTAAAATCCCCAACACTTAATGTCTTTGAATCTATGTGAGATGGAGTGAAAGTAGTGTTTATTAGATAAATTTTGGTGCTTTATTATTCGGTGAGTTGATATTTAGGATCATAATATTCTCCTGAAGAAGAGATCCCTTAATTAGTATGTAGTGACCTTCTTTATCAGTTCTCATTGATTTTAATTTGAAGTCTATTTATCTGATATTAGGATTGCAAATCCTGCCTGTTTATGGCCTCCATTTGCTTGATATATTTTATTTCAGCCTTTCACTTTCAGAATGTTTATTTTTGTGGGCAAGTGTGTCTCTTGAAGACAGCAGATAGAAGAATCTTGCTTTATGATCCAACTGGACAATATATGTCGCTTAATTGGAGAGTTAAGTCCATTAATATTGAGGTTTAAGACACAGAGGTGTTTGTCTGTCCCGACCATTTTATCCAATTTTTGGGGGGGAAGCTGTTCCTTGGCTGTTCTTGTGATTACATATTTCTGTGTTTGTGGACCGCTTCATTGACTATATTCTTTTCTAGTTGGTTTTCTATATGTAGAAGCTCTTTGAGGAATTTTTGAAGAGCTGGTTTGGTAGCGGTATATTGCATCAGATTTAACGTGCTGTGGAAGGTTTTTATTTGTCCTTCTGCTGTGAATGAGAGGTTAGCTGGGTAGATTATTCTTGGTTGGTAGTTATTTGACTTTAAGACATGGCATACCTCTTTCCAGGACATTCTTGCTTTTATAGTGTCTTCTGTGAAATCTGAGGTAATTCTGATTGGGTTACCTTTATATGTGATTAATCTCTTCTCCCTGGCAGCTTTAAGAATTCTTTCTTTAGTGGCTATTGAGCGGTGTGGATTGTAATGTAGAGGTGGGATGTCCTATTCTGGTCTATTTGGGTTTCTAAAACTTTTTGCATGTGTATGGGCCTGTCCTTTTGTATATTTGGGAAGTTCTCTGCTAGGATTTTGCTGAATGCATTTCTAATCAATTGGCTTCCCTCTCCAGCCCCTCTTGTATTCCTATTATTCTCAAATTAAGCTTTCTGAACGTTTCCTGTATTTCCTGCATTGATCTGTCATGCTTAATTTTGTTATGAAAAATGGTGTGCTCTTTCTCTATGGAGTCTAAACTGTCTGCAGCTACTTATATTCTTTCTTCGGCTTCTTCCATTGTAGGTTGAAGACTTTGTACTTTCGTGTTTAACTCATTTCCTTCTTGCTGGTCTTTCTTAATGGTGCCCAGCTCTTTATTAAGGTTCTCTTCAAGTCTTGAATAGATTGCCTTACCTCCTGGAGTTGGTTATCAGACTTTTCTTTCCTCTCCATAAACTAGGTTCCTATCTTTTCATTAGATTCTTTCTCCCTCTGCTGGAGTTCCTATACCTTTTTATTTGTGGAGGCCATGAAGTCATCTATTAACTTCTGGTTGGCCTCTTTGCACTCTCTGATAACCCCATGTAGGGTTTCCAATTTTTCATTCAGCAGGTTTACCAGCCATGTTTTTAATCTATCTTGATCATTATCTTCTATGTCATACTGGGACTGCTATGTAGCTTTTTTATGTGGAGATGAAGGTGGGATTTGTTTATTTGCTATTTTTCTTGTGTTTCTGCAGTTAGTTCTGCCCATTTAGAGACAAGAACCACATTGCTACAAGAGTAGGACAGTCTTTTAGGACCGGAGCCAACCCGATGTCGTGTAAATGGGTAGATCTTAGGGTTTCAGTGGTAAGGTTAGGTGTTGTCCTGTTTAGCTCTCTTTTTCTTTGCTTGCAGAGGGATATTTTGGCTTTGGGGTCGAGATTGCATATAGTTGTAACTTTTGAGGCAATCTAGGTTTGATTAATAAGCAGTCTGCTCTTTAGAGTTAACAAGATGGGCCCCCTGTACTCAAAGTTGTCAAATGGAACCAATTTTGTAGTCAAATATAGAACCAACTGTAAGTTGGGTCACTTATAAATCATTAAGTATCAGTGGGCTGGATTAGATGGAGAAATGAAGGGTTAAGTTTAGAGAGATATAAATTTAATTTCAGAAGTGAACTTGGGTATAATGATAGTAGAGGGGTAAGGACAGCTTAGGAGAGAGGTATATGTAGTAGGAAGAGAATAAATACCTTGTTACTGAATGTAACAGGTTGAAAAGAATTTGAAGAAATGTTATGTAGGGAGTAGCTTAGAGATCAAGATGAAAATAAGAAAGTGTATTGGGGAGACTTGCTGAGATTAGAAAAATATCAGTCAGATATTATTGAAAAGTTGCTTACTCTAAGTTAACTCCTGTAATTATTGTTTACTCACATAGAAGGAGGCCTTATTTGTGCATAGAACTAGAAAGGGGAGCCCTGATGGAGTAATAGTGTAAGGTAGAGAGAGAGAGAGAGAGAGTGAAGGGGGAGTGAGAAGAAAAGAAAGAAGAAAAAACTTACAAATTCGCAAATTGTAAAGTAGAAGCAGATACCAAATAATAATGAAAAACAGAAGTTTTAAGTGGTATAGCAAATCCTAAATCACAATACACCTAAGTAACACATAGAAATACAAATGAACAACAAATGATCAGACATTTCAACTAACAACACAAAACAAAAACAAGAAGAAAATACTAAAGAATGGATTTTTCGGGTTCTTTGGGGAGTTTATTCTCCCTGTAGTCCTCAGAGCAGATTCCTGATGGAACCTTGTGTGCCTTGCTGTAGTCCACTTTCCTTGTAGCTTGGTTGGGAGCAGATGGCTTTTTTGATTGGGGAGGGTGCCTGCTATCAAGAGTTCCATTCTCACGCCTGGTGGCAGGCAGTTTTGGGGGTTTCAGGTTTGTAGACTGCTATGATCAGACTGGAGTTGGGTTCCCATGGTTTCCCAGGTAGCCACAGGAGCCTTAGGAACAGAGCTTATGTCTGTGTTCGGTTTTGATGTGATCCATCCCTTTTGGAAGGGGGCTTGTGTCAGGGGGCTTTGGGATCCCTCAGAGAATTACCACCCCCAGGGCGTGGACCCAGTTGTGTTACTCACAAGTCTGTAGTTGGTGGTGCCCTGGACCACAGAGCCTGTGCTATGGTGGCTAAGATGGAGTTGGCAGGTTCTAAATCAGAGGGTCTCTGTGCTAGCAGATCTAGGTGGGGGGATGGCTTTGCTGATGCTGAAGGGTCTCTCTCCTATGTGGTGGTGTGAGGAGTCCTGGCACTGGGAGGACTGGGTAGAGGTTGGAGTGGCCAGGGGTCTGTGCAGGGCAGCAGGAGGGAGCAGTCCTATCAGAAAGCTCAATCGGCTGCGCAATTGGCCCATAGAGCATAGAGCGATTGGCTGCAGCTGTGGTTTCCTGGAGATCTTGTGCAGGGTTGACAGGAGCCCTCTGGGATCCTGCCAGTGCTGCAGGTATGGGCTGATTTTGGGGGCTTACCCGGTGGTGCCAATTTCTGGCAATTGTAATGGTGGCGGTAATACTAAGTTTGCTCCTTCCCCATAGGCTGGGCGGGGGGGGGGGGGGGAATGGGGGAGGCATTCACCAACTCGGAGATCTTCACCAGATTCCCTTCTAACATTTCACAGGTATAGTATTGAGCACTTTCTTCAGCTTTTGGGTGCTCCTCTGCTAAAACTCTGCAGGAAGTCCTAGTGCAGCATTGCATAGACCTATGTGGTACAGGTGCTCCACAAGAGTCCCATTCACTTTTTCTCTTTTGCCTTTTCTTGTTTGCCTGCTAGGATAGTCCTTTTGTAGTAGAAAAAGACTTTAGGTATTTAAAGTTTGATTGGAGTGGATCTCTTGAGGTAATGGGTGGCTGTGGCACTAGATCTTCTTTTGGTCAGAGACACTTAGTGGGCTGCCTGTGAGAACCTTACCATTTTCCCACAACCCGTTTGGATATTTAAATTATATTTCTTCTTAGTGTTTATTGGAGCATTGCAGTTTTTCTGGAATTTAAGGTTTTCTGTGAAACTTTTTCTTCAAGTAATCCAACAGCATTAAATATTATATTTAAAAGATGTCCTGTAGCACCTAGATTTTGTAATTATAATATTAAGATGAAATTCTTATTGTTTGTACAAAAATCCTTTTTAAGTCCAAACAGGAAATATGCTCATTTCATCAGCCTTAGGTCTACTTCCTCTTTTTTTCTCCAGTATCTTTCTTGTTTTGGAACAAGTGTCATGGATGTCTGTCCATTCCAAAGTAAGATTACTCCATTAATTCATTAGAAAAGGAATACAATATTCTTGCCTCTAAAGACAGCTTTGAGGATAATGATAATCTGATAATTCACATATGTGAATTTTCAAAATTATATTGATTATTTTTTCGGTAGGTCATGGGGCTTGAACTCTGGGCCTGGGCGTTGTCCCTTAGCTCTTCAGCTTAAGGCGAGCGCTCTACCACTTGAGCTACAGCACCACTTCCTCCTTCACTTCTTTAGTTAAGTTAATTCCTAGGTATTTTATTTTTTGTGGGGCTATTACAAATGGAGTTGCTTTCCTAATTTCAGCCACACTTTTCTCATTGTTGGCATACAGAAAAGCCATTGATTTTTGGGGGTTAATTTTATAACCTGCTACTTTGCCAAAGTTTTGAATCAGCTTGAGTAATTTGGGAGTGGAGCCTATGGGATTCTTTAAATACAAGATCATGTCATCTGCAAAGAGGGAGAGTTTTATTTCTTCTTTCCCTATTTGGATCCCCTTTATGTCTGCATCTTGTCTTATTGCTGTAGCTAGGCATTCTAATACTAGATTGAAGAGAAGTGGAGAGAGTGGGCATCCTTGTCTTGTTCCTGAGTTAAGAGGAAATGGCTTTAGTTTTTCACCATTGAGTATAATGCTGGCTGTAGGTTTGTCATATACAGCCTTTATTGTATTGAGGAATAACCCCTGCTTTCACTATATTTGATGTCAGTATAACTTGTGGAGGAGATGGGGAAAAAACACTTGTTTAAGGATACAGGTGGACCTGTTGCAACAATGAGAAGTACAAGTTGTCATGTCCAAAACGAGCTTTACAACGTCGCTGCGGGGGGGGGGGAAGGGGGGGAAGGAGAAGGATTGGGATTGGGGGGGGAGGGGGGAGGCTGGGAAAGGATGTGAAGGGTAAACAAAGGAGGAGGCTGCAATGCTTGGTAAGAAATATACGCATTAGCCTGCCCATGTAATTGTAATTCCTCTGTACAGTATGTTCACAAATAAAATTAAATTAAATTAAAAAAAAAAGACAGCAGTACCCAAGTCAACTAGCTCCTACCATTCTACCCTTGCTATGTTAGGGAAAGTGGTATCAGCCACAGGGGTGTCAGGGATCATGTGGCTGGAACAATGGTGTTATGAATTATAGGTAGCAGAACAGAGTAGCAGAGAATAGGATACCTGGGAAAGGGGAATTGTGACTGTATTCGCTAAGTTGCAGTGCCAAGAAATTGTGTAGCAGCAACAACATTGCAGGGATTGGAGTAGTTAACACAGGTATCCAGACAGTTTAGCAGGGATAAGGAGGAAAAGAGAAAGTGAAAGAGTAAAAGTTGTGAGGGATTAAGGTGGCACAATCAGGGTAACAATGTCATGGGTGTGCAAACTGGTTAGCCAGTACTAGGATAGAAGCAATTTGCATGGTATACTGATGTGGTGCAGAGCTCAGTGTTTCCCTCTCCAGTTTTGGCTGTCAGATCTTTAGGTAACTACTGGTAGCAACTCATTATCAGTATGTTGGGTTCAGGCATGTTCCATCCATAAATGTCTACTCCAAATAGATTGCAATGTTTGACAGTGGCTTTGGGGTCTTTTCCCTAAGCATCCTGAGAGAGGACACTCCACAATCCTGCAGAACAGGCTCCACATAGTGAGCTTCAATCACCTTTTACAAATCTCACTGCTTCTCTCCAACGTCAATTATCATGGTAGCAAGGGATCTGAGGACTGCTCAGCAGCAGTGCTCTGGGAAGGTACCAGTTCTTACCCTGGCATTTTGGGAGCTCCCTTGAAATGGGCAAGAGCACTTGCTGCTGCTCTTCCAACATCTCTGTGGCTCTGGAAAGCCAGACTGTTCTACCTCAGATGTGTTACTTTGATCTACAGGACCAAATGTGGCTTCAAACTTTCTCTGTCTCCTCTAGGTGATCATCACCTTCAACTGTCTCTCCTTTTCCTCCCAGGTAGTTGCTTCATCTCCACATCCTTTGATTTCTGCTTTGGATCAACCTGTGGCTTTCACACCAAACCCTTCCAATTTCTCATCTTCCTCTCTAGGTGTGAATTGGGCATAGCAAGCTACATGTAACTTCTATATCTATTTATCAAGATTAACTCTGGAATCCAAGGTAGTACTAGGCAACTGAGAACATGGGTAGCATCTTAAATACTCCCCTCCCAATCACTGCTCATTGACAAACGTGCAAATGTGCTGTGATCAGTCTCTACATTTCCATTACGACAGTACAAATAGTTTCCATCAAACAATTTAGTTTATTTACAAAATTCCAGACCAGTCTTGGGCTCTGCCCTAGATCTTCCTGTTCTGAAGGCACTGAGTACCCCTAGATACAACTCAGACCTAATGACATGGGTGAATAGAAATATTGGTGAGTATTGCTTAGCGTTCTGAAGTTGCGCTAAATTGTTGTCATGTTATGGCTGCAGTCTAATCAATGTCCTTTCCTGATCTTCACCACATCTCTTTATTTGGTATTAGTAGCAGGTGGGAAGATCTAAGAAGCTCACCTAGAGTTTGGGCCTGGGTTTAAAACCTCCATTTTGTGATCATAAAAACTCCATCACTTCCTGAAACTAGATTTAAGAGGAAGCAAGGAAGTTGGTTTAGGAATTCAAAAACTTATAAATACTTCATAGATTAATATCTGAAATCTTCCCTTCCCCCCTCAGAATATTATTTCCCATCTGTGTAGACATCAATAAACTCTTTTCTCCTGGAGCGTTTGAGTGTGGCACATCATCTGCTTCTTATGTGTACTGCTTTACACAGGGAGATTTTTCTCCTAAGCTTAAAATGACTTCAGTGCTTGGTGTACTGTGCAATAGGCTAAACATGCCTACTCATTTGTTCACACCCCTAAGTAGAACTGTCAAGGACTAAGGACTAGTCAGGGCTCACTTGTTGTCAGTGGTATTGCTCTGAGGAATTGCTGTCAATGTTGCCCACAGTGCCTAGGCTAAGGCCTCTCAGAAAGGCTCCAAATTCAACCTGCATGAGTCTCTGAGTTAATCACCAGAGAGCAACTATGTTCCACAGTCTGTGACTCACTCACTTCTGTGGATATATGCACATGAGGTCTCAAGAAGAGAGTTCCCTGGAAGGAAGGCCCTGGAATGCAAAACATCTACTAGGACAATGGAAACCTGCGGTTGGGTGTTCTTAATATGCAATGAAGTAACAAGAAAGAAAGACACACTGTTAAACCCTAAAGCAAAGGGTCAGAAGGACTGAGGGGAAGGGAGTCCCATGATCTGGAATATAAATGAAACTTACAAGCCCCTTCAGGCTCTGACTTTCTAGGTTGAAAGGAATGTAACAGGCAGACTGAGTTTCTAAGAACTCAGTGTCTAGGCTATATGGCTCATTCAGAAATTCTTTTCCTTCCTCCTGTGTTCTGAGAGCAACAGTTAGTGCAGTGCTTCTGTCTCCTAGAGGCAATCATTCTCTTCACACAATGCTTAAAGTAAACCATGGATGGAAATCTGTTAGTAAATCAAAAATATGAAGTAGCACACAGTGCTTCCCCTGAATTCCTGGCCCTAAAAATTCCCAATTCTGAGCACAGAATGATCATGGGTGAGTGCTAACAACCTCAACTGAATAGTGAATTTTGAACATTTTTCCCAAGTCACATACAGTCCAGTACAATAGTTGCCACCTATAATCCTGCTTATTAAGACAGGAAAGTCTAAGATATTGAGTCCCAAAGTGGAAACTGGGCCAAGGAAAGACAATTTATCATTGCTAGAAAGGAGGAACACTTAAATAGGAGAATGTTTCTCTGACCCCGGATATGGGTAGTCATTTCAACAGTTTTCAAATTGTGGCTCATCAGCAGAGACTACCAAGGCAAATCTCACTAAAACTAATTCTAAAACATATGAAAATAAAAAATAAACTATTTGGATTTAATTACTAACATCTTTTCTAAAGTGTGTGTGTGTTTGTGTGTGTGTGTGTGTGTGTGTGTGTGTGTGTGTGTGTGTGTGTGTGTGTGTGTGTGTGTGGTGTCAGATTTTGTATGGGATAGCATTGGTTGTTAAAAAAACAACGTATTGGCAGTGTCCTTCATGTTCCCCATTCAAGACTAGTGGCATTCTAACTCTACCACTTGAAACACACAAGTCTGCTGGTTATCTGGAGATCAACATGTAATGGATATGCCAATCTAGGTTGGTTTCAAACTGTGGTTTTAAGATCTCACTTTCTGGATTAGGTACGCTATAAGAGTGAGCTTCAATGCTCAACCCAGTATTTCCAGTCAGTTACTTACCCTTTCTGAATCTCAGCTTCTTCCTGTGTGGAAATAGAAAAGAAATACTTTCTGGACCTTAGAATCTGGTGGGAATTATGAATTGTTGCTTGAAGTATAAGTGTTCGGGATGTGTGGACAGACCTTGACACTCTCATAAAACTACTGATGTTTATATTGAAATGAATTCCAGGAATTGGAAACAAGAGGGATTTTTTTGTTCTTTTTTATCCATTTTTGGGCAATGAGGAAGCCACAGAAGTTCATGGAGAACAGGGAAACAAATGCAGCGATGGTTCTCTGTATATATTATTTTTACAATGAACTATACCATTTGTGACAGGGACAGGAGGGAAAAGCAGAGAGAGAGAGCAAAGGAAGTGATGAGACTGTCCAATAAGAAATGAATTCATTACGTGACTTACAAAATAGTGACCCATGTATACACTATCTTAACAATAACAATTTTAAAAATTAGGGTTGATGATTCTCTCCTCTGGTTTTTGTTAGAGGCCCTTAAGACTCAGACCCATCTGTGGAGTTTTTAAAGGTTAATTTATATGATAATTAATATAGAGCCAGAATCTCTTAAGAAATATTATAAAAAGTACTCCATTCTTAGTAACTGTTTATGTTTGAGTGCAGATTCTCTATGTTGTTGGCAGAGCTCTTTTTTTTTTTTACTTTTTTTCAGTAATTGTCAGGTGTTGAAATCCTTCTGAAAGCTTTGGGACAGAGGTATATTATGTCTTGACACCCTGCCCCTAAGTAACATGATAATCAACATTTGAAATTAATGTTTTTGATTTGAGTTTTATTTATTTATTTTTTGTTGCTGGTGGTGAACTCTGGGCCTAGTTGCTGTCCCTCAGCTTTTCAGCCGAAGGCTAGTGCTCTACTACTTGAGCCACAGCACCCCTTCTGGCCTTTTCTGCTTTACATGGTGCTTAAGAATCCAACCCAGGGCCTCATGCATGCAAGGTAAGCAGTCTATTACTGAGGCACCTTCCCAGTCCCTACAAGTGGTATTTTTGTGCATGGATTTATCAAGCAAATCTATTGAGCAAATATATTCCTTTGCCACTAGACATATTCAAAATTATGAATTATCTGATATTTTAACAAATAAAACTGCTGTCATTGTTACCAGTAATTGTTTGTCTCCTCCTGCCAAAATCACAAAGGAGGGTATTTTAAACTAAAACTACAAAAAATTCAAGATCTTGATGCTAACAAGAGAATTAAAGAGAAATTTCAAAATGGTTTTTCATCATGAATACAGAGCTCAAAGGTCTTATAATACATATTTCTGAATGCAAATTAAAGGGGAAAATCAACTAGGAAATAAAATTTATATTAATTGTTAATTTTTAAAGAGGAAAATATGATCACTGATGGCAGACTAAAGACAAAGTAATACTAGAGCCGTATATGCTCAATAAGAAGCTTTTATTGAAAAATTGAGCTGGAAAGTGCACATCAAGCAAAGGCAAGCAGTCGGAGCCTACCATCAACAAAGAAACACCACAATATATATCTCAGAAAAAGGACACAAGTTCAGAACAACGCTCATCATCTGTATCTGTGATTTCAATAATACATGTACACTCCCCTACACACACACATACATACACACACAGGAATGTATACAAAAGCTCCACCTACTCACAAACATCCACTCAACATGAATCAAAGATCTTCCTGTAATATTTGAAATTTAAAAGTTTTAAGTATTGTAAATAATTAATAACAGATGCACAAGCAATAATTTCTGAATAGCACTCTGCTATGGAAATGAGAAATCATTATTATTATGACTACCTAAAACATCTCTGAATCTGGAAAGAATTAAACAGACAATCTGCATTTTGGGACCATATTTCTTCCAGCTATTCTGCAAAGGATTAATGAAATGATACTTATAAGACCCAAAAATTAAATACTAAATTAATAATGAATACACGAGTAAGTAAAGTGAAAGACACTGATCAGAGAGACCTATGCTGCCTTCAGCTCTCAGTCAGCCACACACTGTGGCACCCTTGATGCTACCTGGGGCACACAGTTGGCTTTCCCAGAGCAGTGGCCATGCTGGGGTTGGAGCTAGGGGTGGGGGTGAGGAGAGGAGGGTAGGACAAGGGGGAGGCTGCACTGGGGTTGGTGCTGGGGGTGGTAGGGAGGGGAAGGTAGACCCCGACAGAGGCTGGTGAGGGGAGGAAGGAGGGGCAGGTCAGTGGCTCAGGCAGCAGCCACCCCTATGATAGCTAGGTCTGGGGAGTGTCTTTGAGGTGGGATGTTTGGGGCAGATCCCCTGCAGTCTGGCAGTCTAGTGAGGAGAGGAAGGAGTCTCAAGTGCTGGCAAAGCAGACAATGAGAAAGGAGACAACCAGTGGATGAAGAATTTCAACAACAAAGGCGGGAACTTGGAGGCAAACTCTGGGGGTGTGGAGGGTGGACGCCACAGGATTCAAGCTGCAGTGTCCCTCTTTTGACGCCTGCTGGAAGTTTGTGAGGGGCAGCTCCAATGCTGTGGGCTCAGTCTATGACTGGTCTCGGACCTGGCACCAGGAATGGCCAGCACAGCCTTGGCCTGCCCCACAGAGCAGTGTCTGGGAGGCCATGCAGAGCGGTGTGGAGGAAACATTCTTGGCTGGTGCTGTTCCAGCCCAGCCAGGACAACGGCCACTGGGGACGTTCCACCTGTAGATCTGGACTTCTGCCATTGACAAGACTAGGTGTGTCCTCTGGGGACCAGCATGGTGGCTGTCATGTGTGAGCTGGGAACTTCCTTAGCTTGCCTTAGGATTCTCCATAGAAAGGCCCATTCACTACTGTTCCTCTTCCACCTTCTGGATTCCAGCTGTCCTCCTGCCTCCTGCCACATCCAAGTACAGTGTCAACTCCATGCCATTGAGAGGTCATTATGGAGATGCTCACAGGGCTTCCAACAACTGGTTCGCCATGCATGCAAGGCTCATGGTGTGCCATCCTCCAGACAAAGTGTACACCTATTTCACCTTGGCCACCCATGCCTATGGGACCACGAACTTCATTCTTACACAGAAAGCCAGGGATACACAAGGCTGTGCTGCAGTCTAAGGCATCCTTTCCCTCCTCCTGCTCAAGTGTAGGGTGGCTGTGGAGCCAACTGCACTATCATGTTTGATTATCTGATAGCAAGAGGAAAAAAGCTTCGTTGTCCCAGATACAGCTGCTCCTGGATTTCTATGTGTACATGAGGTGTGTGTGTGTGTGTGTGTGTGTGTGTGTGTGTGTGGTGTGAAAGAAACAGACACACCTGAATTTTAGGGTAAAACACTTCTTCCCTTCAGCATTGAGATTTTGTATCTAGTGGTTTTCCCCCCTCCACAAATTCTTAGTCAACGTTCTAAAGTTGTCCTTCTGTATACTTTTATCCCTTCATCTTCTTGATGATCAGATTCCTATGGTCTGCTTGTGAACTTCACCATTTGCTTGATGAAGTTGGTGCCTTTTTAAAACATCATTTATGAAGTCTTTTGATCTCTTTAAATGCAATTTGTGCTGTGTTAATGTATTTTACTTTGCCCAATTGTTAGGGCCTACGCAGTGACTGTTATTTGAGATTAGCTTAGCACTAATATGAGATACTATCCTTTCAATCTACTTTTCTAGTGAAAGAAGTTCAACATCTTTATTGAAATAATTGCCTGGGTGTAAACAAACAAACAAACAAAAAAACAGTGTTATAAATGTACAATCACTTGATTTTAGTAAATTGTGCATCACTGTAATAATTTTTTAACTAATGTTAATAGTTGGAATGGGAAAAAATCACAAATTATAAAACTTAAAATTTGTCAAATACCAAAAAGGACACTGATCAGGAATGAAGTACAAATGTAAATGTTTAATAAATAAATGAAATATTTGAAATTCTTATCCACATATCAAAAAATTACTGAGCTCCAATCTTACACATCAGAATATTTATAACCACTCAAACAAATAAACACAAATCCTGGAGAGGTTGAAATTAATCAGGAACTGTGGTTAGTTGTGTGGCAATTGTAAACTAGTGCAAGCCATATGGAGCTCAGAATGGAGATTTACAAAATACCAAAAAAAACCCCACATATTTTATTGACCTTTACAAATAACTTGGATACATATTGAAGGAATATGATTCAACATGAACATCCGTGTTTATGGCAGCAGTATTCATAACAACCAAGATCTGCAATCAGCCTAGGTGTACCAGTAAAGGGAATAAAGAAAATGTGCTGTTCATAGCTATAAACATATTCTCAGATATAAGAGAAGTGAATTCTTCTACTGTTTCAATGCAACGTATTTTTGGATATACACCTAATACTAATTTCATGGGCTTTTATGGCATTATGCTTTTGCTTTTGTGAGGAACATCCCTATTGATTTTCAGAGAAGTTACAACAGGTTAAGGATATCCTATAATAGATGAATATTAGACCAAAATTTAAATATATTAGTGAACACATACAGGACGATCATATATAGTTTATAATTTGAAGCAATGTTAAGAAGGCAACAATTGGGAAAAAGATAATGCTAGAATCTTAATAAGAAATTATCTTGAAAAGGTAAATGAAGAAAGTATAAAATAAGATACATCAGAAACTGTTGAATGGTAGAAGATGGATGAATGTTAGAAAAACATTCATCTGCATGGTCAAGTTGAATGAAGTATATGCATATTTGGTGTACACTGATGAAACTCATTCCAA
This sequence comes from Dipodomys merriami, assembly GCF_024711535.1. Taxonomy (NCBI): domain Eukaryota; kingdom Metazoa; phylum Chordata; class Mammalia; order Rodentia; family Heteromyidae; genus Dipodomys; species Dipodomys merriami. The sequence continues at coordinate 11,629,037 of NW_027206024.1, forward strand.
AACATAAAATACACTTAAAATGTTTATGAAAAGACAAAACACGATCTGTATTTTGTATATGTAATATCAGGAATTCACAGAAGGATCAGAACTGTGAAGGAGAGAGAATATGGCCAAAAATGTTGATGTGATTGAAGATATCTGTGTTTGTGTGGGAAGGGAGGAAAGAAGATGAAGAAAACATATGGGGTGCTGATCAAGATATATTTTCACATATACAGACACGGAAAAATACGAAAAATGTGCAACTGATTTGTGTTAATTTAACAAAACATTTTGCTCAAATTTTAAAAAATGAAACTATAAAAATAATACTTAATAATATCAAATAAGTACGTCATGGAAGAAAATTTACCATAGAAAGATTTTCCTCATAATTTGTTTAATTTCATAACAAATGGATTAAAATAAAATATAGTTATATCTGAAGATGTTAACACTGTCAGATATCATTGATAGAATCCAACAAAGAAAAGTAACAAAAAAGTAGAGAGTAAGAACAACCTGTGCTTAGGATGAAGATACTCAGTAGAAGTTTGTGAGGAAAGAATGTGCTTTCTTTTCCTTATCAACTTAGATCTAGGACACCTAGCTTTTAAAAGAACACTTGTAGTCAGAACAATAGAGTGACTAATTTAGACAGTTATTTATTATGTTTATTCTCTAATCTTATGATGTGATTCCCGAATTACGTGAGTGATCCTAGAAGATTTTGTGACCTCATTTTTACCCAGAATTTCTAATTCCTCCCACTGGGCATGGTTTTTCTACTACTATCATTTTTCCTTGTTTATGAACTCAACTCCTGTAAATCTTTTTGTTCATAAGAGATGGAGAAATGTGAGGGTGGCCTGGAGTCTGTGCTAACTTTCACTCCAGCTTAGAGGATCTAGTGAAGGACTTCCACCTAGGCCTCAGAATCAGATATTAATTGATCTCTTTTGAAATGGAGAAACTCACTCCCTCAGGCAGAATCTGTTATTCCTTGACTTTCTCTGAAGAGATTTGGAACTAGGGCACAATTCAGAGGATGAGCTTTCCCACCACCCACCACAGCCTTGACAGAAGGAACAGATCCAAAACTGATAGTGGTTTCAGTTCCCACAGGACCTCGTCAGGGACCTTCTGGTGGGAATAGAAACTGGACAAAGTCTAAGATGGAGATTAACTGAGACTGGGCCTAAGATGGACACTAAAGAATTTCCCTTTCTTCGACTATAAGTGAGTTGTTTAGTGAGACATGACACCTTCCTTCATATCAGAAAATGCAGTAGGTTAATTGTGTTACTGCCACTTTGTAGGAGGTCATTTTCCTCGAAGGAGAAGGGGTTAAATGTTGTGTCCACCAGTTTTCTCTCTAGTCTATTGTCTCTCCCACGCTTTCCTATGCCAGGAACATATTGCTTCATTCCTGCATTCAACTACTTGTCCTGACTCCTAAGCAGAAATACCATAGGCTATCCTTTTGCTAGTCTTTTACATTTGTGATAGAATAGACCCAGGCTCTGCTGATGCCAAGAGGTGACAACAAGATATGATTTGTACTGAAGATCAATCATATTGAAAGAACCATTCTATGAGGTCTTTCCTGACCACACTTTTTGAGGTTTTCACTGAAAATTGATTGAAATCACTAGAAGCTCAAAAGTTTCAGTTTGTGGGGTGGTGGATACTAGTGATTCACGTCTATAATCCTAGTTAGTCATGAGGCTGAGAGCTGAGAATTATGGTTCTAAACATGCCTGGGAAGAAAGCCTATGAGATTTGTCTGTAGCTAATCAACGAAAAACCCGAAGTGATACTCTGCCCCAAAGAGGTAAAGGGCTAGCCTTGAACCAAAGAGCTGAGAGACAGCACTCAAGCCCTGACTTCATGCCCTGTGACCAACAAAAAGTAAGTTTCATTTTCCTACCATGGTTTCCTCTTCTATCACACTATGTCCTTTATCTATAAGTCTTTCTTAAGATTCCTGTGTCTCACTCAAGCAATTTTTGTCTGTCAACAATAAGAAAGTCTACCAAGAATACAATCAGTAAGTTTACAATAAGTATTTGTTAAGTGTGAGTGTGCAGACATTAGACTAATTCTTACTTTAAATAAACCATGTTGGTCTTTATTCTGTTGGAACAATTGTATGGAAAATAGATGTATCTCTGGATTCCTTTGGTTCTTTGTAGAATCTATATTCTCTAGATTGTTTTTCCATTGATATGAATATTGCTATGTCAACATCCCTATCTTGCCTCTTTCTCAACAGTATACAAACTATGCTACAAACATATATCTTCAAAAAAGCTCTCCTTTGTAATCACATATGCACCTTCAAATATTCTCCCTATCACTATAAACAACCTCTAAGATTGGCTACACTTATCCACTAGAGTCACCCTACGACAACAACCACTGTTATACTTTCTGGATAAAGTTGCTCCTCCTCATCTTCATCAACTTCTAGTAATTTCAGTGAAGAGCATTTTCTCCTGCTTTGCCTTAGACGATATCATCCTTTGTTATTTCCCAGCAAAGAAATTGTGGCTTGCAGGCTTGAACATTTATACATTCAGAGCATCTTTGGTTGTGAATTTTTCCTTTCCTTTCTTGGTAAGAGAGCTGGAATAACAAAAAACATTTAAGGCAATGTGTTTTGGTGTAAATGAAAACATACTGATTTGAAAATATTAGAAATATTCATTCTTTTTTATTGTGAAAATACTGTACAGAGGGGTTACAATTAGATGGGCAAGATAATGAGTACATTTCTTATCAAGCATTGTAGCCTCCTCCTTTGTTTCCCCTTCCCATCCCTTCCCAGCCTCTCCCCACTCCCTATCTAATCCTCCCCCCCTTAAAAGATGTAAAGTTCGTTTTCGACATGACAACTTGTACTTCTCATTGTTGCAACGGGTCCACCTTTATCCTTATTTAAACGACTTGTTTTTCCCTTTCCCCTCCACAAATTATACTGATATCAAATACAGTGAAAGCAGAGGTTATACTGTGGGGGAGGGACATAAAAAGCAACAAAGATATAATCGTATAAATGCGTTAGAAACAAATGCATGAAAGAAAAAAAAACATTTGAATACATATCTTAGGGTTCATTTTCCTAACATCACCTTATCTGACCTTTTCTGCTTGACTCATACATATATTAGATATTGCAAATAAGGGAAACCATGGGATGCCTCTCAGTAGATGAATGGATCAAGAAAATGTGGTATATATACACAATGGAATTCTATGCCTCTATCAGAAAGAATGACATTGCCTCATTTGTTAGGAAATGGAAAGACGGAAAAAATTGTATTAAGTGAAGTTAGCCAAGCCCAAAGAAACATAGGTCCCATGAAATATTCATTCTTTAAATTTATTTTTCATTCAAATATAATAGGGGTGGTTTTAGTGGTGCATGCCTTTAAATCTAGCTATTTAGAAGGCTGAAAATAGAGGATCAGAGTTTCAAGCTAGACTAGTTAAATGGACCACGACACACTTATCTTCAACTAAGAACCAAAAAGGTAAAAGTTGAGCTGTGGTTCAAATGGAAGCCTGCCAGCCTGAGCAAAAAAGAAAAGTAAAAGAACCTAGGCTCTGAATTTAATTCATAGTACTAGCACACATATTTTATGTATGTATGGTTCCTAAAATATTCTGTGAGTTAATTTGTTGAAACCTGGTCATAGATTAAATATGACGTGTGAAAAGTATGTAAGTCTGAAATGACTGCCAGGTATTTTGACAAGACAACTAGAAGAGTTATCACTTAATTAAATAGTAATGAGGAATAGGTATGTATATAAAGATCAAAGCTCACTTTGGGTTCTTTTTAGTTTGTTAAAATCAGTAGCTAGTTGTCAGTAGACAGGATGCTATTAAGGACTTGAATTAAAGAAAAAACAGAGCTGGAGAGAAAAAACAGAAATAATTACACGTATTCAGTGATAACAACCATGAGAATGAATATTACAGAACAAACACTGGGATACACAAATATGTAAAACATGACAAATGAAGAAAAACAGTAATAAGTATGTAATGCAGACTTATATGGATAGGTATTTTTAATGTTTAAGGGCTACGAAGTGAGTATGTGATGACCTAAAATTTAAGAAATTGGTAAGGTCAATTATCCCTTGGCCCAAACATAGATGGAAGCCAGTCCCAAATTGTGCCTTTTCCAAGTTATCAGATATTCAGTCTATCACATGCCCAAATAATAGAGAATGGAACTGGTCTACATTGAGCACTCACAGTAGACAGGTCTCTGGACTTTCTCAGGAAGAGCTTTCTGCCATTGTGGGATGGATAGGGCTGGAAAATATACAAAACAGACTTCATAGATTGAAAGTATTGTGCAAAGTTGACACCTGAGATATTGGATGTTTTAACTGCATAATATTGGTTTTCATGAATCAGTTAATCAGATTCTTTATACAATATGATGTTACTAGACTGTGGAATGCATGTTTATTGCATTTACTTTGTATAATATATTTTGAAATTTGGTATAAATTGTTTATCTTTTTTCTTGATATGGATTACTCTTAGTTTTCAAGAGTGAGGAAATGCCCTGGAACTTTGTAATTTGAAGTCTTATGTTGCCATGTGTCATATCCTATTTTCCTTTTACAGAGTTGGTAAAAAATGATATGTAATTTATTTTTTATTTTATTTCTTATCTATTTCAGAATTTGAACTCACAGCCTGGGCACTAATCCTGATGTCTTTTGCTCAAGGTTAGCTCTCTACAACTTCGAGCCACAGAATCAATTTTAGTTTTCAATGATTAATTGGTGATAAGTGTCCCGCGGGGACTTTTCTCAACCTGGCTTTGAACTGTGATCCTCATATTCCAGCCTCCAGATTAGCAAATATTACAGGCATGAGCTACCTCCACCCAGTTATACGTAATTTAAACTGTAGTTTTCTGAAGTGTTTCATCCTCCACTGAATATTTTTTCTTATGAGCTTTCTAATAAATATGTAATATATTCAATTATGAAAAGTACTGTGTACCTCACACTTAATTGTGGCATTTCTGAAATCCATGTTTCTCTGTATGTCAGGGTGGATACTTTTGCCTGTAACAAGTATGTTGAACACATAACATCTGACTACTTACAGAACAAAGGATGTGAAGCTAGAGTAGCCAGATAAAGAACTTCCAGGACAATTCAATGGCAACTCATGTACTCTCTCTGTAGGTGAATAGGCAGCACAGAAAAGAAATTCTTATATTTGAAAGTGATTGAGTGTGTGTGCACATAGGTGTTCACTTATTTTTCTGTTATTATAGTTTTAGATATATTCACTAGTATAAAACAATATTTCATATATATATATATATATATATATATATATATATATATATATATATATATATATATATATATATATATATATATATATATATATGCAATAACAGTTTCCAAAATCCAGGGAACCACCTCCATGGGCATCGCTTTCCTATGTTGGTCTTTGGGTAATAAGAATGAAACGTGGAATTGTCCTTTTGTAGAGAAATTACTCAGAGATTCAAGCATTTTTCTTTTAATATGTTGCTTGTTCCTAACTAAAATTAGGAAGTCTGTTAATATATATGTTATATTATAATATATTTAATATATTATATATAATGTATAATATATTGTTTATTATAAAATATATTTCATATAATACCTGAGAATATTATATATTTATGAGGAAAAATACAACAAACATATCAGTCCATACTTTCCTAGCCATGATTAGCTTCAGTACAGTTAGGCACATTACATCTCAACAGGAAAATTCTACTGAAGTTCTGATCACCTTAAGCTAGAAAAGGAGAATTCCTGTAAAAGAAGCCTCTCCTCAATTATGAGAAAAGTTATGTTTGGAAATTTAGTTTAGTTTTATTGTTTTGTTTTGTTTTGTTTTTTTTTGGCCAGTCATGGGGCCTGAACTCTGGGCTTGGGCGCTGTCCCTCACCTCTTCAGCTCAAGGTTCGTGCTCTACCACTTGCGCCATAGCTCCACTTCTGGTTTTTCAACTTATGTGGCGCTGAGAAATAGAACCCAAGGCCTCATGCATGCCAGGCAAGCATTCTACCACTGAGCCACCAACCCAGCCCAAGTTTGAAGTTTTTGAGAAGAGTAATTTGACATTTGCTTTGCATCCTTGATTAGTCATGAATAGATATCATTTGCCTCCAAATTTTGTCTTCTTGTAGGTTTCATAAACAGTTACACATCAGCCTTATTCCATCACATATCTTTAAGTCATTCTTTTATTTCTTTTTATCATTATTGTATTGTTGTTGTTGTATTTCTGATCCAGAAGCTTGAACTCATGGCCTAGGCAGTGTCCCTGAGCTCAATGCTAGTGCTCTACAACTTGAGCCATATACCACTTCTGGCTTTTTCTGTTTGGACATGCTTTGAATCATAATACTCAGATCTCAGCCTCCAGGGTAGCTAGGATCACAGGGGTGAGCCACCAGTGCCAAGCAAGTTCCTCTGTTTTAGATATTATTCTAAAAGCATCCTATGCAATGTCACTCCTAAGATAGTTACTGGAACTATGCCAATAGTTCCTTCACACTCTCATCTCCTGTTATGGCTATGGTGTATCTTTTGCAAATTATATTGAAACTACTTCACTGTTCCCTTCCTAATCCATGATTCTAGATGTGTTAGTAATAATTACTTAAATTTAGCTGCTATAAACCCTAAATCTCTGAATTATTAATTTCATTTAATTCTTTCAATATGATTATTTTTCGATGCAAATATGAGCTTATACTCACCTTCTTGAATTTACTCTTTGGCATGAGCAGTACATGGGCCTATTCTACCTCAAATGCAAGAGGTTGGCAAAAGAATAGCCTACAGTATTCCTGCTTAAGAGTCAGGACAAGTAGTTGAGTGCCTAAAAGAAGCAATGCATTCCTGGCATGGGAAGGGGTGGGAGAGACAACAGCCTAGAGAGCAAACTGGCAGTCACAACATTTAACAACTTCTCCTTTGGGGACACTGATCTCCTGCAAAGTGGCAGTGAGATAACTCACCTAGTGAATTTCATATATGACGGAAGTTGTCATGTCTCACTACACAACTCACTTGTAGTCAAACAGAGGGTCATTCTTTTGTGTGCTTCTTAGGCCCAGTCTCATTTTATCTCCATCTTAAACTTTGCCCAGATTCTATTCCTACCAGAAGATCCCTGATGAGGAGGAATGTATGATCTCTTGGCTTTTGATTAGCCCTATGGGAACTGAGGGCACTTTTAATTTTGATCCTGTTCATTCTAACAAGGCTGTGGTGGGTGATGGGAAAGCTCATTCTCTGAATTGTTCCCTATTACCACATCCCTTCAGAGAAAGTCAAGGAATGACAGATTCTGCCTGAGGGAGTGAGTTTCTCCATTTCCAAAGAGGTCAATTAATATCTGATTTTGAGGCCCACGTGGTGGTCCTTTCCCAGATCCTCCGAAAAGGAGTGGATATTACCTCAGACACCAGGCCATCCTCATAATTCTTCAGCTCTTTCTCATGAAACTAAAGGTCTCAGGATTTGAGTTGAGAAACAAAAAGAAATGAGAGTAGCATAAGAATCATTGGCATGGGGAGCAATTAGAAACTCTGGGTGAAAAAGGGCTCAGAAAATCTAGGATCACTCACATAATTTGGGAATAATATCACAAGATTAGGGAATAAAAGTAGTAAATTACTACCTAAATTAGTAACTCCACTGCTCTGACTACATTACAAGTGTTCTCTCAAAAAGTAGCTGTCCTATTTTGATGAGGAAAAAGAACATTCTTTCCTCACCAAGTTCTACTAAGTATCTTCTTCCATAACCGAGGTTGTTCTTACTCTGTACTTGTCGGTTACTTTCCTTTGCTGGATTCAATCAATAACACTTGAAAGTGTTATCAACTTCAGACATGTAATTACATTTTGTTTTAATCCATTTGTTAAAAAATAAAACAAATATTGGGGAAAATATGTCTATGCTATATTTGCTTCCATGCCATAGTTATTTGATGTTATTAAGTATTATTTTAATAGTTTCATTTTTAAAACTTGAGGAAAATGTTGTGTTACTGTTAACACTAATTAGTTCCACCATTTTTTTGTATTTTTCCATATCTGTATATTTGTTATTAAGCTTCTAACATTGTCTTTTCCCCCTACTGTTGCATTCTTAAAATTGCTTAAAATTATAAACTCTATATGATGATCTGTATGTGGTCACTGATGTATTTAAATTTTTATCTAATATGCACATTTTATATAATATTTTTATCCTATTGTAAATGCTCTGAAATCAATACGGAAGTCCTTCATTAAAGAAAAAACACAATACCACAAAACCCAGTGAAATTAGGATTAGGTATCTATCCAAAAATATTTATCAATGGTATAATAGGAACATCCACTTCTCTTATATACCAAAACATGTTTATAGCTATGAAAGGTGCATTTTCTTTATTCTTTCCTTATGGAACATCCACGTTGATTACACAGCTTAGTGGCTATGAATATTGCTGCCATGAACATGTATGTTCATATTGATTTATATTCTTTCAGTATGGATCCAATTTGCAATAATGGTCTTCAAGATATGTGTCTTTTTTGTAAATTTCCATCATGATCTCCATATGGGTTGCACTAGTTTATAATGCCACACCACCAAACACAGTTCCTGATTTATTTCAATCTCTCCAGGAGTTTGTTTATTTGCCTGGTGATAGTTATTCTGGTGTGTAAGATGGGATCTCAGTGACTTTCCTATTTACTTTCCTATGTATTTCCTATGTGGATAAGAATCGCAAACATTTTATTTATTTACTAAACAAATTGGTATTTCATTATTGATCAATGTATTTTTTTTTCTTTTGGTATTTGATCAATTTTTAAGTTTTATAATATTTGAATTTTCCCATTCCAAATACTCACTTTAGTAAAACGTTTTTTTTTTTTTTCATTACAGTGGTGCATTGCTTGGATATTTTGATTTTGTGAAGGCTAAGAGAATTTGATATTGTTCTCTCAGTCAAATTATAAGCATGTAAAAATGAAGTGAACCTGATTAAATGAAGTTTTTTCTTCACATTTTCTCTGGTACAGATTTCTCTGATTTACGAAATGTATATTTTATGTCATACTGAATGCCTTACTAAATCTCTGTGTGTGGATGATTCAGTAAGAATTGCAGAATTCGCCACATAGATTTTGGAGCAAAGGCTTACAGCTGGTAACTGGGCAATGATTCAAAGACAGCTGAGGATGAAGCTGTGATACCTTCTACCTGTGTTCAGCTCCAATCTCTTGTAATACACCCCTAACTTCCCATGCATTCGGTGGTTTCTTTTTCTATCCAAAATGTTTCTGGAGCTTCATGTTATTCTTGCCTCCTAGTATGCCAACATGAGGGGAGTGAAAGCAAACAAGGCAGATGTGGCAGAGGAATTTATTTTTTAAAATTGTGTAAATACCATACAGAAGGGTTACAAGTACATGGGCAAGGTAATGAGTACATACCTTATCAAGTATTGTGGCGGCCTCCTTTGATTCCCCTTCCTATCCCTTCCCAACTCCCCGACCGCACCCCATGGTTCCTCCTCAGACCCCCCTCCTACCAAAGTTGTAAAGTTCGTTTTTCAACATAACGTCTTGCACATCTCATTGTTGCAATGGATCCACCTGTATCCCAATTTAAATAATTTGTTTTTTTCACTTCCCCTGCACAAAGTATGCCAACATCAAGTGCAGTGAACACAGGGGGCATACCGTGGGGGAGGGACATGCAAAGCAACAAAGAAATCATTTATAAATATGAAAAGAAAGAAAAAAATTGAATTCTTATCTTGGGGCTCATTTCACCTAACATCAAGTTATCTGACAGTTTCTGCTTGTCTCAGACATGTACTAATTATTGATAATAAGAGAAACCATGGGACCTATGCTTCTTTGGGCCAGGCTTACTTCGTGTAAAAAATTTTTTGGTCGGTTTTGGGGCTTGAACTCTGGGCCTGGGCACTGTCCCTGAACTCTTCAGCTCAAGGCTAGCACTATCCCACTTAAGCCACAGTGTCACTTCTAGCTTTTACTGCTTATGTGGGGCTGAGGAATCGAACCTAAGGCCTCATGCATGCAAAGCAAACACTCTACCACTCTGCCACCTTCTCAGGCCTGGCAGAGGGTTTTTATCTGAAGATCCATCACACTTGGGAGCTTCTGGCTGAAAACTCCAGAAATACAAAAGTGAAGAAACACTTAAGAGAAAATGTAAAACAGAAAGCCACAATGTTTTACCCTAAAACCAGTTTCTAGGATAAGGAGACTCAAGAATTGGTGTCACCTGAGGAGAAAGAGGAAATATTCAGGAAGAATGAGAAGGAAGTGGGAGGGAATAGAGAGAAAGAGACCTAGACTACCTAGAGCTGGGACCTCAATGTGAGCTTAATTTTACTGGGGAAACCAACCCCAAGGACGCAATACCTTACAATTTTGATTACTCTCTATCATACTACAAAGCCTATTCAATATCCACTTCCACTCAGCATGGTGTCCATTCTGTGATCCAGACTGACTGCTGGAGGTTCCCAGGGGATGCAAAGAGTGAAAAACACAGGGCTAAAGCTCAGAAAAGACACATGCCATCACTTCTCACATGTCATTTGTCAAATTAAGTACTACAACCAAGCCTGGTATCAATGGGGATGGGAATAGATATTGAGAGCATTATAATAAAATCTACTATTATTATCATATAATAATCTAACATCTATTTTTTCATCAAAGGGAGAGAGATAGCGTTTCTCCCATTTTAGGTGTATGGGACAGGAGATTCTATAGAATATTCTTCAACTGGGGGCTGTCTGAATCTTTTCTCCCAAGATTGGGGCTATGAAGTTTTGGGAAGGAGAATTACAGTGGAAAAGTGAGTTCTCAAGCTGGGTACTGATGGCTGACACCTATATACCGAGCCTGAGATCTGAGGATTATGATTTGAAGTCAGTCTGGGCAGGAAAATCCATGAGACTCATCTCCAATTAAACAAAAGGCCTGAATTGGATCTGTGGGTCAAATGTTAGAGCATTAGCTATGAGTGGGGGGGGGGACAGAATCTTGGCCCTGAATTTAAACCCAGGATTGGGGGATGGGAGGATATGTATTCTCAGTGCATGAAATCAAGGGTGTATGAACAACATCACTATTGATGTCAACGTTGGGGTAGAGTTGATCAGTTGTATTCTGGAAATTATTTGTTCCACTCTTCTCTGTCTTGTATACTTTAAAAGAAACAGCTTTGAGCAATCTATACCTAAGATGTGTGGATTGCACAAAAGCACTGGTTTTATTTTTTTCTACTTACAAAATCATACATAAGTAGTGTACAAAGGAGTTTTAATTTAATATGTCGGTTTGTGAGTACATCTTGATCGATGTCATCAATTTGATCATTATTCTCTATCTCACCCAACCCCAACCCCTCCGTTTACGTGTTCACATTTTCACGCATGTACATTGAATATTATGACTGGATTCTCCCACTGCACAAGTTTGGCAAAGAAATTTGTTCATTGTACAGGCAAGGAAGATGAAGCTGAGGACTACAAGCCCAAGACAGCATAGCTATTACTTTGCATCACGATTATTTGACTTACAAAATCTTCACCAAAAGAAGCATTATAAACAAGAACATGGCCAGGAACTAGAGGCATCTATCTTTGTGTGTGTGCTGGTTTTGGGACCTGAGTGCTGTCCCTGAGCTGCTTTGCTAAAGGTTAGCACTCTTCCACTTGAGCCACAGTATCACTTCCCGCTTTATGGTAGTTAATTGGAGGTAAGAATCTCATGGACTTTCTATCTTGGGCTCATTTTAAACCACAGTCTTTAGACCTCAGTATCCTGAGTAACTATGATTGCTGGTGTGAGCCACTGGCAGCTAGCAAAACATCTATTAGTTGTCCCAATTAAACATGTGGAGCAATAGGTAATTTGATACTGGTGATACTCAGATAATGATTCCTCTACTTGTTCTTTTCTGGTGTTATGACTAGTGTGATAATGCTTGCTCAGGTTTATATCACTGTGCAATCATTGCTCCATTTTGTTCAGTAAACAGCTTTTCATGACAGGAGAACTGTGAGAGGAGAATATGGGATTAAAATTTTATCTGTAGTACTTGTGGCCTGGCAAAAGCTTCTCAGAATGTTTGCAAGCAGAAATAAGAGTCCACTTCGGCCGAATAAAATGAAAGACACACACCTGACATAGAAGCAGTGCCACAGAAGGACAAATGGGAAAACTCATCCAGGCTCAGAGTGAAGCAATAGTATGAGTTGTTCAGGTGCATGAAAATTTGTGAAGATTTTCTTTCTAATCATGGAGAGATCATTCAATGCTGGCATTTACAATATGTTCCAGGCACATATCTGTTTAGGACTGTTTCCTCTGAATCATCTTGATAAAGACAGAAATGAGAATGTAACAATGGAACCTAGTTATGTTTTCTGAATGAGATTTCATCTCTTTCACAAATCAATAAGGGTTGTAATGAATGACTTGGATTTCCTGAGAGAAATTCATGTTTGCTTCCTTGTTTCTATTAAGCTTCTCAAGTGAATAACTTTAAATTTGTAAGCTGTTATTATAACAAATATGAAATATTTTTTTATGTTTCTAGGAGGCACCCAGGTTCCTTTTAGATAGAAAATATTATCTGGCTTCCAACCAAAATCTTTACATCTCAGCCTCCAGAGTAACTAGGATTGCAGGCATCAGTCACCTCTCCTAGCTGAGACAAATATTTTTGGTATGGAAAATCACTATGATATAGAACATGAGGAATGAAGAATTTAGACTAACAAGGAATATTTTGAAAACATTAACAAAACTGAAGTTATCACAAACTTGCCTGATTCAGTGAGGAGAAAAATGAGAAAGAAGTTACAGAGGCAGAGAAGTGGAGACTAAAGAGAAGTGAATGAATAGTTCTTTGTTAGTAGAGCTACTGAAGATTACTTTTTAAGAAAATTCAGCTTGGTATAGAGGTACATGTCAATAATTCTAACTACTTATGAGCTAGAATCTGGAATGTATAGGAGGTTTGCAGTTGATATGGTAAAAGTATAATACTGGGACTTCAATACTTAAAACTCCATGGTGCCACATGGTTATAAGAGAGGCAGTAGTAGGAGGGTCATGATTTGAGGCTAGCCTCGGCAGTTAATAAGAAACTATCTGAAAATCAATCTAAAGCTAAACAAAGTGCTAGGTATATGATTCAATAGCAATTATCCAGCAAGTTTGAGGCCTTGAGTTCAATCCCTACTCCTGAGAAAAAGAGACAAGAAAAAGGAAGAAAGATTATAATACAAATTTCAAGATATTTCCTGTGGAACTTTCTGCTATAATTTCCTTCCTCAATTGCCTTAAAATGTTTACGAAGTCACTTACAGAAATGACTACCATCATTTGGGGAAATCACAGGAAAGTCTTTGCAACCAGCTTTGTAACAGGACAATTTTGTCAAGCAGATTTCAATGAGGTGAAAATGAGAGATAATGGGCTCATGAAATTGCACTTCATAGCTATGTGTCAGAATGTGAGGAGCTCATAAAGAGAATTTATTTCTCAAGAGAAGAGGAGGATTGAGTTGATTTATCAACTTGAAAAATTACGGTAAATTCTGTTGGTATTTGGGATACACTTTCAAGCACGGTGTTAAGCCAATAAAATTATGGTTGAGATTTTTTAAATATTTTTTATTGTGAGTGGTTGAGATTTTTATAAAAGCTGTAAGATAATTTTTTCATAGATTTTTATCGAAACTATTCAACAATTGTTAGATAAATCACAATAATGCAAATATGTGTTCTGTGTCATCTGATGGTGTTACCTATCTCATCATCTAGGGTTGGAAGAATGTTATCTTCATTTTAAAAATGCAGAAATGGAGGCACGAGGAGAATTGGTGTGTTTCTGAAGGGTGATGTGTAAATGACAATTGAGACTGAGCAGAACCAGAATCCATGGCTCAGATTCAATTCATGATTTGGAAACCCCGTGACTATACTAATATCTAAAACTCTTGTGCTAGCTGGGTGACATTGGACATGTTTCTTAGAGTTGTCATGTGTTGTTGTTTTTCCTGTAAACAGATAAAAATATTAGTGTTTTCTAGAATTAAAGAATATATCTTGGGAAGGTGGCTCAGTGTTAGAGCACTTGCCTTGCATGCCTGAGGCCCTGGGTTCTATTCCTCAGCACCACATAAGCAAAAAGAAAAAAAAAGCTGGAAGTAGCATGTGGTTCAAGTGGTAGAGAGCTAGCCTTGAGCTAAAGAGCTGAGGGACAACATCCAATCCCAGAGTTCAGGCCCCAAGAAAGCATCCCCCCCAAAAAAAATACACCTTTTGTGAAGTATTATGTACAGAACATGAAACAAGAATTCCATGAATTCTGAAGTTCTTTATGTATTTCCCTTTAAATTTTATTTTTAAGTCTCAAGATAGTGAAATTACTAACATTCGTTACATTGCAAAAAGCATTATCTGAACCCATTTGGAAGAATTTCTACAACAGTATTGTAATGTATGGGTTTTTGATGTGCTTATTTGCCTTTTCTATGTATCTGCTTAATTGGGTTATTTATTGTATGATTCATGTATTTAAGAGTTCTTTATATAATATGAATAAAAGCTATTTAACAAGAATTTTGTATTTTGCTTCATTATATTAGCAAAAATGCCTGCTATGTGTTTGAATAGAAATGGATGACATCTTTGCCTGATTTCGGAGCAACTGGGAATACTTTCATTCTAATGCAATACTCTTTATCAGATCAAGAAAGTTCCCATATAATAATTTTGACAAATGTTTACCATTCTGCTAGTTTGAAAAGAGCAGATTTATTTTAGGGTCACAGCAGGGAATTCCCCTGTGATCAGTGTCCTCTACAGTCATGGAACCACTCTTTGCAAACTGCTGATCATGATGGAAGCAAATTTTTGCTTGTTAGGACTATCAAATTTTTGGCCTATGTACTCAAGATGTTTTCCCAGGAAACAAATCCACACGTAGAAATTAGATCATCACAGCTGTTTGAAATGGCATTAGCAATATATATTTGCATTATTGATGTGCCATACCACTATATAAAACAGTTTGTCACAAAACAGTTTGTGAAAGAACAACCAAATGTATAACCTAGAATCTGGGTATAGCAGTAAACTCTAGATGATTTTCTCATACTTTCAGACTTTTCGTAAACATAAATAATAAAAGCCAAATGAGGTGGTTTATACCTATAATCCTAGCTACTCTGAAAATAGAAACGTGGATAGTCGCAGTTCAAGGTCAAACTGGAAAACATACAAGACACCTCCATCTCAATCAATAAAATCTCAGTGTGCCAACGTGTGGATGTCATCCTACCTATTACTGGACATGCAACTAGGAAGTTCAGTATATAGGTAGCTTAGGATTAAACAATGCAAGATTCTATATCAAAAACAAAGCAAAAATTGCTTGATATGGCATGATTCAAGTGGTAAGGTGACTGCCTGGCAAATGCAAGGCTCTGAATTTGAACCCAAGTACTTACCCAAAAATATTAAAAGTAAATAATATGAATTAATTCTCTAAATAATGTATCTGCAATTATTGTATATTCATATAGACTTGATAAAATTATATTGGGGTTAATATGTCACAAAATAAAGTAACTGAAGTCTCCGTACGATACTTGTGAAATATTAATGTCATATTTGTGATGTATAATAGAAATATTTAAATAAATTGGAAAAAGGTTTCAAGGGAATTATGTGTGTTCTTACAACATCATAAAGATCCATACTAACCGCAATATAATTTAATGATATCTAGAAAACAGAAGTAAATATTGAATGTTTACATTAAAATCTAGTCTGCTCCCAAACTTAACATGAAATATACCTTGCTAATTAGGAGGCAGAGATTTAGAAGACTGATATCATGGACAGTTTTGACAAAAAAATCGTAAAAAAACTACAAAAACAAAGAAAGCTAGATATTGTGTAATTTTCCTGTTATCTCACGATGTGGAAGCCGTAGGTAAGAGATCATTGCTCAAGGGAGGCTTGGCCTGAAAAATAATCTAAAGTGGTTAGAGCCGTAGCAATTTCAAGCACCAGTAGTGCCAAAGGAAAAAGAAAAGTAGAAAACAGAAAATGAAAGGAATGGATAAAAAGAAACTATTTGCTCTTCATTCTTGGTTTCATTTCATTGGATACAAGAATTGAGAATATTTTGTTTACTGTTTTAGGATTCAGGCCTCTCTAATATAAAAGCATTTATTTCAAGTAAATATTGTATTATTACTATTTATTAACTTATTATTAGACCTTTAGGTTTGGAGATTGAAATCATGGCTTTGTATGTATCAGTCTAGTTCTACAACTTAGCTGTACCCAAGCTCTTTTGTATAGTTTTGAAAATTGTTTATGAATTCTTCAATAGTTAGCTATTCTACTTTTCATCTTATATTTTCTCCCACGTTTTCTCCTATGTATTTTGATTTGTGTTGAAAACTCCTCAATTTTATATTCTGAACTTAGAATTTTGCTTTTGAGTTTACAGAGAAGTCAGTTATTTGTGACATCTTTTAAAATTATATACAGATATATGTATTTCATATATATGATTAATTCTTAGAGTTCATTGCAATAAGCAACATTTGTCTGGTCATATGCATATAGCTATTGAGCCATTGTGATCCTCTCCTAAGAATAGCGTCCCTTGTTCTTGCCATGTGAATGCTTAGAGTGCTGTTAATCATATCCAAGTGTAATTATTTGTGTTTTACTATCTATCGGATTTACATGTAGATTTATGGGCATATCCAGTTATTAGAAAAGAGGAAAACCATGTAGCATATATTTAATTGGATCTGGCTTATTTCACTTAATAGCATTTCCCCCCCAGTCTTTCCATTTCTTCAGAATGGGGTAATGCCATTCTTTCCCATGGAAGCACACAATTCCATCAATACAACAGAATTGAAGTTCCAGAAATGAATCCACTCCTATAGGCACATAGTCTTTGATAAGGAAACCAGAAACACAGGATGGAAGAAAAACAGCCTCTTCAAAAAATTGGTTTAACTGGCTGTACACAGAAAAGTGAAATTAGATCATTTTATATCCTCCTGCACCAGAATCAATTCCAAATGGATTGAAGCGCTCAATGTAAGTCCAGATGCCTTAGGAATCTTACAGGAAGAGTTAGGGGAAACATGAGGGCTCCTTAGCATAGGTCAAAATTTCCGAAGGAAGTCTGGATAAATGGGATTACATCAAACCAAATCAATCATTTGTCAGACTCAAAAGCCATGAAAAAAAGAGATAGTGTAGCACAGATTTATTAGGTAACAAACCTACAGATGAGAGCCTCAGCCAATGGTAAACCCTTTCTCCCTTTTCTAACTAGGTTATTTATAGTGGGTTTACATGAATATAAGTGATTTCTGATGGGGATTAGTCAGAAAACAACTAGTGCTAAGACAGAGATAGTATGTGAAATGAGTTGTAGCTTGAGAAAGGGAGGGATTAAGGCACGGGTGTCTAGTTCAAAGACTTGGCTTGGTGCCAGCTAAGTAAGGTATAGCTGCACAAGGGAAGGGGGGTAAAAGCGAAATGGTTATAAACAAAAGCATTGATCTGAAGCCTCAAAATAAGGATCTCAGTCTGTGTGGACCAAGCAGTCTCTAACAATAAGTTTTATTTAAATTAACAAACACGATTTTAAATTTTTGCAGAGTGGGATGGTTCATAGTCAAAGGCAATTTCTCCTGTGTCAGGTATGTCCAAGCTACTCTTTCACATGTTACCCAGGAGACAGGTTTCAATGCAAATGACTACAATGAGACTGTACAAATGAGGCTGTGACTTTTCCCTTTCATGAATCAAAATTCTGTCAAATGATTTCTGTCTTCCAGAATGATCTTCTGTCTTTCTCAGGATCTTTTTTACTACTTTGTCTTCATTATTGATAATCATAGTACATTTTGTTGTTGTCTTGTGTGTATATGTCATTTGTAGGGCTTGAACTCGATGTTTAATGGTCTCCCTTGTACTTTTTGCTCATGGCTGATGATACTCTATCCTTGAGTCACATGCTCACCTTCTGTTTCTTGCTGGATAATTGGAGATAAGTTTTCACATTTTTGTCTGTTTGGACTGACATTGAACTAAAATATTCAGGTCTCAGCCCTCTGAGTTCTAGGATTGTACACATGAATGGCTAACACCAATCTTTGCTTTACTATTATTTTAATTATGTGGTAGAGGAAAGTGGAAGTATATTTGTGTTAAGTGTGCAATTTTCAAATACAAGTTTGAATCAACTTGATATAACTGTTATTAATTTTAACAGTTAAATCAATGAGTATCAAACATTCCCACAGAAATATAATTGAAAACAAAAGGCATAATTGTTTTCTTAAACAATCAATGAAGCCAAAAATTACTTTCACTTTACAAATCATGTTTTATTTAACTTAAATTAGCAGATTTCTTTGAATAAAAGTAAATATATTAATTATATACCACAAGAAACAAAGTTATTATAGTTAAGAATAGATATTTCATCATACCCAGAAGATACGTTTTAGTGCATTCTCACTAAAAAGAAATGTTACATGCAGAAATTAATGTATATGATGGAGCTTATCATTACACAATATAAATAAATGGGATTACCACTCAATACTTTATAAATATGTAAAAAATGATTATATATCTAGGAGCCAGTAGCTCATGCTCGTAACCCTACCTAGTAAGGAGGCTGAGAGCTTAGAATCATGGTTCAAAGCCAGCCTAAGCAGTCAAGTCGACGACTCTCTTATCTCCAATGAGCCACCAAAAAACTGACAGTTGTTCAAGGGGTACAGCACTAGTCTTGAGCTAAAGAGCTGAGGGACAGTGTCCAGGCCCAGATTTCAAGCACCACAACCGACTAAAAATAAACAGTTAAAATAAATATTTTGACATAAATGTTAAACTATGTATTGTAAAAATTTTAAATCCTCACTAGATATACTAGTTTATATAAATATAGAGAAGGTTTTTCTGGACTTAGTTGTCATTGAATTTTGTAAATCACATATTTGTCACTCAATTCATATTTGTATGTTTATATACTTATATACCATAAGAATGATATGTTTTAGGCAGTGCTGTTTTAGCAATTTCCCTTGGCTTTTTAACATTAACCCTTCTACCATAAAATCGATATACCCTCCAACCTTATCAGAGTTTTCATCTCGTTGGAGCAGAGAAGTATAAGCTATAATCATTGTTTGGAACAACTGTAACATTTTACATGAATTTCACTTAGTTTAAGATCCAAAACATTCAAGTCATCTTAACCATGCCAGTAATAGCAAAATGTCTTCTGGGCTTTGCAGTCTCTTCAGAGATGAAAATCTTTAATTATACATCTACTTTTTTCTGCCTAACATCTTATATCTTAGCAAGATCTTTTTGGGTAACCCTCTGTTCCTGACTAGAAGACTGCAACAAAGGCAATAAGGAAAATACTTGAAAACAATTAAAAAAGCCATCACAGACACTCCTGTAATCACCAGTTTCAATGAGAATATACATTAAAGTAACACGTTTTTGTTGCATTTAAAGAGCAATAATTAAACTTTAATTAGCAGTGAAGGAGGTAACAGAAAACTGTGAAGACATCTTGACTTTGAACAATTCAATATAAGCGTAATGGATTTATCTTGTTTTTCTATGGAGTTGCCAAAATAATAGAGAGCAACACCCTAAGGCAGGAAAACACCTAAGCCAAAGCAGTAATCTTTTGTCTATAAAATAATCGTGAGGGTTTGACTCTTCCAAAGTCTGGCTTGAAAAGAGGAAAGTGTATTTGCTTTGGAGTGAACAATAAAAAATATAAAAATCCTTTATTAATATTTTACATATATTGACTAGGACCTCTCATGTTGGAGAAGAGGAAAGGTATGAAAAATTTCAAGATTGTTTGATTATTCCTGAAGATCATTCTTATTTATCAGCTGTAGCCTGGGTTACACTTAGTATCATGCTTGTTTAAATTTAGAAGCATTATTTGTTTCTGGGTTATAAGCTGCAAAGCCTTGACTATTAATAAAAGGTCATTTCCTAAGAGGTGAAAGTTGCTGTGAAAACAAACCTAAAATATAAAAGACAGCATCGTGGAAACTATTTTCTAGCTATATGACAATATGTGGTGTAAATTTGTTTCGCATTGTTCCAGGGGACTCATTTTTGTTATCTTCTTTTTCACCATCTAGTGTTGCAATAATATTCTATACCATCCTGGGATGAGTATGACTTTACTGGATTCTCTAATTTCTCTGTTTCTGTTTTACCTTTTTTAATTACTTTAGAAACTCTAACTCAACATGACATAAATTATCTTTATTATATTAGCAAACAGATTTAATTTCCATAATCTTACCCTAGCCGTCTACATAACTTTGGTACTTAGTGATCCCCAAATGTGAAAATTAAGATAGGGAGCTTCTTATTTAGATATTATTTAGTATTTCAAGACTTCATTAATGCAAGGCCCTTAGTAGTATGTACATCATACAGGTGTACTAAGCTGGTGGCAAATTTTTTCTTATTCTCAGAAATTAGGAAATGTGGTGTCCCTGTAGTTACATTAGGAAAAGGCTGTAGTTGAATTAATTTACTAAACCAAATTTGCTGTAAAGTATTTCTACAAGTTATTTGGCTTAAATAATCCGTATTTACCATTTTACAGTTCTAAAGGACAGAAATCTAAAAGAAGTCTCATTAGATTAAAATAGAGACACCCACCGAGCTAAAATATTTTTCAAATGATTCTAGTGGAAAAGGCATTTATCTCCTGTTCTGCTTCCAGAAATTCAGAATCTGGGTTGTTATTTTTTCATTTATATTCTAATGTAGCATCTTTACATCTTTCTGGTAGTTCTTACCTAATCATGTCCCTTTTGAACTATACCTGGGACTTTTTCTTTTTTTCTTTTTTTCTTTTTTTTTTTTGAGTCCAGTCGTGGGGCCTGAACTCTGGGCCTGGGCGCTGTCCCTCAGCTCTTCAGCTCAAGGCTAGTGCTCTACCACTTGAGTCATAGCGCCCCCTCCGGCTACTTTCTTTTTGCTTATGTGGTGCTGAGGAATCGAACCCAGGGCCTCACGCATGCAAGGCAAGCGCTCTACCACTGAGCCACCTTCCCAGCCCCTATACCTGGGACTTTTAACTACCCATTTGAGTATACTTCCCTGGTTAGCTTTGAACCATGCTCCTCAGATCTCAGCCTCCTGAATAGCTAGGATTACAGGCATGAGCCACCAGTGCCAGGCTGATGAAAACTTTCAAAACCTGAAAAACAAAATCAAAACAGTTCTTAAGAAGTGGAAAAACCTCCCATGTTCCTGAATTGGAAGGATCCACATCGTGAAAATGGCAGTAGTTGCCAAGGCTATCTACAAATTCAAAGCGATACCTATCAATATTCCAACCTCATTCTTCAAGGAAACAGAAGAAGCAATCCAAAAAATCATAGGGAGCAATAAAAGACCCCAAATAGCAAAAATGATCAAAAACAGAAAGAAAAGTGCTGGAAAAATATCAATACCAAATTTCAAACACTACTACAACATCATTGTAATCAAAAGAGCATGATACTGACACAAAAACAGACTTCAGGAACAATGGAATATAATTGAAAATCCAGAAATGAACCTACAGACCTATAGCCATCTAATCTTCGATAAGTGAGCTAAAAATTAGAATGGAAGAAAGACAGCCTCTTCAGTAAATGGTGCTGGCAAAATTGGTTAACTACTTGTAGAAAACTAAAGCTAGATCCTTATATATCACCCTGCAAAAGAATAAACTCCAAATGGATCAAAGGCCTGGAGTCAAAGCAGACACTGAAAACATTACAGGATGGAATTGGAGAAACTCTAAGTCTCCTTGGTACAGGCCGAAATTTTCTTAAAAGACACCCAGAAACACAGCAAATCAAAGAAAGGTCGGACAAATGGGATTGCATGAAATTTCAGAGTTTCTGCATGGCAAAGTATGAAGCTAGCAAGATCAATAGAAAGCCCAAAGATTGGGAGAAGATCTTCACTAGCCATACAATGGACCAGGGTCTCATATCTAAAATATATCTGGAACTCAAAAAATAAATGTCCCAACAACAAATCCTCACAATAAATAAGTGGGCTAAAGACTTAAAGAGAAACTTCTCTGAAGAGGAAAGAAGGATGGCCAGTAGACACATGAAGGAATGCTCAACCTCCCTAGCTATAAAATAAAGGCAAATCAAAACATTCAGATTCCACCTCACCCCAGTTAGTATGGCTATAATTAAGAATTCTAACAGCAGGTTGGTCTGTGGACAGAAAGGAGCCCTACTGCATTGTTGGTAGGCGTGTAAACTTGTTCAACCTCTTTGGAAAGTAGTATGGATATTCCTCAAAAGACGCCACATAGAGCTCCCCTATTTCCCTGCAATCCCACTTTTGAGCATTTACCCAAATGATACAAACATGATTATTTTAAAGCTACCAGCACAACTATGTTTATTGCAGCATTATTTACCATCGGTAAGATATGGAACCAACCCAGATGCCCCTTAGTAGATGAATGGATTAAGAAAATATGGTATATATACACAATGGAATTCTATTACTCTATCAGAAAGAATGACATTGCCATATTTCATAGGAAATGGAAAGACTTGGAAAAAATTAAGTGAAGTAAGCCAGGCCCAATGAAACATAGGTCCCATGGTTTCCCGTATTTGCAATAACGTATATTTTTGAGACAAGCAGAAACGGTCAGATAAGTTGATGTTAGGTGAAATGAACCCCAATATAAGTATTCAAATGTTTTTTTTTCTTTCTTGTGATTGTGTCTAACATTCATAAGATGATTTCTTTGTTGCTTTGTATGTCCCTCCCCAACAGTATAACCCCTGTTTTCACTGTATTTGATGTTGGTATAATTTGTGGAGAGGAAGGGAAAAAACAAACAGTTTAAATAGGGATACAGATGGACCCATTGCAACAATGAGGTATAAAAGTCGTTATGTTGAAAAATGAACTTTACCACTTTGGCCTGGGGGGAGGTAGGGGGACACGTGGTGGGGGGATGAGAATGGATGTGAATGGGAAACAGAGGAGGAGGCAACAATGCTTAATAAGAAATGTACTCATTACTTTGTTCATGTAATTGTAACCCCACTGTACAGTATTTTCACAAATAAGAAAAAGAAATATACTATTCAGAAAATCATATATAGAATTAGGGGCTGGGAAGGTGTTTCAGTTGTAGAGCGCTTGCCTTGCATGCTTGAGGCCCTGGGTTTCATTTCTCAGCACCACATAAGCCAAAATAAAAAATCAGCAAGTGGCGCTGTGGCTCAAGAGGTAGAGCACTAGCCTTGAGCTGAAGAGCTAAGGGACAGCGCCCAGGCCCAGGGTTCAAGCCCCATGACCGGACCCCAAAGAAATATATAGAGAGAGAATTATAAGATATAAAAATACTTAAGATTCAGGATCATTGTAGCATTAACATTGTAGCATTAAAAAAATATGTACCCTGTATCTGTTGGATATATTTTCACTTCTGTTATAATGTCTTTGAATTATGAATGTGATCATTTGATGTTATCTGGTTTATTCTTGCTTTTTTTAGCCACTAATGTGCATCCTGAGCATCGAGGATTACAGGCATGACATATTGGTGCATGTTTGTCTTTCAATTTTTAAGAGTTTTCCTCTTTCCTTTGAATTCAAACATTGTCCTGTCAGTAATTCTGCACATTCTCAGACTGTTGTTCTCAAAGAAGATAAGTATCTGTTTGATGGGTGATTGTCCTGTTCATTGTATTTGACATAGTTTTCATTGTTTCTATTGATTTGCCCTTCCTAATTATTTCATTTGATGATTAGAATATTTAATATATAGACTTCAGTCTTGCCTCTATGGAGATTGTAGAAGTCATGTCAAAATAATGGTTTAAAAGATTCTTATAGAGACAGAATTGTGAACTTTATACATAAAAATGAAAAAAATGGTCTTTGTTTCTATGAAGAAATTTTAAAAATAGGATTTAAATTATATGGTAATATATTTTAAATGCCATATGAACAAAAAATATGATAATCAGCAAAATTTTCTCTAGGTGACTGTCCCATCTATTCCCCCACCCCACCTTTCCCTGTTCTGGAGCCTAGAAAGGAAAAGGAAAATTTGTGTTGATTATTAAAGAGTGTGAATTTCTCAAACTAGCTTTTTAGAAGCTCTAGAGGGTTGGGATGTAGAACTGTGTTGGCCAAGAAGAAGAAGGAGGAGGAAGAGGAGGAGGAGGAGCGGGAGGAGGAGGAGGAAGAAGAGGAGGATGAGGAGGAGGAAGAAGAGGAGAACGAGGAGGAGGAGGAGGAGGAGGAGGAGGAGGAGGAGGAGGAGGAGGAGGAGGAGGAGGAGGAGGAGGAGGAGAAGAAGAAGAAGAAGAAGAAGAAGAAGAAGAAGAAGAAGAAGAAGAAGAAGAAGAAGAAGAAGAAGAAGAAGAAGAAGAAGAAGAAGAAGAAGAAGAAGAAGAGGGAGAAGAGGAAGAAGAAGAAGACGAAGAAGACGAAGAAGATGAAGAAGACGAAGAAGATGAAGAAGATGAAGAAGATGAAGAGGAGAAGGAGGAGAGGAAAAAGAGGAGCAAGGAGGAGGAAGAAAAAGAAAAGGAGGAGGAGGAAGAAGTACAGAATCAAATTTATCCACATTTTATTTGATGAATATTTATGGCAAAATAAGAGGTTCAAGTTTCATTTTGATCTTTACAGTAGTTCCTGTTTAGCCTCTGGATATACATTTCAAGTGGATACCTGAAATCAATGAAGTACTTTAGAGAGTTAACCCTCATTATCCAGAATTTCCACATCTAGGTGATCAATCAACCAGAAATTTAAAATATTCAGGAAAAAATGTTCCCCAAACATTCAATATAGCAACTATTTATGTACTGTTACATGTATGTTGGTAATAGATATAACCTTGACGTGATTTAAAGTGTAACTTACTTTGTATGACATACTATGCTATTTTCTATATGGGACTGGAGCCTATGCTGATTTTAGTATACTCAATCAGTTCTGGAAGCAACACTGTAATTACCTAGATGACCATTTTATGATTTTACCCAAACAAATATAGCTACAATGAAGCTTCAGGTATAAATTAGGTACAGTAAGACAATTATAACAGTAGCTAATAAAAATAGAAAAATTGTAACAATATACTGTAAAAAAAAAAGTAATGTGAAATGGATATGTAAATGCATACCTGTAATTCCAGGAAACAAGACTAGGCAGGAAAATAATCAAAGAAATATACAGTGAAACTTTAGCTCCAAAAGAACCCAAAAAACAAAATGAAGGTATTAAGTGAATGTGGTCTCTTTTAATTTATGAGATGTTTTTCCATTAATCTTTTCAGAGCACAGTTGAGAACAGGTAACTTGTTGGGTCTTTGTCCGTCCCACGAAAGACAGACTGGGTCTGAGGAAAGGTAAGTGCGTTGCTTGCCCATTCTCCACACTCCCTCAGCCTGGGCGACAATCAGACACAGCGGGGAGCCAAGTCAAGAAGGAAGAGAACTCGTTTATTAACAGAGAGCAGCCCTTTTTAAAGCCAAAAAATGCTGGTGGTATGGCAGGGGAGGAAGAGGAAACAATCACTGTCAAAGTCACACCGTATCATGCACCTAAGCTTTCACGGGCTGATTACACATTGAATGTAAGGTAAATTGGGCTCTACCCACTCACCTCCCTCTCAGCACCATCTTTGTGCTCTGCAGTAACTAACTACAGAAGGGGGAATTACAGTGAAGGTGACTACTGTATAATTGTTTTGTGAAGAGAAAAACGTACCTTATTTAAAGGTTATTTTCTGACAAGAAAAACCATGCACAATTCTTTTGCCTTTTTCTGAAACTCTAAGATATTTTTCCCCTCCCAACTAACCATCTTCCCACCTGGGTGCTGGAAAGGACAAGCACTCCCAAACTAGCTTAGCTGTGCCATCGAGTCTTTCCAGGGCAACAATGCTTGATAAGAAATGTACTCATTACTTTGCTCAGGTAATTGTAACCTCTCTGTATGGTACTTTCACAATTAAAAAGAAAAAGCAGAAGTACAAACATGATTTATTCCTGAACAACCAAGCTTTCTGTAGCCTATTTCACTCTTCCTATTTTGCTCCCAGACGCCCAGAAGACCCTGGTTTGAAGACATATTCTGTATTGTCAGGTGTATGAGATAAATGACTTCTTTAGAAGAAAATGTGAATTTGGAGATTGAAATTGTGAAGGGAAATCAAACTATTCCATCTCTTTTACTAAGGACTAGAAAAAAATGATATGTGCTTACATGCTGAGAGTAAGCAACTTTTGCCACCTGTGGTAATGAATTTAATTTTGATGCTGTTGTGAAATGTGTCCTGAATCCTAATTCCTTATTTTCTGAGAGCACCACCTCTTCAGAAATTCTGATTTGTACTGTGAATATTTACTTCCTGTAAAATGTAGTTGCTTGGATATTTTGATTTTGTGAAAGCTTGGTTAGTTTGATATTGTTCTCTCAGTTGAATTATAAGCAAGTAAAAATGAATTGAAACTGATTAAATGAAGTTCTTTCTGCCCATTTACTCTGGTACAGATTTCTTTGATTTAGGAAATCTACATTTGAAGTCATTCTGGATGACTAACTAGGTCTGTGTATGTGGATGAGTCAATAAGAATTGCAGACTTTGCCACATTGATTTTGGAGCAAAAAATTACAGCTGGTAACTGGGCAATGATTCAGAAGACAGCTGAGGCTGAAGCCATGAGCCCTCCTGATTGTGTTAAGCTCGCAATCTCTTCTAAAACACCCTTCACTCCCCATTCAGTGGTTTCATTGTCTATCCAAAAAGGTTTCTGGAGCTTCATCTTATGCTGACCTCCTAGTATGCCAACATAAGGGGAGTCAAAGCAAGCAAGCCAGATGTGGCAGAGGGATTTTTTTTGGTCGGTTGTGGGGCCTGAACTCTGGGACTGGGCATTGTCCTTCAGCTCTTCAGCTCAAGTCTAAAACCGCTGATCTAAACAACTGCATAGATCAAGTAGATTTAACTGACATCTACCGAATAATTCACCCAGCAGCAACAGAACACACGTTTTTCTCTGCAGCACATACAACATTTTCCAAAATAGACCACATTTTAGGTCACAAAACAATCTTGTCCAAATTCAGAAACATTGAAGTTATACCTTGCATTCGCTCACACAACAAGGGAATAAAATTAGAACTCAACACCAAAAACCACCAAAGAAAGTCCTCTAACATATGGATGCTGAACAACACACTTTTGAATCACCAGTGGGTCAGGGAAGAGATTAAAAAGGAAATTCAAATGTTCATGCTATTCAACAAAAATGAGCACACAAATGAACAACTCTTCTGGGACAGAGCAAAGGCAGTACAGAGAGGCGAGTTTATAGCTTTGAGTTCCTATATCAACTAATTGGAGAGATCTAAAACCAATAATTTAATGAGACATCTGAACCTCCATGAAAAAGAGCAGCAAGATAAACCCTAATCCAGGAG
The DNA here is from genome assembly GCF_024711535.1 of Dipodomys merriami. Classification (NCBI taxonomy): domain Eukaryota; kingdom Metazoa; phylum Chordata; class Mammalia; order Rodentia; family Heteromyidae; genus Dipodomys; species Dipodomys merriami. Next base: position 11,656,702 of record NW_027206024.1, read on the forward strand.
ATGGAAAGAAATAATTAAAAATAAATCAGAATTAAATGAATTAGGATCCAAGAAGGGGAAGTGGCGCTGTAGCTCAAGTGGTAGAGCGCTCGCTTTGAGCTGAAGAGCTGAGGGACAGCGCCCAGGCCCAGAGTTCAAGCCCCACGACCGACAAAAAAAAAAAAAAAAAAAAAAAAAAAAGAATAGGATCCAAGAAGGCCATAGAAAGAATCAACAAAAGAATGAGTTGGTTCTTCGAAAAAATTAACAAAATTGACAGGCCCTTAGCAAATCTTATCAGAAAAAGAAGAAAAATCACCCAAATATATAAACTCAGAGATCAGAATGGAAACATCACCACAGAAACAACCAAGATTCAGAACATTATAAGGGAATACTTCTCAAAACTATGCTAATAAGTTTGAGAACTTGGCAGAAATGTACCTTTTCATTGCAAATATTGACATGCCGAAACTAAACCAAGATGAGTTAAAACATTTTAACATGCCCATATGAAACATTGAGATAGAAACTTCAATAAGAGCAGTCCCATTTAAGAAGAGCCCAGGACCAAAAAGATGTGCAGCAGAATTTTATAAGGCTTTCAAAGAAGAGCTCACACCAATAGCCCCTCAAAGAAATTGAAAGAGAAAGTGCACTACAGAACTCACTCTGTGAAGACATCATAACCCTCATCCCAAAATCAGTCAGGGACTCATAAAAAAAGAGAACTTATAGACACATTTCTTTGATGAACATTGATGCAAAATTCTGAACAAAATTTTGGCCAATCGACTTCAGCAATTCATCCAAAAAATCATAAACCATGATCAAACAGGATTCATTTCAGGAATGCAAAGCTGGGCCAATATACGCACATCAATTAATATAATTCATCACATCGACAAGAGCAAGGATAAAAACCACATAGTGATCTCAATAGATGCAGAAAAGGCATTTGAAAAGATTCAACACCCATTGATAATGAAGACTAGAAAAACTAGGAATCCGGTGAACATTCCTCAATACGATGAAGGCTGTATATGACAAACCTACAGCCAGCATTATACTTAATAGTGAAAAACTAAAGCCATTTCCTCTTAAATCAGGAACGAGGCAAGGATGTCCATTCTCGCCACTCCTCTTCAATCTAATATTAGAATGCGTAGCTACAGCAATAAGACAAGATGCAAACATAAAATGGATCTAAATAGGGAAAGATGATGTAAAACACTCCCTCTTTTCAGATGTCATGATCTTGTATTTAAAGAATTCCACTGACTCCACTCCCAAATTATTCAAACTTATTCAAAACTTGGGCAAAGTAACAGGGTATAAATTTAACCCTCAAAAATCAATGGCTTTTCTGTATGCCAAGAATGAGAAAAGTTTGGCTCAAATCAGGAAAGCAACTCCATTCATAATAGAGCCACAAAAAAAGAAAATACCTAGGAATTAACTTAACCAAAGAAGTGAAGGACGTCTATGATGAAAATTTTAAAAGCCTGAAAAAAGTAATCAAAACAGAACATAGAAAGTGGCAAAAACTCCCATGCTCCTGGAATGGAAGGATCAACATCATGAAAATGGCAATATTTCCCAAGGCTATCTACGAATTCAATGCAATATCTATCAATATCCCAGATTCATTCTTAAAGGAATACAAGAGACAATCCAAAAATTCATATAGAACAATAAAAAACCCTGGATAGCATCAAAGATCATTAACAGAAAGAAAAGGGCTGGAGGAATATCAAGACTAAATTTCAAACTCTACTACAACACAGTAGTAATCACAAAAACTTGGTAATGGCACAAGAACAGATCTCAGGACCAATGGAATAGAATTGAACCTAAAGATATATAGCCATCTAATCTTCGATAAGGAAGCTAAATAATTAGAATGGAAGAAAGACAGCCTCTTCAGTAAATGGTGCTGGCAAAATTGGTTAATCACTTGTAGAAAACTGAAGCTAGATCCTTATATATCACCCTGCACAAAAATCAACTCCAAATGGATCAAAGATTTCAGAGTAAAAGCAGACACTCTGAAAACATTACAGGATGCAAAAGGAAAAACCCTAGGTCTCCTTGGCACAAGAGAAACACAACAAATCAAACAAAAGTTGGACAAATGGGATTGCATGAAATTGCAGAGCTTCTGCAAGGTAAAGGACATAGCAAGCAAGATCAATAGAAAGCCCACGGATTGGGAGATGATCTTCCATAGCCATAAAATGGACCAGGGTCTCATATCTAAAATATACCTGGAACTCAAAAAAATAAATCCCCCAACAACAAATCCTCAGAGAAACAACTGCCCAATAAATAAGTGGGCTAAATGCTTAAAGGGAAACTTCTTTGAAGAAGAAAGTAGGATGGCCGATAGACATATGAAGAAATGCTCAACCTCTCTAGCTATAAAAGAAATGCAAATCAACCCAACATTGAGATACCACCTCAGCCCAGTTAGAATTATATATCTTGATTATAGCCATAATCAAGAATTCTAATAACAACCGATGCTGGAGGGGATGTGGACAGAAGGGAACCTTACTTCATTGTTGGTGGGAGTGTAAACTTGTTCAACCACTTTGGAAAGCAGTATGGAGGTTCCTCAAAAGACTTCACATAGAGCTCCCCTATGACCCAGCAATCCCACTTTTGGACATTTACCCAAATGCTTACAAACAAGACCACACTAAAGCTACCAGCATGACTATGTTTATTCCAGCATTATTTACCATAGCTAAGATCTGGAACCAACCCAGATGCCCCTCAGTAGATGAATGGATCTTGAAAATGTGGTATATATACACAATGGAATTCTATGCCTCCATCAGAAAGAATGACATTGCCCCATTTGTTAGGAAATGGAAAGGCTTGGAAAAATTATATTAAGTGAAGTAAGCCAAGATCAAAGAAGCATAGGTCCCATGGTTTCCCTTATTTGTAATATCTAGTATATGTATGAGTCAAGCAGAAAAGGTCAGATAATGTGATGCTAGGAAAATGAACCCTTAGATATGTAATTAAATGTTTTTTCTTTCATACATTTGTTTCTAATACATTTATTAGATTATTTCTTATTTGCTTTGTATGTCCCTCCCCCACAGTATAACCCCTGCTTTCACTATATTTGATGTTGGTACAATTTGTGGAGGAGAAGGGGAAAAACAAGTCGTTTAAGGATAACTGTGGACCCGTTACAAGAATGAGAAGTACAAGTTGTCATGTCGAAAACGAACTTTACAACTTTGGTGGGGGGGGGGGAGGATGGGGGGGGAGGCTGGGAAGGGATATGAAGGGTAAACAAAGGAGGAGGCTGCAATGCTTGATAAGAAATATACTCATTATCTTGCCCATGTAATTGTAACCCCTCTGTACAGTATGTTCACAGAAAATTAAAATTAAAAAAAGAAGCAAAAAAATGAAAATACACAATATATCAATGAATAAGACACAAAATAAAGAGAATGACTACAACAAATGCAAGATGCCATGTTTGGAAATATAGATCTTTTGTTTTTATTATGAATTTATGACTATATTGGCCCACACCAGGACTCCATCTCTGGTCCCAGAAATGGCCTACCTCCTTAGTGGCTCATAGGCTGGTGTGCTCACCATGACCCATTCACCAATTGGGCCTGCTAGGCCTTGAGTTCAAATTCCAGCATTGCCAAAGATTCATTCTGATGTGAAAAGCCTAGGGTTGCACATGTTTTCCTGTTCGGTGAATGTCCTGGGTCTCTTTGAGGATCGAAAATACTATATAAGCAACTCAATAGCTATGGGAATAGGTTGTCATCCATGTAAGCACAGTTGTATCTGTCAACATATTCAATAAAATGCACAATACATCCATGAATAAGATAAATAAAAATTAATAAAAAGTATAACTACACTGAATGCAAGATGCATACCACACCTGTAGGTAAAGAGAGATCCTATGATTTAAAAAGGTGGGCTTGGGGAGTCCAGGAAGATGGCGGAGGAGAAGCTGGAGACTAAGTAAGTTCTCTCATAGAAAGCAGTTTTAGAGTTCCACTGAACAGTCCTAAGCCAGAGAATTACACCAAGTGTGCCATCACAGCACAGAGAATTAGGCCAGAGAAAGAAACCCGGGCAAGAAGACACTTCTGAGCTCTTGCCAGCAGCAGCCATGGCGGCGGCAGCTGTGGCAGTGGGCGAGCCCAGGAGCCATACCTGAGCAACAGAGATTCCGGGACGGAGGAGCCAGACGCACAGACGAGCGTATTATACTCAACATCAGTAAGAACCGACAAGGAGCAGACATCTTCATCCTGCAGGTCGCAGACCAGAGACTACCCAGGAACTAAGACTTGGAATGAGTAGAAGCCTGACATCCTCACTCCTTCTCAGGGAGTAGAGGAGGGAAGGCCACCCATCCCCCCCCCCAGCACCGGTGTTCTCCATCTTGGATAGCGAAAAAGCTCGAAGGAGCTGCTAGCTCCAACTCAGGCCTTGGAATAAAACGAGTCATTTAGCAGGTCGCAACTTAACGGCAGCGTGACCTGCCAGACTCAGCTCCACCCAGGGAAAAGTCACCCAGCTCGGCACCAGCCCTAGAAGTGGGTTTCTTCACTGGGTAATCAGAGCCAGAGGCTGCTCCTCCCTCTAGCAGCCTCGACAATCAATTGAAAATCAGTAAACAGAAACCCTGAGAATGGCTCCAGGCTGGGCTCTGTGAGGTTTTCACAAAGTAGCCCCGGAAAAGCTACTGTCTGTTGAAACTCCTCAACTCTACCCAGAACCTAGCCTCATCACTGCATCCCTCTCTTTTGTGATGCTCAAAGCAGATCTGCCTCCCAATGAACTAGCCTGGGAGGAGGATCGCCAAGTCCTGGGTAAAGCAGAGCATTTTTCTGCCTGTTGGAACAAACTGACTTAAGAAACCAACCAAGCGATAATCTTATAAATGTGTTAGAAACACATGCATGAAAGAAAAAAACATTAAAGTACACATCTAAGGGTTCATTTTCCTGACATCACATTATCTGACCTTTTCCGCTTGACTCATACATATACTAGATATTACAAATAAGGGAAACCATGGGACCTATGTTTCTTTGGGCCTGGCTTACTTCACTTAATATAAGTTTTTCCAAGTTTTTCCGTTTCCTAACAAATGGGGCAATGTCATTCTTTCTGATGGAGGCATAGAATTCCATTGTGTATATATACCACATTTTCTTGATCCATTCATCTACTGAGGGGCATCTGGGTTGGTTCCATATCTTAGCTATGGTAAATAATGCTGCACTAAACATAGTTGTGCTGGTAGCTTTAGTGTGGAGGAGATGGGGAAAAACCAGTTGTTTAAGGATACAGGTGGACCTGTTGCAACAATGAGAAGTACAAGTTGTCATGTCCAAAACTAGCTTTACAACGTCGGTGGGGGGGGGGGGAAGGAGAAGGATTGGGATTGGGGGGAGGGGGGAGGCTGGGAAGGTATGTGAAGGGTAAACAAAGGAGGAGGCTGCAATGCTTGGTAAGAAATGTACGCATTATCCTTCCCACGTCATTGTAACACTTCTGTACAGTATGTTCACAAATAAAATAAAATTAAAAAAAAAAAAGTAACCAACCAAGCCACAGGACCACAACCAGACCAGAGACTCCAACAAGAAGCTGGTTAAGGACACAAGGGAGATACAGGATTTCTCCCACTTCTCCCAAAAAAAATCAAAGAAGTTTTTTTTCTCTTCTTCTTCTTCGTCTTCTTTTTTTTTATTTTTTATTTTTGGTATCTTATATAAAAATTTTTTTTCTTTTCTAAAACTTTTTTAAATCTTTAATCTTTGTCTTTTTTGAAAAGAAAATTGTTTTCCAGAAATATTTTTTTTCCTCTTATACTTTTATTTTAGGGATACGTGAGTGTGCGTTTTTCTTTCTTTTTTGGTCTTCTTTCTCTTTTTTTTTCTTTTTTAATTATCTTTTTGTTTTTTGTTTAGCTCTACTTAACTTCTCATCTTTTTCTTCTTCCTTTCTTATCTTTTTCACCTTCTCCTCTCTTTCATTCTTCTTTATGTGACTTAATTCTTTTTTTTTTTTTTTTATTTGAGAACATACTGTACAGAGGGGCTACAATTACATGGGCAGGAAAATGCATACATTTCTTACCAAGCATTGCAGCCTCCTCCTTTGTTTACCCTTCACCTCCCTTCCCACCCTCCCCCCATTCCCCACCCAATTATACTCCCCTCCCCCCCCACACCGACATTGTAAAGTTGGTTTTGACATGACATTATGTACTTCTCATTGTTGCAACAGGTCCACCTGAATCCTTAAACGACTTGTTTGTCCCCATCTCCTCCATATGTTATACTGACATCAAATATAGTGAAAGCGGGGGTTACACTGTGGGGGAGGGACATACAAAGCAACAAAGAAATAATCTTATAAATGCGTTAGAAACACAAGCACGAAAAAAATGAAAACATTAAAATACATATTTAAGGGTTCATTTTCCTAACATCACATTATCTGACCTTTTCCACTTGACTCATACCTATACTAGATATTGCAAATAAGGGAAACCATGGGACCTATGCTTCTTTGGGCCTGGCTTACTTCACTTAATATAATTTTTTCCAAACGTTTCCAGTTCCTAACAAATGGGGCAATGTCATTCTTTCTGATGGAGGCATAGAATTCCATTGTGTATATATACCACATTTTCAAGATCCATTCATCTACTGAGGGGCATCTGGGTTGGTTCCATATCTTAGCTATGGTATATAATGCTGCAATAAACATAGTTGTGCTGGTAGCTTTAGTGTGGTCTTGTTTGTAAACATTTGGGTAAATGCCCAAAAGTGGGATTGCTGGATAATAGGGGAGATCTATGTGAAGTCTTTTGAGGAACCTCCATACTGCTTTCCAAAGTGGTTGAACAAGTTTATATTCCCACCAACAATGAAGTACCGTTCCTTTCTGTCCATATCTCCTCAAGCATCTGTTGTTGTTAGAGTTCTTGATTTTTGCTGTTCTAACTGGAGTGAGGTGATATTTCAATGTTGTTTTGATTTGCATTTCTTTTATGGCTAGGGATGTTGAACATTTCTTCATGTGTCTATTGGCCATCCTTCTTTCTTCTTCAGAGAAGCTTCTCTTTAAGTCTTTCGCCCACTTATTTATTGGGCAGTTGTTTCTTTGAGGATTTGTTGTTGGGTGGTTAATTTTTTGAGTTCCAAGTATATTTTAGATATGAGACCCTTGTCCGTTGTATGGCTAGTAAAGATCTTCTCCGAATCCGTGGGCTTTCTATTGATCTTGATAGCTATGTCATTTGCCATGCAGAAGCTCTGCAACCTTATGCAATCCCATTTGTCCAACCATTCTTTGCTTTGTTGTGCTTCCGGGTCTCTATTCAGAAAATTTCGGCCTGAGACAAGGAGACCTAGGGTTTCTCCTATTGCATCCTGTAATGTTTTCAGAGTGTCTGCTTTGAGTTCAAGGTCTTTGATTCATTTGGAGTTGATTCTGGTGCAGGGTGATATATAAGGATCTAGCTTTAGTTTTCTACATGTAGTTAACCAATTTTCCAGCACCATTTATTGAAGAGGCAGTCTTTCTTCCATTCTATTGTTTTAGCTTCCTTATAAAAGATTAGATGGCTATAGGTCTGTAGGTTCATTTCTGGGTTTTCAATTCTATTCCATTGGTCCTGAGGTCTGTTCTTATGCCAATACCAAGCTGTTTTGATTACTAGGGCTTTATAGTAGAGTTTGAAATTTGGTATTGATATTCCTCCAGCAGTGTTCTTTCCGTTGAGGAGCGTTTTTGCTATTCGGGGACTTGTTTTGTTCCATATGAATTTTTGGATTGCCTCTTCTATTTCCTTGAAGAATGAGGGTGGAATTTTGATAGGTATCGCGTTGAATTTGTAGATAGCCTTGGGAAGTATTGCCATTTTCACGATGTTAATCTTGCCAATCCAGGAGCATGGGAGGTTTTGCCATTTTTAAAGTTCTGTGTTGATTTCCTTTTTCAGGATTTTAAAGTTTTCATCATAGAGGTCCTTCACTTCTTTGGTTAAGTTAATTCCTAGGTATTTTATTTTTTGTGGGGCTATTACAAATGGAGTTGCTTTCCTAATTTCAGCCACACTTTTCTCATTGTTGGCATATAGAAAAGCCATTGATTTTTTGGGGTTAACTTTATAACCTGCTACTTTGCCAAAGTTTTGAATCAGCTTGAGTAATTTGGGAGTGGAGTTTATGGGATTCTTTAAATACAAGATCATGTCATCTGCAAAGAGGGAGAGTTTTATTTCTTCTTTCCCTATTTGGATCCCCTTTATGTCTGCATCTTGTCTTATTGCTGTAGCTAGGCATTCTAATACTAGATTGAAGAGAAGTGGAGAGAGTGGGCATCCTTGTCTTTTTCCTGAGTTAAGAGGAAATGGCTTTAGTTTTTCACCATTGAGTATAATGCTGGCTGTAGGTTTGTCATATACAGCCTTTATTGTATTGAGGAATGATCGATGGATTCCTAATTTTTCCAGAACCTTCATCATAAAGGGGTGTTGGATCTTGTCAAATGCTTTTTCTGCATCTATTGAGATAACCATGTGGTTCTTATTCTTGCTCCTGTTGATGTGATGAATAATATTAATCGATTTGCGTATATTGAACCAGCTTTGCATCCCTGAAATGAATCCTGTTTGATCATGGTGTATAATTTTTTGGATGAATTGTTGAAGTCGATAGGCAAAAATTATGTTGAGAAGTTTTGCATCAATGTTCATCAAAGAAATGGGCCTATAGTTCTCTTTCTTTGATGAGTCCCTGCCTGGTTTTGGGATGAGGGTTATGATGGCTTCATAGAATGTGTTCAGTAGTGAGCTTTCTCTTTCAATTTCATTGAAGAGTTGGAGGAGTATTGGTGTGAACTCTGCTTTGAAGGCCTTGTAAAATTCCGCTGTAAAACCACCTGGTCCTGGACTTTCTTAGCTGTGAGGTCTCTTATTGCTGTTTCTATTTCAATGCTTGATATGGGCCTGTTAAGCTGGTTTAACTCATCTTGGTTTAGTTTTGGCATGTCAATATTTGCTAGGAAAAGGTCCATTTCTGTCAAGTTCTCAAGCTTATTAGCATAAAGTTTTGAGAAATATTCCCTTATAATGTTCTGAATCTTGGTGGTTTCCGTGGTGATGTTTCCATTCTCATCTCTGAGTTTATTAATTTGGGTGTGTTCTCTCCTTTTTCTGATAAGGTTTGCTAAGGGTCTCTCAATTTTGTTAAGTTTTTCGAGGTACCAACTCTTTGTTTTGTTGATTCTTTCTATAGTTTTTTTGGATTCTAATTCATTTAATTCTGATTTAATTTTGATTATTTCTTTCCGTGTACTGGATTGGGGCTTATCTTGCTGCTCTTTTTCAAGGAGGTTTAGATGTGTCATTAAATTGTTAGTTTCAGATCTCTCCAATTTGTTGATGTAGAATCTCACAGCTATAAACTTGCCTCTGAGTACTGCCTTTGCTGTGTCCCAGAGGAGCTGGTAATTTGTGTGTTCATTTTTGTTGAATAGCATGAACATTTGCATTTCCTTTCTAATCTCGTCCATGACCCACTCATGATGCAGCAGTGTGTTGTTCAGCCTCCATGTGATACTGGACTTTCTTTGGTGGCTTTTTTTGTTGAGTTCTAATTTTATTCCCTTTTGGTCAGTGAGAATGTAAGGTATAACTTCAATGTTTCTGAATTTAGACAAATTTGCTTTGTGGCCTAAAATGTGGTCTATTTTAGAAAACGTTCCATGTGCTGCTGAGAAGAACGTGTATTCTGATGCTGCTGGGTGAAATGTTCGGTAAATGTCTGTTAAGTCTAGTTGATCTATGCAGCTGTTTAGATCTGCGGTTTCTCTGTTGAGGTTTTGCTGAGTTGATCTATCTAGTGGGGAGAGTGGTGTGTTAAAATCCCCAACAATTAATGTCTTTGGATCTATGTGGCATTTGAGGGAAAGTAGTGTTTCTTTGATAAATTTGGGTGCTCCATTGTTTGGCGAATAGATATTTATAATTGTAATATCCTCCTGAAGGAGAGATCCTTTAATTAGTATGTAGCGACCTTCTTTATCTCTTCTCACGAATTTTAATTTGAAGTCTATTTTATCTGATATTAGGATTGCAACACCCACCTGTTTATGAGGGCCGTTTGCGTTGGAGATTTTGTTCCAGCCTTTAACATTGAAAATGTGTTTGTTTTTACGGGCAAGATGTGACTCCTGCAGGCAGCAGATAGAAGGGTCTTTTTTTTTAATCCAAAAAGAAAGTCTATGTCGCTTAACTGGAGAGTTCAGTCCGTTAACGTTAAGAGATAGGACTGAGAGGTATTTGGGAGTTCCTGCCATGTTATCCACCTTCTTGGGGGCTGCGAAAACTGTGTTCTTCCTAAGTTCTTGGATTTTCAGTTTGGGTGCAGTTTCTTGGCCTTTGTTGCAGTCTTGTTGGTTTTCTATGTGTAGGACATCTTTAAGAATGTTTTGTAGGGCTGGTTTGGTGGAGATGTATTGTTTCAATTTTTCTTTGCTATGGAAGGTTTTTACTTGGCCTTCAGCTATGAAGGAGAGTTTATCTGGGTACAGTATTCTTGGTTGATAGTTGTTTGTTTTTAGGGCATGGCATACGTCATTCCAGGCTCTTCTTGCTTTGATTGTCTCTGCTGAGAAATCTGAGGTAATTCTAATTGGTTTCCCTTTATAGGTGATTAACCTTTTCTCCTTGACAGCTTTAAGGATCTTTTCCTTGTTCTGGGTTGATCCTGTGTGGAGTATAATGTGACGGTGGGATGTCCTATTCTGGTCTGGTCTATTTGGGGTTCTAAAAGCTTCTTTTATCTAAATAGGCCTATCTTTTTGTATGATTTGGAAGTTCTCTGCTAGGATCCTGTTAAACAAATTTCCTAGACCATTAACTTCTGTTTCTGGGTGCTCCTCTACAACCATTATCCTTAGATTGGGCCTTCGGATGGTGTCTTCCAGGTGTTGGATAGACCTATCATATTTCTTGGACTTGTCTTGGATGGTTGTATGTTCTTTATAATATCTAGGCTGTCTTCAATCCCTGAGATTCGATCTTCTGCATGGTCTAACCTGCTGTCAAGACTCTCTACTTTGTTTTTTATCTATTTCCTTCTAATTGGTCAGCTTTGATGGCTTCAAATTCTTTGTTGAAGCTCCGCTTTAGGTCTTGTATGAATTTCTTTACTTCCTTAATTTGGTGTTCAGTGTTTGTTCTCAAATCACTTAGTTGATTGGTTATGGTATCTTTGGACTCCCATTCCTTCTGTTGGGTTCCATTCAGCATTCCCTTTGTGGTCTCCCTGACTTCCTTCAGCTCTTTGTTAATGGATTCCATGAATGCCTTTAGTGAGCTTTGTGTATTCTCTACCTGGTCTCTCAATTCTTGAATTACTCTTTGATTAGCTTCCTCCCGTATGTGGGATTCCTGCAGTTCTCTTTGAGTGTTCTCTGCCTGCTCACGCCATTCCTCCCTTTCTCTTTGAGTATTCTCAATTTGTTCACACAAATCCTGTATCAGTTTTTGAGTAGCTTCCTCATGCTTATGATATTCCTGTATACACTTCTGGGATGTCTCCTCTCTCCCTATCACACTTATACAGTGTCCTTTGTACATTGTCAAATTTCTCATTTATCATGTTTGCTATTAGTGTTTGTAGAGCTATTTGGGAACTCTCCTCTGGATTATTCTTTATCTGTTCTAATCCCTGATTATCAAGATTGGGAATTGAGATACCCGAATTTGCCATTTTTCCTGTGTTTTTCCGGCTTACTCGGCCCATTTGAGATAAAGATTGCACCAGTTTTGTGCTAGAACACTATCTTAAGGCAACCATCAACCAAAGTTTGCGTTTGTACAGTCAATAGTCTACAGATACAATCTAGTTCAACAGATATATCTATTCAACATCAAACAACTATATGTTAATGGACTTCGAAGCGCAGAAAATAATTTGGAAAATCAGAAATTATTAGAATTAGCGAGAGATGTGGGTAAAAAATAGGAATAGATTGGTGTGGGGAGGCACAGGGAGAGTTAACTATGTCCTAATCACAATGCAGGAAATGGGTTGGGTAGGATGCAAGTAGAGAGAGAGAGAAAAAGAAGAGACGGAAAGGGGAATGAAGAGAGACCAGAAAAAAAATAGAAACGTAAAAATTAATGTTATTATAGAGGTTAAAAGACCGTCTATTTAGAGAGGAATGTGAATATGTTCAGAGAAGGGGAGGGACATAGAGGAGATGTGAAAAACTTTAAGGATAGGAAAGGGAGAAGAAAAGATCAGTAGTTCAGTAGAGCTAGACAAAAAACAAAAAGATAATTAAGAAAGAAAGAAAAAGAGAAAGAAGACAAGAAAAGAAAGGAAAACGCTCATTCACATATTCCTAAAATAAAAATTATAACATGAGAAAAAAAAGTTACTGGAAAACAATTATTTTTTCAGAAGAGGCAAAAATTAAAGATTAATAAAACTTTTAGAAGGGGAAAAAATATATATCGTAACAAAAAACAAAAAACAAGCAAAAAAAAGAAAAGAAGAAGAAGAAAAAAAAAGAAAAAAAGAAAAAAAAGTCTTTTGATTTTTTGGTGGGGTGGGGAGGAGTGGGAAGAATCCTGTATCTCCCTTTTGTCTGTAACCAGTCTCTTGTTGGAGTCTCTGGTCAGCTTGAGGTCCTGTGGCTTGATTGGTTTCTTAAGTCGGTTAGTTGGAAGAGGCAGAAAAATGCTCTGCTTTACCCAAGATTTTGAGATCCCCCTCCCAGGTTAGTTTTCTGGCAGGGTGATCTGCTTTGAGAATCACAAAAGAGGGGGATGTGGTGATGAGACTAGGTTCTGGGTAGAGTTGAGGCCTTTCAGCAAACAGTAGCTTTTCCCTGGGGCTATTTTGTGATAAAGCTCACAGTGCCCAGCCTGGAGCCATTCTCAGGGTTTCTGTTTTCAATTGATTGTGGTGGCTGCTAGAGGGAGGGGCAGCCTCTGGCTCTGGTTACCCAGTGAGGCAAGGCACTCCAATGGCTGGCGCCTGAGCTGGGTGACTTTTCCCTGGATGGAGCTGAGTCTGGCAGGTCACTTAGCCGTTAAGTTCTTGTGACCTGCTAAATGACTCGTTTTATTCCAAGGCATGAGCTGGAGCTAGCAGCTCCTCCGAACATTGTTGGTATCCAAGATGGATATCACCGGTGCTGGGTGGGGAGGGGTGGCCTTCCCTCCTCTGCTCCCTGAGAAGGAGTGAGGACGTCGGGCTTGTACTCACGCCGAGTCTTGGATCCTGGGTCGTCTCTGGTCTGCAAACAGCAGGATGAAGATGTCCGCTCCTTGTCGGTTCTTGTTGGTGTTGAGTAGAATCCGCTCATCCGCTGCATCTGGCTCCTTCGTCCCGGACTCTCTGTGTCTCAGGTATGACCCCGTGGCGGTGGTTGCCGCTGCGACCCTGCCGCCGCAGCGGCAGCTCATGTGTTTCCTTGGCTTTCCCTCTCTTGTCTAACTCTCTGTCCTGTGATGGCACACTTGGTGTGATTCTCTGGCTTAGGACTGTTCACTGGAACTCTACATCTGCTTTCTATGCAAGAGCTTGTTCAGATTCCAGCTTCTCCTCCGCCATCTTCCCGGAACTCCCTATGTGACTTAATTCTTGTACTGCACATCCTCAGATAAACCCGTAGTTGACTGTTATACCCTATCCCCCATTGTGAACACACTTAATCCACAAATTTATTACTCAAGTCACAACCTCTAAGACTTAAACTCCTTAATAGCAGTACTACCTCTTTATACCTATATAATATTTTAAACATTTTTATTTTTAAGTTTTTCACATCTGCATTAAATCCCTCCCCTTCTCTCAATAAATTAACGTTCTTATTTAAATAGATTGTTATGGAATCTACATATTTTGAATAATTTCTACCTTTCTATTTTTTCTGGTCTCTTTTCTTTTCCCGTTCCCTTTCTTCTTTTTTTTTTCTCTCTCTCTACTGTCATCCTACCTAACCTATTTCCTGCTTTGAGATTAGGACTTAGTTACCTAGCCCTGAGCCTCCGCACAACAATCTATTCCTATTTTTTACGCACATCTCCCCCTAACTCTAATAATTTCTGGTCTTCCAAATTCTTCCTTGCGGTACATAGCCCATTAACGTATAGTTGTTTGATGTTGAATAGATGTATCTGTTGAACTAGATTGTATCTGTAGACTATTGACAGTACAAATTCAGACTTGGGTTGATGCTTGCCTTAAGATAGTGTTCTAGCACAAAACTGGTGCTATTTTCATTTGAAAAGGGCAGAGCAAGCAGGAAAAACACAAGAAAAATTGCAAATCTGGATATCTCAATTCCCAATCTTGATAATCAGGGAACAGAACAGAGGAGAATTCCCAAATAGCTCTACAAACACTGCTGGCAAACATGATAAATCAAAAGATTGAAAGCATACAAAGGTCTCTGTATGAGCGTGATGGGAAGAGAGAAGAGGCAATCCAAAAATTTATTCAAGAATATTATAAGCCTGAGTTAGCTACTCAAAAACTGACAAAGGATTTGAATGAACAGCTTGAGAATACTCAAAGAGAAAAGCAGGAATGGCGTGAACAGGCTGAGAACACTCAAAGAGAACTACAGGAATTCCACGAATGGGAGGAAGCTAATCAATGAGTAATACAGGAATTGAGAGAGCAGGAAGAGAATACACAAAGATCACTAAAGGCATTCATGGAATCCATTAACAAAGAGCTGAAGGAAGTCAGGGAGACCACAAATGGAATGCTGAATGGAACCCAACAGAAGGAATGGGAGTCCAAGGAAACCATAAGCATTCAACTAAGTGATCTGAGAATAAACACGGAATATCAAATTAAGGAAGTAAAGAAGGTCATACAAGATCTAAAACAAAGCTTCAACAAAGAATTTGAAGCCATCAAAGCTGACTAATTAGAAGGAAAAGAGATAAACAACAAAGTAGAATGACTTGAAAGCAGGTTAGACCATGCAGAAGATCGAATCTCAGGGACTGAAGACAGCCTTGATATTATAGAAAAGAATATACAACCATCCAAGACAAGTCCAAGAAATATGATAAATGTATCCAACACTTGGAAGATACCATCAGAAGGCCTAATCTAAGGATAATGGGTGTAGAGGAGCACCTAGAAACAGAAGTTAATGGCCTAGGAAATTTGTTTAACCGGATTCTAGCAGAGAACCTCCGAAACATGCAAAAAGATAGGCCTATTCAGATACAAGAAACTTTTAGAACTCCAAATAAAACATAGAAGAATAGTACATCCCACCATCACATTATAATCCACACAGGAACAACTCAGACCAAGGAAAAGATCCTTAAAACTGCAAGGAGAAAAAATTAATCACCTATAAAGGCAAACCAATTAGAATCACCACAGATTTCTCAGCAGAGACAATCAAAGCAAGAAGAGCCTGGAAGGATGCATGCCATGTCCTAAAAACAAGCAATTATCAACCAAGAATACTGTACCCAGCTAAACTCTCCTTCACAATTGAAGGCCAAATAAAAATATTCCATAGCAAAGAAAAATTGAAACAATACATCTCCACCAAACCAGCTCTACAAAAGATTCTTAAAGATGTCCTACACATAGAAAACCAACAAAAACACAATAATGGCCAAGAAACTGCACCCAAACTGAGAATCCAAAAACCATAGGAAGAACCCAGTTTTCGCAGCCCCCAAGAAGGTGGATAACATGGCAGGAATTCCCAAATACCTCTCAGTCATTTCTCTTAACGTTAACGGACTGAACTCTCCAATTAAGCGACATAGACTGTCTTTTTGGATTGAAAACCAAGACCCTTCTATCTGCTGCCTTCAGGAGTCACATCTTGCCCGTAAAAACAAACACATTTTCAATGTTAAAGGTTGGAACACAATCTACCAAGCAAACGGCCCCCATAAACAGGCGGGAGTTGCAATCCTAACATCAGATAAAATGGAATTCAAATTAAAATTCGTGAGAAGAGATAAAGAAGGTCGCTACATACTAATTAAGGGATCTCTCTTTCAGGAGGAGAATACAATTCTAAATATCTACTCACCAAACAATGGAGCACCCAAATTTATCCAAGAAACACTAGTTTCCCTCAAATCCCATATAAATCCAAAGACATTAATTGTTGGGGATTTTAACATACCACTCTCCCCACTAGATAGATCAACTTGGCAAAAACTCAATAGAGAAACTGCAGATCAAAACAGCTGCATAGATCAACTGGATTTAACAGATATCTACTGAACATTTCACCCAGCAGCATCAGAATATACGATTTTCTCAGCAGCACATGGAACATTTTCTAAAATAGATCACATTTTAGGCCACAAAGCAAACTTGTCTAAATTCAGAAACATTGAAGTTATACCTTGCATTCTCTCTGACCACAAGGGAACAAAATTAGAACTCAACACCAAAAGCCACCAAAGAAAGTCCGGTATCACATGGAGACTGAACAACACACTGCTGAATCACGAGTGGGTCATGGACGAGATTAGAAAGGAAATGCAAATGTTCATGCTATTAAACAAAAATGAATACACTAATTACCAGCTCCTTGGGACACAGAAAACCAGTATTCAGAGGCAATTTTATAGCTCTGAGCTCCTACATCAACAAATTGGAGAGATTTGGAACCAACAATTTAATGAGACATCTCAACCTCCTTGAAAATGAGCAGCAAGATAAACCCCAATACTGTAGATGGAAAGAAATAATTAAAATTAAATCAGAATTAAATGAATTAGAATCCAAAAAACTATAGAAAGAATCAACAAAACAAAGAGTTGGTTCTTCGAAAAAATTAACAGAATTGACAGACCCTTAGCAAATCTTATGAGAAAAAGAAGAGCACACACCCAAATAAATAAACTCAGATTTGAGAATGGAAACATCACCACGGAAACAACCAAGATTCAAAATATTATAATGGAATACTTGTCAAAACTTTATGCTAATAAGTTTGAGAACTTGACACAAATGGACCTTTTCCTAGCAAATATTGACATGGCAAAACTAAACCAAGGTGAGTTAAACAGGCTTAACAGGCCCATATGAAGCATTGAAATAGAAACAGCGATAAGAGACCTTCCAACTAAGAAAAGTCAATTACCAGATGGTTTTACAGCGGAAATCTTCAAGAACTTCAAAGCAGAGCTCACTTCAATACTCTTCCAACTCTTCAATGAAATTAAAATAGAAAGTTCACTACCGAACACATTCTATGAAGCCATCATCACCCTGATCCCAAAACCAGGCAGGGACTCATCAAAGAAAGGGAACTATAGACCCATTTCTTTGATGAACATTGATGCAAAACTTCTCAGCAAAATTTTGGCCAACCGACTCCAACAATTCATCCAAAAAGTCAAACACCATGATCAAACAGGATTCATTTCGGGAATGCAAAGCTGGTTCAATATACCAAAATCAATTAATATTATTCATCACATCACCAGGAGCAAAAATAAGAACCACATGGTTACCTCAATAGATGCAGAAAAAGCATTCGACAAGATCCAACACCCATTAGGATGAAGGTTTTGGAAAAATTAGGAATCCATAGAACATTCCTCAATACAATGAAGGCTGTATATGACAAACCTACAGCCAGCATTATACTTAATGGTGAAAAATTAAAGCCATTTCCTCTCAACTCAGGAACAAGACAAGGATGTCCACTCTCTCCACTTCTCTTCAATCTAGTATTAGAATGCCTAGCTAAAGCAATGACAAGATGCAGACATAAAGGGGATCCAAATAGGGAAAGAAGAAATAAAACTATCCCTCTTTGCAGATGACATGATCTTGTATCTAAAGAATCCCATAGACTCCAGTCCCAAATGACTCAAGCTGATTCGAAACTTTGGCAAAGTAGCAGGTTATAAAATTAACCCCCAATATCAATGGCTTTTCTGTATGCCAACAATGAGAAACTTGTGGCTGAAATTAGGAAAGTAACTCCATTTGTAATAGCCCCACAAAAAATAAAATACCTAGGAATTAACTTAACCAAAGAAGTGAAGGACCTCTATGATGAAAACTTTAAAATCCTGAAAAAGAAAATCAACACAGAACTTAAAAAATGGCAAAACATCCCATGCTTCTATATTGGAAGATTAACATCGTGAAAATGGCAATATTTCCCAAGGCTATCTACAAATTCAACGTGACACCTATCAAAATTCCACCCTCATTCTTCAAGGAAATAGAAGAGGCAATCCAAAAATTCATAAGTAACAATAAAAGACCCCAAATAGCAAAAACGCTCTTCAACGCTAAGAACACTACTGGAGGAATATCAATACCAAATTTCAAACTCTATTATAAAGCCCTAGTAATCAAAACAGCTTGGTATTGGCATAAGAACAGACCTCAGGACCAATGGAATCGAATTGAAAACCCAGAAATGAACCTACAGACCTATAGCCATCTAATGTTAGATAAGGGAGCTAAAAAAAAATAGAAAGGAACAAAGACAACCTCTTCAGTAAATGGTGCTGGCAAAATTGGTTATCTACTTGTAGAAAACTAAAGCTAGATCCTTATATATAGCCCTGCACCAGAAACAACTCCAAATGGATCAAAAACCTCGAAGTCAAAGCAGACACTCTGAAAACATTATGGGATGGAATAGCAGAAACCCTAGGTCTCCTTGTCTCAGGCCAAAATTTTCTGAATAGAGACCCGGAAACACAACAAATCAAAGAAAGGTTGGACAAATGGGATTGCATAAAGTTGCAGAGCTTCTGCATGGCAAAGGATATAGCTAGCAAGATTAATAGAAAGCCCACGGATTGGGAGAAAATCTTTAATAGCCATACAAAGGACAAGGGTCTCATATCTAAAATATACTTGGAACTCAAAAAATTAAATCCCCAACAACAAATCCTCAAAGAAACAACTGCCCAATAAATAACTCGGAGAAAGACTTAATGAGAAACTTCTCTGAAGAAGAAAGAAGGATGGCCAATAGACCCATGAAGAAATGATCAACATCCTTAGCCATAAAAGAAATGCAAATCAAAACAACACTGAGATACCACTTCATTCCAGTTAGGATGGCAAAAATCAAGAACTCTATCAACAACAGATGCTGGAGGGGATGTGGACAGAAGGGAACCTTACTTCATTGTTGGTGGGAATGTAAACTTGTTCAACCACTTTGGAAAGCATTATGGAGGTTCCTCAAAATACTTCACATAAATCTCCCCTATGACCCAGCAATCCCACTTTTCAGCATTTACCCAAATGCTTACAAAGAAGACCACACTAAAGCTACCAGCTCAACTATGCTTATTGCAGCATTATTTACCATAGCTAAGATATGGAACCAACCCAGATGCCCCTCAATGGATGAATGGATCTTGAAAATGTGGTATATATACACAATGGAATTCTATGCCTCCATCAGAATGAATGACATTGCCGCATTTGTTAGGAAATGGATAAACTTGGAAAAAATTATATCAAGTGAAGTAAGCCAAGCCCAAAGAAACACAGGCTCCATGGTTTCCCTTATTTGCAATATCTAGTATTTGTATGAGTCAAGCGGAAAAGGTCAGATAATGTAATGTTAGGAAAATGAACCCTTAGATATGTATTTTAATGTTTTTTTCTCTCATGCATGTGTTTCTAACGCATTTATAAGATTATTTCTTTGTTGCTTTGTATGCCCTTCCCCACAGTATAACCCCTGCTTTCACTATATTTTATGTCCGTATAATTTGTGGAGGAGATGGGGAAAAACACGTCGTTTAAGGATACAGGTGGACCTGTTGCAACAATGAGAAGTACAAGTTGTCATGTCCAAAACGAGCTTTACAATGTCGGTTTTGGGGGAGAAGAAGGATTGGGATTGGGGAGGGAGGGGGGAGGCTGGGAAGGGATGTCTAGGGTAAACAAAGGAGGAGGCTGCAATATTTGGTAAGAAATGTACGCATTATCCTGCCCATGTAATTGTAACCCCTCCATACAATATGTTCACAAATAAAATAAATAAAATTTAAATAAACATAAAAAAATAAAAAGGTGCGTTTGCTATTTTGTTCAGTCCTGGGGCTTTAAATCAGGCCCTGTACCAGGCCTGACATTATAGTCTTCAAGGATGGTGAGCTTCCCCTTCCCCCTCAGTGCAACAGAGCTATTGAAACCTCAGTTCAAATCCCGTCACTCACAAAAATATTCATCCTGATGTCAGAAGCCAGTTGTTTTAAATATTTTCATCTCCTGTGTAAGTCCTGAGTCTCAACTAGGAAGGGGAATTCATAGGCAACCCTATAACCATGGGAACAGGTTGTCCTCCATGTCAGCACAGTTAAACCTGTCACCTTACTTAGTAAAATACACAATACCTCCATAAAGTAGAAACAAAATAAGGAGAAATTCACTGAACACAAGATTTTGTACACACACGTATGTCAATATAGATCGTATGTTTAAATTATGAATTCATGACTGTAGTGGACCACCCTGGTGATCACTGTCAGATCCTGGGAATGGCCTAGCTCATTAGTAGCTCACATGTTAGTGTGTTCACCTTGACCTATTGGCCAATTGGTCCTACTAGGCCCTGAGTTAAGATCCCAGCACTACCAACAAGTGAATCGTGGAGTAAGAAGCGAAGTGTAAAACTTGTTTTCCTTTTCTCTGAATATCCTTGGTGATCCTGAGAATCCTGGTATGATGGAGAACATTTTTATAAATCTATATGCTTTGTGAAAGGATGTCATCAATGTAATACATGGAAGGGGTTTCATCATAGTACAATCAATGGTAAATAAATGAATATAACAAAAGATACAAGAACAACCACAGCAAACATGTATGGTTGAACATCTATAGGTAAGTAAATATCCTATCTTTACAATGTATATAAATAGTATGTTTCCAGGGCTGGGGCTTGAATTCAGTACTAGTGAACAGGCCTGACTTTTTTATCTTCATCCCCATTGCTGCAGGTTTACCCAGATCCTGAGTTCGAATCCAAAGCCTGGAAGAATAAACAGGATGAATTGCAAGCCAGGGAGCTAATTTTTTTATTTTACTTTTCTCAATACGGTGCTTGAACTCAGGTTATGGCAACTCTGCCTCAGCTTTGATAACCCTAGGCTGGGGTACAGCCACTAGATCTATAGCTCCTCCTGGGATCCTAGACCCCCAGGCCTTGAAGGGAAAGCAATGCACAAAAATGGCCATTTTACGTTTTCTTCCTTTGCATGGTGACCATCATGGGTCTGAATGACACTGTTGCAAAGGGTACTTCACCTTGCATTGCTGAAGGCTGCCAGACTATCAGGATTAACAATGGAATGTTGTCAATGTCAGGGTTGAATGAATTGATCATGGATGATGCTTTATAAAATTAGACAGCATCATTTCAGGAGGCTGATTGATTTGATTTAATATTTATGAAGCATTGAAAGAATATTATTACTTAAAGGAAGGCAATAAATTCAGGACATTGATTTCATTAATAGTTTAAGAATGGAAACAATTTATTAATTACATTACATTAATTACATTAACTACATTGAGGCACAATTAATACCCAGGAATTGGTAAGAATGTAGTTTATCTAACATCTTTGACACTCTATAAAGATATATATTTGTTAGCGTACTGCCATCTGCATGTCAATCTTTTCTTATTTTGGTAACCCCTGGGGCTTGATCTGAGGTCCTGGGAACACCCTGTCAGCTCAATTTGCCCCAGGATGGCATGCTAACACTCACCCATTCATGAATTGGGCCTTGTAGGCTTGTAGGCATTGAGTTAAGATGCCAGCACTACCAAAAATGAATCGTGGAGGAAGAAGATGAAGGTGACACATGTTTTCCTTTTCTCTGAAAGTTCTGGGTGTAAGGTATGAAGTGGAATACATATGCAGACCTATATCCTGTGTAATCAATGTAATCAATGTTTTATGTTCCATAATAGTCAATAAAATAAATGGTCAATACATGAATAAAACAAAAAATAAAATAACTATACTGAATGCAATATGGAGTCAAACAATGTATATAAATATAAATCATATATGTAAATTCTACATGAATAGGATATTTTCTAGTGGTGAGGATCTATTTTAGGCATAAGGAACAGACCGGAATTTCTTGACTTCAAGGAGGCCAGCTTCCCATTCCCACACAGTGCAACAGAGTTACTAAGACCATGAGTTTCAAACCCAGACCTGGCAGAAAAATGGCACTTTTGCAGTATGTGAGGCCCAATTCTTATGTATTTTATTATGTCTAAATTTTATGAATGTGATTGTTTAAATGCTTAATAAAGAATTAACTAAAATCGATCAGTGTCCTATAATATATTGTATATAATTTTATCCTAGAATCATTCAAGAACTGCCCATTCAATCAGGACATACATCACATTCCATTGGTATTCATATGGATAGGAATGAGTTCCTTAGAATCTCCTGCCATTTGGAGGTGGCAGGACCAGGATTCCAACTGTGGGCTCCAGCTCCCAACACTTCAACCTGGGGATAGGGTACGCACCGGTCTGTCCAAGAATATCAGCAAGACCAATGATTAGGCAGGCACCAGTGGCTCTCAACAGTCCTCCTTGATACTTACAAGGCTGTAATGGGAGGATCATGGTCAAAGTCATCCTAGGAAGAAAAGTCCTTGAGACCTCTGTCCAACTTCAGTTCCAACAAAGCCAGAAGCCCAGGGCTCCAGTGTTGAAGGCGAGCCTTGAGCAAAAGCAGCTCACAGACTGTTCCCAGATCCTGAGTTCAAGGTCCGGGTCTGGTAACAAACAGACATACACAACAATCTGTGCAGCCATCCAGATAAAGCAGGTCACCCTCTTGTCTCCAACTGAATTGGTCCCTGGGAAAAGGGCTGCGGGAGCTGCTGTCTTTTTGACTCCACCCATGCTGCTTGCATCACAGAAATCCAGCCACACCCCCATTATTTCATGGTTCTTTCTGACCAATGGGATACAAGAATGGTGACCACGCCCACATTCTGTGATGCCCAGTAGCACCTGGATTCCCTCTGTTAGTTTACAACATTACCAGCAGTTGAGGAAGGTAGAGGTGGCTGAGTGATGAGGAAGAGACTCAAGCGACTTTGGATTATAGTAGGAAATTGAGAAGCCTGCCCACACCCTGGCTCCCTCCCCCCTTCCCCAGGTGTGGGATTTCAAACCTCAGGTAAAGTTGCCTGCCAGCCCTCCTAAAGCACTGACCTGGTCCCTGGCCCTGGTTCTTTGCTCTTGGCCCATCTGTTTGCAATGCCACTGCCATTGATGCTTGCCCCACCTGGAGCAGACTCCAGCAGATTTTCCCAGCAGCACAGGTGAGTGGCTGCACCCAAATCACCACTACCCGAGGTCAGACACCCCTCTGGGGGCACCATGACCCCCTGCTTGTTTCCTCACGCTGGCTCTGAGGAGCCACCTTTCTGCCTTGTGCATTTCTGAAACAGAGACTCAATATATGATTCTGGTTGGACTGGATTGAGGTCCTCCTATCTGGGACAGGTATGCTCTACCGCTCCACCAGACCTGGTCCTCTGTAGTTGGGATGGTAGACATGTAGCACCATGCTCAGTCATCGATTTAGATGGATTATCCCAAACATTTAGTCCACAGCAGCCGATTCTTGACCACAGGTGAAGCTCTGGGTAGGGCCACAACCATCAGACCTCATTCTCTTCACAGGACAGTTTTGAGGAAACAAGGGATTTATACAGAGGGAATATCTGGAGCATGACTTGGCATGGAGGGAGTGGCCTTTAGAGAAGGTTCTTGGCTATTCTGTTAGCAAATGACAGGAAGATACCCGAAAAGGGCTCAGGTGGGGTCAGTTATTAATCATGCAACAGGTGGGGATTTTGAAACAAAACTTGGCTCTCTTTCATTATTACCCTATCCCCATGAGGAAGGGGATGCTTCACTGTGTTGAGTTTTGCATCTGGGGAAACCGAGGCACAGAGAAGTCAGGTGATCTCCTTATCATTTTAACTTCACAGGAAACTCGTCCTGACTTCATTACCATCCTCCCAAGGACAATGGGTGCTATTCAATCCACTTCTTGTGGTAGGAAGTCCACTTCTTGTCAGTTGTGGGGCTTGAACCCTAGGCATGGGCGCTGTTCCTGAGCTCCTCAGCAAAAGGCTAGTGCTCTACCACTTGAGCCCACAGCACCACTTCTGGTTTTCTGGTGGTTCTTTGGAAATAAGAGTCTCAGAGACGTTCCGGTCGGGGCTGGCTATGAACCATGATCCTCATATATCAGCCTTCTGTGTAGTTAGGATTAGAGTTCTGAGCCACTGCCACCCGACTTAATTGTAATTCTGACTTTTCTCTCTCTTTTCACAAAACTGGAGGAGGAGGGCCAGCATCCCCATATGGCTGGAATCCACGGTGACCCTCTCATTCTGGAGGTGGGCTCTGGGTCACGAGCTGTCTCGCTTAGCCTGTTGAAACAGCTCCCTGAGGTAAGACCCACTGTGCCCTGGCTAGACTGTGAAATTCATTGTCCATCCAGCCTTACTGGACTTATTATATTGTATTGCTTTCTGCATCATTTTCTAGCACCTGGACAAACTTATGATACATACTTACGGAATGAAAATGTAATGCCTTCTTAAGAAATTCTCTTAGGGCTTGGGAATGTGGCTTCATGGTATGGTGATTGCCTAGCATGAATGAAACCTTGGGTTCAATTCCTCTGTAACACATAAAAAAGAAAAACACTGAAAGGAATGCTGTGCCTCAAGTGGTAGAGTGCTAGCCTTGAGAAAATAAAAAGCTCAGGAATAATTCCCTACCACAGAGTTTAAGCCCCTGAACTGGCAAAAAAAGAGTAATTGGAAAATAAAGAACCCATACTTGAAATATATAATTGCTCCTTTCATACTGACACCTGACAATAGCCCCTAATTCATGTATTTTACTTATGTTAGGATACTGTGTGGAAAAAAGGTTTGTTCATTAAGTCACAGCAATTAATGCCAGGAATGTGCTTAGATGTTAGGTGAAGATTAATTCTGGAAATTCAACGATTCCAGGATTTTGTGTCATCACTGCTAATCACAAAGTGAAAATAGTCTAAGTGTGATTTTGAAAACTTTCTGGTCAGTTTTGGCACCAAAAAGGCAGAAGCTAATTAATAGTTGTGACAGAAAATAAGGAATAACTCCAGATGGAAGGAAAAAATGATAGTAACTAAGTTTACCAGAAACTGGTCTAGAGAACCATTTTTTGTTACTGAAGAGCTAGTTGTCAAGTAGGCTTTTCCTCATTGCCTTTAGCATTCTAAATCTCTTAGGCTAGTTCTTAATCTCTGCATGATAAATGTATCTCCTTCTATGCTGTTCTTTCATACCTTATCTCCTTTGTTTTCTAAAAATCTCATTCTTTCTACATTTCTCTATGAACATTTCCTGATACTAAATACACCTATACAGATGTCACAGGATGCTAATGTAAGGGTCCCATAGCTCATGAGTCATTAATGTAACAAAATGGAAAAGGAGGACATATTTACTGCTACCTCAATTTTTCTGAAAATCTACTATGTTATCATTTGGTTAAAAATTCCATTCTTTGTCTACACAGTGTCATTCAGTGCACATATATGCAAATATGAGCTGGGTGTTGGTGGTTTACACCTGTAATCCTAGCTACTCAGGAGGTTAAGACCAGAGGATTGTGGTTCAAAGCAAGCCTTGTCAGGAAAGTCCACGAGACCCTTATCTTCAATTAACCACCAGAAACCCGGAAGTGGTGCTGTAGCTAAAGTGGTAGTGCGCTCAACTTGAACTGAAGAGCTGAGGGACAGTGCCCAGGATCAGAATTCAAGCCACACAACCAACAAAAAGTGAAATATGACTTTAAGTTTTCCCAAAAAGAACGACAAGATCAATAATCTTCCCAAGCAAAAAAATTAATTCCAAAATGATTCAGTGCACCTGCTTTTGCTGAGTTATGTTATAGAATCTTTGCTGTACATATTCTCTAAAAACAAATCGTTTAGGGATACAGGTGGACCCATTGCAACAATGAGATGTACAAGTCATTATGTTGAAAAACGAACTTTACAACTTTGGTGGGGGGGGAGGATAGGGTGAGGGGAGAGGGGGTATGGGAATGGAAGGGAAGGGGAAACAAAGAAGAGGCAACAATGCTTGATAAGAAATGTGCTCGTTATCTTGCCTGTGTAATTGTAACTCCTGTGTACGGTATTCTCACAATAAAAAAAGTCAAATACTAGCTTTCCAATAAACATCTAATATTTCTTCTTTGAAGAGACGTCTATACAGTTGATGTCACTTAGCATTACTCCTACGTGGAACACGAAGTATGAGGCCACTCCCTTTTTAAATCATGCTTGCTAATCACGCAACTTTGTAGACAGTAGAATGGAAGCATAATTCTGTTTCCAATGCAAATCAGATATAAGAGCATGGACTTAATTGGAAAAAAAGTCCATCCTGAGAGAGCAGGGATTATACTAGCCATCAACTGGTGGATAAGATCACATTTATTTTCTTTCCTTTACTTATATATTTTTTGTTGGTGGTGGTCTTGGCACTTGAACACAGGGCTGGGAGCTGTCCCTCTGCTATTCAGCTCAAGCCTAATGCTCTATACTTGAGCCACAGTGCCACTTTTAATTTTCTTGTAGTTAATTGGAAAAAGAGTCTCTGGGACTTTCCTGTCCAGGCTGGCTTTTAACCCTATCCGAAGATCTCACCACCACCAAGCTTAGGATCACATTTCTAACAGTGTACACTCAGCATATGTAATGTGCATGTTCATCTATCTTTATATAAATTCTTTAGTTAAAAATCTATGCTACACCTTAGTCTTTACACTCACAAAATATTTGTAATTTAAAATTTGATACTACTGGAGCAATACAACCTAAGAATGTAAAGTAGTCTGGGAAGTTCAGTTTGCATCCAGCCTGGGCAGAACAGTCTTTGAGAAACTATATATAATTAACCAGCCAAAAGTTGGATTGGAAGAATGGCTCAACTATTGGAATACCAGTCATGAGCAAGGTTGCTGAATAAGATGTTGAGGCTTTGCATACATACATGCAATCATACACATATATACAGAGGCACTTATATGTGCACAAATACACATATGAAGCAACTCTCAGAATATGTGGAAAAGTTAGAAAACAATAGAAAACATGTCCTGAGTAAGACTAGAATCAATTGATAATTTTTAATGTTAGAAAATCCTCAAGTGAACTTTCTTCAAAATAGTTTAAGAATACTACATAGATAGGGACCAGAGATAGTAAGAGAGTCAAGTAATCATTATTAAAAGGATCAGATCCATGGAGGAATGAATCAGAGACTCCTGCAGGTGCATCTGAAAATATTCATATCCTGTGTCAAATGTTAGAACATCTTTGAAGAGTACATGAACACTCTGAGCAGTGCAGTGCATAATATTACTGGAGAAGTTCAGAATTGCTAGTCTGTATCTAGATTAAATAAACCAAGAATCTATGGAGGGGCACTGTGATACAAGGCTAGAATTCTAGCACTGAGATTAAGATAGGAGATTAGATAGTGGAATTACACAGTGATACCTTCCCTGGACCAGGTAGTATACTTTTGTCTTAATAAAATAAACCAAACAAGAAAGGAATACAAAGTTGGACGTTTGGGCTAATTTTGTCATTATGTTTTGAGAAGTCAAGTTTCCTATTGAAGTGCAACTCATATATAATCCTCAGTTGTGTTTTAAATGCACTCTTCATTACAGAACCTTAGATGCAAAATGGATCATGATTCCCATCCAAAATTTGAAAAAGTAAGTAATCATCACTCTGTTTGATTCCAAGGAAAGGATGAAGGATTACAAAAACTTAAGCCTGGGGAAATAGCAAAGTTAATCTAATGAAGGACTATGTAGATCTTGCTAAATTGGAGTTTAGATTTAAAATAAATACTTTGGTTTTGTTTGTAATTTCATATTCTATAAGATACTTACAAAATTCTTTTTAAGTACAGTGTTTAATTGACAAATTTACAAATGTTTCTTGCATTCTATTTGCCTAGAATATTCTTTCATAAGAGTTATAATTAGAACTCAGCTAATAGATAATTACAACACTTCATGTATAAAATTATAATGTGAATAATGTAGAGAGAGTTGCCACCAAATGGATGATATTAATTTATAAATTTAGAAAAAGGGCAATTTTTTTTGGTCCGGTAGTGGGGCCTGATCTCTGGGCCTGGGTGCTATCCCTCAGCTCTTCAGCTCAAGGCTAGCCCTCTACCACTTGAGCCACAGCACCACTTCCAGTATCTTTCTTTTTCCTTATGTGGTGCTGAGGAATTGAACCCAGGGCCTCAGGCATGCAAGGCAAGCGCTCTGCCACTGAGCCACCTTCCCAGCCCGAAAAAGGGCAATTTTTTGAGGCTTTGATATAACATGGTATGAAGAGAATAATTGTGTGACATCTTCTTTCTTCTAACTGTATGTAACACAGGAAGCAATTTCCCTTAATTACTTCCTCTGTATACAGTGAGAAAAATGCTAGGTTTGGGATTTGTTTTTATTTTTGTTTTTGTTTTATTGGTTTGTCCTAGGGCTTGAACTCTGGGACTGGACACTCTCTCTGAGCCTATTTATTCTCAAGGCGTGTGCCCTACTATTTCAACCTCAGATCACTTGTGTCTGTCTTTTGCTGAGAAGTTTATTGGAGATAAGAATCTAGGGAACCTTCCTGCCCGAGTGGGCTTTTGTCAACATCTACTGCGTTGGGGTCCCTGGGTAAGGGTAACGAAATCACCAAGACATAAGGGATGCAGAGTGCAAACAGCAATTGCCACTGAATGCTGTGCTTTATTGTCAGTGGTATTTAAAGACAAGCAAGCATGAGCTTTGCCAAGATTTGGTCAGAAGACATTCACACAAAAATTTCAACAGATACATTTTTACTTGACCTATGAGACAATGTCTTGGTATTTTATGATCTAACCTATTTTAGAGCAAGCTCAAACCACTTCTTCAATATCAGGAAAATGCTTGACCAGCTGATTATCTATGCTTAAGCAAGCAGAAGAGCTACTTCCTCAGCTCCCAGGAGTCTGTGACATGTGTTTTGAGACAGGGAGAGAGAAAATTTTCCCTCTCTAGCCCGGCATCCAAGAGCTTTCTTAATACTCAAACACAGCTCTCGGATAATCCTGAGGCCAGAGCCTGCATCATTCTGCCCCTTTAACATAGACCCTGAGTCTTCACAACTTTATTCTTTTTTCTTTTGTTTTAAAAGAAAAGCTTTCCACAGCGTTATCATAGACGCTTGCATTGGTTTCATAAAAATCAAATATAACAGTACAAGTGCAAACAAAATAATAACAATAATGATTCCCATACTACTAGTAGTATTTAAAATGCTATGTTGTATTTCTTTCGGATCCAACCCTTCCAATTGTTTAATAAATGCATCAGCAATATTAGAAGCATCATCATTTGTAAATTGTTTACCAAAAATATCATGTACATTAAATTATAACTGAGCAATCAATTGAGGAGCTGTAGAATTTCCAGATAAATACTACTGTATTACATTCTAATCATGTATAGATTTATTATATTTTATATTAGTAATGCAAAAGGTAGTAAAATTCCAATCACATTTTAATAATAACTGTTTTTCCACAACCAATAATATTTTTCCTAACCATCCCACTGTCTGTTTAAGAATATTAATCTGTGTTTATATTAGAGCATCAATTTCTACCTGTGAGACCCACAATTCATGTGAATCCCAGTGCCATTCTTCCACAAAGTGCTTAGTTTGTAAGGAAGTGTATAGGGCAATTCCAGACACTGCAGCAACAGTGGTAATAGCAATTAAGTTTAAGATCACATATAATGGCTCCAATCATACGCTTTGTACGTTTTAGTAGTTTGGTAAAAAAATTCAATAACAACACTATCCAAAGGATTTTGGGACCATTCTCTTCCTAATTTAACAGGTAGCCAAATATGAGTTCTTTGTTGTAATATCATAGTACTATTACTGTCATTAAAATTAAGAGAGGAATTAATGCAAGAATACAGGCTACAAGCTACAGCAATAAGACAAGATGCAGAAATAAAGGGGATCCAAATAGGGAAAGAAGTAATAAAACTCTCCCTCTTTGCAGATGACATGATCTTGTATTTAAAGAATCCCATAGACTCCACTCCCAAATTACTCAAGCTGATTCAAAACTTTGGTAAAGTAGCAGGTTATAAAGTTAACCCCAAAAAATCAATGGCTTTTCTATATGCCAACAATGAGAAAAGTGTGGCTGAAATTAGGAAAGCAACTCCATTTGTAATAGCCCCATAAAAAATAAAATACCTAGGAATTAACTTAACCAAAGAAGTGAAGGACCTCTATGATGAAAACTTTAAAATCTTGAAAAAGGAAATCAACACAGAACTTGAAAAATGGCAAAACCTCCCATGCTCCTGGATTGGAAAGATTAACATCGTGATAATGGCAATACTTCCCAAGGCTATCTACAAATTCAATGCAATACCTATCAAAATTCCAACCTCATTCTTCAAGGAAATAGAAGAGGCAATCCAAAAATTCATATGGAACAAAAAAAGACCCCGAATAGCAAAAACGCTCCTCAATGGAAAGAACACTGCTGGAGGAATATCAATACCAAATTTCAAACTCTACTATAAAGCCCTAGTAATCAAAACAGCTTGGTATTGGCACAAGAACAGACCTCAGGACCAATGGAATAGAATTGGAATCCCAGAAATGAACCTACAGACCTATAGCCATCTAATCTTAGATGAGGGAGCTAAAACAATAGAATGGAAGAAAGACAGTCCTTCAGTAAATGGTGCTGGCAAAATTGGTTAACTACATGTAGAAAACTAAAGCTAGATCCTTATATATCACCCTGCACCAGAATCAACTCCAAATGGATCAAAGACCTTGAAGTCAAAGCAGACATTCTGAAAACATTACAGGACGGATTAGGAGAAACCCTAGGTCTCCTTGGCTCAGGCTGAAATTTTCTTAATAAAGACCCGGAAACACAACAAATCAAAGAAAGTTTGGACAAATGGAATTGCATAAAGTTGAGGAGCTTCTGCAGGGCAAATGACATAGCTAGCAAGATCAATAGAAAGCCCACGGATTGGGAGAAGATCGTTACTAGCCATACAACGGACAAGGGTCTCATATCTAAAATATACTTGGAACTCAAAAAATTAAACCACCCAAAAACAAATCCTCAAAGAAACAACTGCCCAATAAATAAGTGGGCGAAAGACTTAAAGAGAAACTTCTCTGAAGAAGAAAGAAGGATGGCCAATAGACACATGAAGAAATGTTCAACATCCTTAGCCATAAAAGAAATGCAAATCAAAACAACTGAGATATCACCTCACTCCAGTTAGAACGGCAAAAAATCAAGAACTCTAACAACAACAGATGCTGGAGGGGATGTGGACAGAAAGGAACCTTACTTCATTGTTGGTGGGAATGTAAACTTGTTCAACCACTTTGGAAAGCAGTATGGAGGTTCCTCAAAAGACTTCACATAAAGCTCCCCTATGACCCAGCAATCCCACTTTTCAGCATTTACCCAAATGTTTACAAACAAGACCACACTAAAGCTACCAGCACATCTATGTTTGTTGCAGCATTATTTACCATAGCTAAGATATGGAACCAACCCAGATGCCCCTCAGTAGATGAATGGATCAAGAAAATGTGATATATATACACAATGGAATTCTATGCCTCCATCAGAAAGAATGACATTTCCCCGTTTGTTAGGAAATGGAAAGGTTTGGAAAAAATTATATTAAGTGAAGTAAGCCAGGCCCAAATAAACATAGGTCACATGGTTTCCCTTATTTGCAATATCTAGTATATTTATGAGTCAAGCAGAAAAGGTCAGATAATGTGATGTCAGGAAAATGAACCCTTAGATATGTATTTTAATGTTTTTTACTTTCATGCATGTGTTTCTAATGCATTTATAAGATTATCTCTTTGTTGCTTTGTATGTCCCTCCCCCACAGTATAACCCCTGCTTTCACTATATTTGATGTCAGTATAACTTGTGGAGGAGATGGGGAAAACCCAGTTTTTTTAAGGATACAGGTGGACCTGTTGCAACAATGAGAAGTACAATTTGTCATGTCCAAAATGAGCTTTACAACGTCGGTGCGGGGGGGGGGGGGGGGAGAGGGGAAGGAGAAGGATTGGGATGGGGGGAGGGGAGGCTGGGAAGTGATGTGAAGGGTAAACAAAGGAGGAGGCTGCAATGCTTGGTAAGAAATATACGCATTATCCTGCCCATGCAATTGTAACCCCTCTGTACAGTATGTTCACAAATAAAATAAAATAAAATTATAAAAAAAAGAATATAGGCGACAATTAAAACAAGAAATATTAGGAGAAAATGTAAAATTTCCCACTAAAAATACATAAGGCAGAGGTACACAAGCAGTAACATCATAAGATTTGTACAAAGTAAAATTATAAGTGGATGCAGAGTTCGACGTCCCTGAAAACGATCCATTTGATAGCATCACGGGTTTCAGCACTGCTCTGACCTTCCAAATTGAGTCTGAAAAGCAGTGAGTACAGCCTTGAAACCCAGCATGCATCTGCAATGCCTCCATCTCCCTAGGCCATCAGTCGATCTCCAGCATCCTAGTAACATTTGATAAATCACATCTGGTACTATTCCATTCTTAACATGTGTTAATAAACTGTCCAAAAGGTCCCTAATTAATAAAATTATTGAACACTTTTCCAAATGTCCCTCTACACTCTTGCCACACAAAAGGCTGATATTATAAATCAATATAAGTAAAATCAGGACACATAGGTAAGGATAACTTGCCATCAAAGGTGACACTTTCCCAGCTACTATTTATGGACCAAGTAGTTAATCGCTTCAGCTGTGTTGTAGAATTGGAAGTGCGTTTCCCAGGTAAAACCCAATGTTGCCAATTCATAACTAAACATGGAGGAGGCCCCAGACAAACAGGCAAGGGATGAGTATAGTAAGTAAAATTTAAAAAGCTACCATCATCCTTATTGCAAAATGTCAAATTATTCCAAGGAGAGATTAAACAGCAGGAACATTATAGATGGTTATATCCATGTCTCCCCAAACAACAGGTTCCAATAAAGGAGGGTTAGGAACAAAAGCCCGAATAACTTACATTAGCATTAGCATGGACAGGGTTTACAGCAAGCAGGGCACACATGGCTAGAACAAGTTCTCAGCCATGACAGGTTTACCAGTGCATTGTAACATCTTCTGTCCTTCTCCAGTCAACTTTTTTACCTGTCCCCAGGTGGGCAGTGGGGATTTCTTCTACCTCAACTGGTGGCTGATTCGTTGCAGGATATGGGGCTGTCCTCACTGGGCCGCGTCTGTATCCATTGTGCAGGAAGACAGTATTGTTTGCCATCCTGTGTAGACACAAAACTCTATCCTCATCCCTTATGTAATGTTCCTAGTTGCCATTCTGCTTTCAATGTAATCTTAATCTATGTAGGAGCATTTAAATAAGGTTTTTGTGATATTTGTTCAAAATGGCGCTCAGCTCTAGGTAAAATATCTCCTTGTGGTAAGTTAAAAACGTTAAGAACAAAAAGAGCTTGATGTAAAATTATTTTAGGATTTTGCATGGAAAACCACAAAATATCCATACCTTCATCCAACCTTTTCCTCCTTTTTAATTTTTTGATTTGTTGTTTTAGTGTGCAATGAACTCGTTCAATAATGGATTGTCTTGGGAGTTATATTCTATTCCGGTAATATGTACCACATCATAAAGTTCACAAAATCTTTTAAATTTGATACTTTTATAGGCTGATCCAATATCAGTCTTTATTTGGCAGGCACTCCCATAATGGCAAAAACTTCCAATAAGTGTTCTATTACATGGTTAACAGTTTCTCCCGTAAGGGCAAAAGCCCAAATTTGGAATAAGTATCTATTGTAACATGTACAAAGGAAAAATGGCCAAAGGCTTGTACATGGATTATGTCCATTTGCCAGAGCTCCTTAGGTTGTTATCCTGAGGATTTACTCCAGCAGGTACAACTCTCAAATGCATTGGTCTGCAGATGGGGCACCTTTTTATAATTTGTTTACCTTGAGAATAAGGTATTTTATAATGCATATGTAAATGGCCAGCATTTGTATGTAAATGAGCATGATCTTGTTTAGCAGAAGCAAAACTAATTTATCAACCTGATTATCGCCATATACAAGGTACCCAGGTAACAAAGAGTGAGCCCTAATGTGAGTTAGCACTTTGGCCTTATGTTGTTGCAGTAATGCTTGTAATTGTTTAAATAATTGGTTTAGCTGGGGTTTAGATGAATAAGGAACAGCATTGACTATATTAGTCACAACCCCTACAGCATAGGCAGAATCAGTATCAATATTAACATCTCCCACAAAATCTTGTAACACCTTAATAATAGCAAAAAGTTCATTTTGTTGAACTGATGCTAAAGTAGTTGTTTGAACCCAATATGTATTTGTTGTCCAATAAACACTTTTTGTTTTGGAGCCATCTGTAAAAACAGTAAGAGCAGTGGAAATAGGGACCTTGGTAATTATATTATTAAATACAAATTGTTGTTTAAGCAAGCAATTCCACGATCTACCTTTGGGAAAATGATAGGAAAATTGCCCAGTAAAATTTACTAATGTAATTTATAGCATTTCAGACATGTTTAACAAATATTTTACTTGGTCTTTTGGCAAAGGAAGGATAATTTCAAATAAATCATACCCTGATAGGGTGAATACCCATTGCCTGGCCTGTTGAATAATAATTGCCAACTGTTGTTCATAAGGCATATTTTTTGTAATTCTATGCAGTGTGTAAATCCATTCTAATGGTATCTCATTTTGTCCTATAATTCCTTTTTTGTGTTTCCATGTATCTAAAATAAATAAATTTATGAGTTGACTTAGCGTTACTCGATGTATAACCATTTATTTTATTCTCTGTTCTACAAATTGTACTTCTCTTTCTGCTTCCTTAGTTAAAGTTCTTTTGCTATGTAAATCAGGCTCCCCTTGTAACAATGAAAACAAATTATGTAATTGATAAGTAGGAATTCTTAAGGCCAGTTCCATCCAATTAATATCTCATAGGAACTTTTGAAAATCATTTAACATATGTAATTGATCACGTCATAAAGATATTTTTTGAGGTGCGAATGTTTGTCTACAGACAACATATCCTAAATATTTTACCAACATGCCTTTTTTATTTTTTCAGGTGCTATTATTAATCCAAATTCTTTAAATATAGATGGTAAGCACTGTAACACCATTTCTAATTCTGTCATATTTGGTCCTGCAACTAAAATATCATTCATATAATGAAAAATATAAATGTGAGGCCATTTTTGTCTAACAGATTTTAAGGCCTTATCAACATATATCTTATCAACATATAACACATAGTTGGAAAATTCATCATTCCTTGGGGCAACACCTTCCATTGGAAGCGCTGATAAGGGCCTTGATGATTTATTTGTGGTAAAGAAAAGGCAAGTCTGTTACAATTTTTTTTTTTTTTTGTCGGTCGTGGGGCTTGAACTCTGGGCCTGGGCGCTGTCCCTCAGCTCTTCAGCTCAAGGTGAGCACTCTACCACTTGAGCTTCAGCACCACTTCTGGTTTTCTGGTGGATTATTGGCGATAGGAGTCTCACGGTCTCTCCTGCCCGGGCTGGCTTTGAACCGCGATCCTCAGAGCTCAGCCTCCTGAGTAGCTAGGATTACAGGCGTGAGCCACCAGCGCCCGGCCTGTTACAATTTTTTACATGTACAGGAATGGTAAAAAAGCAATCTTGTAAATCTATTACTATTATTGGCCAATTTTTAGGAAGCATTGCAGGCGATGGTAAACCAGGTTGTAAAGCTCCCATAGGGTACATGGAAGCCTTTACTCCTCGTAAATCAGTCCGGAATCTCCATTTCCCTGACTTCTTTTTAATAACAAATATTGGAGAATTCCATGGTGACATAGACGGCTCAATATGTCCGTTGGTTAACTGTTCTTCAACTAATTGATAAGCTGCTTCTAATTTTTCTTTCGATAAATGCCATTACTCAATCCAAAGAGGTTCCTCAGATTTCCATAATATCAATATGGGCTCCATCTAAAAATGTTAAAATTGAATATGAGCTCCCCATTGTTCCAGTACATCTCTACCAATTATGTTAACTGGAACTTCCATAATATAAGGTTTAAGGACAGCTGTCTGTCTATCTTCTGAGGTTATAGAAACATACAACACTGCTTGTCCTATAAAATTTACAAGAGTATTGTTAACTCCTTTAATATTACAGGAGATTATTTTATATAATAAATGATTAGGCCATTCATGAGTGTTAATAATTGTAATATCTTAGCCAGTATCTACTAGTCCTGTCAATATCTTTTCCTGAATATTAATCTTAATCTTAGGTGCATTTTAGTAATATGAGTAGTCCAAACACATTTTTGTTGGTTAATACTTCCAAATCCCCCAATATGGGGTTTAAATAACTTTCCAATAGATATCTATGGTAATAACAAAATTTGAGCAATTCATTCTCCCTTTTTAAAGGAATTATCTGCAGAAGCTGACATTAAAATTTTTATTTCCCCAATATAGTCAGCATCAATAATTCCTAAATGTACTAAAACTCCTTTTGTATTAAGACTGGATCTACCGGTCAATAGGCCAAATGTTGCTTCAGGTAAAGGCCCATAAATTCTGGTAGGAATTTTTTGTGGCTTATCACCACCTTTCAAAATAAAATCTTTTAAGGCTGGTATGTCCACTGCGGTGCTGTGGGCTGTGGCAGGGACGAGGGAAAAGATGGTTGGCTGCCCTCGGTTATTAATCCTGGACTCCGGGGCTAGCCCGATGGAGAGTTTCCCTGCATAGGGTAAGCATATTTTATAGGAATTCCTTTATTGTCTCTTTTTGCTCTACACTCCCTTTCTCAGTGCTTCCCCTTTTCACACTTAGGGCAAATTCCAGGTCTTCTCTTGTTAACATCAGTAGCCTTTTTAAAATTTTTCTTTATATGTCCCATTTGACCACATCCAAAACACTTTAGATTAGAGGGTTTGTTTGCATAGCATGCCAGGTAGTGGCCATAGTTTCAGCAAACACCTGCATAGGCCTGGATTCAGATGTAAAGTCTTTGCAGGCCCTTAAATATGTATTCACATCCCCAGATTCTTTAATAGGCAATAGGGCTCATCTACAGTCCTCATTAGTATTCTCATAAGCCAACATGCGCAGCAGTTGTTGCCATGCAACCTCTCCCACAACAGTAAGTTCCAAGGTCAATTTCAATCGTGATAAAAATTCAACATAGGGTTTACTAGGTTTTTGAATTACTTTAGTCCAAGAGACATAATGCTCTCCTACCGGTGGAATCCTTTCCTATGCCTCAATACCTATGTCTCTTAACTGCTCATGGATTTCTTCAGGAGAGTTTACTTTTATATGAGCATCCGCATATTGTTCTGTTCCACCTAACATGGGAAAGGTGTGGATTACTGCTCTGTGCATTTTGTCTAGCCCTTTTTGTACATAACTCAGTAAACCACATTTGCCATTGTAGGTGTTTAGGTTTCTTAAGCAAGGCTCTACAAACATCTTCCAATCCATGGGAGCAAAATTATTGTAATGTCGGGCAAGCCCATTAAGCAATTCCTTAACCTAATGAGACTGAGGACCATACAACTGCCTTCTTAAGTTTACCAATATCATAAACAGCAACACTTTCATATCTGGCTGGTTGAGCTATACCATTCATAGGGGGTGGTTGAATTACAGGATAAGAAAAAATAGGCATTTCATCATCAAACTCACTGTCTGAGCCCTCTGTTTTGGGAGGGAGTGATGCTGTAAAAATTGCATCAGCCAGTTGAGGAGCCGAAGGCTGCTTTACTTTCACTTTCTCAGGTTCTCCATTCACTCTGCTAATTTCCAACTCCATATGTTGTAATCTTGATGAAATCAATTCCATTTGCTCAGACATTTTATTTATACTTTCAGTTTATTCCTTTTCAGCCTTTAGCTCTTGTTTTTCTCTGTTAATTGCAATGCATCCTTATCTATTGCATCTTTAACCTCAGAGTCCAATTGTAAATCTACAAAAGAAGGGGGGAACTCTTTCTTTACATCTGCTATTAATCTTTCCTCATTCAAAGCTTTAAAAAGGGTATGTAAAATAGCCCAAATGGACAAAAATATAATAGGAATCTTTTCCCATTCTCGAACAGCTCTTTCTACATTATTCTTTACTCGGGGAACCAAGGATTCCATTCCCTAACTACATTAATACACATTTCTATGTCATAAGAAGACATATTTACAGCATAAGCAGCAAGTAAATGATTAAGCATATGTAAGTACAGAGTAGATTTAACTTGTCCCATCACCCTGTAATTAAAAGTACTTTCCTGAATATCCTTTCCTGAATTCAACAATGCAGGGTCCCTGTTTGGGCACCAATTGTAACAAGCAAGCATGATCTTTGCCAAGATGTGGTCAGAAGACATTCACACAAATATTTCAACAGACACATTTTTACTTGACTTTTGAGATAATGTCTTGGAATATTATTATCTAAACTATTTTAGAGCAAGCTCAAACCACTTCTCCAATCTCAGGAAAATGCTTGACCAGGTGTTCATCTATGCTTAAGCAAGCAGAAGAGCCACTTCCTCAGCTCCCAGGAGTCTGTGACATGTGTTTTGAGGTAGGGAGAGAGAACATTTTCTCTCTCTAGCCCGGAATGCCAAGAGCTTTCCTAATACTCAAACACAGTCCTCAGATAATCCTGAGGCCAGAGCCTGCATCATTCTGCCCCTTCAACATAGACACTGAGTCTTCACAGTCTTTGAACTGTAATCTTCCAATCTTCGCATCCTGATTATCTATGATAGTTAAAAAAGTATAAATATAAATAATATTTGTAAGAATACCAGTGAAGGAAAAATGATACAACCCTGTTTATAGTGGTGTTCTTTTCAGAATATATTGGGCATCACATTAGCAGAGGTGCAGTGTATTTTCACAATGGACATAAGCTATTTTTAATGTAAATTAAGGGAATTTTGAGGTGCACCCTACAAGTTGGAAACTGGTGCGCTAGGATGACTTTATGGCATAAATTTTGTGATTGATGGTCATAGAAATAATAGCTTAATCTGATAAACAACTGCTTAATCTTGAAGAATTAATTATAAGATGCTTCATAGTTTTATCCCATATCAGAATGTGGCTCTTTTTCTATTCACATTTCAGTCTGTAACACCCCATTGGAAACTGCATCTACTGCAGAATTAAATAACATGCAAACAGGTTCAGAATTTGAAAATGAGTATTTATTAGTCATAAGAATTTTGAAGAACACATACATTCTGTCCTCTTAACAACTTATTTACTTTTAAAAGTTATGGGATTTCATAGAATTAAACTGTTTTCTGTTTTAGTATTACAAAGTACTATATTTATTTTATTTTCAAAATATTGGGAAAAAATTTTCTAGTTGGATATCGTTCAAGTTGATGACCCTTTGATAAAGAAGAGGTAATTAATTCAAATTAGATGCCAATAAGACTGATTTTTTAAAAGTTACTACATAAAGAATAATATTTACTATACCAAAACAGTGAAATTTTATTTCATCAGCTTTTTTTTTTAATTTTAATGTGAAAATGATGTGCACTGTGGTTACAGCCATTGTAAGGTAGTGAGTACATAACTTTTCAAATTTGTTATCCCTTCACTCAATTTTCTAAGTTTTTCTTTCACCCTAATAACCCTCCCAAGTTGTAATGTACATTTGCAACTTATTGTCTTGTGAGAATTGCTATTGCATTGGTTTGCTGTTTGTCCTTTGACTCGCCATTGTTTTTGTTCCTGTTCCCTTCCTTATTAAGGTAAATGTATACACAATACACAGGGTACCAAAATCAAACACAGCAGGGGATAAACCATAGGGGAAAATCTCAAAGAAACTAGAAATCACATAGTACATAAAAAACCAACTGCAAATAAATATCTGTTTCCATATCTTGGAATTCATTTTGTTCAGCATCAGCTTATGTGGTCAAATATACGCAATACAAACCCACTGGAAAATAGTAGTTTCATGGACACTATATCATTAAAACAACATGTTAACTGTTTTTGATGGTAAAGGTGGGATTAAGATTGGTGAATTCATGATTCTGATAAAGGAATTTAAAAAGAGTTAAAAATTTTTGACAGGTAAATTTTAATTGTTCAAACATTTTAACAACTTAGCCTATTAAGAAAATTTAAAATTGTCTGAGAAAATAGGCTTTAATGCAAAGAAATCCATGGAGACTTAGCTGAGAGGGAACAATGTGGGTGAATATGGCTCATTTTCACACTAAACAAACAAACCTCACAAACCTTGCTGTAAATCCTGTAGGTTCCCTTGAGAATTGTCCTTACCCAGGAAATATACTCTCACTGTGTGAAACAAAGTTGTAGTGGAATTTAAATTCAAAGTTCTTTAAAAAAAAGACATCAAAATTTGTGAATTGACATTTAATTACCAAACAATAATTCTCTGAAAAAGAAGGAAATATAATTCAAAATCACTTGACTTTATTAAAAGTATGAGAAAAGATTAGTGAAGAGAGATGAGAGAAACCATAGGGTACTGTTTTCTCTCCAGTGGTGTAATGGGTTCTTGATCTTGATTCTTCCATTCTATCTTCATAAGCTATAAAGCCACAGCTCAGGACTGGAGTAAACAGTTCAGACAAAGAATACTCACAGAATGGGGGTTCGATACCTCAGATCCACATAAGCAAAAAGAAAAAAGCCGGAAATGGAGCTGTGGTACAAGTGGTAGAGCGCTAGCCTTGAGCTGAAGAGCTAAGGGACAACGCCCAGACCCAGAGTTCAGGCACCATGACCAGACCAAAAAAAAGAAATACTCACAGAAGAAAATATGTGCAGTAGATGTAGGTGATTTATAACCTTAGACAATCTATTTAAATCTGTTCAAAATTCTCCCCTACCTTAAACTGCCCTCTTTGAACAGCTTTGTTTGCTTTTCCCAAGATTGCCCTTCATTAACTGCTTAAAATTTTGTGAGGTCATATACATACTTTCTAGAGATTGCTGTTTGGTTGTGCTTTTTGTGTGTTTTTGTTTGTAGTTGTGTTTTTAACTGAAGTTCAATAGGTTGTGCAATTGTGTTACAATTAAATATGTCCATCTAATTGTCCAATGCTCCTGGATCAGAGTCACTCCTTCTATCATTCTCAACCAACACTTTCTTCAAGATTTATTTCAGATTTACCACTTCTTTTATTATATGTGTACATTGAGTATTGTAGCTGTACTTGCCCCTTGTTCCATTTTTCATTCATTCTATGTCTTTACTATTATTTCTTTCTGGTTTCAACTTCCTGATAGTTATTCTGTTAAATTGTCTGTTAATACTTTGAAATGTTTATATATATTCCATGGAGTTTCAATCCTGCATATACTTGAACTGATGTCAGCATATACTTCCATAATTCATTCATCTGTAATAACAATTTGCAAGACTGGAGACGTGAAGCACCTAAACAGTCAACAAGAAAGTTTAAAAATTGCTTAGAATTTATAGCTAACTACCAGTTTTTATAAATGGCTTTGTGCAATGGTCTGTGATTATTTGATTTTACATGGGATGATATTTTCTACTACCTATAAGTTTTGGAAAAAGAAGAAAACTAAAATTTACTACTTAGAGGAATATGATAGAAATAGAAGATAGATTTTATGTTTGTCACATCTCTGATCAGTACCCATATTCAAGACTTACAGTCATATTTATTACTATGTTTACAGATAGGGAAAATATATGATAAGGCAACACATGATAAGGCAACTATTAGTGACTTTTTAAAATGTACCTTCTGATGTGATGAAATTTACTTTATTAGATAATATTTGGGTTTGAAATATGGAAGGCTGATCTATTTAACACATTTCTGGAAGGCACCTACTGAACAACGCAAATGGTGGGAGATACTATTTCCACACTTTAATGAATGGTTGAACTTATTTGGCATTAGTGCTCGGTAAATAAATCAACTCTATTGTAACTTGATTCCTACACTTGAGAAACTTTTAATATCACTATCATCTACTTGTCAAGTGTTATTTTGGTGAATATGATTCTAAAAAGTTTATTTGAAAAGGAACATACTTTCAGGAGATTAAATGTAAGTTACATTGGTTTGAGAATGACAACATTTTTATACTACAGAACCAAGTTTTACTGAAGTGCCAGTGTTTTGAAGCACTAGGGTCTTCTCAATGTTTTACTAAATTATACTTGACATCGAAGTCAAGTTTCCTAGCCTTGGTAGAACAATTATGGATCTATCATTCCAGGAATTTTTTTGGCCTACTTATGCTGGGCTGAAATCTTTCATTCATCAATAGGAGAGAGGTATTAAAAAAAATCTTGTGACATTTGTGATTTTGTTTACTCATATGGGCTTGTCATCTGTAAATTGAAAGTTTGAACTACAATACTTTCTCTCATATCTTGTGGTTTCCTCTTTCATTTTAAGTTGCCTTACATTTCACAATTGCTTACTGCTAATTACTGCAAGGAATTGGAGCCCTGAAATATTATAGGAAATGAGAAATTGAGATGGGACTTCAATTACTTTCTGTTAGCATGTTGCATGGGCCAAGGTGAGAAGACTTGCCATTGTTATCTGATGATGCAGATAACTGGGATCTGGTATCCTCGGACCCGTGGGTACTGCAGAAGAATAATAGCTTTTAGGCATCATATGGAGAAAAACACTTTGGGACCAGCGAGTTATTACAATAA
The DNA here is from genome assembly GCF_024711535.1 of Dipodomys merriami. NCBI lineage: Eukaryota > Metazoa > Chordata > Mammalia > Rodentia > Heteromyidae > Dipodomys > Dipodomys merriami. Next base: position 11,699,654 of record NW_027206024.1, read on the forward strand.
ACACAGCAGCAGTGTAAAATCTCTTCAAGATTAGAGGAAAACAATACTGTTTTTTTTTATTATGTGAATTCAGAAGATCAAGAACACTTAGAAGGTATCACAAGCTTATACCAAAGACAATGAATTGATACTTTTTATATTCAAATATATATTCTAAACCTAATTATTTATGTTCCAATCTATTTATGGGAATAAATTTCAATTTATTTGTCAATTTATAAATTAATTCTAGTTAGATTCACTGTGTGAAATTTAAGATCAGCACATATAAATATTAAATATATAAGTAGATATAATATAAGAAATTGTTATGCATTGTTCTGTGTGGTTAGTGTATCAAAGGCAACTCTGTTTTAAAGTATTATCCCATTATTTCTACCTCAGTTTTTGGTAGAGTTAGACCTAAAGCTTTACCATTTGTAAATTTAAAGCCTGGAGGCAAGAGGAAACACTTTGATTAAAACATTACCCATTTAAGGCCTAATATCGAGGAGAAATATATAGACTTCTCCAGGAGCTATGGAAATATTTGGTGATAGAAAGTCATTAGTGTAAGTTCCTGCCTGGTTGTATGGTAGACAGGCCAGGACATTAAGTAAACATGCATATGAACAACTTTTTCATCTTCTTGGCTTTAGCTACTTTTGAAATTATAGGTATAATGAACAATTATATTTTTTTGTTGTTGTGGTTTTTTTGGGTCCAGTCGTGGGGCCTGAACTCTGGGCCTGGGCCCTGTCCCTCAGCTCTTCAGCTCAAGGCTAGCGCTCTACCACTTGAGCCACAGCACCACTTCTGGCTTTTTTCTTTTTGCTTATGTGACCTGCCAGAATCAGCTCGACCCAGGGAAAAGTAATCCAACTCAGGCGCAAGCCCCAGGAGTGGCTTTCTTCACTGGGTAATCAGAGCCAGAGGCTGCCCCTCCCTTTAGCAGCCTTGACAATGAATTGAAATTCAGTAAACATAAATCCAGAGAGTCGCTCCAGGCTGGGCTCTGTGAGTTTCTCACAAACTAGCTCCCAGGAAAAGCTACTGTTTGCTGAAAGGCCTCAACTCTACCCAGTACCTAGCCTCATCACAGCATCTCCAAACTTGAGGAAAAAGCCATCTCCCTCTTTTGTGATAATCAAAGCATATCCCTCCCATTGAACTAAACTGAGAGGAGGATCACAAAATCCTGGGTAAAGCAAAGCATTTTTCTGCCTGTTCAACCGAACTGACTTAAGAAACCAACCAAGCCACAGGAAAATCAAACACCACAAGCGGACCAGAGACTCAAACAAAAGGCTGTTTATAGACACAAGGGAGATACAGGATTTTTCCCACCACTCCCAAAATAAAGAACTATTTTATTTCCTTTTTTTGTACATTTTATAAAAATTTTTTTCTAAAACTTTTTTTTTAATTTTTAATTTTTACCTTTTTTAAAATAAAATGTTTCCTAGTAACATTTTTTCCCTCTTATTATTTTTTTTAGAGGTATATGTGTGTATGCGTTTTTCTTTCTTTTTTTTTTCTTTTAAATTTTTTTTTGTTTTTTGTTTTGCTCTATTGAATTTCTGATCTTTTTTCTTTCTTTCTTATTCTTTTCCCCTTTTCTTTTCTTTCATTCTCTTTTATGTGAGTTAATTGTTTTTCTGCACATCCTCAGACATGCCCACAGTTGATTATTAGACCTTATCCTTTATTGTGTACACACTTAATCCAAGAATTGATTATTCAGTTCAAAACCTCTTAGACTTAAATTCCTTAATGGCAGTATTACCTCTTTATACCTATATAATATTTTCAGTATTTTTATTTTTAAGTTTTTCACATCTCCTTTATATCCCTCCCCTTCTGCATTATATGCATGTGCTTCTCTGAATATTTCGTTTTGAATCTGCATAATATTTTTAATTTTTACTTTTCTATTTTTTCTGGTCTCTTATTTTTCCCCTTGCTCTTTCTTCTTTTTCTTTTATCTCTACTTTCAACCTATCCCACCTATTTCCTGCTTTGAGATTAGGACTTAAGTTAACTCTCCCTGTGCCTTCCTATTTTATACCCATATCTCTCCCTAACCCTAATAATTTCTCGTTTGTCAAATTCATATTTGTGGTTGTTAGCCCATTTGACGTTGAATAGATGTACCTATTGAACTAAATTGTATCTGCAGACTATTGACTGTGCAAATACAGACTTTGGTTGATGCTTGTCTTAAGTTAGTGTTCTAGCACTAAACTGGTGTTATTTTCATCCCAAATGGGCCGAGTAAGCCAGAAAAAGACAAGAAAAATGGCAAGTCCTGGGTATCTCAACTCCCACTCATGATAATCAGGGGACAGAACAGATAATTAATAATCCAGAGGAGAGTTCCCAATTAGCTCTACAAACAGTGCTGGCAAACATGATAAATGAAAAGATTGAAAATATACAAAGGAGTCTGTATGAGCATGATAGAGAGAGAGAGAGAGAGAGGAGACAAACAAAAGTTCAATGGAGGCAAACAAAAGGTCAATACAGGAAAAGATTGAAAACTTACAAAGGACTCTGTATGAGTGTGATAGGGAGAGAGAGGAGGCAAACCAAAGGTTTATACAGGAATATTCTGAGCTTAGGAAGCTACTCAAAAACTGATACAGGATTTGGGTGAACAGCTTGAGAATACTTAAAGAAAAAGGCAGGAATGGCATGAGCAGGCTGAGAACACTCAACGAGAACTACAGGAATGGCGTGAACAGGAGGAAGCTAAGCAAAGAGTAATACAGGAATTGAGAGTATACACAATGATCACTAAAGGTATACATGGAATCCATTAACAAATAGCTGAAGAAAGTCAGGGAGACCACCAAGGGAATACTGAATGGAACCCAACCGAAAAAAAGGGAATTTAAGCAAACCATAAACATTCAACTAAGTGATTTGAGAATGAACAATGAACACCAAATTAAGGAAGTAAAAAAGTTCATACAACATCAAAAACAAAGCTTCAACAAAGAATTTGAAGCCATCAAAGCTGACCAATTAGAAGGAAAAGAAATTTTAAAATAGAAAGCCTTGACAGCAGTTTAGACCATGCAGAAGATCGAAACTCGGGGATTGAAGACAGCCTAGATATTATAGAGAAAGAACATACAACCATCCAAGTCAAGTCCAAGAAATATGATAGATCTATCCAACACTTGGAAGACACAATCAGAAGGCCTAATGTGAGGATTATGGGTGTAGCGGAACAGCTAGAAACAGAAGTTAATGGTCTAGGAAATTTGTTTAACAGGCTCCTACAAGAGAACTTCCCAACATGAAAAAGGATAGGCCTATTCAGATACAAGAAGCTTTTAGAACTACAAATAGACCAGACAAGAATAGGACATCCCACCGTCACATTATAATCCACATAGGATGAATTGAGAACAAGGAAAAGGTCCTTAAACATGTCAAGGAGAAAAGATCAATCACCTATAAAAGGAAACAAATTAGAATCACCTCAGATTTCTCAGCAGAGACAATCAAAGCAAGAAGAGACTGGAATGATGTATGCCATGCCTTAAAGACAAACAACCAGCACCCAAGAATACTGTATCCACCTAAACTCTCCTTCATAACTGAAGGCCAAAATAAATCCTTCCATAGCAAAGAAAAATTGAAACAGTACATCTCTACCAAAACAGCCCTACAAAAGATTCTTAAAGATGTCCTACACATAGAAAACCAACAAGACCACAATAAAGGCCTAGAAACTGCACCCAAACTGAGAATCCAAGAACCATAGGAAGAACCCAGTTTTTGTAGACCCCAACAAGGTGGATAACATGGCAGGAACTCCCAAATACCTCTCAGTCCAATCTCTCAACATTAACGGTCTTAATTCTCCAATTAAGCGACATAGACTGTCTAGTAGGACTAAAAAGTAAGATCCTTCTATCTGCTGCCTTCAGGAGTCACATCCTGCCAGTAAAAACAAACACATTTTCAATGTTAAAGGTTGGAAAAAAATCTACCAAGCAAATGGCCCCCATAAACAGGCGGGAGTTGCAATCCTAATATCAGATAAAATAGACTTCCAATGAAAATTCATGAGAAGACATAAAGAAGGATGCTACATACTAATTAAGGAATCTCTCCTTCAGGAGGATATTACAATTTTAAATATCTACTCGCCAAACAAGGGAGCATCCAAATTTATCCAAGAAACACTAGTTTCCCTCAAATCCCATAGAGTCCAAAGACATTAATTGTTGTGGATTTAACACACTACTCTCCCCACTAGATAGATCAACTCGGCAAAAACACAACAGAGAAACCCAGATCTAAACAACTTCATAGATCAACTAGATTTAACAGACATCTACCGAATATTTCACCCATCAGCATCAGAGTACACATTTTTCTCAGCAGCACATGAACAGTTTCTAAAATAGACCACGTTTTAGGCCACAATGCAAACTTGTCCAAATTCAGAAACATTGAAGTGATACCGTGCATTCTCTCTGACCACAAGGGATTAAAATTAGAACTCAACACCAAAAGCCACCAAAGAAAGTCCTGTAACACATGGAGCCTGAACAACACACTGCTGAATCATGATTGGGTCATGGAAGAGATTAGACAGGAAATTCAAATGTTCATGCTATCCAACAAAAATGAGCACACAAATTACCAGCTCCTCTGGGACACAGCAAAGGCAGTACTTAGAGGCAAGTTTATAGCTCTGAGATCTTACATCAACAAATTGGAGAGATCTGAAAGTAACAATTTAATGAGACATCTGAATCTCCTTGAAAAAGAGCAGCAAGATATACCCCAATGTAATAGATGGAAAGAAATAATTCTTTCAATTAATTCATTTTAATTAAAATTAAATCAGAAATAAATGAATTAGAATACAAAAAAAAACTATAGAAAACATCAACAAGAGAAAGACTTGGTTGTTCGAAAAAATTAACAAAATTGACAGGCCCTTCGCAAATCTTATCAGAAAATGAAGAGAACACACCCAAATAAAACTCAGAGATGAGAATAGAAACATCACCACAGAAACAACCAAGACTCAGAACATTATAAGGGAATATTTCGCAAAACTTTATGCTAATAAGTTTGAGAACGTGGCAGAAATGGACCTTTTCCTAGCAAATATTGACATGCCAAAACTAAACCAAGATTAGTTAAAGCATCTTGAGAGGCCCATTTCAAGCATTGAAATAGAAACTGCAATAGAGACCTCTCAGCTAAGAAAAGTCCAGGTCCAGTTGGTTTAGAGCAGAGTTCTACAAGGCCTTTAAAAGAAGAACTCACACAAATACTACTCCAACTCTTCAATGAAATTGAAAGAGAAAGTTCACTACCCAACACATTCTATGAAGCCATCATAACTCTCATCCCAAAATCAGGAAAGGACTCATCAAAGAAAGAGAACTATAGGCCCATTTCTTTCATGAACATTGATGCAAAACTTCTCAAAATTTTGGCCAATCGTCTTCAGAAAATCATACAACACAATCTAACAGGATTCATTTCAGGGATGCAAAGCTGGGTCAATATTCGCAAATCAATTAATATAATTCATCACATCAACAGGGGCATGGATAACAACCACATGGTTATCTCAATAGATGCAGAAAAAGCATTCGACTAGATCCAAAACCCCTTTCTGATGAAGGTTCTGGAAAAATTAGGAATCCATGGAACATTCCTCAATAGAATAAAGTCTATACATGACAAAACTACAGGCACCATTATACTTAATGGTGAAAATCTAAAGTCATTCCTCTTAACTCAGGAACAAGACAAGGATGTCCACTATCACCACTTCTCTTCAATCTAGTAATAGAATTCCTATCTACAGCACTAAGACAAGATGCAAAGATAAAAGTGATCCAAATAGGGAAAAAAGAAATAAAACTCTCCCTCTTTGCAGATGACATGATCTTGTATTTAAAGAATACGATAGACTCCACTCCCAAATTACTGAAGTTGATTCCAAACTTTGGCAAAGTACCGGGGTATAAAATTAAACCCCCAAATCAATGGCTTTTCTGTATGGCAATAATGAGTAAAGTGTTGCTGAAATTAGGAAAGCAACTCCATTTGTAATAGCCCCACAAAAAATAAAATACCTAGGAATTAACTTAACCAAAGAAGTGAAGGTCATTTATGATCAAAACTTTAAAAACTTGAAAAAGGATATAAAAACAGAACTAAGAAAATGGCGAAAATGCCCATGATCCTGGATTGGAAAGGTTAACATCGTGAAAATGGCAATACTTCCCAAGTCTATCTACAAATTCAAAGCGATGCCAATCAAAATCCAACCTCATTCTTCAAGGAAATAGAAGAGGCAATCCAAAAATTCATATGGAACAATAAAAGACCCCGAATAGCAAAAACGCTCCTCAATTGAAAGAACACTGCTGGGGAATATCAATACCAAATTTCATACTCTATTATAAAGCCATAGTAATCAAAACAGCATGATAGTAGCACAAGAACAGACCTCAGGACCAGTGGAATAGAATTGAAAACCCAGAAATGAACCTACAGACCTATAGCCATCTAATGATAAGGGAGCTAAAAAGATAGAATGCAAGAAAGTCTTTTCAGTAAATGGTGATTGCAAAATTGGTTAATTACTTGTATAAAACCAAAGCTAGATTCTTATATATCACCGTGCACCAGAAGCAACTCCAAATGGATCAAAGACCTTGGAGTCAAAGCAGACACTCTAAAAACATTACAGGATGGAATAGGAGAAACCCTAGGTCTCCTTGGCGCAGGCCAAAATTTTCTTAATAGAGATCCAGAAACACAACAAATCAAAGAAGGTTTGGACAAATGGGATTGCATGAAGCTGCAGAGCTTCTCTATGGCAAAGGACATAGCTAGCAAGATCAATAGAAGTCCCACAGATTGGGGGAAGATCTTCACTAACCATACAACGGACAAGGGTCTCATATCTAAAATATACTTGGAGCTCAAAAAATCAAACCCCCCAACAACAAATCCTCAAAGAAACAACTGCCCAATAAATAAGTGGGCTAAAGACTTAAAGAGAAACTTCTCTGAAGAAGAAAGAAGGATGGCCAATAGACACATGAGGGAATGCACAACCTACCTAGCCATAAAAGAAATGTAAATCAAAACAACATTGAGATACCACCTTATCCCAGTTAGAATGGCAAAAATCAAGAACTCTAACAACAACAGATGCTGGAGGGGATGTTGATGGGACTGTAAACTTGTTCACCCACTTTGGAAAGTAGTATGGAAGTTCCTGAAAAGACTCCACATAGAGCTCCCCTCTTACCGAGCAATCCCACTTTTGGGCATTTACCCAAATGTTTACAAACAAGACCACACTAAAGCTGCCAGCACAACTATGTTTATTGCAGCATTATTTACCATAGCTAAGATATGGAACCAACCCAGATGCCCCTCACTAGAAGAATGGATCAAGAAAATGTGGTATATATACACAATAGAATTCTCTGTCTCCATCAGAAAGAATGACATTGCCCCATTTGTTAGGAAATGGAAAGACTTGGAAAAAATTATATTAAGTAAGCCAAGCCCAAAGAAACATAGGTCCCATGGTGTTACTTATTTGCCATATCTAGTATATGTCTGAGTCAAGCAGAAAAGGTCAGATAAGGTGATGTTAGGGAAATGAACCCTAAGATATGTATTCAAATGTTCTTTTTCTTTCATGTGATTGTTTCTAATACATTTATAAGATTATTTCTTTGTTGCTTTGTATGTCCCTCCCCCACAGTATAACCCCTGCTTTCACTGTATTTGATGTCGGTATAATTTGTAGAGGGGAAGGGGAAAAACAAGTCCTTTAAATAAGAATACAGGTGGACCCGTTGCAACAATGACAAGTACAAGTTGTTATGTCGAAAATGAACTTTACAACTTTGGTAGGGGGGCAGGGAGGGCTGGGTGGGAAGGAGGTGGAAGGATGGGAAGGGATGGGAAGGTGGAATAAAAATGTTTTTTTTCATGTTGTTTCTAACACATTTATAACATGATTTGTTTGTTGCTTTCTATGTCCCTTCCCCACAGTCTAACCCCTGGTTTCACTGTATTTGATGTTGGGATAAGTTGTGGAGGGGAAGGGAAAAAAACAAATAATTTAAATAGGGATACAGGTGGACCCTTGCAACAACGATATGTACAAGTCATTATGTTGAAAAATGAACTTTACAACTTTGGCCTGGTGGAGGGGAGGCCGGGGTAAGGAGTAGGGGGAGAGTAGGCGGAGGTGAGGGGTTGGGGGTGTGAGATGGGAAGAGATGGGAAGGAAACAAAGAGGAGGCAACAATTCTTGCTAAGAAATGTACTCATTATCTTGCCCAAGTAACTGTAACTCCTTTGTATGGTATTTTCACAATAAAAAAATCGTAATTTTTAAAAAATAAATAAAATAAAAAAATAAAAAACAAATAATATAAGGACCTAGGAAAAAGGAATCTTAAAGTTTTACTTTATGGAATGTAATCTGAAAGGACACATTTATGAATGAACCTATATATTGTAAATCAATGTAGACTTCAACGTATTATATATAGAAGACAATGAAATATATTATGGACTTTATACAAACATAGATACTTTTTTTAGACAAGCACCAGGAATATCTTTAATTTCTATACTATTCATTTCAACCATAAGTTAAAATTTAAAAAACTCTCAACCTCTGCAGCAATCATTATAGATGCATACAAACAACTCGAATACATTTTGATATCAAAGTCTGGCAATTCACGTGGAAGAATACTATGGAATCCATGAATTTTTAAATTAAGATATTGCTGTTGCTTTGTATATGAAAATATGTTGTAGGTACACAAAGGATGGACTGGCACTTTTGAAATTTAAGAAACTTAACCAAACTCCTATGTAGGAGAACAATTTGTAGAGCCATCCACAATTTCAAAGAGGTAGTGATACATACTTATCCTTTTGGCAATATCAAATGAAGTTTCTTCCAAGTTGTTCTTCAGACCCGGTTTGATATAATGTTTCAACAGAAGGAGATACAGCATATCTTTGCTATTTCTATTCCCAGCAGCAAGATGCAAGGGTGTCAAGAGACCTTTAGTTTGGGGATTGGTATCTTCATCATGATGAAGTAAGAAAGAATCCATTCTGGTGTTATTCCACATATAAGCACTGTGCAGGGGTGCCAAGCCATTCAGAGTTATTGCATGAATATCTGCCTTGAGCTACCAACTCATGGACAATGTCTAAATGTCCACTCTAGGCTTCCCGATGAAGAGGGGTATACTTACCTCATCCCTAGTATACATATGAGTGGCCTTTTGGGAAAGTAGTCTCGGAACTCTAATAAGTCGATTAATTTCGGCATCCCAAAGAAGAAATTTGCATGGATTCTTCTCCATTATTTTCTTGCAATTGATACCATTCCTCACGTTTTCATCTTGTTCCTTGTCTTCATCAGAATTGCCTAACCAGAGACTTTGAGTAATAGTGGGAATGAGGTGTCCATGTATTTCCCCAGTAGCTCACGTTGGTTGACATGGTCAGAAAATCCGGTGAATTTTCTGCATATGTTTTTCACCATGATTTATTTTCTCTTTTTCCATTTTTACTATTCTAAATTATTCTAACTGGATAGTAGTGAATTGATATTCACTCCGTATTCAAATGCACAGACTGAAAATGAGGACCAGTGGTGTCTTCATGTGCAGCTTATTCTAGGAAGGAGAAAATAGGAAACAATGCCTTCTATGTATATGATTTGGGAAATACTATGATATAGTGTAAGAGAACTTACTATTCAATATATGAGCTTTAAGAGCTTTCTAATAGATCCATTTTTTATTGGTACCCAACATTAGAAAAAAAATGTATAATACAGTAGTAAAATAGAAGTCCTTTGCATGACTATTTAAATTCCTTGTTTTTTTAAAGACACTTGTTTTCATCTAAAAAAGTTGGCCTATCTACTGTTTTCAAGTGATTTTGATGATTGAAGATGCTTAATGAGAAGTCAAAATGTATTAGTATTCCTTTGATATCAATTAAATTTCATTTTTTCTTCTTGGAGAATATAATGATCGAAGCAATATTTCAGAATCAGCAAGTAATAGTTCAGCATCATGTTTCCAATGCAAGTGGATCACCAGTAAGTAATCCTCGATACCATTTTCCTCAAAGTTTTTTTTCACAGATACAATCTGCCTGCCTTCTCTAGCAGCTTTCCTAGCCTGGACCTTTTCTTTCATTGTGCAGGAAAAGTGTGATTCAACTGATTTCAGTCATATTTGTTCCTAGAGTTATCAAGGATTTAGATTCTTTTTTAAAAAAAACATTACTTGTGGGGCCTGAACTCTGGGCTTTGGCACTGTCCTTGAGCTCTTCAAATCAAAGCAAGCGCTCTACTACTTGAACCACAGAATCACTTCTGTGGTTCTGTTTATGTGGTGCTGATATGGGAAATGATAGAGCAGAAAGTGAAATAATGCAACCAAAAATATAAAAGCAAAATAAATTAGGACAATTATGGAGCAACCATATTGTCTATGAAAATCATGAAAGAGAGAGAGGAAGAGAGATACAGATGTGCAATGACCTAGCTATCCACAAAATCAATGCTTCTGATCTATTTATAAAGCAGTTTTATTGTTTTATTTGTTAAAAGAGATGGAAATAGAATTTATGTATTTACTTGAAATTAGCACATACATTTTTAGTCACCTACATAAAGAGACATAGCTTTGACTAAATTACAGACAAGAATCTTAATCCTTGGGCTGGGAAGGTGATAAGTGGTAGAGTGTTTTTCTTGTAGCTTACTACAGTGCGGACACTACTTTCCAAAAAGGCCACTCATGAATACTAGGGATGAGGATGAGTATACCCCTCTTCATCAGGAAGCCTAGAGCGGACACTTAGACATTGTCCATGAGTTAGTAGCTCAAGGCAGATATTTATGCGATAAATCTGAATGGCTGGACACCCCTGCACAGTGCTTATATGTGAAACATATTGCAGCACACACACACACACACACACACACACACACACACACACACACACACACACACATCATCATCATCATCATCATCATCATCAGATTTCTTCTTAAGTATTTTTGTGTATGATCTTAAGAAGAAATTTACATTACTAATTTGAATTTCTGAGAGAAGAGTATAATCAGTGTACATCTTGCTTCTATACTCTCAATATTTAATTGCTATCGAAGTATATGCAATAGATAAGTATAGGAAAAAGTAGGAGCCACACTGGTGGTTCATGTCATTATTCCTAGCTAATCAGAAAGATGAAATCTGATGATTGTGGTTTGAAACCAGACCAAGAAAAATAGTCCATTAGATTCTGGTTTGAAAGTAACCAGCAAAAGCTAGAAATGGAGCTGTCTTACAAGCAGTAAAATGCTAGCCTTGAGAAAACTAAAACAAAAAAATAACAAATTCTGGGACAGAGCTAGGCCTTGAGTTCAAGCTCTAGTATTAGTATTTAACTAATGAAGGAATGAATTAGTTAATTAATTACCTAAAATAAAATAAGTGGTGACATGTGGAGGGGCAGGTAAAATGTAACAACCCTGGTGACTGGAATATGTATTATTTTGTAATAAGACAAATTATAATTTGTCCTAATCACTCATATTTTATTTGAACTTTTTTGTACAATAAACTCTGAATTTGGCATGCGTGTATATGTGTACATGTGCACACATATGTGTTTAAGTGTGTGTGTGTGTGTGTGTGTGTGTGTGTGTGTGCTGTTGCAATGTTGCTTGCAAATATGAACAGGGTGAGGCTGAAAAGAGCTGTGTTAAAATGTTTTTTAAAATGTTTTTTTATTTATCAGTGTTCTGTCCTGTCATTTCAGTGGAAACACCCTTCTGTACATTTTATTTGTTAATAACATCATCATAATCGAAGCAATTACAACATTAAGTTAGATAAAAGAGATCATTTTCAGCGTTTAGTATGTGTTAGGTAAAAAGATACACATATAATTGGGTAGTAAGTTATGACTGTCAGTTCAAAATATGTATTTGACCTCTTAAATTGATTATATTTTTAAGAAATACTCATGGAGTGATTTTGACCGACTTGAACAAGTATTACTCTCTGGTTATTTCTGTGAAACTCAAGGTAGGTAAACTCCGGATTTCTGTTAAAAATAACTTTCTTTGTAAGATCGTATCTATTCACACTAAGATAATAAAATCCGTATTTTTAAGGTTTGAATATCCCATCATATTGACTGAAAATCAGTATTGTGGCTATGCGTGTTAGATATATATTTCAAAAACAAAAACAAAAACATGTGTCACCTCCAGATTGTGGATGCATTTGAAGTTTGTACATACAAAGGTTTCTTCATTAATAGTTCTTTTGTGGGAGTAACTATCACAACTTTAACAAATAAGGCTTTTCGAATATCTTTTCCAATATAAATAACATCCCAGAGCGAGTTTTGCAATTTCTGAAAAACATTTAAATATTTTACTATTATTTTAGTTCATTGACTATACAGCTAAAGACATTTCTGAAATAAATATTGTTAAGATCTGAAAATGTAAGTGGGTATATAGGCTTTTCATGCATCATTTCATGAAAAGCCAGTTTTTATGAAACTAAAAGAAATAGAATAAAAGAATGTAAGTGAATTGGGTAACCTAATTATTAGTATAATTTTATTTTCTATTAGCACAGTCCTTTGAATGTAGATGATGCAGTTAAATTATTTTTTGTCTCACTGTGCTTGTTATTTTTAGATTATTTGTAGTTATAAGAATGAATTTGTAGTATAAATAAAGGTCTTTTAAAATGATTAGGATTAATCTTGTGTTTTGTATTCTACTCCCATGAAAATGAGTTATGATCAAGTGTTAATAGTTTATAATTGAATCTTCAGCATCATAAGAAATTTTGAAAAATTTGGTAGTATTGATGTCTTTTTTGTGGGGGCGTTCGGTAGTGGGGCCTGAACTCTGGGCATTATCCCTCAGCTCTTCAGGTCAATTCTAGCGCTCTACCACTTGAGCCACAGCGTCATTTCCAGCTTTTTTCTTTTTGCCTTTGTGGTGCTGAGGAATTGAACCCAGGGCCTCATTCATGAAAGGCAAGCGCTCTACCACTAAGCCACCTTCCCAGCCCTTCATGTCTTTTTAAACCAATAGTATTCACAAAATGGAGAGTCTTTAATTCATACTTAGGCCTTGATGTCTATGATTTTAAACCTCTCATTCCTAACATTAATGATAGGTCAGAGTGCATTTTTGGTTATAGGAAAGATAAAATATTTATCTAGGGTCAAAGGTGATTTTTATATCAGTCTTGCTTTAATAGCATTTTAAAGTAGTACCTTTCTCTCAAAATGTTGGGTATAAAAAGCAATCAAAATACTTCTAATGGTAAACAACTTAGTTGAGCTACAATGTGGAAATGATTGGTCCATAAGACCTGCAGTCTGTTTCCATCAGGAATTATGGAGGTCATTCTTTCAGTAAGACAGTGTTAAATAGAGATAGGGTCCCCAGGCAGTTCAGTGTTTAGTGAAGGGTTAAAATATGATTTCTACTATTTTGAGCTAGAAATCAAGAATGTTATACTTTAGCAGTTCTTTTCACAAGGGAGGGATGCATTGATTATGAACTTTGAGTATTCATATTACAGTTCCCTATTTTCTAAGATAAAGTAAAATATTATGAGTGTACACAATAATTCTGGGAAATTTTCCTAGAATTTGTAGCCTAAGTGCTGGTATTTTAGTCATAAAATAGAATGAGGATAATTGATACAGTGGGAGATGAACCTCAGGCTAACACCATGTCTGCAATGTTGTACTAGTAATTCCAACTCTGAAGACTTCAATATAATCATCTGAGAATTAAAAATGTAAGGAGCTCCACTTCATGCAATTATTGTGAGGATTAAATTATATACCATAGGTAAAGTACTTGGAAAAACAATCAATTAGCATTTGGCACATTCTACCTGTTATTTTATCATGTGATGAAATCAAGCATTTTTACTGTGATTTTATATGTGCAATGTGATGTATTGATATGCATTGCATTGATCACTTTTCTGTCACTATGAGGAAAATACCTGCAAAGAAAATTTCTGAGGAGGAAACTATTATAATGACTCATGGCTTAAGAGAATTCAGTTTAAGATCAAATGTCTCCATTGTTTTTAATCATGTTTTTATTATCTTAACTAGTTGTACACGGGAATTTCCATTCAATAAATGAGTTTTTTAAGTATAATGGATCTTTATATAACTTTTCCTACCCTTCCAAACCTCACCCCACTTTAATTTTTTCTAGTTTCATATTATTTCCATTGAATATAATGTCTTCACTGTTACTCCATAACTCTTTTTATTCCTTCCATTTGACTTCCCCTCACATCTTCCAAGTGATTGTTTCTTGGTATTCAATTTTTGGGATTAAAATTCAATTTTATAAGAAATTACACCTTTTAAATATTGCTCTGAAAAATGAAAGCTTTGGTTAATATTGTTGTTTAACTTGCATATAATTCTGGCTTCCAAATACGAGACAGAACATGGGTCCTTTGTGTGTCTGGATCTGACTTCATTTACTTAACATATTTTTAGATCTATCCATTTCTTTGCAAATAATGTAACAGTCCTCATAATGGATAGGTGCAATACAATTGTGTATATATGACACACTTTCTCCAATCATCCTTCTGCCAAAGGGCATCTTGGCTATGGTGAATAGTGCAGTAATGAAGATGATTGTGAAAGTGATTTTACTGTAACCTTTTAGAAGAATTCATCATTATCTTTCTGGGAGCAATCCTATAGCCAGTTTTTTAGAATAAGCACATCCTTCCCTTCATCTCCATCACAACGTATTGCAAATCCTCAAAAACAAACTACCCCATACAGGTCTCAATAAGCTAAAACCACACTGTGCCCATATTCTTTCAATACATTTTTAATAATTACATAAATTTAGTGAGAACGTTCTATGTACTTTCCTAATGTGGGAATGAGAGACATAAAAACAGTGTAAAAGTAAGAAATATGCATTTTAATTAGCTATTATCATATTTAAAATCTTTTTCAGCTCTAACTCATAGCCTCACTTACTATTCTTTTAATCTTTATTTGATTACTTCATCTAGCCCCTAAATTATAACAGGTGAGTTAAATAAAGACAAAAAGTGTGGTTTGATTTTGACACGCATGTGCGAGGATGTACAATATGGGTAAATAGATGGATTGGAATTAATAGCAATTATCCATTTTGTTAAAGTAGAGATGGTTTTCCCAAACTGATTCATATTTCATTCAACAAAAAGAAACGTGTAACAATTCCCTTTGTTTTCCTCCTCATTAACTTTTGTTTCCATTTTATTTTATAATGATGATTTCATATATGTACTGTAGATACAAAAATATGTTAAACTATTTCTATCCGTATATATTGATAAATACACACATACATATATTACACAGGTTACAATGATAATTATAACTTCTGTAACTATACAATTTACTAAATTATTAAAAACATCGATGGCTCATGCCTGGAATCCTGGTTACTCGGGAGGCTGAGATCTGATGAACATGGTTTAAAACCATCCTGGGCAGGAAAGTACATGAGCCTCTTATCTCCAAACAACCAACAGAAAATCAGAATTGGAACTGTGGCTCAAAGTAATAAAGTGGTAGCCTTGAGAGAAAAAGCTCAGGGACATCACCCGGGCTCTTAGTTCAAGAACTACAATCTACCCAAAAAAATTATTTAATTTACACCTGTGTAAGTAGAGTATTTCCATCACACAAATGTACATCCATGCTCATTTGCAAGGTAACTCTGTTTTGTCTGAAGTACCAATAAATATTATCACTTAAGTAGAAAGCATTGGAACATAGGTTCATTCTGTCTCTCTCATGGAGTTTTCTCGACTCAAATACTCAAGTGTTACAATTATTCCAATTATTTAAAATCATAGCTTTTATCTTTAATACCCCTAATATTACAGTTTGAATTCAGTGTCTTGTGCCCCCTAAATAGGTGTTCTTACCACTTTGTCATGTGTCCAGCCCTAAATTATCAAGATTATTTTTTCAGATAGAAACTGGCTTCCTACTTGTGTATGATCTTGGCCACAGTCCACTTTATGTTATTCTTCCTGCAATTTAGAATAATAAGTGCATGGTATTATGTACAGATCTTTCTGTCTAGTCTGGGCTTTAGCCACTGTTCTCACAACAGTGCACTCCCATGTAGTTAGGATTTTCAAAAGTTTGTCATAGCTGATTTTTTTTTAAATCTTTTCATTTCCTGCAGGTTCTTGAGTACTGAATTAATTTGTGTTTTCTTGTGTTGTTTTGTTTCATTTGAATGTATGTATTGATTTGTTCCTTACTTTTCCTTTTGTTTATTTCCCTCAAGTTCTTACCTAAAGTGCTGTGAAACCAATTCTTCTTTCTCAAAATAGGGTGAACATTATTTATTCCAAAGAAATTTCAGTAACATTTAAACACCTTCATATCTATGAATGGTATACAAATGCTAAACGCTGAGAAGGGTGTTTTTACTTTCACGGTAGTCTTTGTCATACACAGATCATGAAATATATGAAGATAATATAACTACAGATGCATGCCAAGAGGAGAAAACCTTATTATTAGTTGTTTGACAGAAGCTTCCCTTCTAGTGAAAGAAATATATTACTTGATGCAGGATTTCACAAAATCATATTGCTAGGAGGAACCTAAACAATCATCTAATACTGTAGACTTGAGAGTGATGACTTGACTACCTGAATAATTTACTTTTGGGTCAAATAAAAGCAGGCTTCCAAAATGAGAGTAGATTTTAGAGAAACATGATGAATTTTATGTAAATAGGTCCTTAGCTGATTTTGTTAATTTGTGACCTAATACAGGGAAATAAAGTACAGCAAGGTAAAAATTAAAGAATTTCACATTGAAATACTCATTTGTGTGTGTGTGTTCATGCGCATGTGAGTATGCAAACTCATATGTGCATGTGCTCATGCATGCATTCATCATTCTTGAGGCTTGATAGTGCCTGGGATATATTCCTCAGCTTCTGTGCCCAAGGATAGTGGTCTACCACTTCAGCCACTTCTGTTTTTATTTTTAGATAATCGCTTGTATTTTCATGATTGGACTGGCTTTGAACAGTGGTCATCAGATCTCAGACTCCCTAGTTGCTAGCTAAGCTTATTCAGCCTCTGAGTACCTAGTTAAAATTCTGGGTGTCCTCTATGCTTCACTGCTCTTTTATTCATTTCCTGAGGTAATCACAAGCCTAAGTTATATATATACATATATATATATATATATAGACATATATATATATATATATATATGTCTAATTGCTTTAAAAATAGTTACTGCTTGGTACCAGGGGTTCCCATCTATACTCTTACCTACTTAGGAGGCTTGAGAATAGAACCCAGGCCAAAAGTTTAGTGGAATTCCTTCTCAATCTACAGCTGGGTGCATTGGATCATTTCCAACATCCTTAACTATCTAGTTACTAACATTGGAAGGACTGCGGATCCAGGCCAGTCAAGGTAGCAGGCTAGACAAGTTGGTGTTCATGTCAGATGCCATTGATGAGGGGAAGGCTAAAAGGACAGATCAGGTGCATGTTCTTGTGGAAAGAAAATCCCTATCCTAAAATTAACCACTGATATGATGCTGGCCTAGAAAGAAAAATATACTCCAGTTTGAAATACCCACAATTTCCCACAACCAAATTAAGTAGATACATGAACAATCAAAAACTTAGTACAATCTATTCTTTAATATCAGCTTTATCTGATTATCATATGATGTGACAGAAGAGTTTCTTCATTAAACTTATGATAATTTAAAAAGTCCTAGAAAATTCTTTCACACTTATTAAGTGCAAATGAATGGCAAATTTCTTCATTTCTTACATATTTGACTACCACTATAAATTCGTCTTATGATTATTATTAATAGTAATATATTCTGATTTATTACTTTACTTTGTAATAGTTTTTAAACTTTTTTGCTTTTCTGCTAAAGTTGAAGTATTTAAATAGTATCATCAAAGTATATTCCTTGCATATATATATATATATATATATATATATATATATATATATATATATATATAGGTTTATTTTAAATTTCAATTAATTTTATTGTATTGGTAATGTACAAAGGAGTTAAAGTTACATAAATGAGGTAATGAATACATTTCCTAGGGAAGGAACATTGTTATATCTTCCATCGATATTTTTGTACACTCAAAACAAGAACCACTGATACTTTTGCTGTTGCTATTGATCAATGGGTTGATATACAAAGGGTTTACACTCAATTAAGTCAACTAAAGAGTACACTTCATTTTATTTTCTAAATTTCATATTTTGTGCTTAAATGTTTTCATTTGTTTCTTTAGGATAATTCATTTTTTTCAGAGTTGTAGAATTAGTTTATTTATTTTTGCATGATTTTTACACATGTAAATTATTCAGACATGTATTTTGCTTTTATAATATTTAACATGTGACTATTTAAAAATTGTTTTCTTAATTTTTATAATGTTAATGATGTTAAATAAATTTATTTTCTTATACTTATGAACATATTTGTCCAGGTAACAAATACTTACTGTATTTTCAGGAAGCACATACTTTATTAAGAAAGGCTTGTTGATGTGATGAATAATATTAATTGATTTGCGTACATTGAATAAGCTTTGCATCCCTGAAATGAATCCTGTTTGATCATGGTGTATGATTTTTTGGATGAATTGTTGAAGTCGATTGGCCAAAATTTTGTTGAGAAGTTTTGCATCAATGTTCATCAAAGAAATGGGTCTATAGTTCTCTTTCTTTGATGAGTCCTTGCCTGGTTTTGGGATGAGGGTTATGATGGCTTCATAGAATGTGTTCGGTAGGGAGCTGTCTCTTTCAATTTCATTAACAACAACAGATGCTGGAGGGGATGTGGACAGAAAGGATCCTTACTTCATTGTTGGTGGGAATGTAAACTTGTTCAACCACTTTGGAAAGCAGTATGGAGGTTCCTCAAAAGACTTCACATAGATCTCCCCTATGATCCAGCAATCCCACTTTTGGGCATTTACCCAAATGTTTACAAACAAGACCACACTAAAGCTACCAGCACAACTATGTTTATTGCAGCATTATTTACCATAGCTAAGATATGGAACCAACCCAGATGCCCCTCAGTAGATGAATGGATCAAGAAAATGTGGTATATATACACAATAGAATTCTATGCCTCCATCAGAAAGAATGACATTTCCCCATTTGTTAGGAAATGGAAAGGCTTGGAAAAAATTATATTAAGTGAAGTAAGCCAGGCCCAAAGAAGCATAGGTCCCATGGTTTCCCTTATTTGCAATATCTAGTATAGGTATGAGTCAAGCAGAAAAGGTCAGATAATGTGATGTTAGGAAAATGAACCCTTAAATATGTATTTTAATGTTTTCGTTTCCTTCATGCATATGTTTCTAACGCATTTATAAGATTATTTCTTTGTTGCTTTGTATGTCCCTCCCCCACAGTGTAACCCCCGCTTTCACTATATTTGATGTCAGTATAACATGTGGAGGAGATGGGGGCAAACAAGTCGTTTAAGGATTCAGGTGGACCTGTTGCAACAATGAGAAGTACAAAATGTCATGTCAAAACCAGCTTTACAATGTCGGTGGGGGGGGGGACGGAGGTATAATTGGGTGGGGGGAGGGGGGAGGCTGGGAAGGGAGGTGAAGGGTAAACAAAGGAGGAGGCTGCAATGCTTGGTAAGAAATGTATGCATTATCTTGCCCACGTAATTGTAGCTCCTCTGTACAGTATGTTCTCAAATAAAATAAAATAATATTTTATAAAAAAAAAAGAAAGGCTTCATTACTTGGTCACTTTTTGGAAATATTTTTACTTGAAATAAAAAAAAATGTTTGAGCTCGGCATGTTGATTTGTGGAATCCATTTTCTAGCTATGGTGGGAAGTGTAAATAGAGTTTGTAATTCGGGAGATACTGAGAAACTCTGTGACCTTATTATAAAACTATTCATAGTGAACTGATTAGAGATATAGCCATCGCTAGTGTTATATACAGCACCTCGCTATCATATTCTAAATCTTGAGTTAAAATACAAGTAACATCAATCTTTTTTCAAAATAAAAGGACACGTTTCAAAATGTTTATTATTTAAAACTTATTTGCAAAGGTTCTCATTTCTTGTATTAATTTTCAATTTACTTAAGCTATTAAAATCCAAGCATACTGTGATTATTTTATTTCTACTAAACTTTTAAATAGTACAAGCAATATTATGATATCATATAACATACTTTTACTATTTATTATAATTTCCTCTGTTTAATATGATAAAATCTATATTCCAAATATGTGTATGTGGTGTGTATGTGTGTGTTTATATGGTTTTTGTGTGTGTGCACTTTCTGTGTACTTTGTAATGTTTGGGAGGTCACACCATTGCTTTACACATGCTAGGCCAATGTTTTACCACTGAGCTATACTGCCTAGTTATAATCAAAATAGTGTTTTAAATCATGACTTTGAAACTTTCATTCCTAGTATGTTTTTTCAAAATAATATATGATAAAACGTGATCCATATTCTATCCACGCTAGCAATATTTAGTTACTTAGAATATTCCCACTGCCTTTCCACTTCCAAACTCTTGTGTTTGTTATTGATAAAGGTTTTACTTTGCTTCTTTTCTCTCTTCATTTTTTTTCCTTTTGAGTTTAGCTACTCTTTCTCTTATTTCTTTGAGAATTAATTATCATATTCTTATTACAATATCCTTACATTGTTACAGGTATATACAATGCTCTATTTTTTATTTTATTTTTCCATTTTCACTGACTTTTGGTCCAAACTATTAGATGGATTAAAAAGAAACTTGACTTAGGACAATTACTCTTCTCCTTCTCTTCTCTGAAATCTTTCTGTTTTTTGAAACACAATAGCAATGTCATATAGCTCCTACATGGTCCATCATTCTTTCCCCTCTCACTCTCCTCTGTTGTATAGCTCAAGTTGTTATCATTCAGATTTATTATGCTACAGCATTATCTAAATCTTAACTCATTCCTAAATTAATTTTAGTTGTTTCAAGTATTCTCTAAAGACATTTCTCGATATATAATATCTGGGGTCTTGTGTTTTTACAAGGTACAAAATATGAGTGACTATCAAACATCTAGATATCTCTGTAGAATATTGGTCCACCTGCTCAATAAACTTGTATGTAAATTCAAGGAATACAGGTCAGTCAGAACAATCATGTAAAATGATGTAGCTTCAGCCTTCATTCTAGCTTTGAATCTTATTACCATGTTTACTAGTGAAGACAAAATAGTTCTACTATAAGAGCAGATACATAGAAGATTGTAACAAATTTGTCAAAAATAAATTCTTAGTTTTATGGTCAATAAATTTTGAAAACTATCCTATAACTTTATGAAATAAAAATAAAATCTTAAATGGTGTATTGGCACTATTGTCTCTTGAGATTTAAAGAATGATCTTAGACTACTACCTCAATACTTTTTTGTTTTGTTTTGTTTTTTGTCATTCATGAGGCTTCAACTCTGGGCTTAGGCGCTGTCTGTGTGCTCTTCTGTTCAATGCGCGTGCCCTACCGCTTGAGTCACAGCACCAGATCTGGTTTTCTAGTGGTTTATTGGATATAAGAGTCTCATGGACGTTCCTGCCACGGCTCGCTTTAAACTGTGATCCTCAGATCTCAGACTCCTCAGTAGCTAGGGTAACAGATATGAGCCTCAGGCACACGTCCTACCTCCATCCTTACACAAAAATTTAAAATAAAAAATGATTATCAAACTAAATGTGAGATGTGAAAACCTATAAAATATAAATATAAAAATTCATGACATTACATCAGTAAAGGTTTCTAAAACTTTGACATGGAAAGCATTAGTGGCTAAAGATAAGCAAGAATAAACTGGATTATATCAATTGATAGCATTTCATAATTCAAAGGACCCTATAACCGAAGTGAAAACATATCCAACAGATACAGGGAACATATGTGTTAATGCTCCAATGTTAATGCTACAATGATTCTGAATCTTAAGTATTTTTGTATCTTCTAATTCTATATAAATTTTTTCCTGAATAAGATATTTCTTTGAAGAACATATGCAAATTAATAGTCAATAGAAGGAGCATATAAAATAAGTTCCTCTTTAGTATCTAAGAAAAAAGACAAAGAAAACTCACTAGTCTGAACCTAATATAAAAAGATGACACAAAATATAGTAATGCATTTGTGGAGAAAATGATAAGCTCTACATAGGAGAATGATTTGTATAATAGTTCGATCATTTTAGCAAGCAAGATTTCAATTCTTCAAAAGGTCAAAGAGAATTGTATATGATCCAGCCATTACACTTCTATGTATGTATTAAAGAGAAGTAAAAATCTTGTTTGGACAGGGAATGTAGTTCATTGACAGTGCACTTGAGTAATATGTGTGAGACCCTGGAAATAATCCCCAAAAACAAATTTGAAAAGACACACTATAGAGGATGTATGCTGGACAAATTCCTGTAAGTGAATTTTATATCTATTTTAATGTCTGTTCTAAAATTTACAGCATTTCTATTTGAAGAAATGCAAGTTTGTGAAAATTAGGCTTGGAAAATCTATCATTGTATAATTTACTTCCAAAGCACTAAATCTATACAATAAAAGGAGATTAAATATTGCATGTAAATTTCATGGCAACAAAAACAAAACAATTGTTAAAATACTTCACATAAATTGCAGAATACCTAAAAAGATGTTTTCAATATTGACTAAAAATTCTTTGTAAACTACAGCATTTAAAACAAATATGTGATTTTGTGTATTTTGAGTGTTTTTGAGTGTTTTTTTTTGAGTTCATACAGAGATAACTCAATCAAAAAGTGTATGTGATAACTGTAATATCTAGGAGTTATGCATCACATATAAGTAATTGATAACCTTTTCCGCAAGAAACTTTTAGCAAATGACAGAAGACCCAAATCCATGCATCTGCATTCTATGAAAGTCATATGTTACTTCCTCAATTCAATTGCTTTTCTCTACTTTGCTAGGAAAAAAATTATTCTCAAGGTAAGAGCCAATAGCAATGAAAAGAAACAAAATACATAATCATCTTTATTTATTTGTGAAAATAACAAATGAAATAAAACAATTCCACTTAAGCGACTCCAATATTAGTACCTATGAAGATGTTCCTGAATATCAACATCCAATGAATTTTTGGAATTTTAATTTCTACCAACATATTAAAACTAGAACAAGAAAACAAATATAGCCTTGGAGCCAACCAGCACTGGACTAATTTTTTTAATTGTTTTGAAATTACAAAAGGATTGATACCATTAAGAAAATGATTTTTTTGGAAATCAATTAAAAGTGTTTATTACTTATTATAACTCAAATACCAAACAAGAGTATTTTTATACAATCATTACAAATATCATTTTATTACTATAGTAAAATATAATAAAAGACCAGTCCCAATAAATTATCATTATTCTTAATTCTTAATTATTACCTTAATATCTTAATCAAACTAAATAGTCATGTCTTTAACATAAACATAAATATTCTATACTTTTTACCTAACATTTTCCAGGGGCATGTATTCATGTTTGTAAGAAATGTTCACAGCAGTTAAATGGTGCTTTTGTGAAATTAATGTGATATATTTTGTTGTTGTTGTTTGCAAGGCCTGGGCATTATTCCTAAGCCTTTTTATGCTCAAAGCCAGCATTCTACAACTTGAGGCACAGAGGTAATTCCGGTTTTTAGTGGTTAATTGGAGATCAGAATCTAACAAGTACTTCTTTAGTGGGGGGATCCAGTAGTGGGGCCTGGGGGCTGTCCCTCAGATCTTCAGCTCAAGGCTAGCGCTCGACCACTTGAGATACAGAGCCACTTCCAGCTTTTTTTCTTTTTGCTTATGTGGTGCTGAGGAATCTTACCCAGGGCTTCATGCATGCAAGGCAAGGGCTCTACCACTAAGCCACCTTCCCAGCCCCCTAACAAGTACTTTCCTGTCTGAACTAGTTTTGAACACAATTCTAAGATCTCATTACCCAGAACAACTTACATTATAGGCATGAGTCCCTGGCGCTTGGTTGGATGTATTTTTTAAATTTTAATTATGTTTTAAGATTTTTGTTTCACTATAATATACATCGTTCTACACATAAATGCATATATATGTATATATTTCTGATGACAAATAATCTCTAAAAATGTATGTCTTTCTACATATAATATATGTATATATATATATGTTGCTGAACACAGACTTACTCTAAAACTTTTATGCTATTTTTTTACCTTTTTCATTTCAAAGACATACAGTCTATTGTTCCAAAAGTTTCCTAGAATAGACTCACTAATATTTCAATAGAATGTAGAATCTATTCCTTTCAAGGTAATTTTAGATATACACATGATATTGCAGTAACATTTATACTATATTACTTGAAATAATTCTGTTCACACTCTTAAATCTTTGTGTGTAGTGATGGGGAGAGAGAAAGTTATTTCATACTAGTTAGGAATTTGCAATGCTTCCAAAATCTATTCCATAATTTGATATAAGCATGTAGTCAATCTACCTGTTATGGTTTAGTATTTTTGTTTCTTTATTTGTGCAAATTTTTAATATGGATGCATGCAAAGTGGTAACATTAAAAATATCAATCCAGATTTTGTGGGTATTTATATTTCTCTTGGGAAAACTAATGAGCTCCAAGAAAATGTCCATAAGGAGCCTTCTAATTCCAATATCACGGTTTGTCTTACAATGCTTTAAATTCTACACACTCTAATGTGGACATAGGGTCATATTGTGGAACTTTTCTCCTCAGAGAGTTAGAACTACACTATTGCTTAACATGGACATTGTACCTTCATACATAGACAGGGCATGTGCAAAGAAGAAGTGGTAGTTGAACAATTTTCTTATCAGTTTTTACAGATGAAATGGAAATAGAGCAAATATGAGCTCAAAAGGAATGTGCAAAGAAGACAAGGGCACAAAATAGAATGTGCCAAGAAATGCTGAAGTATAATTTCAAATAATGTGCTCAGGTGTGAGGGTGTGTTCAAAGTACAAATTCAGACAATGTACTTGGATATCTTAGGGAAAAAACTGCTTTAACCTATTCTGGGATAATTGTACAAGTACAAGCCCTTAACTCTGACTTTAATCAGCCACAACATCATCAACCAGGGACTATTTTCCAACTGCAAAGTGAGAAAAAAAGGGCTCATCACAGTTAGTGTTCAGGTTAAAGCAATGGCAATCACATAACTTTTCTATAATTCTTCAATTGTTTTGGAGCATTAAAATAGGAAAAAACCAAGTAATTATTTTGCATGAACCTAAATTAAGTAGGATGTATTCTATTGGTCTCTCTTTAACTTGAAAGTTATACATTATGTCTTTTTCTACTCTATCTTGGGACAATGATATGCGGTCAGTCATTTTTTTCTCTTCCCCTTCTTTTGCCCTTCCACTTACATAATTGTTATTTAAAGAGACATACTTAAGCTTGCATTTCCAAATTCTTCAAAATTATCTGAACTACTTTATACTTCTGGCAGCCTTCTATATCTTTCTCAAGGGAAATATTTTTGTCACTACCATTTTTATCCTCTATGATATTGGATATCTTCCTGCCTAATTCAGTGCAAGATATACACGAGACTCATCCAGATATCTCAAAACTCGTACCACCATAAAAATCCTATCTTACTTAGAAATCATGCTTTTAGAATGTCTGGGGAAGTGGCTTCTCTCATTTTTGAATGACACTAAGTGATAGTTATATGCAGTCATGTTTTAAACCAATATGCCACTCAGTAGATGAACGAATTGACAAAATGTGGTTTATGTATGCACTGGAAAGACTTGGAAAAATCCTATGAAGTAAAATAAACAAGACACAAAGAAACAGATTCCGTGGTTTCCTCATTTGTAATAAGTTAGAAATGTCTAGGATAGGGAGTTCCGGGAAGATGGGGAAGGAGAAGCTGGAATCTGAACAAGCTCTCGCATAGAAAGTAGGTTTAGAGTTCCAGTGAACAGTCCTAAGCCAGAGAATCACACCAAGTGTGTCATCACAGGACAGAGAGTTAGACAAGAGAGGGGAAGCCAAGGAAACACACCAGCTGCCGCTCCGGCGGCGGGGTCGCGGCGGCGACCACCACCGGAGTCATACCTGAGACACAGAGAGTCGGGGACGAAGGAGCCAGACGCAGCGGACGAGCGGATTCTACTCAACACCAACAAGAACCAACAAGGAGCGAACATCTTCATCCTGCTGTTTGCAGACCAGAGACAACCCAGGATCCAAGACTCGGCGTGAGTACAAGCCCACATCCTCACTCCTCAGGGAGCAGAAGAGGGAAGGCCACCCCTCCCCCCACAGCACCGGTGATCTCCATCTTGGATACCGACAAAGCTCGGAGTTGCTGCTAGCTCCAGCTCAGGCCTTGGAATAAAATGAGTCATTTAGCAGGTCACAAGAACTTAACGCCGAAGTGACCTGCCAGACTCAGCTCCAACCAGGGAAAAGTCACCCAGCTCAGGCGCCAGCCATCAGAGTGCCTTACCTCACTGGGTAACCAGAGCCAGAGGCTGCCCCTCCCTCTAGCAACCACCACAATCAATTGAAAAACAGAAACCCTGAGAATGGCTCCAGGCTGGGCGCTGTGAGCTTTATCACAAAATAGCCCCAGGGAAGAACTACTGTTTGTTGAAAGGCCTCAACTCTACCCAGAACCTAGCCTCATCACCACATCCCCCTCTTTTGTGACTCTCAAAGCAGACCACCCTCCCAGAAAACTAACCTGGGAGGGGGATCTCAAAATCTTGGGTAAAGCAGAGCATTTTTCTGCCTCTTCCAACCAACCGACTTAAGAAACCAATCAAGCCACAGGACCTCAAGCTGACCAGAGACTCCAACAAGAGACTGGTTGCAGACAAAAGGGAGATACAGGATTCTTCCCACTCCTCCCCACCCCCCCAAAAAAAAATCAAAAGACTTTTTTTTCTTTTTTTTTTTCTTCTTCTTCTTTTCTTTTTTTTGCTTGTTTTTTGTTTTTTGTTACCTTATATATATATTTTTTTCCCTTCTAAAACTTTTATTAATCTTTAATTTTTGCCTCTTCTGAAAAAATAATTGTTTTCCAGTAACTTTTTTTTTCTCATCTTATAATTTTTATTTTAGGAATACGTGAATGAGAGTTTTCCTTTCTTTTCTTGTCTTCTTTCTCTTTTTCTCTCTTTCTTAATTATCTTTTTGTTTTTTATCTAGCTCTATTGAACTTCTGATCTTTTCTTCTCTCGTTCCCATCCTTAAAGCTTTTCACATCTCCTCTATGTCCCTCCCCTTCTCTGAACATATTCACATTCCTCTCTAAATAGACGGTCTTTTAACCTCTATAATAACATTAATTTTTACGTTTCTATTCTTTTTCTGGTCTCTCTTTATTCCCCTTTCCGTCTCTTCTTTTTCTCTCTCTCTCTACTTGCATCCTACCCAACCCATTTCCTGCACTGTGATTAGGACATAGTTAACTCTCCCTGGGCCTCCCCACACCAATCTATTCCTATTTTTTACCCACATCTCTCCCTAATCCTAATAATTTCTGGTTTTCCAAATTCTTTTCTGCAGTTCGAAGTCCTTTAACATATAGTCGTTTGATGTTGAATAGAAGTATCTGTTGAACTAGATTGTATCTGTAGACTATTGACTGTACAAATGCAAACTTTGGTTGATGGTTGCCTTAAGATAGTGTTCTAGCACAAAACTGGTGCAATCTTTATCTCAAATGGGCCGAGTAAGCCGGAAAAACACAGGAAAAATGGCAAATTCGGGTATCTCAATTCCCAACCTTGATAATCAGGGATTAGAACAGATAAAGAATAATCCAGAGGAGAGTTCCCAAATAGCTCTACAAACATAGCAAACATGATAAATGAGAAGTTTGTCAATATACAAAGGACTCTGTATGAGCGTGATAGGGAGAGAGAGGAGGCATCCCAGAAGTTTATACAGGAATATCATAAGCATGAGGAAGCTTCTCAAAAACTGATACAGGATTTGCGTGAACAACTTGAGAATACTCAAAGAGAAAGGGAGCGTGAGCAGGCAGAGAACACTCAAAGAGAACTGCAGGAATCCCACAGAAGGGAGGAAACTAATCAAAGAGTAATTCACGAATTAAGAGACCAGGTAGAGAATACACAAAGATCACTAAAGGCATTCATGGAATCCATTAACAAAGAGCTGAAGGAAGTCAGGGAGACCACAAAGGGAATGCTGAATGGAACCCAACAGAAGGAATGGGAGTCCAAAGAAACCATAACCGATCAACTAAGTGATTTGAGAACAAACACTGAACACCAAATTAAGGAAGTAAAGAAATTCATACAAGACCTAAAACAGAGTTTCAACAAAGAACTTGAAGCCATCAAAGCTGACCAATTAGAAGGAAAAGAGATAAAAAACAAAGTAGAGAGTCTTGACAGCAGGTTAGACCATGCAGAAGATCGAATCTCAGGGATTGAAGACAGCCTAGATATTATAGAGAAAGAACATACAACCATCCAAGACAAGTCCAAGAAATATGATAGGTCTATCCAACACCTGGAAGACACATTCAGAAGGCCAAATCTAAGGATAATGGGTGTAGAGGAGCACCTAGAAACAGAAGCTAATGGTCTAGGAAATTTGTTTAACAGGATCCTAGCAGAGAACTTCCCAAACATACAAAAAGATAGGCCTATTCAGATACAAGAAGCTTTTAGAACCCCAAATAGACCAGACCAGAATAGGACATCCCACCGTCACATTATAATCCACACAGGATCAACCCAGACCAAGGAAAAGATCCTTAAAGCTGTCAAGGAGAAAAGGTTAATCACCTATAAAGGGAAACCAATTAGAATTACCTCAGATTTCTCAGCAGAGACAATCAAAGCAAGAAGAGCCTGGAATGACGTATGCCATGCCCTGAAAACAAACAACTATCAACCAAGAATTCTGTACCCAGCTAAACTCTCCTTCATAGCTGAAGGCCAAATAAAAACCTTCCATAGCAAAGAAAAATTATAACAATACATCTCCACCAAACCAGCCCTGCAAAAGATTCTTAAAGATGTCCTACACATAGAAAACCAACAAGAACGCAACAAAGGCCAAGAAACTGCACCCAAACTGAGAATCCAAGAACCTTAGGAAGAACCCAGTTTTCACAGCTTCCAAGAAGTTGGATAACATGGCAGGAAATCCCAAATACCTCTCAGTCCTATCTCTTAACGTTAACGGACTGAACTCTCCAATTAAGCGACATAGACTGTCTAGTTGGATTAAAAAACAAGACCCTTCTATCTGCTGCCTGCAGGAGTCACATCTTGCCCGTAAAAACAAACATATTTTCAAGGTTAAAGGCTGGAACAAAATCTACC
The DNA here is from genome assembly GCF_024711535.1 of Dipodomys merriami. Lineage (NCBI taxonomy): Eukaryota > Metazoa > Chordata > Mammalia > Rodentia > Heteromyidae > Dipodomys > Dipodomys merriami. The sequence continues at coordinate 11,729,200 of NW_027206024.1, forward strand.
AAGCAAACGGCCCTCATAAACAGGCGGGAGTTGCAATACTAATATCAGATAAAATAGACTTCAAATTAAAATTCGTGAGAAGAGATAAAGAAGGTCGCTACATACTAATTAAAGGATCTCTCCTTCAGAAGGATATTACAATTATAAATATCTATTCGCCAAACAATGGAGCACCCAAATTTATCAAAGAAACACTACTTTCCCTCAAATCCCAGATAAATCCAAAGACATTAATCGTTGGGTATTTTAACACAACACTCTCCCCACTAGATAGATCAACTCGGCAAAAACTCAACAGAGAAACCGCAGATCTAAACAGCTGCATAGATCAACTAGACTTAACAGACATTTACCGAACATTTCACCCAGCAGCATCAGAATACACGTTCTTCTCAGCAGCACATGGAACGTTTTCTAAAATAGACCACATTTTAGGCCACAAAGCAAACTTGTCTAAATTCAGAAACATTGAAGTTATACCTTGCATTCTCTCTGACCACAAGGGAATAAAATTAGAACTCAACACCAAAAGCCACCAAAGAAAGTCTGGTATCACATGGAGGCTGAACAACACACTGCTGAATCATGAGTGGGTCATGGAAGAGATTAGAAAGGAAATTCAAATGTTCATGCTATTCAACAAAAATGAACACACAAATTACCAGCTCCTCTGGGACACAGCAAATGCAGTACTCAGAGGCAAGTTTATAGCTCTGAGCTCCTACATCAACAAATTGAAGAGATCGGAAACTAACAATTTAATGACACATCTAAACCTCCTTGAAAAAGAGCAGCAAGATAAACCCCAATCCAGTAGACGGAAAGAAATAATCAAAATTAAATCAAAATTAAATGAATTAGAATCCAAAAAAACTATAGAAAGAATCAACAAAACAAAGAGTTGGTTCTTCGAAAAACTTAACAAAATTGACAGACCCTTAGCAAACCTTATCAGAAAAAGGAGAGAACACACCCAAATTAATAAGCTCAGAGATGAGAATGGAAACATCACCATGGAAACAACCAAGATTCAGAACATTATAAGGGAATACTTCTCAAAACTTTATGCTAATAAGTTTGAGAACTTGACAGAAATGGAACTTTTCCTAGCAAATATTGACATGCCAAAACTAAACCAAGATGAGTTAAACCAGCTTAACAGGCCCATATCAAGCATTGAAATAGAAACAGCAATAAGAGACCTCCCAGCTAAGAAAAGTCCAGGACCAGATGGTTTTACAGCGGAATTTTACAAGGCCTTCAAAGCAGAGCTCACACCAATACTCCTCCAACTCTTCAATGAAATTGAAAGAGAAAGCTCACTACCGAACACATTCTATGAAGCCATCATAACCCTCATCCCAAAACCAGGCAGGGACTCATCAAAGAAAGAGAACTATAGACCCATTTCTTTGATGAACATTGATGCAAAACTTCTCAACAAAATTTTGGCCAATCGACTTCAACAATTCATCCAAAAAATCATACACCATGATCAAACAGGATTCATTTCAGGGATGCAAAGCTGGTTCAATATACGCAAATCAATTAATATTATTCATCACATCAACAGGAGCAAGAATAAGAACCACATGGTTATCTCAATAGATGCAAAAAAAGCATTTGACAAGATCCAACACCCCTTTATGATGAAGGTTCTGGAAAAATTAGGAATCCATCGATCATTCCTCAATACAATAAAGGCTGTATATGACAAACCTACAGCCAGCATTATACTCAATGGTGAAAAACTAAAGCCATTTCCTCTTAACTCAGGAACAAGACAAGGATGCCCACTCTCTCCACTTCTCTTCAATCTAGTATTAGAATGCCTAGCTACAGCAATAAGGCAAGATGCACACATAAAGGGGATCCAAATAGGGAAAGAAGAAATAAAACTCTCCCTCTTTGCAGATGACATGATCTTGTATTTAAAGAATCCCATAAACTCCACTCCCAAATTACTCAAGCTGATTCAAAACTTTGGCAAAGTAGCAGGTTATAAAATTAACCCCCAAAAATCAATGGCTTTTCTATATGCCAACAATGAGAAAAGTGTGGCTGAAATTAGGAAAGCAACTCCATTTGTAATAGCCCCACAAAAAATAAAATACCTAGGAGTTAACTTAACCAAAGAAGTGAAGGACCTCTATGGTGAAATCTTTAAAATCTTGAAAAAGGAAATCAACACAGAACTTAAAAAATGGCAAAACTTCCCATGCTCCTGGATTGGCAAGATTAACATCGTGAAAATGGCAATACTTCCCAAGGCTATCTACAAATTCAACGCGATACCTACCAAAATTCCACCCTCATTCTTCAAGGAAATAGAGGAGGCAATCCAAAAATTCATATGGAACAATAAAAGACCCCGAATAGCAAAAACCCTCCTCAACGGAAAGAACAATACTGGAGGAATATCAATACCAAATTTCAAACTCTACTATAAAGCCATAGTAATCAAAACAGCTTGGTATTGGCATAAGAACAGACCTCAGGACCAATGGAATAGAATTGAAAACCCAGAAATGAACCTACAGACCTATAGCCATCTAATTTTCGATAAGGAAGCTAAAACAATAGAATGGAAGAAAGACAGCCTCTTCAGTAAATGGTGCTGGCAAAATTGGTTAACTACATGTAGAAAACTAAAGCTAGATCCTTATATATCACCCTGCACCAGAATCAACTCCAAATGGATCAAAGACCTTGAACTCAAAGCAGACACTCTGAAAATATTAAAGGATGGAATAGGAGAAACCCTAGGTCTCCTTGGCTCAGGTCGAAATTTTCTGAATAGAGACCCTGAAGCACAACAAATCAAAGAAAGGCTGGACAAATGGGATTGCATAAGATTGCAGAGCTTCTGCAGGGCAAATGACATAGCTGGCAAGATCAATAGAAAGCCCACCAATTGGGAGAAGATCTTTACTAGCCATACAACGGACAAGGGTCTCATATCTAAAATATACTTGGAACTCAAAAAATTAAACCACCCAACAACAAATCCTCAAAGAAACAACTGCCCAATAAATAAGTGGGCGAAAGACTTAAAGAGAAGCTTCTCTGAAGAAGAAAGAACGATGGCCAATAGACACATGAAGAAATGTTCAACATCCCTAGCCATAAAAGAAATGCAAATCAAAACAACATTGAGATATCACCTCACTCCAGATAGAACAGCAAAAATCAAGAACTCTAATAACAACAGGTGCTGGAGGGGATGTGGACAGAAAGGAACCTTACTTCATTGTTGGTGGGAATGTAAACTTGTTCAACCACTTTGGAAAGCAGTATGGAGGTTCCTCAAAAGACTTCACATAGATCTCCCCTATGATCCAGCAATCCCACTTTTGGGCATTTACCCAAATGTTTACAAACAAGACCACACTAAAGCTACCAGCACAACTATGTTTATTGCAGCATTATTTACCATAGCTAAGATATGGAACCAACCCAGATTCCCCTCAGTAGATGAATGGATCAAGAAAATGTGGTATATATACACAATGGAATTCTATGCCTCCATCAGAAAGAATGACATTTCCCCATTTGTTAGGAACTGGAAACGTTTGGAAAAAATTATATTAAGTGAAGTAAGCCAGGCCCAAAGAAGCATAGGTCCCATGGTTTCCCTTATTTGCAATATCTAGTATAGGTATGAGTCAAGCGGAAAAGGTCAGATAATGTGATGTTAGGAAAATGAACCCTTAAGTATGTATTTTAATGTTTTCGTTTCTTTCATACATGTGTTTCTAATGCATTTATAAGATTATTTCTTTGTTGCTTTGTATGTCCCTCCCCCACAGTGTAACCCCTGCTTTCACTATATTTGATGTCAGTATAACATGTGGAGGAGATGGGGACAAACAAGTCGTTTAAGGATTCAGGTGGACCTGTTGCAACAATGAGAAGTACAAAATGTCATGTCAAAACCAGCTTTACAATGTCGGTGTGGGGGGGGAGGGGGGTATAATTGGTTGGGGGGAGGGGGGTAAAATTGGGTGGGGGGAGGGGGGAGGCGGGGAAGGGAAGTGAAGGGTAAACAAAGGAGGAGGCTGCAATGCTTGGTAAGAAATATATGCATTATCCTGCCCATGTAATTGTAGCCCCTCTGTACAGTATGTTCTCAAATAACATAAAATACAATTAAAAAAAAAAAAAAGAAATGTCTAGGATAGTCTTAGCAGTTGAGCAAAATGACCTCCTGGATATGGGAACAGAATTTTCTGTTTGTGGTTGTTGTTTTTAATGTACTATGTGATTTCTTTTTTCTTTTGTGTTTTCTCTTTGGTTTATCCCCTGTTATATTTGATTTCAGTATCCTGTGTATTGTAGATACTTTTATATTAATTTGGCAAGGGAGGATGCACAACGAAATGGCGAGACAAAGAACAAAGGCCAAACCAATGTAATAGCAATACTCAAAAACAACATGTTGGAAATTTACATTACAACTTATGAGCTGTATAGGGGTGAAGGAAAACTGTGAGAAAAATGAGGGAGCGGGTAAAAAGTTCAACATGTTATGTATTCAAACCTTACAATTACTGCAACCCCTTCTATATAACACCTTGATAATAAAATTATATTAAAAATGAGCTGCATAAAATATAATTTCACTGTATTGGTATAGTAAATATTATTCTATGTGTATTACCTTTTTAATTAATGAACATTTTGGCTACTAATTTGAATTAATTACCCCTTTATCAGAGGGTCATCATCTTGAATATTATGAAACTATACAATATTTTCAGAATTTACTTGCCATTATTTTGAAAAAAATATTATTTTAGTATTGTCTCATATTAAAACAGAAATAGTTCCATTCTATGGAAACTCTTAACTTTTCAAACTGAATAATTGTTTTAAGAGGGCAGAGTATATGTGTTCTTCAAGATTCCTATTATTACTAACTACTCATTTTCAAATTCTGAACATGCCATACTAGAGACATTCAAAAGAGTACCTGTTTGCATTTTATTTAATTCTGCAATAGGTGCAGTTTTCAATGTGGCATTACATATTTAAATTCAACAGAAAAAATAGCCACAGTCTGGTAGAAGGTAAAACTAAGAAGTATCTATATTAATTCCTCTAGAGTAAACATTTGTTCATCAAAGTAAGCCATTATTTCTATGACCATCAATCCCAAGTTTTCTGCCATAAAGTCATCCTAGCTCAACAATTTCCAACTTGTAATGTGCACCTTAAAATTCCTTAATTTCACAACAGGACAAGCATATAATTATTGTGAAAAAATACTACACTTCTGCTAATATGATGCCCTCCGTATTGTAGAAAGAACACTACACTAAACTTTGCTGCATCATTTTCCACCAGTGTTATTCTTTTTTTTTTTTTTTTTTTTTTTTTCGGTCTTGGGGCTTGAACTCTGGGCCTGGGCACTGTCCCTCAGCTCTTCAGCTCAAGGCGAGCGCTCTATCACTTGAGCCACAGCGCCACTTCCGATTTTCTGGTGGTTTACTGGAGATAGGAGTCTTACGGTCACTCCTGCTTGGGCTGGCTTTGAACCGCGATCCTCAGATCTTAGCCTCCTGATCAGCTAGGATTACAGGCATGAGCCAAGAGCGCCCGGCTCCAGTGTTATTCTTGAGATCAGAACACTTGCAAATATTATTTACAGTTATATATTTTATCTATCATAGACATTCAGGAGATCTGAATGTCTGAATATTAAAATATGAAGACCCTGGTTCAAATTCCACCCAGGAAGGAAGGTTCCTTAGATTCTTACCTCCAATAAACTGCTCATGAAAAGTGGCACTGAGGTTCAAGTGGTAGAGCAGAAGCCTTGAGCAAAAGCAGGCTCAGAGACAGTGCCCAGGCCTAGAAGTTAAGCCCTAGGACAAAGCAAACAACAAAACAAAAACAAACCCTAACCCTAACATTTTTCTCATTGTATACAGAGGTACATAATTAAGGAAATTTCTTCCTGTGTTATGTATAGAAAAAAAGATGTAGAAAAAAAAGATGTCACACAATTACTCTCTTCATACCATGTTACAGCAAAGTCTCAAAAAATTGCTCTTTTGCTAAATTCATAAATTAATAGCATCAATTTGTTGGCAACTTTATCTAGATTATTCACATTATCATGTTACTTATGAACTGTTGAAATTAACTATTAACTAAATTCTAATTATACCTCACTTGACGAATATTTTAGGCAAATAGAATGCCAGAATCATTTGTGAATTTGTAAATTAAACCTTCTACTTAAAAACAATTTTATATATCTAATAGAATATTAAATTACAAACAAAAATATTTATTTTAAATCTCAATTCTTATTTAGTCAGGTCTACAAAGTCCCACATTAAATGAACTTTCCTGTTTCTCTAGGCTTAAACTTCTGTAATCCTTCATCATTTCTTTGGAATCTAACAGAATGATTATTGCTCTTTCAAATTCTTGGTTGGGAATCATGTGCTCTTTTGCATCTAGTAATGTTCTGTAATGAAGACGATATTTAAACACAACTGAGTTTAAATATATGAGTTGCAGTTCAATAGGAAACTTGACTTCTCAAAACGTAATGACAAAATTAGCCCAAACTTCCAACTGTGTGTTTCTTTCTGACTTATTTTTTATTCCTTTCTTGGTTTGTTTTATTGAGATAAAATTATACTACCTAGTCCAGTGAAAGTATCACTATGTCATTCCATTCTCTAATTAACTGTTTAAGTCTGAGTGATAGAATTCCTGGCTTGTATCACATTGTCTTACCATAGTTTGTTGGTTTATTTAATCTAGATACAGACTAGAAATTCTGAACTTCTCCAATAATATTTTCCGCTAGACTGATGGCTCAGACTGTTCATGTACTATTTTCAAAGATGTTCTAACATTTGACACAGGATATGAACATTTTCAGATGCACCTGAAGGGGTCTGTGATTCATTTCTTCCTGGATCCGATCCCTTTATTAATGATGACTTGAGTTTCTTACTATTTTTGTTCCCACCTACGTAATATTCTCAAGCTTTTTGGGGAAATTTCACTTGAAGACTTTCTAGTATTAAAAATTATCACTTGATTTTAGTCTTACTTAGGACATATTTTCTAACTTTTCTACAGAATCTGAGAGTTGTTCCAAATGTGTGTTTTATCATATAAGTGCCTCTGTGTATATGTGCGTATTTGTATGTATATATGTATGCAAAAACCTCATGCTCTTCTTCAGCAATCTTGCTCATAACTAGTACTCCATCACTTGAGCCATTCTTCTAATGCATCTTTTGGCTGGTTAATTATAGTGTCTCAAAGACTGTTTTGCCCAAGCTGGATGCAAAATGAACTTCCCAGACTCCTTTGCATTCTTAAGTTTTATTTCTCCAGGGGTATCAACTTTTGAACTACAACCATTTTTGTGAGTGTAAAATCTCAGCTGTAGCCCAGATTTTTAACTCAAGTTCATATAAAGATAAATGAACATACACATTACGTATGCTGAGTGTACACTGTTTTCACATTTCTATGTGATCCTAAGAAGGGTTCAAGTAGCTCACACCTGTAATCCTAGCTAATTAGCAGGCTGAGATCTGAGGATTGCATTTCAAATCCAGCATGAGTAGGAAAGTTTCTGAGGCATTTATCTCTAATTAACCACAAGAAAACTGGAAGTGGTGTGAGTCTCAAAGGTATAGAAAAAGTTTTGAGCTGAAGAATAGAGGGATAGTGCCCAGGCCCGGAGTTCAGGCCCCACTACCATCAAAAAACAAAGAAAGAAAGAGAAGAAAAAAAGAAATGTGATCTTAGCCACTAGTTTATTGCTAGTATAATTCCTGCTTTCTCGACATGGACTTTTTTCCAGTAAGGTCCATGGTCTTATCTCTGACTTGATTGGAACCAGAATTATTCTTCCATTCTACTTTTTACAAATCTGCATGATTAGCTATCATGATTTAGAGCTAGTAGAAGAAAGAGAGTGGTCTCACCCTTCATGTTCCACTTAGTAGTAATGCTTTCTCTATGTCACTCCCATAGATCTACATACTGGCCTTGGCTTTATTATTTCAACGTTGTCTTATTTTCAGAGTCTTCTATCGAGTATTGAACCATTATACTTAAATACAGAACTTCTCTTTCTCCTATACCTATTGTTTCTCCTTCTGTTAACTTATGAACACTTGGGTAATAATGCACAACACAAACACTGACCAAAAAATCGTTTCTGAGAACCTTCTTCCCACTTAAAATTTGTCTTAATTTACAGAGCACTTAGGAAATTTGAACTTAATGTACTCCAGGATAATGTTTTTTTTCATGTTTTTTTATTGTGAAAAGGGTGGACAAAGGGGTTAGAGTTACATAAGTAAGTTAATGACTACATTATCTAAGGAGCATTGTAACCTCCTCTTTTGTCTTTCCCCTGCCATCCCTTTTCTCCCCACCACCCCAACTCTCCCCTCCTATCCCCAAGTTGTAAAGTTCCTTTCAACATAGTGTCTTGTTCATCTCATTGTTACAACAGGTCATACTGTACCCTTGATTTACCATTTTATTTCCCTTCCCCTCCCCACATTAGAAAAATGCGTATGCACGATGCAGTTAACCGATATCAAACAGTGGAAACGGGTTATACCATGGAGGAAGAAAATAGAAGAGAAACAAAAAAATCACATAATACATGTTAGATACATTTAAAACAAAAGTAAAAGGGCTGGGATGTAGCTCAGTGGCAAAGCGCTTGCCTAGCAAGTGCAACGTCCTGGGTTCGATCCCCAGTACCAAAAAAGAAAAGACAAAAAAAAATACAGTTAACCATGGGACCTATGTTTCCTTGGGCCTGGCTTACTTCACTTAATATAATTTTTTCCAAACCTTTCCATTTCCTAACAAACGGGGAAATGTCATTCTTTCTGATGGAGGCATAGAATTCCATTGTGTATATATACCACATTTTCTTGATCCATTCATCTACTGAGGGGAATCTGGGTTGGTTCCCGATCTTAGCTATGGTAAATAATGCTGCAATAAACATAGTTGTGCTGGTAGCTTTAGTGTGGTCTTGTTTGTAAACATTTGGGTAAATGCCCAAAAGAGGGATTGCTGGATCATAGGGGAGATCTATGTGAAGTCTTTTGAGGAACCTCCATACTGACTTCCAAAGTGGTTGAACAAGTTTACATTCCCACCAACAATGAAGTAAGGTTCCTTTCTGTCCACATCCCCTCCAGCATCTGTTGTTGTTAGAGTTCTTGATTTTTGCTGTTCTAACTGGAGTGAGGTGATATCTCAATGTTGTTTTGATTTGCATTTCTTTTATGGCTAGGGATGTTGAAGATTTCTTCATGTGTCTATTGGCCATCCTTCTTTCTTCTTCAAAGAAGCTTCTCTTTAAGTCTTTCACCACTTATTTATTGGGCAGTTGTTTCTTTGCCGATTTGTTGTTGGGTGGTTTAATTTTTTGAGTTCCAAGTATATTTTAGATATGAGACCCTTGTCCGTTGTATGGCTAGTAAAGATCTTCTCCCAATTGGTGGGCTTTCTATTGATCCTGCTAGCTATGTCATTTGCCATGAAGAAGCTCTGCAACCTTATGCAATCCCATTTGTCCAACCTTTCTTTGATTTGTTGTGTTTCTGGGTCTCTATTCAGAAAATTTCGGCCTGAGCCAAGGAGACCTAGGGTTTCTCCTCTTCCATCCTGTAATGTTTTTAGAGTGTCTGCTTTGAGTTCAAGGTCTTTTATCCATTTGGAGTTGATTCTGGTGCAGGGTGATATATAAGGATCTAGCTTTAGTTTTCTACATGTAGTTAACCAATTTTGCCAGCACCATTTACTGAAGAGGCTGTCTTTCTTCCATTCTATTGTTTTAGCTTCCTTATCGAAGATTAGATGGCTATAGGTCTGTAGGTTCATTTCTGGGTATGCAATTCTATTCCATTGGTCCTGAGGTCTGTTCTTATGCCAATACCAAGCTGTTTTGATTACTATGGCTTTATAATAGAGTTTGAAATTTGGTATTGATATTCCTCCAGCAGTGTTCTTTCCATTGAGGAGCGTTTTTGGTATTCGGGGTCTTTTATTGTTCCATATGAATTTTTGGATTGCCTCTTGTATTTCCTTGAAGAATGAGGGTGGAATTTTGATAGGTATCGTGTTGAATTTGTAGATAGCCTTGGGAAGTATTGCCATAAAGGTCAGATAATGTAATGTTAGGAAAATGAACCCTTAAATATGTATTTTAATGTTTTCGTTTCCTTCATGCATGTGTTTCTAACGCATTTATAAGATTATTTCTTTGTTGCTTTGTATGTCCCTCCCCCACAGTGTAACCCCTGCTTTCACTATATTTGATGTCAGTATAACATGTGGAGGAGATGGGGACAAACAAGTCGTTTAAGGATTCAGGTGGACCTGTTGCAACAATTAGAAGTACAAAATGTCATGTCAAAACCAGCTTTACAATGTCGGTGTCGGGGGGGAGGGTGGTATGATTGGGTGGGGGGAAGGGGGAGGCTGGGAAGGGAGGTGAAGGGTAAGCAAAGGAGGAGGCTGCAATGCTTGGTAAGAAATGTATGCATTATCCTGCCCATGTAATTGTAACCCCTCTGTACAGTATGTTCTCAAATAAAATAAAATAAAATAAAATAAAATAAATAAATACAGTTAAAAACAATAGTAAAAAAGAAAAAAACAAGTTGTGTCCCTATTTTGGGGCTCATTTCACTTAACATAGTCTTATATGGCCATATGACCATGGATAATGTTTTATAAATCATTTAAATTCCATATTTTCTCGTTACTAAGTTGTCTCTGAAACACGTGTTTCCTCATGCCCAAAGATGTCTTTGTGCTATTTCAATTAAGCCAGAAAACATTCATTTTTCCTGGAGCAGCACCGTAGATTGTTACTGGAACTAATTGGAAGGAACTTTTACAGGAAGTAGAAACTGAATCCAGGAGAGAAATTGAACATAGAGAAATGACAAAGTTCAACTTAATTTGTGTGATCCTTTTACTGTACAAGAAAATAATCCAAGGCTTGAAGGAATCACTGTCCCTGACTTTTTCGAGTGTGTTCTTTACTCATAAAACTTTCTGTAAACTTCTAGTTGAGAGTATTACAAAAGGAAGCAATATGCCATTTGAAGGCAAGCATAGAACAAATGGAAATAACATTGTTGTACAATCTTCTGCAAAGAAATAAAGACACAGAGGTTTTAAAATGTCTTATGCATGGATATTTAACTCTTGAGATGATTCTCTTGTAAAAGTCAGATATCTATTCCTTTATTCTGGTCCTCAGTTCACCATATCAATAAGGATTCCAATAAGGATCCAGTGAGTATGATCAGCAAAAGGAGCCTCTTTTCAAACCAGTGCTTTAAGGATGGTCCAAAAAAATATTTGGCTTTTTTTGTTTCATGTTTGTTTGTTTAGTTTGAGCTGCTTCTGGGGCTTGAACTCAGAGGCTAGACCCTGTCCCTGAACATTTGTCTTTCCTGCCCACCTGCCCCCAAAGCTAGTACACAACTGCTTGAGACAAAAGTCCACTTCCAGATTTTGGGGGTTTAATTAGAGATAAGAATTTGACAGATTCTCCTGCCTTGGTTGGCTTTGAACTGAGATAGTAAGAAAGCTAAGTGACACCAACTATATGGACTTCTCTTTTGAACAAAGAAATATTAGATGAAGTTTATTATAAAGGTAATATTTGACAATTTTTAAAAGAAGAGAATACATCCAGCAAAGAAGCCATAACTTAAATAATTCAGCAAAAGTAGGTGCACTGAATCATATTGGAAACTTTTCTTCAGCTTGGGAAGATTACTATTGACTTCGTAGTTCCTTTTGGGGAAACTAATATTATATTTGACTTTTTTTGTTGGTCGTGGGGCTTGAACTCTGATCCTGGGCACTGTTCCTCAGCTCTTGAGCTTAAATTGTGTGCTCTACCACTTTAGATATAGCACCACTTCCTGGTTTCTGGTGGCTAATTGGAGATAAGTGTCTCATGTACTTTCCTGACCAGGTTAGCTTTGAACCACAATCCTCTGGTCTCAACCTCTTGAGTAGCTAGGATGACAGGTGTAAGCTACCAGCACCCGGCTCATATTTGCATTTATGTGCACTTAATGACACTGTAGACAAAAAATGAAAATTTGAATCAAATGATGATATTTCAGCTTTTCAGAAAATTTGAGGTAGCAATGAATATGTCTTCCTTTCCCATGCTGTTAAATTAATGAGTCATGAGCTATTGGACTCTTACTTTAGCATCCTCTGATGTCTGCGATGGTGGACTTAGTATAAATAATTGTTAGTAAAGAAATATAGAATGCCTGATATTTTTAGAAAGCAATGGAGATCAGATAGGAAAGAACAACATAGAATGACATATAATTTATCACACAGAGATTAAGAATTAGCCTAAGTGATATAGAATGCTAAAGGTAATGAAGAATAAGCTTGGTTGATAACTAGTTCTTCAATAACAAATTATGGTTCCCTAGAACAGTTTCTGGTATAATTTAGTTATTACTATTGTAAGGTCCACTCCTGGATGGCTAACAGACTCCACCCTTCTCTCAGCAAAATCTCCACCCAGTACCTGCGTTACCTAGGCAACTGGGACACCTGGAAGTGGTCACATCTGCATCCGCTGAGTTCACATCTGAATTTGATGTGGCCACACCTTTCTGCACCCATACGCTAGATAAGGCCTACCACAGGCCCAGACGTCCTCTCTCTGCACTTTTCTAGCTCTTTCTCAGCTCTTTCCTTCTCTTCTCTTTCCTAGCTCTCTCTTTCCCATCTCTTTCCCAGATGCTCTCTTTTCTAGCTCTTTTTTTCTCTTTTGTAGCTCTTTTTTCTTTCCCAGCTCTCTCTCTTTCCCAGCTCTTTCTCTTTCCCAGATCTCCCAGCTCTCTTTCCCAGGCCTTTCCCCACCGCGTGGAAGACCAAGATGGCCTGGTGCCAGCCAGAACAAAGAATAAACTTACTCCTTACCTGAATACCATGTTCATGGTGCTGTTCTTACTCAGCTACCTCTTTTTAAAAAAATGTAACAATTGTCATTTATTTCTTCGATCTGGATTATTCCTTCACTTCTATCACAACTATTAATTAGCTGGAGCCTTTTTGGTGCAATAACTGACCAAAAAGATTTATAATTCTCACTTAGACTACCCTACACATTGTGATTAGCAGTGACCACTCAAAAGGCTGGAATCTTTGAATTTCCAGGATTAATATTCACCTGATATCTAAGCACATTCCTGACATTAATTGCTGTGACTTACTAAGAAAACCTTTTTTTAAAATCAACACAGCCTTCTAATATAGGTAAAATACATGAATTAAGAACGATTGTTAAGTCATAATTGGAAGGAGCAATTATATATTCAAATATAGGTTCTTTATTTGGCATTTACTAGGTAAATGCATTTTTTGCCAGTCCTGGGGCTTGAACTCAGGGCCAGGGAACTCTTCCTGAGATTTTTCTCTTTTTATTTTGCTTAACGCTTGCACTCTACCACTTGAAGCACAGCACCACTTCCTTTTCTGTTTTTGTGGTACTGAGGAATTGAAGCCAGGGTTTCATGCATTCTAAGCAATCACTGTACCATGAAGTCACATTCCCAGAGCTCTAAATGAATTTATTAATATGGCATTACTTTTTCATTCAATTACTATGTACTATAATTTAGGCTTGGTGGTAGAAAAGGAAGTGGAAAACAATACTAAGTCCAGTAAGGCTGACATTCCTATCACATCCCTACAGAAGTACAGTGTGAAGACCTGCAGGACTCATAGGGATGTTGCATGTTATATTATTATATAAAAAAACATAAAAAGTCATCCCCGACATCCATAACATTCTGCTTCCACTTTCAAGTTCAAGAGTCAAAAATCGAAGCCTTTTTAATTGATTGGGTATATTTCCTAGGAAGGAAGAAGGAGGATGTGAAAGATGATGTTGGAAAAATATGTATATTGGCTCCCAGTCCACATTTTTCGCAATTTTAAAAAGTGCTACTGACGAACTCTCACATCTACTTGAATATGCTGTCTGCACAAAATGCAGATAAATGAATACATTTATTCTGGTGGATAGTCACATATATTAACGAAATCCAGTTCTCGAAAAAGTTACCAGTATAAATTATTGTCTATAAAATGGTTTCATTTCCTAGCAGAACAAAATGTAGTATTGAATTCTTTGAGATTTTATGCTGCTTCAGTATTAAGATGTTCTCTAATTCCAGTAACATGGAAGCATAAAAGACATGATTTGAAGATCTCAGTAATTTTAGGAACAAAGGTACATAATACTTTCCTTCCTGCAGAGACATGTGATGGCAAGTATGACTGATTGTATTGTAGTTCTCTTCTTTTTCCTCTTTATCTCAAGTGTTGCATATCTTGGCATATTAGACTGCCGTACATCAGCTTCCTGTAGGTGAGATTTACCTCTACTCTGCAATGTCAAGATTGGTCATGTGACTTACTTCGGCTTACAAAAATGAACCAGAAGTGGTGAAAGGCTATTTCTAGGGGAAGATTTCTATCCCATTGTTTGTGTCTAAGAGCTAACTTTTTTCCCTTAGCTATAAAAATAGCATATTTCCAGAGGGAATCTTTTTTCAACTTATATACTGGAAGAATATAGCATGCAAAATGAGGCAAAACTCAAACACAGAAAGAATTAAGCGAATATTAGAATGTAATACTAATGTTAATTTCTTACCATTCTTGTATGACTACAGCACATCAGAATTTAAGAAATACTAAACAAGTACTAAAAAAAGATAACACTTCCTGTTTGATGCTATTACATTTTTTAAATAAATAAGCATTCTCTATGTGATCACTTGAGGGGTTAACTTTTTCTATAAATGTATTTAATCACTCTAGAGCACTGTATATAACATCCACAATCATTATCAAGAACTTGTGATTGAGATGAGGAAGAACAAAATATCTAGAGTTCTCACTTCTCTTTTCCTCTTCTCCTTTTTCTACTGAGAATTTTTATCCTTTCTCCAAATTCTCCTTTTAATAAAGAAAGAATGACACATGTGGATATCAAGCAAAAGGCTTCAAAGCCAGAATTTCATTCTTTCAGAAATAGATGAAATAAATCAGAGTGGCTCAAGGAAGAAGCAAAGCATGATTTTTCCCCTTTCTGGCTTCAACAATAGAGTCTGAACACGACTATAACATCTAATAAACAATTTGCCTTGGCTAATTTTTTTTAAATATTGTTTTTTAATAAATAATAATTTTAACAATTAAAAAAATTTAAATATATAGTAATTTGTTGTTTGCTTTTGGTAGGCATAAAATAAGACTGCATTAACATTGTGTGAGTTGAGAGGCTAAATTTTATAAGAATCCAAACAAAATGAAAAATATATGATGTTAAGATAAATAGCTTTTAGGTACATTTTCAATATGACATATACACAGGGACATCTTTTTTCTTCTTTTCCTCTCCACCTTTCAATAAGCAGTTCATGTAATTCAAATAGCTGTGTTTCTTTCAGAAATAGATTAGACATAAACAAGTTAAAAGACGAGAACCAGTATTGGTAGTGCATTCTTTAAAAATAGCAGTCACATAACTATTAACCATAATTCCAAAATAACCACAATCAAATGCTCTTGAAAAGAGAAGATTGTAAGCAGAATATTCAAAAAGTGATAGTGCTAGAACTGCTTCAGGAGCTGCTGTCTGACATTTAAGATTGCTAGTACATGACAATCAGGATTAAATGCTTTCAGGAACCCAATTTTTTCTAGTTATATTTTATTAAAGAAATATGTTGTTCAAAATTAATGAAAGGGTAACAGGTTATAACCTGTAGAAAGAATGCTTACACACTCATTGTGGTAGGCAGTAAAATACCTTCCCAAAATATCTATAGTCCCGAAATATCTAATCCATAAAATGTTCATATACATTTTATATATAAGGTTGTAAAATAATCAACTTTCATTACCCAAGGAACACAAATTTGAATAATTATCAGATGGGCAAAGTATACTCAAAAGTCCAAGCTGTAGTTCGAAAGGGACATCATTAGGTAAGAATCATCAGAATGATGTAAAGATGCTACATTACAAGATAAAGAAAAAGACAAGAACACAGATTCTGAAGTTTCTGGAAAGCAGAACAGGAAATAAATGCTTTTTCCACTAGAATCACTTGAAAAATATTTTAGCTCTGTAGGGGGCTCAATTTTAATCCAGTGAGACTTATTTTAGATTTCTGTCCTTTAGAAATGTAAATGATAAATATGGATTATTCAAGCCAATTATCTTGTAGAAATATTTTACAGCAGATTTGTTGTGGTAAGCTAACTCAACTACAACCTTTTCCTGATGCAACTACAAGGATACCACACGTCCTAGTTTCTGAGAATAAGAAAAAGTTGCCACCAGCTTTGTACACATGTATGATATACATACTACTAAGGGCCTTGCATTAATGAAGTCTTGAATTCCTAAATAATATTTAAACAAGAAGCTCCCTATCTTCATTTTCACATTTGGAGATCACTAAGTACCAAATTTATGTAGAAGGCTAGGGTAAGAATATAGAAACGAAATCTGTCTCCTATTATTATAAAGATAATTTATGTCATTTTGATTTACAGTTTCTAAGGTAATAAAAAAATAAGGTAAAACCGAAACAGTAACTCAATCTTCTCTCCTTCTTAACTTTCCAACAGAAATTAGAGAATCCCGTAAAGATAAGCAATCCCAGGATGGTATAGGATGTTATAGGATCACCAGATGGTGAAAAAGAAGTTAACAAAAATGGGTCCCATGGAACAATGGGAAACAAAATCTACACCTACAGATTGTGATATAGCTAGAAAATAGTTTCCACTATGCTAAGTCTTTGACATTTTAGATTTGTTTACACAGCTACTTTCATCTCTTAGGAAATTACTTTATTAATACTCAAGGGTTTGCAGCGTATGACCCAGGAACAAATAATGCTTCTAAATGTAAACAAGCAGGATACTATGAGTAACCAAGGCATTGCTATAGCTGATAAAGAAGAATGATCTTGGGGCATAGTCATACCTTTCCTCTTCTCCAACATTAGAAGTCCTAGTCTAGATATGTAAAACATTAATAAAGGATTTTTTAATTTTTTTTCGTTCACACTAAAGCAAATACACTTTTCTTTTTTCCAAACCTGACTTTGAAAGAGTCAGACCCTCACCATTATTTTATAGACAAACATTTACTGCTTTGACTTAGGTGTTTTCTTGACTTTGGGTGTTGCTATTATTTTGGCAACTACATAGAATAACAAGATAAATCCCTTTTGCTTATTTTGGATTGTTCAAAGTCAAGCTGCCTTCAGTTTTCTGTTCCCTTCTTCACTGCTAATTAAAGTTTAATTATTGCTGTTTAAATGATAACAAAAACGTGATACTTTAACGTATATTCTCATTGAAACCAGTGAAAACAGGAGTGTCTGCGATTGTTATATAATTGTTTTCAAATATTTTTCTTGGCTATTTTCATTATTGCCTTTGTTCCTGTCTTCTAATCAGGAACACAAGGTTACACAAAATATCTTCCTTAGGAATAGGATGTTAGGCAGAAAAAAAATAGATATATAATTGAAAGTTTTCATCTCTTAAGAGACTGAAAAGATCAAAAGACATTTTGTTATAACTTGTACGGTTAAGATGACTTGAATGTTTTGGTTCTTTTTTTTTTTTTTTTTTGTCGGTGGTGGGGCTTGAACTCTGGGCCTGGGCCAGAGCTCAGCTCAAGGCAAACACTCTACCACTTGAGCTACAGCGCCACTTCCGGTTTTCTAGTGGTTTATTGGAGATAGGAGTCTCACGGTCTTTCCTGCCTGGGCTGGCTTTGAACCACGATCCTCAGATCTCAGTCTCCTGAGTAGCTAGGATTACAGGCGTGAGCAACCAGCGCCCAGCTAATGTTTTGGTTCTTAAACTAAGTGAAATGCATGCAAAATATTACAGTTGTTCCAAAAAAATATTATGGTTTATACATTTATGCTTCAATGAGATGAAACCTCTTACATGGTTGGAGGGCATATTTATTTTACGGTAGAAGGATTAATGTTAGAAAGCCAAGGGAGGTTCTTAAAACAACAATGCCTATCACGTATCAGTTAATTATACTTATGGCATATAAGTATGTAAACATACAGTTATGAATTGAGTGAGAAATATGTGATTTACACAATTGATTCAATAACAACTAGTATATCTAGTGAGGATTTAAAAGTTTTATTATACATATTTTAACATTTATGCCAAAATATTTGTTTATTTGTAACTGTTTATTTTTAATTTTTGTCGGTCATAGAGCTTGCAATCTTCACCTGGACGATATCCGTCAGGTCTTCAGCTCAAGACTAGTGCTCTTCCACTTGAGCCACAGCCAGTTTTCTGGTGGGTATTTGGAAGTAAGAGTCTCACGGTCTTTCCTGCCTAGGCTGGCTTTGAACAATGATTCTCACCTCTCAGCCACCTTAGTAGCTAGGGTTACGAGCATGAGCCATTGGCGCCTTGCAACATAATTATTTTTTACACATTTATGAAGTATGGAGTGATAATCCCATTCATTTATATATTGTTTAATGATCAAGCCACACCATATCCATTAATTTCTGCATGTAACATTTCTTTATAGGGAGAATGCTCAAAAACTTATCTTCTGGCTGTGATGAAATATCTATTCTTAACTATAATCACTTTGCTTCTTGTAGGATAAAATTAATATATTTACTTTTAGTCATGGAAGTCTGCTAATTAAAACATGAATTGTAAAGTGAAAGAAGTTCATAGTTCCATTACTTGTTTAAAAAATAATTATGCATTTTTTCAATTTTATTTCTTTGGGAATGTGTAGTATTCATTGATTTAACTGTTAAAATTAATAACAGTTACATTATATCAAGTAGATTCAAACTTGTATTTTAAAATTGCACACTTAACACAAATATACTTCCACATTCTTCTAAGACATAATTAAAATAATGGTATAGCAAAGCTTGGTGTTAGTTGTTCATGTGTAGAATCCTAGAAACTCAGGAAGCTAACACCTGAAAATTTTAGCTCAATATCAGTCCAAACAGACAAAATGTGAAAACTTATCTCCAATTATCCAGCAGGAGGCAGAAGGTGTGGATGTGGCTCAAGGAATAGCCTGTCATCAGCTATGAGCAAAAAACACAAGGGAGACCATTAAACATTGAGTTCAAGCCCAAAAATGGCATATACACACAAGACAACAAAAAAAATTAGTATGAACATCAATAATGAAGACAAAATTGTAGAAAAGATCATGAGAAATGTTGTGAAAACATCTGGAAAACAAATTATTAGACAGAATTTTGATTCATGACAGGTAAAAGTCACAGTATAATTTGGACAATCTCATTGTAGTCATTTGTGTTGAAACCTGGCTATTGGGTAACATGTGAAAGAGCAGACTGGATTACCTGACATATCAGACTTCGTCTGTAACTATGTATCATCCCACTCTGCAAAAATCTAAAATCGTGCTTGTTAATTTAAAAAGAACCTCATGTTAGAGACTGTTTGGTCCACACAGACTGGGGTCCTTATTTTGAGGTTTCAGACCAGTGCTTTTTTTAATAACCACTCCTCTTTTACCCCTCTTCCCTGTTGCAGCTATCCCTTACTAAACTGGCACCAAGCCAAGGCTTTGAACTAGAACCCCCCCGCCTTAGTCCCTCCCTTTCTCCAGCTACAACTCAGTTTACATATTATCACTCTTTTAGCATTAGTTATTTTCTTAATAATCCTCACCAGAAAACTCTTATATTCATGTAAACCCACTATAAATAACCTAGTTAGAAAAGGAAGAAAGGCATTGGCTGAGACACTCATTTGTAGGTTTGTTCCCTAATAAATCTGTGCTACACTATCTTTGTTTTTCATGGCTTTTGAGTCTGACAAATGATTGATTTGGTTTCATGTAATCCCATTTATCCAGACTTACTTTGGAAGTTTCGACCTGTGCCATGGTGCCCCCATGTTTCCCCCTAACTCTTCCTGTAACATTTTCAAGGTATCTGGACATACATTGAGGTCTTTGATCCATTTGGAATCGATTCTGGTATAGGGGGATATATAAGGATATAACTTCAGTTGCCTGTGTACAGCCAATTCTACAAGCACATCTTTTTTAAGAGGCTGTTTTTCTTCCATCCTGTGTTTCTGCCTTCCTTATCAAAGATTATGTACCTATAGGTGTGGATTAATTTCTGGATCTTCAATTCTGTTGTATTGATGGAATTCTGCGCTTCCATTGGAAAAAATGCCATTACCCCATTCCTGAAGAAATGGAAAGACTGGGAAACAATAATATTAAGTGAAATAAGCCACATCCAATTAAGTATATGCTGCATGGCTTTCCTCATTTCTAATAACTAGATATATCCATAAATCTACAAGGTAATGCAACAGATAATAAATGACATATAATTGCACTTGGATATGATTAACAGCACTCTAAACATTCACATGGCAAGAGCAATGGAAGCTATTCTTAGGAGAGGATCACAATAGCTCAATAGCTATGTGCATATGACCAGATAAAGTGATGCTTATTGAAATGAACTCTAAGAATCAATCATACATGTGAAATACATATATATGCATATAATTTTAAAAGATGTCATATAACAACCGACTTCCCTGTAAACTCAACAGCAACATTGTAAGTTTAGAAGATAAAATTGAGGAAAGTTTTCAACACATAAACTAAAATGCATAGAGGAAAAGGGAGAGAAAAGATAAGATGGAAAGTAGAATAGTTAACTACTGAAGAATTCCTAAACAATTTCCAAAACTATATAAGAGAGCTGGGGTACAGCTCAGTTGTAGAACTAGACTAATATATACAAAGCTACGGGTTCAATCTCCAAGAAGGCCTAAAAATAAATTAATAAATAATAGTAATACAATAATTATTTGAAATAAATGCTTTCATATTTGAGAGGCCTGAATCCTCAAACAGTAAACAAAATATTCTCAATTCTTGTACCAATGACATGAAACTACAAGAATGAAGAGCAAATAGTTTCCTTTTCTGTCCTTTCCTTTTTCTGTTTTCTTTTTTTTCCTTTGATAATACTGGTGCTTGAAATTGCCAAAGCTCTAACCACTTTATATTATTTTTCAGGCCAAGCCTCCCTTGAGCAATCATCTCTTACCTATGGCTTCCACAAATGTGAGTAACAGGGAAATTACACTATATCTTGCTTACTTTGGTTTGGTAATTTCTCACTTTTTTGTAAAAATTGGCCCTGATATCAATCTTCTAAGTCTCTGCTTTCTAATTAGCAAGGTATATTTCATCTCAAGCTTGGACCCAGACTAGTTCCCAATGTAAACATTCAATATTGACTTCTGTTTTCTTGATATCATTAAATTCTATTGAGGTTAGTATGGATCTTTATGATGTTATAAGAACACAGTTATATCCCTTGAATACTTTCCCCAGTTTCTTTAAATATTTATTGTAAGACATCACAAGTATACATTAATATTTCACAAGTACCTTAAGCAGCATTCAGTTGTTTTAATTATTTTGTTCACATATTAAGTCCAATATAATGTTATCAACTCTATATGAATATACTATATTTACAGATACGTTTCTTTACCAAAAATGAGTCTGTCTCATGTTATTCTTTTATAATTAAACCCACTTCTTCTCTTTGTCCCATCCCAAACCTGTTTCATCCTGGTAACACATTTTTTTCTCTGACTTCTAGATCATGCAATAAATAAGTTTTTAAGATTGCCTTCAAATATATGATAGATTATTCCCAATTATTGTATGCCTTAATATTGTATTGCATTTATGAGAGTTGCCTTTTGGTTCTGTTATTAGAGAATGTAGCACAATTCTTTTCCCATTCACCTGAAGAAAGCCTGAATTGATTTCTATTTTTTAGAGGAAATAATGCTGCTATAATCCTCTGTGTTTTGGCTTTGGGGTGAACGTTACATTTTATTTCTGTGAGACAAAGCCTGAAGAGCTCAATTCCTGTGCTATGCTATGGGTTACATATTTCATATTCTAGGAACCTGTCACAATGTTTTCAGAAGTGGCTTTCCCATTTGACATTCCTGCCATGATCCATAGTTTCTCTGTTTCTTGATAGCATTTAGTATGGTCATTATTGTATTACATGAAGTAATTCTCATCTATAATTTATGATGTCATTTTACTTTTAATGTGCAATTATTTGATGACTAATGATGATTTTCTTGTGCTTATTTTTCACAAGATGTATTTTGCTGGTTTCATTTTTTTTTAACATTAGGTTTTGAGAGTTCTAAGTAGAGTCTCGATTTGAGGTATTTTTCAGGTATAGGATTTGCAAATATTTTATCCTTGAGTCTGGGTACCCTTCATCATCATCATCATTACCATCATCATCATCATCATCATCACTATTAGTATTACTACTATCACTTTTGTACATGTATGTATGGTCCTGGCGTTTGAACTCAGGGTCCCTGAGAATTGTTGCATTTTGTTAACAATTTACCCTTTGAGTCATGCCTCACTACTGATTTTTGTAAATTAATCAGAGATAAGATTCTCAGGGACTTTATTTTGTGGGCTGGCTTCGAATAGCAATACTCAAATCACAGCCTCCCAAGTAGCTAGGATGAGATACATAAGCCCTCTGCTCCCAATTTGTATTCCCTACTTGTATATGAGCTTTCACAGACCAAATTTTATTTTACACTTTTATTGAGTTCTACTATATCAAGTTTCCTTTCCTATAAGTTTAATGCCTAAGTTAAGAATACTTCATCTCCAAAATTGTCAAGACATCTTTCTTTGATTTACATTTACATCACTCTTTTTGTTTTATATGCCATGTTTTAATCCTGCTTGAAGTTAATATTTGAATAAATTGTTATGTTTAAGTCAATGTTTATTTTTTAATTCTCCCCCAATACTTGCTAACCTATCACCACTTATTAAAGAGAATATCATTCCACAAATATTTTGTTTTACTCCTTATTAAATATTCCTTGACAATAATTATGTGGATCCAATCTGGTGCCTTATAAACCCATTGAGCTGTGTAATCTTTCCTTTACAAACCTAAGAATTTTACACTAACAGCTTTAATATTGGACAGAGAAATATATTTAAGTTTATATTCCTTTGTCAATGAGTCAAAGAGTGCTGGTCAGGTGTTTTTGGAAATTGTCAAAAACTTATAAATATTAATGCCAATGAAAAACTTTAACCTTCCTGAATAAGTTATCAAAAAACTGTCTGTTATAATATACCAACATCCAAAGAACATGAAAAGGTCATATCATGCCTAGACACTGCATACATAGAGATTAGTGGAAATAGAAACATCAATAAGATAGCCCTGCACAACCACTATATAGAAATTGGAATCCTTATACATTGGTGCTTGGCACTTAAAGTGAGATAGTCAGTTTGTTAAACATACTGGCAATCTTTTAGATATTATACATAGAGTTGCCTCTATGATCCAGCATTTTCAATCATAATTTTATATACAAAATATATTTCAACTTATGTCAAATGAGACACATGTACAAGAATAGATATTGCAAAACCTTTTATGATACAATATAATAAATTGTTCAGATGCTCATTGAGGATGTAATACAATTATACACATGTATGCAAAACAACATGAAATAAATTTACATGGACTTACTTAGGAAACATTAATATTGCATATGAAAAATGGATAAAACAGACTATATTTTCTTTTTTTATGGTCGGGGGGGTCCCGTAGTGGGGCATGAACTCTGGGCCTGGGCGCTCTCCCTCAGCTCTTCAGCTCAAGGCTAGTGCTCTATCACTTGAACCACAGCTCAACTTACGGCTTTTTTCTTTTTTCTTATGTGGTGCTGAGGAATCGACCCGAGGGCCTCCTGCATGCAAGGCAAGCGCTCTACCACTGAGCCATCTCCGCAGCCCTATACTACATTTTCTACTTACAATGAGATGTACAAGTCGTTATGTCGAAAACAAACTTTACAACTTTCGTGCGAGGGGGGCGGGGAGGATTGAGTGGGAGGTGGGGGGGGAGATGGGAAGGGATGGAGAGGGGAAACAAAGGAGGAGGCTACAATGCTTGATAAGAAATGTACAAATTATATGAGCTTTTTAAAATTGGCACAGTGACAAACCTCTGAGTGCCTATGTATGACATTGAGAGCCAGTAAATATTCTACATAATTATGTAAATTGAGGGATGAAATAGGATTGAGACGGATGAGGGATAATGAACCTCAAGTTGCATTGTATTGGCCATGAAATGTTTCTTACTGGTAGACGGTTTGCCTTGCAAGTATGAAGCCCTGAGTTTGATTCCTCAGTACTACATAAACAAAAAAAGCTGGAATTGGTACTATGACACAAGTTGTAGAGTGCTAGCATGAGGAAAAGAATCTCAAGGACATTGGCAAGACCTTGAGTTCAAGCCCCAGGATAAACCAAAAAATAAAAGATGCATTGTTTTAAGCCAGGCACTAGAGGCTCACACTTGTTTTTCTAGATAGTCAAGAGGCTGATGATTGAGCTTTGAAGCCAACCCTGGCAGGAAAGTCTGTGAGATTCTTATCTCCAATTAAATCTCAGAAAAATCTGAAATTGTTGCTGTGCCTCAAATGATAGAGTTCTAGTGTTCATCCAAAGGAGCTCAGGGACAGCGCTCAGACCCAGAGTTCAAACCTCAGGAGAAAAAAAAGAAAAAAAAAACTCACTAAATACTGTTCATAAACTGCTTTGTCAAACTGCAATTTCCATTCAACTACTTAAAGTTAATTAAAAAATATGATAAGAATAAAATACGAATCATTTTGGGAGCAAGACATAGAATTGAAAGGTTGTTTACAGGGGACAAAGTAAATTTTACATCAGGAAGCTTGAGTTGAAATTTGTTCTTCAGTCTTCTTACATCATTTATGAATGTGACAGTACTGCCAGGTATGGGTCAATTTCCTTGAGGAGTAGATTGTATTCTTCTTTCTTTTCATAAGAAACCATACAGGAAATTCTTTTGCCTTTTTTTTTCAATTGGGAAAGTACATTACATAGGGGTTACAATTACATGGGCAAGGTAATAAGTACATTTCTTATCAAACATTGTTACCTACTCCTTTGTTTACCCTTCCCAACACTTCCCATCTCCCCCTCATCCCCCCCAGCGAAAGTTGTACATTGTATTTTTGAAATAAAATCTTGTATATCTCATTGTTGCAATGGGTCCACCTGTATCCCTATTTAAACAATCTCTTTTTTCCCTCACCTCCACAAATTATACCAACATCAAATACAGTGAATGCAGGGGATATACAAAGGGGAATGGACATACAAAGCAATAAAGAAATCATCTTATAGGTATGTTAGGAACAATCGCAAGAAAGAAAAATTGAATCCTTACCTTGGTCTCAGACATAAATTAGTTACTGCAAATAAGGGATACCATGGGAGCTACAAATCTTTGGGCCTGGCTTACTTCACTTAATTTATTTTTTCCAAGTCTTTCCACTTCTTAACAAATGGGGCAATTTCATTCTTTCTCATGGAGGCATAGAATTCCATTTTGTATATATGCCACATTTTCTTGATCCATTCATCTACTGAGGGGCATCTGGGTTGGTTCTATATATTACCTTTGGTAAATAAATCTGCAATAAACATGGTTGTGCTTATAGCTTTGTTTGTGAACATTTGCATAAATGCCCAAAAGTGGGATTGTTGGGTCATAGGGGAGCTCTATGTGGAGTCTTTTGAGGAACCTCCATACTACTTTCCAAAGTGGTTGAATCAGTTTACACTCCCACCAACAATGCAGTATGGTTCCCTTCTCTCCACATCCCCTGGAACATCTGTTCTTTAAATTTGAGTTCTTGATTATAGCCATTCTAACTGGGTGAGGTGGTATCTAAATGTTGTGTTGGTTTGCATTTCTTTTATGGCTAGGGAGGTTGAGTATTTCTTCATGTGTCTATTGGCAATCCTTCTTTCCTCTTCAGAGAAGTTTCTCTTTAAGACTTTAGCTCGATTTGTTTTTGTCCTTCCCCTCCACAAATTATACCAACATCAAATACAGTGAAAGCAGGGGTTATACTGTGGGGGAGAGGCATTAATGGTTATGTCGAAAAACGAACTTTACAACTTTGGCGGGGTGGGGGAGGTAAAAATCGGATTGGGGGAGGTAGGGGGATTATGGGAATGGATGGGAAGGGAAAAAAAGAGGAGGCAACAATGCTTGATAAGAAATGTACCGTTATCTTGCCCATGTAATTGTAACTCCTCTGTATGGTATTCTCACAATTAAAAAAAGAAAGAAAATAATAACAATAAAAGAAATGTACTCATTACCTTGTTCATGTAACTGTAACCCCTCTGTACAGTATTTTTACAATAAAAAACTTAATTTTAAAAAAAGAAAAAAAGACTTTTGCTCACTTATTTATTGGGCAGTTGTTTCTTTGAAGATTTGTTGTTGGGGGATTCAATTTTTTGTCTCCGGTATATTTTAGATATGAGACCCTTGTCCATTGTATGGCTAGTGAAGTATTTCTCCCAATCCGTGAGATTTCAATTGATCTTGATAGCTATGTCCTTTGACAATGCAGAAGTTCTGCAATTTCATGCAATCCCATTTGTCCAACATTTATGTGAATTGTTGTGTTTCTCGGTGTCTATTAAGAAAATTTCGGCTTGTGCCAAGGAGACATAGGGTAGCTCATATTCTCTCCTGTAATGTTTTCAGAGTTTCTGCTTTGACCCCGAGGTCTTTGATCCATTTGGAGTTGATTCTGCTGCAGGGTGATATATAAGGATCTAGCTTTAGTTTTCTACAAGTAGTTAACCAATTTTTTCAGCACCATTTACTGAAGAGGCTGTCTTTCTTCCATTCTAGTTTTTTAGCTCCCTTATTGAGGATTAAGTGGCTATAGGTCTGTTCGTTCATTTCTGAGTTTTCAATTCTCTTCCGTTGGTCCTGAGGTCTGTTCTTGTGTCAGTACCAAGCTCTTTTGATAACTATAGCTTTGTAGTAGTGTTTGAAATTTGGTATTGATATTCCTCCAGCAGTGATCTTTCTGTTGAGGATCGTTTTAGCTATTCGGGGTCTTTTATTGTTCCATATGAATTTTTGGTTTGCCTTTTCTATTTCGTTGAAGAATGAGGTTGGAATATTGATAGGTATCGCATTGAATTTGTAGATAGCCTTGGCAGGTAGTGCCATTTTCACGATGTTGATCCTTCCAATCCAGGAGCTTGGGAGATTTTTCCAC
The DNA here is from genome assembly GCF_024711535.1 of Dipodomys merriami. NCBI lineage: Eukaryota > Metazoa > Chordata > Mammalia > Rodentia > Heteromyidae > Dipodomys > Dipodomys merriami. Next base: position 11,756,532 of record NW_027206024.1, read on the forward strand.
TTTCTAAGTTCTGTTTTGATTCCCTTTTTCAGGTTTTTAAAGTTTTCATCATAAAGGTCCTAAACTTCTTTGATTATGTAAATTTCTACATATTTTATTTTTTGTGCACTATTATGAATTGCCTTCCTGATTTCACCCACGCTTTACTCATTGTTTTCATACAGATAATCCATTGATTATTGAGGGTGAATTTTATACCCTGCTTCTTTGCCAAAGTTTTGAATCAGCTTCAGTAATTTGGAAGTGGAGTCCGTGTGATTCTTTAAAATCATGTCAGCTGCAAGGGGTTTTATTTCATCTTTCCCAATTTGGAACCCCTTTATGTTTGCATCTTGTCTTATTGCGGTAGCTAAGCATTCTAATACTAAGTTGACGAGAAGTAGAGAGTTGACATCCTTGTCTCATTCCTAAGTTAAGAGGAAATGGGTTTATTTTTCCACCATTAAGTATAATGCTGGCTGTAGGTTTGTCATATACAGCCTTTATTGTATTGAGTAATGTTTCCTAGATTCCTAATTTTTTCAGAGCCATCATCATAAAGGGTTTGATGGATCTTTTCAAATGCTTTTTCTGCATCTATTGAGATAACTATGTGGTTCTTATCCTTGCTGTTTTTTGATGTGATGAGTTATATTAATTGATTTGTGTATATTGAACCAGATTTGCATCCCTGAAATGAAACATGTTAGATCGTGATGCGTGATTTTTTGGATGAATTTTTGAAGTAAATTGGCCAAAATTTTGTGGAGAAGTTTTGCTTAATATTCATCAAAGAAATGAGTCTATAGTTCTTGTTATTTGATGAGTCCCTGCCTGTTTTTGGAATAAGGGTTATTATGGCTTCATAGAATGAGTTCGGTAGTGAATTTTCCCTTTCAATTTCATTGAAGAGTTGGAGGATTATTGGTTTGAGCTCTGCTTTGAAGGACTTGTAGAATTCTGCTGTAAATCCATCTGTTGCTGGCATTTTCTTAGATAGAAGGTCTCTTATTGCTGATTTTATTTCAATCCTTGATATGGGGCTGTTAAGATGGTTTATCTCATCTTGGTTCATTTTTGGCATGTCCATATTTGCTAGGAAAAGGTCCATTTATGCCACATTCTCACACTTATTAATATAAAGGTTTGAGAAGCATTCCCTTATAATGTTCTGAATCTTGTTTCTGTGGTGATGTTTCCATTCTCATCTCTGAATTTATTTATTTGGGTGTGTTTTCTTTTTCTGATAAGATTTGCTAACAGTCTTTCAATTTAGTTAATTTTTCGAAGAACCAACTCTTTGTTTTGTGGATTCTTTCTACGGATTTTTTAAAAATTCTAATTCATTTAATTCCTACTTAATTTTAAGTATTTCTTTCCATCTACTGGGTTGGGGTTTATCTTGTTGTTCTTTCTCAAGGAGGTTCAGATATCTCATAAAATTGTTGGTTTAAGGTCTCTCCAATTTGTTGATGTAGGAACTCAGAGCTATCAACTTCCATCTGAGTACTGCCTTTGCTCTATCCCAGAAGAGCTGGTAATTTGTGTGTTCATTTTTGTTGAATATCATGAATATTTGAATTTACTTACTAATCTCTTCCATGACACACTGGTGATTCAACAGTATGTTGTTCAGCCTCCATGTGTTACAGGACTTTCATTGGTGCCTTTTGGTGTTGAGTTCTAATTTTATTCCCTTGTGGTGTGAGAGAATGCATGGCAAAACTTCAATGTTTCTGAATTTGGACAAGTTTGCTTCATGACCTAAAATGGGGTCTATTTTGGAAACTGTTCCGTGTGATGCTGAGAAAAACGTGTATTCTGATGCTGCTGGATGAAATATTTGGTAGATGTCTGTTATATCTAGTTGATCCATGCAGTTGTTTAGATCTGCAGTTTCTCTGTTGAGTTTTTGCCGATTTGATCTATCTCGTGGGTATAGTGGTGACTTAAACACTTTATAATTTATGTCTTTGGATCTATGTGAGATTTGAGGGAAAGTAGTGTTTCTTGGATAAATCTGGGTGATCCGTTGTTTGCCAAATAGAGATTTAGAATTGTAATATCCTCCTGAAGGGGAGATCCCTTAATTAGTATGTTGAGACCTTCTTTATGTCTTCTCACTAATTGTAATTTGAAGTCTATTTTTTCTGATATCAGGATTGCCATTCAAGCCTCTTTATGGGGACCACTTGCTTGGTAGAATTTGTTCCAGACTTTCACTTTCAAAATGTGTTTGTTTGTATGAGCAAGTTGTGACTCCTGAAGGCAGCAGATAGAAGGATCTTGCTTTTTAATCCAACTAAACAGTCTGTCACTTAATTGGAGAGTTAAGTCCATTAATGTTGAGAGTTAGGACTGAGAAGTGTTTGGGAGTTCCTGCAATGCTATCCAACTTCTTGGGGGCTGGAGCAATTGGATTCTTCCTATAGTTCTTGGATTCTCAGTTTGGGTGCAGTTTCTTGGTCTTTATTGTGGTCTTGTTGGTTTTCTATGTGTAGCACATCGTTAAGTATTTTTTATTGGGCCAGTTTGTTGGAGATCCATTGTTTCAGTTTTTCTTTGCTATGGAATGTTTTTATTTTACCTTCAGTTATGAAGGAGAGCTTAGCTGGGCACAGTATGATTGATTGATAGTTGTTTTTCCTTAGGACATGGCCTACATCATTCCAGGCTCTTCTTGATTTAATTGTCTCGATTGAGAAATCTGAGCTGGTTCTAATTGGTTTCCCTTTGTAAATAGTTGATCTTTTTTACTTGACAGCTTTAAGGATTTTTTCCTTGGAATTGATCCTGTATGGATTATAATGTAATGGTGAGATATCCTTCTCTAGTCTGGTCTATTTGCGGTTCTAAAGTTTCTTGTATCTGAATAGGCCTATCTTTTTGCATGTTTGGGAAGTTCTCTGCTAGGATCATGTTAACTAAATTTCCTAGACCACTAAATTCTGTCTCTAGGTGCTGCTTTACCCCCATTATCCTCAGATTAAGTTTTCTGTGAGTGTCTTCAAAATGTTGAATAGATCTATCATATTTCTTGGATTTGTCTTGTATAGTTGTATGTTCTTTCTCTGTCCTCAATCCCTCAAATTTGCTCCTCTGCATGGTATAAGCTACTGTAGAGACTTTCTACTTTGTTTTTTTAAATTTCTTTTCCTTCTAATTGGTCAGCTTTGATGGCTTCAAATTCTTTGTTGGAGCTTTGTTTTAGATCTTGTAAGAAGTTCTTTACCTCCTTAATTTGGTGTTGTGTTTATTCTCAAATCACGTACTTGATTGGTTATGGTTTCCTTGTACTCCCATTCCTTCTGTTGGGATCCATTCAGCATTCCCTTTGTGGTCTCCCTGAATTCTTTCAGCTTTCTGTTTATGGATTCCATGAATGCCTCTATTGATATTTGTCTCTTGTCATACCGCTCTCCCAAGTCCTGTATTACTCTTTGATTAGCTTCCTCATGTTCATGCATTTCCTGTAGTTCTCTTTGACTGTTTTCAGCCTGCTCATGCAATTCCTGTATTTCTCTTTGACTGTTCTGATCCTGCTCATGCAATTCCTGTATCAATCTTTGAGGAGCTTCCTCACTCTCATGAGATTCCAGTATTAATCTTTGGTTTGCCTCTCTCTCCCTATCACGCTCACATTGAATCCTTTGCAGGTTTTCAATCTTTTCATTCACCATGTTTACCAGTAGTGTTTGTAGAGATTTTTGGGAACTCTCTTTTGGATTATACATTAACTATTCTGTCAAATGATTTTCCTGAGTGGGAGTTCAGATAACTGGACTTGCAATTTTCCTTGTGTTTTTCCGGTTTGTTCTGCCCAGTTGGTATGAAAGTCACACCAATTTTTTGTTAGAACAAAATTTTAAGGCAAGTATCATCAAAGTTCTGTAGTTGCACAGACAAAAGTCTGCAGATACAATATTTTTCAACAGATACAATTTATTCAACATCAAACAACTATGGCTTAATGGGCTAAGAACAGCAAAGAAGAATTTGGCAAATCACAAATTATTAATTTTAGGTGGAAATGTGGGCAAAAATAGGATTAGAGGGATGTGGAGAGTTAAAAGGAGTGTGAATTTAACCAAGTCCTAATCTTAGAGAGGGAAATGGATTAGGCAGAATGCTAGAAGCAAGATTAAGAAAAAAAATGGAAATACAAAAATTTAAATTTAAAAAGTGAAACACTTAAAATTATGTGTTTAATGATGATATTGAGAGACGAAAAGGACAGGATGAGATGATGGGAGGGGAAAAAAAGGAGACATGAAAAACTAAAAATTCTTTAAATTAGTTACTTGAAAATTATATAGGTATAAAGAGAGATAATACTGCTCTTAAAGAATTTTAGCGTAAGAGTTTGTGAACTGAGTAATAAATTTCTGGATTAAGTTGTACACAACGGGGCATAATGTCTAATATTCGACGATGGGTAAATATCTGGGGATGATCCGAATAACAATTAAGTCTCACAAAAAAGAAAGAGAAAAAAAAGAAAAGAATAAAATAATAAGGACCAAAAGGTCAGAAGAGATTTTATAAAAAAGCACACACACACACACATTTACACCTAAAATAATAATGATGAGAAGAAAAAGATTAATTGAAAACATTATTTTTTAAAAAAAATTAAAATTAAAGAAAGGTACAAAAAGACTTCTTTGATTATTTTTGTGGGGGTAGAATGTGAAGATATTCTATCTCCCCTGTGTCCATAACCAGTCTCTTGGTGGCGTCTCTGGTCTGCTTGTGGTGTTTGTTTTTCCTGTGGCTTGATTAGTTGCTTACGTCAGTTTGTTTGAGCAGGCAGAAAAATGTTCGGCATTACCCATAATTTTGTGATCCTCCTCCCAGGCTAGTTCAGTGGGAAGGAGATCTGCTTTGAGTATCACAAAAGAGGGAGATGGCTGTTTCTTCTAGTTTTGAGATGCTGTGATGAGGCTAGGTTCTGGGTAGGGTTGAGGCCTCTCAGCAAACAGTTGCTTTTCCCTGAGGCGCTAGCTCCTGAGATACACAGCCCAGTCTGGATCCATTCTCAGCATTTATGTTTACTGAATTTCAATTGATTGTCAAGGTTGCTGTAGGGAGGGGCAGCCTCTGGCTCTGTTTACAGAGTGAAGAAAGTCACTCCTCCAAGGGCAGGGCTTCTTTGCCTGGGCTGGGTGACTTCTCTTGGGTGGAACTGAGCATGGCAAGTCAGGTCAGGTTCCTGTGATCTCCTAAATGGATCTTGCTTTCTTCCAAGGCCTGAGTTAGAGATAGCTGTTCAAATGGGCCTTTGTCAGTATCAAAGATGGAGATCTCTGGTGGTGGTGGCAGGGTGGGGTGGCCTTACCTACTCTGTTCGCTGAGAAGGAGTGAGGATGTCAGTGTTCCACTCACGTCAGAATCTTGGTTCCTTTTCCGTCAGTTCTTACTGATGTTGAGTAGATTCTGCTGTCCCGCTGTGTCTGGCATCTTTGTCCTGGACTCTTTGTTATAGGTATGGCGCCTATGGCCACTGCCACTGCTGCCACAGCTGGCACAGCCATGGCTACCAGCAAGTGCTCTGATCTGTCTCCTTGCCTGGATTTTCCCTCTCTGGACAAACTCTCTGTACTGTAATGGGACACTTGGTGTGATTCTCTAACCTAGGACTGTTCACTAGAACAGTAAAACTGCTATGTGAGAGCTTGTTTAGCTCTAGTTTCTCCCCCACCCTCCCTCTGAACACATTTTTTGCCTCTTATTGAAGTATATCTGATATTTTAAAGTAGATTTGTCCAAATATAATTAAGTTGATCAATTATTTCATTAGGACAATGTTGGCCAGATTTATTTCTAGTAAATCTTATCCCTTATAATATATGAGAACATGCTGTGTTAGTCTCCTATTAATATGACAAATATTTTTATAAAATTAACTTCAAAGGAGGAAAGATTAATCTTGGTTTCTGATTTTATACCTTTCAATTTACATTTCTTTTTCTCATTGCTTTTGGTTGGTGATGGTACAGTACCCCATATCAGGAACATGTGATGGAGTATGTGTATTCCTGGAAGCGAGGAAGTAAAGAAAAGTAAGAATAGGAGTGAGAAAGGGAGAAAGGGGAGGTGGGGAAGAAGGAGAGGGAGAAGGAAAAGGAGAAGGAGACAGTGAAGTAAACGAAGGAAGAGGAAAAAAGGACTTTGATCTTAAACCTTCTTTGATGACAAGTTCTCAGTGACCTAATCTCTATAACTATGCCCACGTGAAAGGTTTCACCTCTTTATGGCAACATAGTGAAACCTAATTATTAATCCCAATCCTTTATTATTTCAGATTTAATTTCTAGACTGATGGGTAGATCTTTCTATACAATTGTGATAACTTCTATTCCTAAACACCAGAGATGCTATTTGGCATAGAGGTGGTTTGGTTATACCATTGCTGGAGAGATGAATGAAATATTTTGAGCACAAATACATTTTATTTAATGGATAAGGATGTTCCCAGAGGTTTCATTTTGTGACCTTCAAAAATGACTATTTCATCTAACTCATAATGACTTGAATTTTTCATAATTTTATGGCATTTCCATTCAAGTATTTGTCATCAACAGTGAGGTTCTTTCCTTCAAGTTGAAGGAAAAATAAATACTATCACAATCTTTATCAGAATTATTCTTTAGAGAGTAGGTATAATATGAATTTCCTACCATTCAAAAATTAGTTATCTTCAAGTCTATAGGAATAATTGGATAAGTGATTAAATATCCTGCTTTAGTTTTCTTATAATGAGGTTGATTCAATTTCTAAAAATCACTGTTGACATAAAATACATGAAATTCAGTGTTTCTCTGATATGACTTAGTAATCAAAAACCTCAGAAATACATGATTTGTAATCAAGATTTTTATATACTCACAAAATGTATGAATTTACAAAACCTAAGTTTAGGTTTAAAAGAATAGAAAATCACGTGACCACAGTATATAATATTTAATTTAATGAAAAATTGCTTCATTCAGCCTGACAGAGCCTTTTGCTTTTAGCTTATATGAGAAATTTGATTAACAATCCCTTTTTTGCTTTTGAATGATAGAGTATTGCAATTTGTCTAAAGATTCTGTAATTTAAACCTTTGCGTGCATAATTTTTCATAAAAATGAAACATTTTTCACAATGCAGGTTCAGGTTTAATAAATGAATAAATATCTAAATGTTAATTTGTTAAACTGAGCCTCTAGAATTCAAAAAATACAATTTACTTTATTGTTGGATATATTAAATCTGTGCTAAATATGGGTGTCTCAAGCTTGTAATCCTCGCTACTCAGGAAGCTGGGGTACAAAGTCAGCCTTGGCAAAAAGTTTGTGAGACATATCTCAATTAATCACACACACACATTACAACACACACACACACACACACACACACACACACACACACACACACACACACACACACACACACACACACACACACACACAAAGCCAGAAATAGAATTGAGGCTCAAATGATAGACCAATACCCTTGAGGAAAAAAACAAGAACAACTAAGGGATAGTTCTTGAGTTAAAATCACAAGAACAAAACCCACACACAAGCAATATTATGCCTAAATGCTTATTTTAGTTTGAAGAAATAAACAATATCATGAAAATAATATTTGTTACATATCTTGGAACATTTGAGAAGTTGCTTTTAGTATAATTTGTCTTAAGATATAACATAGGTTATTAAAATTAATATTAATCTAGTTAATATTTGTAATCACTCATAACACCTTACAGTACAACAGTTCAGATTTTTTCTATTGCCATAAGAAATATTCTGAGTAAAAGGAAGAGAGGAATATTAGACGAAAGGAGAAAGAAAGAAAAAGGAAGAAAGAAAAAAAGAAAGAAAGAAGGAAGGAAAAGGAAGGAAGGAAGAAAGGAAGAAAGGAAGGAGAGAAAGAGAGAGGTAGGGATGGAGGGAAGGAAGGAGGAAGCAAAGAAGAAAGGAAGGAAGGATGGAAGAGAAGGAGAAAGAATGAGACAAAACAATTTAATTTATAAAATCTCTTTAGCCCAACATAAACTCCATGTAATGAATCCTTAATAAAGTCAAGTTTGGAATTTTCACTTCTTTGCATGTTATCCATGCATGAATGAAACCAACAAATGAAGGATCATAAATAACTAGGTGAATCTGTTTGCATTTGTAGTAATATGTATGCGAATTTTTTTCTCATTTTTATACATCATCAAATAACTATTTACAAACAATTTACATTTAGTTATAAATGTTCTAAAAATTGATGAAACTAAAGGATTTCAATATATTATATAATGTGAATACAAGTATTTTTAATGTTATTAATATTAAAGTCTTCATGTTATATTAATTATGAAAAATTATTATGCATTTTATCAGAAGAATTAGCATCCTCTGATTTTGGTGTCTGTGGGTGTCCTAATAGCAGACCGTAATTAAAATCAAATGAAATATTGATTTGAGATTTCCCCAATTGCTTGATGTAGGCATTCAAAGCTGTAAATTTTCCACTAAGTATTGCATTTAATATGTCCCTGAGGAGCTGGTATTTTGTGTGTTCATTTTTGTTAAATTCCAGAAACTTTCAGATTTCTATTCTAATCTCTTCAGTGCCCCACTGGTCATAAAGCAGTGTGTTGTTCACTCTTCATGGGTTTGACCTTTTTTTTTTTTTTTTTTTTTTTTTTGCTTTAGCTGTTTAATTCTAAGTTTATTCTGTTGTGGTCTGAAAAGATATGTGAATTCAATTAATTTTCTTTCAATTTGGACAGAATTTCTGTGTGACATAGGATAGGTTCTATTTTGGAGAATCTTCCATGACCTGCTGTGAAGAATGTATATACTGATACTGAATGTATGTTCTGTAGATGTCTGTTAGGGGTAGGTGGTCAATGTAGTTATTTAGGTCTTCAGTTTATTGGTTGAGTTTTTCCAGTATAACCAATTGATGGATGACAATGATGGGTTGAGATGTGTTTTTAGGTTGTGTAGTATTTGGTTGATGATGTAGGGTGGTCCAGGATTCAGGGCATTGATATTTACACTTGTTATATCCTCCTAATTGAGAGTTGCCTTTCTCAACATGTAATGTCTCTTCCTACTAATTTTAATTTGAATTCTATTTTATCTTATTTTAGTAATTCTACTATGGCCTGTTTATGGAGTCCATTTACTTGAAAATTTTATTTCCAGCCTTTCAGTTTGAGTACGTTTGTTTTTGTCAATAAAATGTATCTCTTGTGGACACTGGATGGCTGTGTCTTGTTTTTTGATACTAGTATCTGATGTGTTTTCTAATTGGTAATTTAATTCCATTGATATTGAAAGTTAAGACTGAGAAATATGTTATGTTATAGCCCTGCTGTTAGGAGCTGTGCCTCATCTACTGTTAATATATTTACCTTGTTCTCTGGTAGGGAGCATTTTATATAACCAGATCCTGTTCTTCTTGATCTTCTCTATATAGGGTATATTTAATTAACTTCTACCCTGCTTATTTGGTGGAGATACATTGTTTCAAGTTTTCTTTGTCATGAAATATTTTTATATATCCTTTAAATGTAAAGGAGAGTTTGGCTTGGGACCATATTCACTATTGGTAGTTGTTTACCCTTAGTGTTTGTCATATATTATGCCAGGCTCCCCTTTTTATGCCTAGAAAAGTTGAGCATTTCTTCATGAGTCTAATGACCATTTTTATTTCCTCTTCAGAGAAGTCTCTCTTTAAGTCTTTAGCCCACTTAGTTATCGAGTAGTTGTTTCTTTGAGGATTTGTTGTCAGGTGATTTAATTTTTTGAGTCCTAAGTATAATTTAGATATAAGACCTCATCCGTTTTATGACTCGTGAAGATATTCTCCCAGAACGTGGGCTTTCTATTGATCTTGTTAGCTATGACCTTTGCCTTGCAGAAGCTCCGATGTTTCATGCAATCCCAATTTTCCAAACTTTCTTTGATTTCTTTTGTTTCCAGTTCTCTCTTAAGAAAATTTCGGCTTGTGCTAAAAAGCCCTAGACTTTCTCCTATTCCTTCAGGTAATGTTTTCATGGTGTCTTCTTTTATTTTGAGGTGTTTGATCTATTTGGAGTTGATTCTCCTGCAGGGTATTATATACAGATCTAGCTTTAGTTTTCTACAGGTGTTGAAGCAATTTTGTCAACACCATTTACTCAAAAGGCTGTCTTTCTTCCATTCTAATTTTTAGCCCCCTTGTCAAAGATTACGTGGCTATAGGTCAGTGGGTTTATTTCTGAGTCTTCAGTCTTATTCCATTGATCCTCAGGTCTGTTCTTGTGCCAGTAACAAGCTGTGTTTTACTATGGCTTTTTAGTAGAGTTTGAAATTTGGAACTGATAGTGCTCCAGTGCTGTTCTTTCTGCTATGGATTGGCAAACCCAGAGCTAGCATTATACTTAATGGTGAAAATTTAAAGCCATTTCTTATAAATTCAGGAATGAGATAAAAAGTCTGCTCTCTCCATTACTCTTCAACTTTGTATTAGAATGCTAGCTGGGGCAATAATACAAGATGCAAACTTAAAGGTCTCCAAATAGGGAAAGATGAAGTAAAACTCTCCCTCTTTGCAGATGATATGATCCTGTATTTAAAGAACCACATGGACTCCACTCCCAAATTATTGAGCTCATCAGAAACTTTGGCAAACTAGCCAAGTATAAAATTCACCCTCAGGAATCAATGGCTTTCCTGTATTCCAATAATGTTAAGATTGCGGGTGATATTAGGAAAGCAACCCCTTTTTAAAAGCCACACAAGAAATAAAATATCTAGGAGTTAAGAAGGACCTCTATGAAAGACATTTTCAAAACCTGAAAAAGAAAATGAAAGCAGAACTAAGGAAGTGGGAAACCACCCATGCTCATGGATTGGGAGGAATAACACCATGAAAATGGCAATACTGCCAAAGGTTATATCCAAATTCAATGTGATACCTACCAATATCCCAATCTCACTCTTCAATGAAATAGAAGTAATCCAAAAATACATATGGAACAATTGAAAACCCAAATAACACTGAGGTTTTTTTAGTGATTCTCATTTTGTATTAACACTTTGATTCTAGAAAGTAATCTACGGATTTTAACTTTCTTCCCTCCCTTTGGATAAAGCTCAAAAAACCCTGCCTCTAACTCCCAAGACACTTAACTCTTAGGTCTGGACAATTGTTCTTAGATAGTGGATTACTTAATTGTATTTTGAACGCATAAAACATGCATATAGAAATCTCACATTTTGATCTCATGAGAAAACAGCCTTTACTCCACTCTCAGATTTATTTCCTGAAATGCATTTTTAAAGAGAATATGTTTTCATTTTTAGATGAAAGGCTTGTAGGAAACTATTTTCATAACCTGGCTCCTCCTCCTGCACCTCAACACCTAAAACACAAATTTCAAAACGCATTTAAAAGAAACAATACAAAAACCAAACACTGGGAATGCTCAGATGCAGAACATTTTACAAAACCCAGAATATAACTCTGCTGTCTGAGGGAGGGGCTCTCTGAATAAATTAACAAACAAACCCAAAAGAGCATCCAGGAGTATCGGATGGGAGTGTCCCTGGCTGCTACTCCATGGACAAGGAGCATGGAATGGCTTCCTAAGCCTGCTGGCGAATGCGTGGGGGAAAGTTTCCTTGCCAGTCTGAGTACAAAAGTTGGCATCACCCTGCTTGGGCCTGTCTTTTTTGTCTTTTCCCCACAGCAGAACAAAATCAACCCCTCCTCCACGGCTGATAAATACTGTACAAACTGATCCACAGAGTGGCATCTGTTCAGTCTGCACTCCTTCCTAGGTGGGTGGACCTTGTCCCGTAGTATGCGTGTACTCCCAGGGGCTGATCCTCATGGACCCGGCCCAAGGGACAGGGGGGTGCTAGATGTGAGTCAGTGGCACTGTGTTATTCATGCAGCAGCTGCCAGGTTGCTGCCCTAGCCCAACAACAGGTGCACCCTGATCTTCTTCCACAGTCCCAGGCGAGGGGTGCTCACAACGGCCCTAGGTGGGCAGGCTTCCAGTAGGATCCTACTTCACCAGAGGGACCAGCATGCCTGATTAAGTGGCTGCAGCCTGAATTAATTATTAATTATTTAATTGTTTAATGGAGCAGTATTTTTGCCAGTTGTGAGGCTTGAACTCTGAGCCTGGGCACTGTCCCTAAGCTCTTCAGCTCAAGACCAGTGCTCTACCACTTGAGCCATAATGCCACTTCCAGCTTTATCTGCTTATGTAGTGCTGAGGAATTGAACCCAGGGCCTCATGCATGCAAAGCGAGCACTCTACCACTGAGCCACCTTCTCAGCCCTGGAGCAGTTTTAAAGAAAATGATTCACATTACTGTATGATATTATTGGAGAGTAACTTTTCTTCCATATGTGCCCAAAGCACAATGAAATGTAAACAGATTTGAACTCACGGTTGGAAGAGTATCCTACATACCACTATAAGTATTGTGACATTTGTCCAAATTGACAGAACAGCTTTCTAGGACCTCTAACCTGCTATTTCATAGACCTTTTGTAGCCACCTTATTTCCCCATACAGGCATGGCCTGGCTTCCTTGCCGCTCCCTGTGCATTTAACAGTTCAGTAATATGCAGTAGGCTCTCTTGTACAGCACCCTGTCACTCTGTTATCCCCCCACAGAACACGTATGCACAATGCTTCAGATTGTAGGCTTAAAAAACATAATTAGGATTCATGAATACTAGATTATATAAAAAACACTAACATTTTAATAAAGTTAGAAAAATAGAATGAGCATTTTATAACCATCAGGACAAAAAAAATACAGGTTTTCCCAGGAATGGGGGAAGGAATCTCTAAATCTAGATTGGCTTCTAAGTTGCCTTCAGAAAAAATTCTGCCTCAGAGTCCTAAAAGGGATTTACTTCCTCATTAAAGACAGGGTTTTCTTCCTGAGTCCAAGGAGGGACAGATTCTAATTTCTCAATTGGAAACTGGATCCCCTTCAGGAGGACAGATTGGTCAGGATATTCTGTGAAGAAAGATTCCCTTTCCTCAACTGAATCTAGATTTTGGACCTCACTTATTGGTTTTCCTGAAGATACACTGGGGTCATTTTCCATTAGCATACATTTACACTGCATACCAAGACATGTCTTTTTTACTTGTTTGGAGCTAATCTAGGTGGATTATCAACATCAATGGAAGATATTCTGGATCATCTTCTTCCTTGGCAGTAAGTGCAGCTACTCCTGCTTCACATGTGGGGTTCAGAACCAGTGGGATGTCCACAGGACTCAAAACCTGCTTGGGCCTTTCTATATATTAAAAAAACACCCTCTATGTTCACATGCCTTCTGGAGATCAGTAATGTTTTCTGATCTCCATGAGTCATCATAAACGACATCACTGATGGGTTCTTTATCTGGAGAACTGCAGGAGCTGCTCTACTGTGATACAAACCTGAGAATGGAAATAGGTACAGGAGTCTTAGAACTCAAGAAGTTAAGGTGTGACAAACTTTCATGAGAATCTAATGGGGGAAGCTGTAGAACTTGAGTTTGGACTGAACACTGATGAGAAGTTAGCATGTTTCTAATGAGTGGCTACTTCCACGTTCCTTCAAAGGAGAACAGATATTACCTGGCAAAGAATATCCATAAAAGGATATTTTGCCAAGCTGGGGAGTACTAAGGGCTCTATGCCCATCCTGCCCATGCCTAAAGACCCAAGTTCCATCCATATTCACCAGCTCTGAGGTTTCTAAACAAGGACTTCTTCCATTTTTTCTTGGTCTCATGGGCCATGCGTTCTTCTAGCTGGTCCAGAAGAATATGTAAGCAGAAGAGCAAGTCTAAAGAGGGCATCTTGAGCTTGACATACTGTGTAAGTTCTTTCAGGGTGTCATGGTTCTTGTTCTCATAGAAATCATCAAGGTAGAAGTCCATCCACATAGGGAAGATGGAACAAACTAGGCTATGGGCAGATTGGTGACAAGGAAAATGAGAGCCTTTCCTCCCCATCCTGAGCTTTGTACTATAGCCTCTTTCTGGCGGGACTTGCATGTTGTAGGAAGAGACTCCTGCAAGCAGGATGCTCCTCACAACCCACTTCTAGAAATTTCTCAAATATAATCATCTAAAATTCTCCCTATGTTAGGAGGAGAAGGTTGTTTCCCCTCTTGATCTGACTTGCTATACATACCCCCCTCGTCATCCATGAGAGTCCAAAACCACAACCACACCCACACTGTGTAATCTGCTATCCACTGAAGTGCCAAGCCTCAACCCCCTGGTGAAAATCACAACTGGTGTGCAAAGAAGGAAGTTGACTTTGATTCAGACACCTCAAAGATACCCAGTTTTCAAAGACAGAACTTCTCTTTGTGTCAACGTCCACTTACTTCTTCATCTTGTTCATCTTCCTCCCAGTTACGGTAGAAGGATCTGTACCAATGGGAGGAGAGAAGGAAGTTAACTCTATGCTTCTCCTTTTCTGAACTAACAGGACAGACATGGGACTGGTTAAGTCACATATGGTAATGTAAACATAACAGACAAAAAGTAGAGATATGTCTACACAATTTCATGGAAATTCTGTGAGGATGCTTATCAGCATTTGTCCAAATAAATGTCCCATGGCTCATGCCTCTAATCCTACTAATCAGGAGGGTGAGATCTAAGGATCACAGTTTGAACCCAGTCTAGTTTGTAAAATTCTAAAGACACATCTTCAATTAACCAGCCAAAGGCCAGACCTGGTATTGGAGCTTAAATGGTAGAGTGATATGAACAGAACAGCACTCAGGCCCCAAGTTCAAGTTCCATTCTTTCTTCCATCTATATTCCTTCAAAGGCCTCCAAGATAGTGATTTCCTAGGTGAGGGTGGATGTTGGGTGACACTGGCTCATTCCTTTAATCCTAGTCTCTCAGCAAGCAAACTGTTAAGGCTCCACTAGCTTCTGAGGAAAATGAAATGTTCTGGCAGGCCACTCGTAAGGAGTTATCCAGGGAGTGCACTTCTTTGTCTCAAGCCAAGCTCCTGTCTCAAGCCAAGCTCCTGTGATAAAACCCCATTGAAACAGTCTCAGAGAGGTACCAAGTATTCCAATAATCTGCCAGGGGGTCTCATCAGTCCTGGATTTGAATGAGGAACACTCACTTTTTAAACAATATCCAGCAACTGCTCCATTGTCTCCCACTCTCTATAGTGGCGGTGGAAGTTTCCAACATAGAAGAGATCACCTTTCTGGTAGGCAGGGATCAGGTCCATTACCAGTATTTCCAACAAGCCTGAGTCCAAGCTCCATATATTATAAGGCACATTCAGGATTTGAGCAGACTCATTGTCACACTAAGGTGGTAAAAAGAATGAATCTTTGAAACATGGAAATGGGAGTACACTTCAAAATGAGTAATAGAGTAATAGGATTGAAAAGTACACAGTAAATATTTTATCAATATACCCATATAAAAACACAAGAAGAAGCCTGTACTGTGGGCTAGAATGAGATTAAATAGGTTTCCTGTCATAGTTACACCTGACCTGAGTTGACTTGTGATTCCCTTTATTTCTTCTTATAAAAAGGCCTGAGACATTGGATTCGTGGTTTGGCACTGATCCAATGTCTGCAGTATCGAGTGAGGCACTCACCCCTCTCATGCCTGGGACCTGATTCTCTTGAACTTTGAAAGCAATACAGGAATGTCTTTCTTGTTTCTGAGCCACAGGCCAAGTGAGCTGGCTAGAGCTGACTGTAAGTTACAGTTGCCTGGGTCTCAGAGTTCCATATTCTATTCCATTGTGAGGGAAGTAGTGTCATCTCTCAGAGCCCAATGATCTAAGCTGCTTACTCACATAAGACCATCCCAAAGAAAAACGGGAGGCTGAAATTTCCCCTCCCACATCACTCTATACAAATGTGGACATTGTCAAATCCCAACATCCTCAGGTAGGCCTAGGAACCAGCATGGTCTCAGCCTCAAGGAAGCTTTCCTAGGTGAGATCCATGCCTTATTCCTTATTTTTCACTATTCCTCTTGTTCTGCAAAAATCATTTTGCCTCTTAGGGCCCTCTCAGCCTGCCATGTGCTTTTTGCATCTACTTCCTAGGACACTGTTTGGTTCATGTTTCCTAATCTTTTGTTTGCTCTTGAAGCCCCTGTGTGCTGTAATCTGCCCAAAAGACAAATACTTAGAGGTGGGAACAATCATAAAAATATTGAAAAAAATTTACACATATAGTCAGACATTTTTACACGTGTACATTTTTTTAAGATAAAAGACTATTTTTGATATTTTTGTCATATTTTATGACAGAGGGGAAGGGGAGAAGGGAAGAGGTGCTGCATTGTCTTCTCATAATTCAATGATTATTTTTTTTGAATGGGTGTCCAGTCGTGGGGCCTGAACTCTGGGCCTGGGCGCTGTCTCTCAGCTCTTCAGCTCAAGGCTACCAATCTATCACTTGAGGCACAGCGCCACTTCTGGATTTTTTCTTTTTTTGCTTACGTGGTGCTGAGGAATTGAACACAGGGCGTCATGCATGCAAGACAAGCACTCTACCACTGAGCCACCTTCCCAGCCCCTCAATGATTATTATTTAAAACTATAGTTGAAGGAATGTAAGATTTAAAGATAAAAACCGTGCTCCTGTTCTTTTTATAAGCTAGTTGTTTATAAAGTATTCCTCACTAAAGTCTTGTCACCTGTGTCTCATGAACTATCCTCCTCCTTCAAAATAATCAAGAAAAACCTTCACAAATAAGTGGGCTGTTGTCCAATCTCTGGATAAGAATTTAAGATACAATATTGCCTGTGACTCTGTGTGTGTACATCTCTGTGGGAGTGTTTGTGTGTGTGTGTGTGTGTGTGTGTGTGTGTGTGTGTGTGTGTGTGTGTGCCCATTTTTACTTTGACTTGTGGAACCATGTTATCTCAGAAAGCCTCAGGGCACTAATGGGATGAAAAGCTTGTTAGATTTTAAGGCTAAGATTAGGGCTGGGTCTCATTCCTCTTACTGTCTCCGTTGATTTAAAAAAGAAATCCTCCTTTATCTTTAAAACATACCCAGGAAGAAGCAGGTTATTACCCTACCAGAGAGAAAAGAGGCTGTGACCCTGAAGTGCTTAAGGCAATTCAGCAATAACCTTGCCACTAATATCCACTGTGGGAGTAGAGAGGGTTATTAGATATCACTAAAAGAATGTCCCACATGATCTTATTTTGTAGTAGATATCAACAGGGAAGCATTCTCAGGTGATGGAGTCAAGCAGGAGTTCAGTCTATTTTACTGCAGTGGAGGTGGTCTGAGTGATGATGTGGATTTCCTCCAGGTGACTGTCAGGCTGTCGTTGAACTTTACCCATTAGGGTGTGCAGCAGCAGCAGCAACAGCAGCAGCAGCACAGGGTCTCTAAGTGGCTCCAAGGGACAGTCACACCTCGTGCTGAGCTGCAAATTCCTACACAACCTGGTTAAGGACACATGGCATAGGCTTGGCAGGCTGTGACCCCACTAGATTTTAAAACTATTTAGACAATAGCCCAGGACAATTTACCAAGCTGACAACATTTTAAATTTGATAGTTCTTTTAATAGGGCTAGGATTTTCTAGGCAGATATACAGGGCTCAGGCCTGTACTATTATTTCCCATGTCTTTTCCTTCTGTCTGTTTTGCCACATTTTAAAAAAAGTGAATCTGGTCCCTTGTTCTTAAAAGGGATGTTGGGCAAAGATTCAGCTTCTGTCACTTCTTCAAGCTGACTCAGGGATGTTGATCCTAGTTAGCCAGGAACCTATAAACATAGCCTATTTTACAAAGAGGTTATCAGGGTTAAATGTCATTAAGAACAATATTTTAACTTTTAACAAATGCACAGACCTTTTTTCTGGCTACAGCAGTGGAGCTTATTTAGACTTCTAGTTTACAAAAGGATCTTTCTGGATGGCATAGGAATGTGATCTCTAGTAATCCTAACAATGCCTCAGTTACCTATGTAGGCCTTCAGACTGATATCAATAGAAACACACTCTCAGGTTTACAAAGTTTTTTTCCTGAGCAGATGAATTTCATGTAGCTGGCATCAGCTCAAAATTTACTGCCAATTAGAGTTTTTGGCACATACAGGGGTTGGGATCAAAACTATCTTCCACATTTTAAAACCTTAACTTTTTAGTACTATCACAGATGACTGAAGAGTTCCTGTCCCTTACAAGGTAGATAGACATAGACAGTAGGCATGCTTACAAACTATGTTCCCATGAACTCCTGGCTCTGACCAATTTTTGAAAAGCCACACACAAATGACTCTAGGATCTGACATTATTTCTGCCATACAAGCAGTGGCTTATGGTGTCTGGATGCTCCTCCATTGTTTTCATCCCAGGAGTGTCTTCTCCACACTGGGAAAAATGCCTCATTGGCATTTCCCTTAGTTAGTTGCTAAACTTGAACTCGGGGCCTGAGTGCTGTCCCTCAGATCTACAGCAGGCTATCGCTCTGCCACTTTGAGTCCTAAAGAAACTCTGCTTGCTCTTTCAGCCATCTTTTGGCTGAGTAGAAGTGACAGTTTCACAAGGACCTTTTTCTGCCTGGGCTGGCTTGGAACCAGTTTGTAGATCAACAATTCTCATAAAAGGCCACTCTCATCCACTTAAAAGCAACAAGGTGTTCAACATAGAAGTGTCTTTTAAGCATGTTCTTACCTGAAAAGTACTAAGAGCCAAAGTTACATCTGATAAACTTACAAGAATCCTCACTCCTTTTTGTGGACCTGCTAGGAACTGTTACAAAAAAAAAACCTATGAGAGCAAACTGAAATAGGAATTAAGCAATTATTTTGGTAATCCTAATTTTTCCTTTAGCATTTTGAGGTAAATGTTTAGAACGTTTTTACTTTTAAACTTTATATCCAGAAATCAATTCCTAATTTGTTATCTCCGTTTTAATATTCTATACTTTAGTTTTTAGTTGCATTTTGAAAAATCCCTTGACCTCTCAAGGCTAGGTGTCACTCATTTTCTCTTGGATGCTTGTTTTAAAACAGATACACATGAAAACTTTTAAACTCAAATAAGAATTTTTTCTTATTGCAAAAATTACAATCACAATCACTGTACCAAGAAGCTAGACTTAACACCATTTAAAAAAAAATATCCAATAGCAGAATATCATTGAGAACAAATCACATTATATAAATAAACTTTTTAATCCTTTTTAAAGGCCTTCTTAATTTTAATTTTAACATATCCAAGGGACAGTTTTAGCAATGATAATCCGATCATTACATCATTCAGTTTTACCATCATGTTTCCAGTGTCTATCTGAAGGTAAGGTACAAAATAAAGATGAGCCACTTTGCCCTTCCTGTGTAATGGGCACGCACCCAATCCAACTCTTTAGGGTTATATGAACTGCATTTGTGCCAGCTTGCCCTCTTTCACCATGCATGGTTCCACTGTGCATGACCAGCTGAACTGCACTTCTGCATGTTCACCCTTCACTCCTAAAGATAGTTCTTCTCTTGTCTTCTAAGTTTCTCCTTGTTGTTAAGCCAGATATCTTTATTACAGTGTAAAGAGACTTATGCATTCTAAAATACCAGATTTTCTAATTTTCAAGTTAAAGAATCCTTAAAATCCATTTAAAACAAAGTGAAAATTCTTTAAAAAAATTTTTGGTAGTGTCCAAACGTCATAACCTTTTGAATTTTAAATTTTGAACTAACCCAATTGTTACAGAATGCTGAAAATGTCTATCTTCAACATATTACCAAACACATACAAAACATACTCACACAGATATTTAAGCATGCAAAAATAAAAACAACTTTTACTTACATTTTCTAAAATTTTCAAACAAAAATTTAAGACAATATTTCTTTTAAACTAAGTATCTTTGTTGAGTTTCATTTTTCAAGGGCTTGCTTTACAAAGGCATTTCTCCAATTAGTCTTTTGAATCCCTTCTGTTGGAGGAATGCTGGGGGGATGGTCACCTGAAACTAAACTGGCCTGATTTTTATCCAATTTTATACAAGAGCAGTTTACATTGTCAGGACTAGCTGAAAAGTGAAACCCAGCCACACAGCCTTCTCTGTGACTGAGCTCAGCTGGAGGCTGGAGCTTTTATTTCCCCAGAGATGTTCAAATAAATAACAAAATCACAAAAACCAAAAACCCACATTAAAGCTCGTACCAATTCTAAAACAGAACGAGACAACTCAACACCCAAAGGCTGAGTTTATCCCTACCAGAACTCTGTGCCGTTCTCACTCAGCAAGCTGAATCCAGAGTCTGCTGAATGAGCATGCTACTCTCACCCAGAACTTCCCTACCTCAAGAAACAGAACAGAGAACAATCAGGTCTCAGTGAATGGGGTGATGTCTCACCAACTTTTGTTGACCCAGGGGCCTTCCAAAGTGGAAGAGAAGTCCCAGTCATTTTGGAACAAGGGAAATAAGTCCCTAGCGGCCATCCCCTCAGACTGACAGATTTTCCCCCATATTCAGACCCTCCTGGGCCAAGGACAAAGGCTAATATAAACTCCAAATGACAAACAGAACACTCAACACAAAGAATTTACAAAGACACACTGCATCATTGTAAATTGTAAACAAGAAAGTGCCGAACTACATACGGAGAGTTTCCCCCAAAATGGAAAACTTCCCAATACAGATGGAAAACTTCCCACAAAATGTCTGCATGAAAGTGCGAGACTACAGACAGAAAATTTCCCAAAAATATCTGTACTAAACAGCAATCTACCAAGAGGGGTATGGGGACATCTTCTCAAAGAACCCCGTTGGCAGTCTTATAGCGCGTCTACCAAGAGTCCTTGCCAACCAGAATACAGACCCTGTGGGAAACCAGAATTACAGATACAGAAATTACAGGCAACCAAATATGCAGAACAGCAGTGCCTTGACTTAACAGCTGTTTTTGTTTTTTGATTCTCTGTGGTGGGGCGTCTGGATGGTTTTATGAGGGAGATTCCACATGAACCCCCAGAAATGTTGTACAGACTTGAGACGCCCAAAAGACCCCCAGAGACCACGACCAATATGAACAGCATAAGAGTCTTTTATTTGCAAGCTCAAGCTGGTCTTCTGTGCACTCACTAACCGGTGATAATAAGAATCCCTGAGCACAACATCAGCACAGTTTTATAGTACTGAACAAACAAATTTAGGGAATTTTCACACAAGCAGTTACATGATTGGTTTGAGTCCACCCAAACCACACTGCCTTTTCTCTGAACTATTGGTATGTACTGTTCCTGGAACACTTGGGAAAGTGTTTTGATTTCTTAAGGGTGGGCAGGGTTGGTGGCAACCTGTGGTTTTTTTCTCTCTCTTGGTATTACTCTGAGGGAAGCCTAGCACAAGATGGTAGGGTTAATCTTAAATTAGAGTTATTTTGGCTCTTCAGCCTGAATAAAACATAGCATACCACATACAAAGCTTTGGTAAAACACAGGTCTGGCTTACACTGTTGGACCAATAGGAGTGTATGTCTACTGCTGTTGCAGGTGTGTCTTAAGGTGTGTGGAGTTTTTCATCCTGATGATCTTGCAATGATGAAATTGACTAACTACACAATTACCTGGGCATAGCCCTGCTGAGACTTTTAATATTAAGTCACAGGTTAACAAAGAACAATATTTAAAATGAAATATATTGAACAACCAGACATGGTGACCAAAATAATTTTTACCTGATTCAGTGTATTTTTTACATGCTATATCATATGTACAAGTTCTTCATTTCCTTCTGTGTCATTATGTTGTCTTTCCTTATTTTGGTTTTGTTTTCAGAACCATGGTATAAGAGGGCATTTCTTATATTTTTGTCTTATAGTCTTCAGAAAGTTTACAGTTAAATAGGCTTAAGTTTCTTTTGTTAGAAAATTAAAAGCACATTGGATGGGGTCTTTATCATAATTTTGTTATGATAAAAAATACGTTTTTATTTCTGGCATTTTACCTGTATAATCTCATTTTAATCTTTTCCAAAGGACACTTTAGTGGAAGGAGGAAATTCAAAATGGATTCTGTTAGAGAATTTCTTTTTCATGTTTTTTTTTGGGGGGGTCCAGTCGTGGGGCCTGAACTCTGGGCCTGGGCAGTGTACCTCAGTTCTTCAGCTCAAGGCTAGTGCTCTACCACTTGAGCCACAGTGCCAATTCTGGCTTTTTTCTTTTTTGCTTATGTGGTGTTGAGGAATCGAACCCAGGGCCTCATGCATGCAAGGCAAGCACTCTAACACTGAGCCACCTTCCCAGCCCCCTGGTAGAGAATTTCTGTTGCTAAAAACTCTGGTACATAGTAAGGTAAGCAACTCAAAAATTATTTATTATGGAGGTGAGTTGAAAGTCATCTAACACTCTTTCCTCAATGAAAAGAGAGGATTTAAAATAACTAATATTTTTAAAGTTAATGGGCACAAATATGTAAGAATTTTCTAGAAATAAAATGATCATTCATGAAACCTTACTGATACTTCAAAGAATGGTTTCCAATAAGAAGAATCACCTTCATACATTTTCACACAATGTGTATCTGCCTGGTAACAGAACCCCAAACTAGAATAAAGCATCTAATAGCTGTCTAATTTTTGTTGCCTTTTTGCAAGACTGCTTTCTTATCATATTGATTAGTATGAATTCTATGGCCAGTACAATATCACATATCTCATAACAGTTACTAGATTGGACCTTCATGGATGAGATGGTGTGGGATTCTGGTGGAGCCCTCTCTGGTTAAAAGGGGGAGTTGGTATTGGCACAGTCTCTGTAGTGGAGCATGGTGAGTCTAAGGGAGTGAAGACCAGTCTGTGTTGGGCTTTGAGACCACAGGGAGGAGACAGGAAGTACTAGACTTGTTAGGGCCCTGGTCTCTTGTAGAGTATGCGGTACTTTAGTAAGAAGGCTGGGTCACAGGGCTGGAGGCTGATTGGGGCAGAGCTTTGAGAAGGAAGAACAAAGGTACAAAGGAGGAGGTTACTTAGAGGAAGGGTTCTGGGGGAGCATTGTGAGCCCTTGTGGGATATGTAGGATGAGGTTTTCCATAAGGCAAGGCAGTGAATGTAGGCAAGAGGCTGACAGAATGTGGGGATTCTGGTGCAGGAATGCGGAGCTATGAGGGAGAGGCTTTTCAATGTCTGGCCTTGAGAGGTCAGGGTGGTAAAAGGAAGACATGGACTAGTAAGGGGCGGGGATTCTGGTGGACAATGGCAGGCCTTTGGAGAGTATGTTAGGGTGGAAGTTGGGTTTCCTGAAGAGAAGAGTGCAGTCACAATGTATGGAGGAGATTTTCAGAACCGGAGCTTTGTGAGAGCACTGATAGGATGCAGTGCACCAGAATGGTTAAGATGGGGTTTCTGGTATAGTCAGTCACCACTTTGAAAAGAGGAGTAATGTTGGGTGGGGATTTCAGTATTGCAAGGCAGGCCATGGTCTTTGTACAGGGTTTCCAGTAGGGCAAAGCAACCTTCAAAAAGGGAAAACGGAGGGACAGGGATTTACAGTTGAGCCTGGTGAGGCTTCCAGATGGAGGCCATCTGATGCAGTTGTTTCTAGTGGAGCAATGTGGGTGTTGAGAGATGGGATAGTGTGTTGGGGGTATTCTAGTGGGTTTTTTCTGGAGAAATGCAGGGCTTGGAGCCATGGGGATAGTTGGAGGAGGGGCTTTGAGAAGGAGTGGAAGGGATATAAAGGTGTAGATAATTATGGGCAGGGTATCTGGTAGAGTAGGGTGTGGATCTGAGGGAGGAGCCAATAGGGGTCGGGTTCATCTGAGGAGTAAGGCAGGGCATTGAGAGAACACTTGTGGGAGGTGGTGAGGCTTGTGGTAGAACAGGGCTGGCTTTCTAGGCAGGAGATGGGCTGTGTGAGAAGCTTCTAGCCAAGCAAGGTGAGGCTTCAAGGGCAGTTATAGGGAGGTGAAGGGTTTTTGGTATTGCATGATGGGTTTTGTAAGAAGAAGTAAGTTCAAGGCTGGGTTTGAAAGGTTAGTCCAGTTTGAAGTAGGCTAGTTATGGGCGGAGGTTCTGATGAAAATAGGAGAGGATCGAGGGAGAAGGCTAGTTGGTATGAAAGGGAAGGGAGTAGCTTGGATGTACTAGGAAAGGGAAGCAATGTGACTATGAGGGAATAGAGTAGTGAGGGTGGGGTATCAGTGAGCTTGCAAGATGGTTTATTGCAGTCATCAAAATGGTGATTTAAGCAATGTGTCTTTATCATTGGATGCATCGATGTTAAAACATATCTAAGAATGTGAAGCACTACTATACAGACCCTGAAGAAACTCAGAAGGATCTGTGAAATTATGTTGGAATAAAATTAATGACTAATTACAGTAGGAATTGATTTTCACTCGGCCCATAAATACTTTCCAGAAGAAAAGGCTACATTGAAAAATAAACAATTAAAAGGAAGCAGGCAGGCAGATCTTGAAGTAAACATTATCCAATGAACAACAGCTATTGAGGAATGATTGCAATCTTCTTTTACCTAAGTTACAGTTACTGACCTATATTCTTCCCTAATGCCAAATCAAAAAGCCATGAAAATGCAGTAATTATTGTCAAGGCCTTAGACTTTACAGAAAGAATTCAATGAATGTAGTTCTAGAAAGTATAAAGATAGATGTTGTAGCTAAAGATTGAAGAAAATATCCCCATCTCTGGCCCTCCAGGGTGAGAAAGGTTAAGCCAAAGCATAATGAGAATGGACAGAAGTACAGTAGTGCATACCAGTAGTCCCAAGATACAATGATGAAGGTGTATCGGGGGAGAAAATCAACAAGATCATAACAGGACTTAGCACTGGAGAGTAGAGAAAAGAGCAGTGAAAATTCAAGGAGAATTACAAAGGATGCCCTTGCATATATGGCAGTAGAGCACATCACATTGGGGTCTAAAGTACGTGTAAGAAACTACTTCTGCTCATAAGGTGTCACAAGAAGTGATGAACGTACGATTTACAGGATATTGAATAATCATAAAAGTCTTGCTTCAGTAGTGAAGAGTTAAACCTTGATAAACTCTGTTTTGAAACACCTAACAAACTATAAAAACAAGACAAGAAGATTCAAAATGTGTATGTTACTTGACTGTTTGCAATAGTAGAGATAAAAAAAATCAAATCACATAATGTGGATGCAAAAGAATAACATTATTAAGGTAATCTTTAAACAATACACATTTTATGTGAATAGTCCTGATTATAAATGATTTGTTTTTCTTAGAGATTTTGGATGCACAAAAACAACAAAAAACAAAAACAAATAAAAGCAAAAGACACTTGGCAATAGAGCTGGCTGCCAGTGCCTTATCCTTATTTCTAGATAGTCATGAGCCTGAGATTGGAAGATCATAGTTCACCGATGGCTGGGGTAGCAATCCATGAGACATTTATGTTCAATTGTTTAATCAAAGACAGATTGAAACTTTGGATCAAATAGTACAGACTCAGTCAGTCATTAGTGAAAAAACCAAGCAAGAGTTTGAGGCTCCAAGTCAAGTTTCATTACTGGGTGGCACGCGTGCGCACGCGCAGACACACACACACACACACACACACACACACACACACGCACACGCACACACACACACACACACAAATGGAATGAGAGAGGAAGAGGGAGAAAAAAGGGAATATTAAGAGTTTAAAATGTGAACCTGTCTTCCAGGATTATCCTAAGCATTTATTAATAAAAATGAAGGAAACCATGGAACCTAGGTTCCATGACTATTTTCCCAAGTCTTTCCATTTTCTTAAGAAAGGGGCTGTGTCATTCTTTCTGATAGAAACATAAAATTTCATTGTGTATATATACCACCTTTTCTTGAACTATTCATATATAGAGGGGCTTCTAGTTTGGTTCAATATCTTAGATATGGTAATAATGCTTCCAAAAACATAGTAAGTTTTAGCTTGAGATCATTTCCACAAATGCCCAGGAGTGGGATTGCTGGCTCCAAAGCTATGTACATTTGACCTTACAAAATGATGCTAATTGAAATGAACTCCAAGGTATGGAAACAAGTCATTTTTTTCAGATGTCAACCTTGATATCTCTAAAATAGTGTATCTAGATCTTATTTTATTTCATTTGTCTTTTTCAATTGGTTTATCCGCTGCAATCTCTGTCTTAATTCTGGTACCTTTCATTTTGTATATATATTTATCTGATTTTGAGAAGGAAAAGAAAAACATAGTGATGAAAGGAGTACAAAGAGCGACCCACTGCAACAATGATATTCACAAGACACTATGTCAGAAATGAACTTGACAACCTTGCGTGGGAAGAGGGGTAGGAGGTGGGAAAGGATATGATAACAACGATGGAGTGGGTAACAATATTCAACAAGGAATTTACCTAACTCATGTAACTCTACACACTCTGTAAAGTATCTTTGAAATAAAATAAAATTCAAAAATTGAACCTATCCTAAAAATAATATCCTTTTCAAGATAATACATCTCTCACAGTACTTGTGAGAGATTCTAGAGTCAAGCTGTTAGACCTGAAAAGGGATAGATTAGGAAGCCATCTCAAACAGCATTCAAAAGGCTGTGCTCTGGGAAGGTCAAACAGTCAAGGGAAGACAGGAGTATGAGGAGTTATTACCTCAAGGGTATTTAAGTTAGAGCTGTTGGACAATAAAAGATTAAGACTTTGGAGACAAGATGGATGTCTGTGATATAGTTGTAATGACCCTTGCTCCCTTCTTCTCCCTAACAATAAGGGATTCAATTATCACTATGTTTACAAACAATACCTCATGTTAATAATTATAACCACAAACTAGATTGATGCCTTAGTTTGTGGACATACCTGTAGCCACTGACCACCCCCTATAGTAGAATGAATATAAAGTCTGTTAAGCAGGATTTGGGGATCCAGAAGCTGGTAATAAGGCATTGGGTCCTCTGGTGTCTTCATTCCTATCACTTCCTGTGATTTCTCAGTTCTTTGGCCAGGTATCCCATTGTATTTGCTGTCCAAAGGTTGCGGTTAATGACAGTACTTATATTCTGAATACCTCAAAACAAACCACATAAAAATACTTCCTCAAAGAAGATTGACAAATGTATAGGATCACCTGGAAAGATACCTAACATCAGCAGTCAACCTGTGATCCTCTAGCAAAAAAGTGCAATTCAGGACTATCTTTACTTGTGATAATATAAGAAATGGATAATTGTCCCTTTTGTATATTTGGTATTTGGTATTGCATATATTTTCAGAAACACATATACATTGTGAAATAATGTTATTTATTTCTTAGGTCAGACCACGTCACTGGAGTGATGACCCAGTTGCCTGAATTACAAATAGGTGAGTGTGAATTGCCTAATTACGACCATTTCTCCATGAAACTCAGCAACACAGAATGAAGTATCAGGGTCAGGCCATTCCATACCTGTGAGGATTTATACCTAGATTAGAGTAATATACACCTCTCAGTATTCATGGCACATTCGTGTGTTAAAATTGTCATCAGATCAGAAAAATGCTAGAGCTTAAAGTAGAATGATGGGCAATACATTTTCAATGCAAGAGTGATATCACCCCTGCAATTATTCTCAGTGGAGAATCCTTTCTATACATTTTACTGACTTAACTTCTACTTTGTGCTTTACCATTATCAGGCAGGATCACACTGTATTGAGCTACAATACTGCAGCAACCTCAGCTGCCTTTGAATGTTACCTCCAATCTTGGTACTAAGGTCAACACTGCAACTCTAACCACATAGTTAGTGGACACACGAACTTTTCAAGCCTGGTTAACAATTGAGCTATCACTGCTCATTGCCAGTGTTAAAGATCTCACTCTTTAGATTTATTGTTTATCTTCTTATATTTCCAACACTGCCTTAGATGTTGGTTTTTGAAGTAGAACTTTTAGTTTGCATCTGATTTATGGAGGTGTTACTAATGCCAGTTAAACTGCATATATTATAATGTAAGTATTTTGATGTTTTCACATGTGAATTAAATTTTGGTAATTGAGGAAGTGAATACACATCACTCACAAAAGTTTCTTTATGTGTATTGGTATTGCCATATTGTGAGCTTCCTAAATGCCATCCATGGAAGCACATGGCCCTAATTCCATCATTTCTGTCACTGAGACAAGGCTTGGAATGTCCAGACCATTTGGCACCTCATAGTAAGAACCTTTCTACAAAGAAGGTGGAGAGAATAGCAAACAGAGCAAATGAATCTTCCAACAGTTTTTAACATATTCATTATGCTTAGCCATTAAGACCACCATAATAGTATTGTTTACCTACTCTTTTCTGTTCTAAGCAGTTTTATTTATGGATCTTTAAGAAATTATAAAAGAATAACATAAGAAATCTATATGAATCATATAAGAAATCACAAAAAATAGTCTGTTAGGTATATATACTCCCAAAGACATAATTTCAGGAAAGCATTAAGCACTTAAAATATAATGTAATGATTCTTTGTTGAAAACTTCAGCAGTTGTAGTTTATTTATTCTGATAACAAAGTTTATAAAGTAAGTTACAATAGTATTCCAAATGGAACACAGAACTAGAAACATGAAGGGTAGCACTAAAGAATATTACTGCTACCATTAATAGAGTAAGAATGAAATTTAGGCAAAACTCCTTCAGAGTAAAAGCCACAGGACACCCCCATCATTACTTTCATTGTTCATATGAAGAAAAGACCTTTTTGTAGTAGACAAATTTTCACAGATATTAACATCAATTGGGTATATATTTCTTAAGGCAATCAGGAAGGATGCTCTCACCATGTTAATTGAAGCTGACTTCTCTGGGACCTACTACAGAATGCACAGACACTATTCCAAGCACTGCACCTGCATTAGGTAATTGTAGTGCTTATGAGTGTTTTTCAAGTTAGAAAATGAATTAAATATTTTATTAAAAACAGAAGTAGGCAACAAGGTGAAGCAAATTTCCCAAATAACCAAGACTGATCAGTTCTAGACCCATAATTCAAATCCAGGTTTGCACCAGGCAAATCTGAGTATATTCTTTGTCATATTCATTACCATTCAAGAGCTATGGAGCAGATGAACCCACATTATCTTCCTATAATGGCAATAAAAATGCTTCAGAATATAGATATTTTTAAATGAAAAGGGTGTGGCTAATGAAAGTATAAGTGATCTTTATACCAAACAAAGATCAGTTTAATTTCTCATGAAATACATGAATGAACATCATTTAGATTCCACTTTTCATTACTCCTGGAGTAATTGCTTAAAGAGAACAATTCCATGTCAAAGACACTTGTGCTGATAAACACAGGCTTTTATCATGAAGTACCGTGAATACACAGTGAATACTTTGTTATGGATATATAATCCAAAAGAAATAATTTAGTGGAGGTTCTGGGAAGATGGCGGAGGAGAAGCTGGAAGCTAAACAAGCTCTCGCATAGAAAGCAGTTTTAGAGGTCCAGCAAACAGTCCTAAGCCAGAGAACCACACCAAGTGTGCCTTCAAAGGACAGAGAGTTAGGCCAGAGAGGGAAAATAAAGGCAAGGAGACAGCTCTGAGCACTTGCCAGCAGCTGCCGCTGCTGCAGCAGCAGCTGTGGCGGCGGCTGCGCCATACCTGCCATATCTGAATCACAGAGAGTCTGGGATGAAGGAGCCAGACACAGAGGGTGAGCAGATTCTACTCATCACCAGCAAGAACCAACAAGGATCAGAAATCTTCATCCTTCAGTTCACAGACCAGAGACAACCCAGGAACCAAGACTCGGTGTGAGTAGAAACCTGACCTACTCACTCCTTTTTAGGGAGCAGAGGAGGGAAGGCCACCCCTCCCCCCCAGTACTGGAGATCTCTATCTTGGATACCGACAAAGCTCGGCAGAGCTACTAGCTCTAACTCAGGCCTTGGAAGTAAACTAGAGTCATTTAGCAGGTCACAGGAGCCTAACCTGAACTGCCAGACTCAGCTCTACCCAGGGAAAAGTCACCCAGCTTGGGTGCCAGCCCCAGGAGTGGCTTTCTTCACCGGGTAATCAGAGGCAGAGGCTGCCCCTCCCTTTAGCAGCCTCAACAATCAATTGAAATTCAGTAAACAGAAACCCTGAGAATGGCTCCAGGCTGGGCTCTGTGAGTTTCTCACAAACCAGCCCCCAGCAAAAGCTGCTGTTTGCTAAAAGGCCTCAACTCTACCCAGAACCTAGCCTCATCACAACATCTCCAAACTTGAGGAAAAAGCCATCTCCCTCTTTTGTGATACTCAAAGCAGAACTGATTCCCATTGAACTAACCTGGGAGGAGGAATGCAAACCTTTGAGGAAAGCAGAGCATTTTTCTGCCTGTTCAAACAAACTGATTTAAGAAACCAACCAAGCCACAGGAACACAAGCAGACCAGAGACTCCAACAAGAGGCCGGTTAAGGACACAAGGGAGATTCAGGATGTTTCCCACCCCCACCCCAAAAAATCAAAGAACTATTGTTTTTAAAGTTGCAGAGCTTCTGCAGGGCAAATGACATAGCTAGCAAGATCAATA
This sequence comes from Dipodomys merriami, assembly GCF_024711535.1. NCBI lineage: Eukaryota > Metazoa > Chordata > Mammalia > Rodentia > Heteromyidae > Dipodomys > Dipodomys merriami. The sequence goes on from NW_027206024.1 coordinate 11,787,039, forward strand.
GAAAACCCACGGATTGGGAGAAGATCTTTACTAGCCATAAAATGGACAAGGGTCTCATATCTAAAATATACTTGGAACTCAAAAAATTAAACCCCCCAACAACAAATCCTCAAAGAAACAACTGACAAATAAATAAGTGGGCGAAAGACTTAAAGAGAAACTTCTCTGAAGAAGAAAGAAGGATGGCCAATAGACACATGAACATCCCTAGCCATAAAAGAAATGCAAATCAAAACAACATTGAGATATCACCTCACTCCAGTTAGAATGGCAAAAATCAAGAACTCTAACAACAACAGATGCTGGAGGGGATGTGGCAGAAAGGAACCTTACTTCATTGTTGGTGGGAATGTAAAGTTGTTCAACCACTTTGGAAATCAGTATGGAGGTTCCTCAAAAGACTTCACATAGAACTCCCCTATGACCCAGCAATCCCACTTTTGGGCATTTACCCAAATGTTTACAAACAAGACCACACTAAAGCTACCAGCACAACTATGTGTATTGCAGCATTATTTACCATAGCTAAGATATGGAGCCAAGCCAAATGCCCCTCAGTAGATGAATGGATCAAGAAAATGTGGTATATATACACAATGGAATTCTATGCCTCCATCAGAAAGAATGACATTGCCCCATTTGGTAGGAAATGGAAAAACTTGGAAAAAATTATATTAAGTGAAGTAAGCCAGGCCCAAAGAAACATAGGTCCCATGGTTTCCCTTATTTGCAATATCTAGTATATGTATGAGTTAAGCGGAAAAGGTCACATAAAGTGATGTCAGGAAAATGAACCCTTAGATGTGTATTTTAATGTTTTTTTCTTTCATGTATGTGTTTCTAACGCATTTATAAGATTATCTCTTTGTTGCTTTGTATGTCCCTCCCCCACAGTATAACCCCTGCTTTCACTATATTTGATGTCAGTATAACTTGTGGAGGAGATGGGGTAAAACCAGTTGTTTAAGGATACAGGTGGACCTGTTGCAACAATGAGAAGTACAAGTTGTCATGTCCAAAACGAGCTTTATAACGTCGGTGCGGGGGGCGAGGGGAAGAAGAAGGATTGGGATTGGGGGGAGAGGGAGGCTGGGAAGGGATATGAAGGGTAAACAAAGGAGGAGGCTGCAATGCTTGGTAAGAAATGTACGCATTATCCTGCCCATGTAATTGTAACTCCTCTGTACAGTATGTTCACAAATAAAATTAAATTAAATTTTAAAAAAGCACTATTGTTTTTGTACCTTTTATAAAATAATTTTTTATAATTTTTTTTAATCTTTGATTTTTACTTTTTGAAAAAAAATTGTTTTCTAGTAATTTTTTTTTCCTCTTAGAATTTTATTTTAGGGGTTTCATTGTGTGTGCGTTTTTCTTTCTTTTTTTGTTTGTTTTTTGTTTTTGTTTTTTGTTTTCGCTTTCTGTTTAGCTCTACTGAACCTCTGATCTTTTTTCTTTCTTTCTCATCCTTTTCACCTTTTCTTCTCTTTCATTCTTCTTTATGTGACTTAATTGTTGTTCTACACATCCTCAGATAAACCTGTAGTCAATTATTAGACCTTGTACTCCATTGTGTACACACTGAATCCACAAATTTATTACTCAATTCAAAACTTCTGAGACTGAAATTCCTTAAGAGCAGTACTACCTCTTTATACCTATATAATATTTTAAGTATTTTTATTTTTATATCTCCTTTATATCCTTCCCCTTCTCTCATTATATTCACGTTCTTTTCTGAATAGTTTGTTTTTGAGCAAGTATATTTCTAATTTTTACCTTTCCAATTTTTTTGGTCTCTTTTTGTTCCCTTTCTCTTTCTTCTTTTGTTTCTCTCTCCCTACTTTCATCCTATCCAACCTATTTCCGGCTTTGAGATTAGGACTTAGTTAACACTCCCTGTGCCTTCCCACATCACTCTATTCCTGTTTTTTACCCACAACTCTTCCTAAACCTAATAATTTCTGGTTTACCAAATACTTCTTTGTGGTTCGTCGCCTATTAATATATAGTTGTTCCATGTTGAATAGATTTATCTGTTGAACTAGATTGTACCTGCAGACTATTGACTGTGCAAATACAGACTTTGGTTGATACTTGCCTTAAATTTGTGTTCTAGCACAAAACTGGTGTTGATTTCATCCCAAATGGGCAGGGTAAGCCGGAAAAATACAAGAAAAATGGCAAATCCACGTATCTCAAATCCCACTCATGATAATCAGGGGACAGAACAGATAATGAATAATCCAGAGGAGACTTCCCAAATAGCTCTACAAGCACTGCTGGCAAACATGATAAATGAAAAGATTGAAAACATACAAAGGACTCTGTATGAGCGTGATAGGGATAGAAAGCAGGCAATGCAAAGTTTTATACAGGAATATCATGAGCGAGAGGAACCTAGTCAAAAACTGATACAGGATTTGCCTGAGCAGCTTGAGAATGTTAAAGAGAAAGGCAGGAATGGCATGAGCAGGCTGAGAACATTCAAAGAGAATTATAGGAATGGCATGAATGGGAGGAAGCTAAGCAAAGAGCAATACAGGAATTGAGAGAGCAGGAAGAGAATACACAAAGAACACTAAAGGCATTCATGGAATCCATTAACAAAGAGCAGAAGGAAGTCAGGGAGAACACAAAGGGAATACTGACTGGAATCCAACAGATGGAATGGGAGTGCAAGGAAACCATAAACAATTAACTAAGTGATTTGAGAATAAACACCGAACACCAAATTAAGGAAGTAAAGAAGTCAATACAAGATCTAAAACAAAGCTTCAACAAAGAATTTGAAGCCATCAAAACGGACCAACTAGAAAGAAAAGAAATAAAAAAACAAAGTAGAAAGTCTTGACAGCAGGTTAGACCGTGCAGAAGATCGAATCTCAGGGATTGAAGACAGCCTAGATATTATAGAGAAAGAACATACATCAATCCAAGACAAGTCCAAGAAATATGATAGATCTATCCAACACTTGGAAGACACAATCAGAAGGCTTAATCTAAGGATCATATGTGTAAAGGAGCACCTAGAAACAGAAGTTAATGGTCTTGGAAATTTGTTTAACAGGATCCTAGCAGAGAACTTCCCAAACATGCAAAAAGATAGGCCTATTCATATGCAAGAAGCTTTTAGAACTCGAAATAGACCAGACCAGAATAGGACATCCCACTGTCACATTATAATACACACAGTATCAACTCAAAACAAGGAAAAGATCCTTAAAGCTGTCAAGGAGAAAAAGACTAATCACCTATAAACGAAACCAATTAGAATCAACTCAGATTTCTCAGCTGAGACAATCAAAGCAAGAAGAGCCTGCAATGACGTATGCCATGTCCTAAAAACAAGCAAATAACAACCAAGAATACTGTACCCAGCTAAACTCTCCTTCATAACTGAAGGCCAAATAAAAACCTTCCATATCAAAGAAAAATTGAAACAATACATCTCCACCAAACCAGCCCTACAAAAGATTCTTAAAGATGTCCTACATATAGAACCCCAACAAGACCACAATAAAGGCCAAGAAACTACACCCAAACTGAGAATCCAAGAACCATAGGAAGAACACAATTTTCACAGCCCCGAAGAAGGTGGATAACATGGTAGGAACTCCCAAATACCTCTCAGTCCTATCTCTTAACATTAATGGACTCAACTCTCCATTTAAGCGACATAGACTGTCTAGTTGGATTAAAAAAACAAGATCCTTCTATCTGCTGCCTTCAGGAGTCACATCTTGCCTGTAGAAACAAACACATTTTCAGGGTGAATGGCTGGAACATAATCTACCAATCAAATGGCCCCCATAAAGAGGCGGTAGTTGCAATCTTAATATCAGACATAATAGACTTAAATTTAAAATTTGTGAGAAGAGAAAAAGAAGGTCGCTACATACTAATTAAAGGATCTCTCCTTCAGGTGTATATTACAATTCTAAATATCTATTCGCCAAACAACGGAGCACCCAAATTTATCCAAGAAACACTACTTTCCCTCAAATCCCACATAGATCCAAAAACATTAATTGTTGGGGATTTTCACACACCACTAGATAGATCAACTCCGCAAAAACTCAACAGAGAAACCTCAGATCTAAACAACTGCATAGATCAACTAGATTTAACAGACATCTACCGAATATTTCACCCAACAGCATGAGAATACTCATTTTTCTCAGCAGCAAATGGAACATTTTCTAAAATAGACCACATTTTAGGCCACAAAGCAAACTTGTCGAAATTCAGAAACATTGAGGTAATACCTTGCATTCTCTAAGACTACAAGGGAATAAAATTAGAACTCAACACTAAAAGCCACCAAAGAATGTCCAGTAACACATGGAGGCCGAACAACACACTGCTGAATCACAAGTGGGTCCTGGAAGTGATTAGAAAGGAAATCCAAATATTCGTGCTATTTAACAAAAATGAACACACAAATTACTAGCTACTCTGTGACACAGCAAAGGCAGTACTCAGAGTCAAATTTATAGCTCTGAGCTCCTACTTCAACAAATTGGAGAGATCTGAAACCAAGAATATAATGAGACATTTGAACCTCCTTGAAAAAGAGCAGCAAGATAAACCCCAATCCAGTCTACCCAAAGAAATAATTAAAATTAAATCAGAATTAAATGAATTAGAATCCAAAAAAAATATAGAAAGAATCAACAAAACAAAGAGTTGGTTCTTCGAAAAAATTAACAAAATTGACAGACTCTTAGCAAATCTTATCAGAAAAAGAAGAGAACCCACCCAAATAAATAAACTCAGAGATGAGAATGGGAATATCACCACAGAAAAAAACAAGGTTCAGAACATTATAAGGGAAAACTTCTCAAAACTTTATGCTAATGAGTTTGAGAACTTGAAAGAAATGAATCTTTTCCTAGCAAATATTGACATGCCAAAACTAAACCAAAATGAGTTAAACCATCTTAACAGCCCCATATCAAGCATTGAAACAAAAACAGCAAGAAGAGACTTCAAAGTTAAGAAATGTCCAGGACCAGATGGTTTTACAGCAGAATTCTACAAGGCCTTCAAAGCTGAGTTCACACCAATACTCCTCCAACTCTTCAATGAAATTGAAAGAGAAAGTTCACCACCGAACACATTCTATGAAGCCATCATAACCCTCATCCCAAAAACAGGCAGGGACTCATCGAAGAAAGAGAACTATAGACCCATTTCTTCGATGAACATTTATGCAAAACTTCTCAACAAAATTTTGGCCAATCGACTTCAACAATTCATCCAAAAAATTATACACCATGATCAAAAAGGATTCAGATCAGGGATGCACAGCTGGTTTATTATACGCAAATCAATCAATATTATTCATCACATCATCAGGAGCAAGAATAAGAACCACATGGTTATCTCAATAGATGTAGAAAAAGCATTTGACAAGATCCAACACCCCTTTATGATGAAGCTTTTGGAAAAATTAGGAATCCATGGAACATTCCTCCATACAATAAAGGCTGTATATGACAAAACTACAATCAGCATTATACTTAATGGTGAAAAACTAAAGCTATTTCCTTTTAACTCAGGAAAAAGATAAGGATGTCCACTCTCTCCACTTCTCTTCAAGCTAGTATTAGAATGACTAGCTACAGCAATAAGACAAGATGCATATATAAATTGGATCCAAATAGGGAAAGAGAAATAAAACTCTTCCTCTTTGCAGATGACATGATCTTGTATTTAAGAATCCCGTGGACTCCACTCCCAAATTACTCAAGCTGATTCAATACTTTGGCAAAGTAGCAGGGTATAAAATTAACCCCCTAAAATCAATGGCTTTTCTGTATGACAACAATGAGAAAAGTGTGGCTGAAATTAGGAAAGCAACTCCATTTGTAATAGCCCCACAAATAATAAAATACCTAGGAATTAACTTAACTAAAGAAGTGAAGGACCTCTATGATGAAAACTTTAAGAACCTGAAAAAGGAAATCAAACAGCACTTAGAAATAGGAAAAAACTCCCATGATCCTGGATTGGAAAGTTTAACATCGTAAAAATGGCAATATTTCCCAAGGCCATCTACAAATTCAATGTGATATCTATAAAAATTCCAACGTCATTCTTCAAGGAAATAGAAGACGCAATCCAAAAATTCGTATGGAACAAACGCTCCGCTAAAATGCTCCGCAACGGAAAGAACAGTGATGGAGGAATATCAATACCAAATTTCAAACTCTACTATAAAGCCATAGTAATCAAAACAGCATGGTGCTAGCACAAGAACAGACCTCAGGACCACTGGAATAGAATGAAAAACCCAGAAATGAACCTACAGACCTATAGCATTCTAATTATAAGGGAGCCAAAAAAATACAATGCAAGATAGACAGTCTTTTCAGTAAATGGTGCTAGCAAAATTGGTTAACTACTTGTGGAAAACTAAAGCTAGATTCTTATTTATCACCGTGCACCAGAAGCAACTCCAAATGGATCAAAGATCTTGGAGTCAAAGCACACATTCTGAAAACATTACAGGGTGGAATAAGAGAAACCCTAGGTCTCCCTGGCACAGGCCGAAATTGTCTTAATAGAGACCCAGAAACACAAAAAATCAAAGAAAGTTTGGACAAATGGGACTGCATGAAGTTGCAGAGCTTCTGCATGGCAAAGGACATGGCTAGCAAGATCAATAGAAAGCCCATATATTGGGAGAAGATGTTCACTAGTCATACAATGGACAATGGTCTCATATCTAAAGTATATTGGAACTCAAAAAATTAAATCCCCCAACAACCAATCCTCAAAGAAACAACTGCCCTATAAATAAGTGGGCTAATGACTTAAAGAGAAACTTCTCTGAAGAAGAAAGAAGGATGGCCAATAGACACATGAAGAAATGCTCAACATCCCTAACCAAAAAAGAAATGCCAATCAAAACAATATTGAGATACCACCTCACAACAGTTAGGATGGCAAAAATCAAGAACTCTAATAACTACAGATGCTGGAGGGAATGTGGACAGAAGGTAACCTTACTTCATTGTTGGTGGGAGTGTAAACTTGTTCAACCACTTTGGAAAGGAATATGGAGGTTCCTCAAAAGACTTCACATAGAGCTCGCCTATGACCCAGCAATCCCACTTTTGGGCATTTACCAAAATACTTACAAACAAGACCATACTAAAGCTACCAGCACAACTATGTTTTTTGCAGCATTATTTACCATAGCTAAGATCGGGAACCAACCCAGATTCCCCTCAGTAGATGAATGGATCAAGAAAATGTGGTATGTATACACAATGGAATTCTATGCCTCCATCAGAAAGAATGACATTGCCCCATTTCTTAGGAAATGGAAAGACTTGGAAAAAATTATATTAAGTGAAGTAAGCCAAGCTCAAAGAAACATAGGTCCCATTGTTTCACTTATTTGCAATATCTAGTATATATATGAGTCAAGCAGACAAAGTCATATAAGGTGATATTAGGAATATGAACCCTTAGATATGTATTTAAATGCTTTTTATTCTTTTATGCATTTGTTTCTAAAGCATTTATAAGATTATTTCTTTGTTGCTTTGTATGTTCTTCCCCCACTGTATAACCCCTGCTTTCACTGTATTTGATGTCGGTATAATTTGTGGAGGGGAAGGGGAAAAACAATTTGTTTAAATAAGGATACAGGGGACCCGTTGCAACAATGAGAAGTACAATTTGTCATGTTGAAAATGAACTTTACAACTTTGTTGAGGGTTGGGGTGGATTGGGTGGGGGGTGGGGGGAGGCAGGGAAGGGATGGGAAGGATAAACAAAGGAGGAGGCTACAATGCTTGATAAGAAATGTACTCACTATCTTTCCCATGTAATTGTAACCCCTCTGTACAGTATTTTCACAATAAAAAAAAAAGAAAAAATTTCATGACTAGTTACATCCTGGTAGTACCAAAGAAAATCTACTCCCTATTCTAAAACACATATCAATTAATGGATATTAGTGATATCAGTTAAAATTATGTGTGCATAATATATGTAATGTATTCTATTAAATAACATATAAATCATATGTTTATAATATGTGTATCATTACTGATCTTCTGTAATACATTATTTGATGTAGTATTATACTGGGAAGCATACAAGGAATGACAAATTTCTTTAAATAAATATAGTTGTATGTTTTCGTCACATAATTTGTTTTTGTGCCAGTACTGAGACTTGAACCATTGTCTGGGTTTTGTCCCTGAGCCATTTTACTCAGACTGGTTTCATATAACCATCTTCAGATCACAGCCCATAAGTAGCTGTGATTACAGACATGAATCATGTTATATTTTTTAATTCCATCCTTGGCATGTTCTTACATAATTATTTTTGAATATTAAATGACATTATGATATTAAATTTCTAAACCAATTCAGAATAAATAACGATTTTTTATGTAAAACTATATGTTGCAATCGAAATTTTAAGAACCCTACTTTACTATCAATTTTCAAAGATATTGCTAGTTTAATTCCTGGACAGACAAGTAGAAAAATTAAATTTTGTGTGCATAGTATATGCAGTGTACTATGTTATATAACATATAAATGATATATTTATAATATATGCATAATTAGGGATATTTTATAATACTATAAATAATATATATATATATATATATATATATAACTGGTTTTAATATTATTCTGTGAAGGATACAAGGAATGACAGTATCACTATCTTAACTGTCTTCTTTTCAACAGTGTGTAAACTATGCTATAAACATATATCTTCAAGAAAGCATACCTCAGTAATCCCATATTCACCTTCAAATATTCTCCACGTTGCTATGAACATCCTCTAAGATTGCCACACTCATCCACAGAAAACAGTTTGTGATACTTTCTGGATAATGTTCCTTGTCCCCATCCCTATCACCCTTTCAGCAATTTCAGTGAAGAGCATTTTCTCCTGCTTTGCCTGTAGTAAATATCATCTTTTGTTATTTCACAGCAAAGAAATTGTGGCTAGCAGGGTTGAGCACTGGTATATTCAGAGGTTCTCCAGTTGTGAATTTTTCTTTTCTTTCTTTGACAGTGAACTGGAATAACAAAAAAACATTTAAGGCAGTGTGTTTTGGTGTAAATGAAAACATACTAATTTGAAAATATTATAAATATTCGTTCTTTAAATTTATTTTTAATTCAAATATAATAGGTGTGGTTTTAGTGGTGCATGCCTATAAATCTAACTATTTAGAAATCTGAAAACAGAGGATCATGGTTTTAAGCTAGACCAGGTAAATGGACCATTAGACACTTATCTTCAATGAAGAACCAAAAAGCTAAAAGTGGAGCTGTGGCTCAAATGGAAGACTGACAGCCTGAGCACAAAAGAAAAATAAAAGGGCCTAGGCCCTGAATTTAAGTCATAATGTTAGCACTCATGTACTATATATTCTGTGAGATAATTTGTCAAAAACTGGTCATAGATTACATATGAGGTGTGAAAATGTATGTAAGTCTGAAATGACCCCAAGGTATTTTGACAAGACAGCTAAAAGAAATATCACTTAATCAAATAGTAATGAGGGATAAGTTTGTAGATAAAGATCAAAGCTCACTTTGGAATCTTTTTTGTTTGTTAAAATCAGTAGCTAGGAGTTGTCAGTAGAGAGAATGCTATTAAGGACTTCAATTACAGAAAGAACAGAGCTGGAGGGGGAAAAAAACAGAAATAATTACATGTACTCAGTGGTAAAATCATGAGAAGGAAGATTACAGAACTAAGCCCTGGGATACACAAATATGTAAAAGATGACAAATGAAAAACAGTAATAAGTATGTAATGCAGACTTATATAGATATGTATTTTTAATGTTTAATTGCTATGAGGTGATTGTGTGATGACCTAAAATTTAAGAAATTGGTAAGGTCAACTATCTCTTGGGCCAACCGTCGCTGATATTTTAAGTAAAATGGGCCACAGTAGTGTGTCTTGATTTGCCAAAGTGAAAACAGGTCAATATTTGGAAAGCCATTTTTTGTACATGTGGTTGGAGTGAGAAATACTGGTTTGTTCAATTGTCAGTAGAAGGGTACAGTTTTAGCTCAATGATAGACATCTTTCAAGGATCTGGCTAAAATAGCATTACTGGAAGCCAGTCCTAAATTTTACCTTTGTCAAGTTATCAGATATTCAGTCTATCACATGCCCAAATAATAGAGAATGGGAACAGGTATACATTGAGCACTCACAAGTCTCTGGACTTTCTCAGGAAGAGCCTTCTGCAATTGTGGGATGGATAGGGCTGGGTAATTTACAAAATATCCATCATAGATTGAAAGTATTCTGCTAAGTTGTCACCTGAGATATCGGATGTTTTAACTGCATTGTATTGATTTTTATGAGTCAGTTAATCAGATTCTTTATAATATATGATGTTACTAGACTGTGAAATGCATGTTTGTTGCATTTCGTTTGTATAATATATAGTATGTTTTGAAATTTTTTATAAATCATTCACATTTTTATTTTTTTTCGATATGGATTACTCCTAGTTCTCAAGAGTGGGGAAATGCACAGGAACTTTGTAACTTGAAGTCATATGTGTCATGTGTCATATCATATTTTCCTTGTAGAGAGTTGGTAATAAATTATATGTAATTTATTTTTCATTTTTATTTATTGTCTATTGCAGAGTTTGAACTCAGGGCCTGGGCACTGTTCCTGAGGTCTTTGACTCATTGAGCCACAGTATCAATTTTAGTCTTAATGATTAATTTGAGATAAGTGTCTCACGGGAACTTTTCTGCCCAAGCTGGCTTTGAACTGTGATCCTCAGATATCAGCCTCCAGATTAGCCAAGATTATAGGCATGAGCTATCAGCACCTGGCTATATGTAATTTAAACTGTAGTTTTCTTCAAGTGTTTCATCCTACACTGAAGTTATTTTTCTTACAAATTTTCTAATAATATATAATCTATTCAATTTTGAAAATTACTGCTGTACCTCCCACTTATTTGTGGCATTTCTGAAATCCAAGTTCCTCTGTGTGTCAGGGTGGATACTGTTGCCTTTAACAAGTATTATTGTTGAATACATAGCATCTGGCTACTTAGAGAGCAAAGGCTGTGAAGCTACAGTAGCCACATAAAGAACTTCCAGGACAATTAAAGGGGAAATCATGTGTTCTCTGTGTAGGTGAATAGGGCACATAGAAAAGAAAGTCTTCTACTTGAAAGTGATTGAGTGTGTATGCACATAGGTTTTCACTTATTTAACTGTTGCTATAGATTTACACATTCACTAGTATAAAACAATATTTCATATATATATATATATATGTGTATGTATGTATATATGTACATGCAGATCACAGTTTCCAAAATCCAGAGAACCACCTCCATGTGTATCGCGTTCCTATGTTGCTTTGTCCAGTGGTAGAGAAATATTCAAGCATATATCTTTCAATATGTTGCTTGTTCCTAACACTAAAATTAGGAAGTCTGTTAATATATAACATATGTTTTATTAGAATATATTTAATATATCATATATAATGCATTTGTATATTATATATATTATTTATAATACCTGACAGTATTATAAATTTATAAGGAAAAATACAATAAACATATCAATGTCCATACTTTCCTAGCCATGATTAGGTTCAGTAGAGTTAGGTGCATTACATCTCAACAAGGAAAATCTACTGAGATTCTGACGACGTTGAGCTAGATAAGGAGAATTCCTGTAAACAAAGCCTCACCTCAATTTTTAGAAAAGATAAATTTGGAAGCTTTTTTTCTGTTTTTTTGGGGGGAGGGGGTTTCTTTCGCCGGTCATGGGGCCAAAACTCTGGGCCTGGTTGCTGTCCCTCACCTATTCATCTCAAGGCTAGTGTTCTACCAGTCCAGCCATAGCGCCACTTCTGGCTGAGGAATCAAACCCAGGGCCTTATGCATGCAAGGCAAGCACTTTAACCACTGAGCAACCTTCCCAGCCCAAGTTTGGTAGTTTTCCAGAGAGGAATTTGGCATTTGCTTTGCATCCTTGGTTAGTAATGAATAGGTATTATTTTGCTCCAAATTTTGTCTCCTTTTATGTTCCCTAAATAGTTACACAGGATTATCATTCCATCACATATATTTAAGTCCTTCTTTTATTTCTTTTTATCTTTATTGTTTTGTTGGTGTTGTTTTGCTGATCCTGTTTCTTGAACTCAGGGGCTAGGCAGTGTCCCTGAACTCCAGCCTAGTGCTCTACAACATGAGCCACAGCACCACTTCTGGCTTTTTCTGTATGGGCTTCATTTGAATCATAATACTCAGATCTCACCCTCCTGGGTAGCTTTGATTACAGATGTGAGCCACCAATGCTCAGCAATCCCTATCTTTTAGGTATTATTCTAAAAGCCTCCTATCCAAGGTCACTCCTAAGATAGTAAATGGACCTATGCTAATAGTTCCTTCACACTCTCATCTCCTGTAATTGCTATGGTGTGTCTTTTCCATCTTATCTTGAACCTACTTCACTGCTCTATTCCTAACCCATGGTTCTAGGTGTGTCACAAAGAATTACCTAAATTTAGTAGCTATAAACCCTGGATTAATCAATTATTAATTTCATTTAATTTTTTCCAATATGATTGTTTTTCGGCACAAATCTGAGCTTATACTCACCTTCTTGCATCTACTTCTTGGCATGAGCACAGCCTGGGCCTATTCTACTTCAAATGCAAGAGGTTATCCAAAGAATAACCTACAGTATTCCTGCCTAGGAGTCAGGACAAGTTGTTGAGTGCCTGAAAGAAGCAATGAATTCCTAGCATGGGAATTGGTGGGAGAGGCAACAGCCTAGAGAGCAAACTGGTAGTCACAACATTTAACAACTTCTCCTTTGGGGAAACTGACCTCCTCTAAAGTGGCAGTGAGATAACTCACCTAGTATATTTTCATATTTTAATGAAGTTGTCATGTTTCACTACACAACTCACTTGTAGTCAAATAGAAGGTCATTCTTTTGTGTCCTCCTTAGACCCAGTCTCAATCTCCATCTTAGACTTTGCTCAGACTCTATTCCTACCAGAAGATCCCGGATGAAGGGGAAAGTGTGATCTCTTGGCTTCTGACTGGCCCTGTGGGAACTGAGGCCACTTTTATTGTTCAACCTGTTCCTCCTGACAAGACTGTGGTGGGTGGTGGGAAAGCTCATTCTCTAAATGGTGCCCTAGTACCAAATCTCTTCAGAGAAAGTCAAAGAATGACAGATTATGCCTGAGGGAGTGAGTTTCTCCATTTCCAAAAAGGTCAATTAATATCTGATTCTGAGGCCCACGTGGAGTTCCTCACCAGATCCTCCAAGCTGGAGTGGATGTTAGGTCAGACTCCAGGCCATCCATCCTATTTCTCCAGCCCTTTCTCATGAACCAAAAAATCACAGGAGTTGAGTTCAGAAACAAGGAGAATTGAGAGTAACAGACAAATCATTGGCAGGGGGAGGAATTAGAAACTTTGTGTGACAAAGGCTCAGATAATCAAGGATCACTTACATTTGTGAATCACATCATAAGATTAGGGAATAAAAGTAATAAATTACTACCCAAATTAATAATTCAACTGCTCTGACTACATAACAAGTGCTCTCTCAAGAATTAGCTGTCCTAGCTCTCTTTAGATGAGGAAAACGGTGCACATTCTTTCCTCACAAAGTTCTACTGAGTATCTTCATCCATACCCTAGGTTGTTCTTACTCTCTACTTCTGTGTTGCTTTCCTTTGCTGGGTTCAATCAATTACACTTAAATGTGTTATCTTCAGACATGTAATCAAATTTTTTAATCCATTTGTTATAAAATAAAACTAATTATGGGGAAACAGATGTCTATGGTACATTTTCTTCCATGGCATATTTATTTGATATTATTATTATTTTAATAGTTTCATTTTTAAAACTTGAAAATGTTTTGTTACTATTAGCACTAATTAGTTGCACATTTTTTGTATTTTTCCATGTCGGCATATTTGTTATTAATCTTCTAACATTGTCTTTTTCCCTAATTGTTGCCTTCTTTAAATTGCTTCAAATTATAAACTATATATGATGGTCCTGGATGTATTCATGTATATATTTAAATTTTGCTTTGATATACACATATTATAGGATATCTTCAATATATTTTAACTGTTCTGAAAATCAATATGGAGCTCCCTCATTAAAACAAAAACACAATGCCACAAAATTAGGATTAGGTATATATCCCAAAATATTTAACAATGATGCAGGAGAAACAATCACTTCTCTTATATAACAGAATATGTTTATAGCTATGAATAGTGCATTTTCTTTATTCCTTCTTTCTTGTGCATCTAGATTGATTACACAGCTTGGTTGCTATGAATATTGCTGCCATGATCATGGATGTTCATGTTGACTTGTATTCCTTCAATATGTATCCAAGTTGCCATAAAGGTCATTAACATATGTGTCTTTTGGTATTATGTAAACTTCCATTATGTTATCCATATGGGTTGCCCTAGTTTACAATGCCACAAAACCAAATACAGTTCCTGATTTATTTCAACCTCTCCTGCAGTTTATTTATTTGAGTGGTGATATCTATTCTGGTGTGTAAGATGGGAACTCAGTGACTTTCCTATTTATTTTCCTATGTATTTCCTATGTGGATAAGAATCTCAAACATTTCATTTACTTATTAAAAACTTAAATTTGCACTTCATTTCTGATCAGTCACTTTCTTTTTCTTTTGGTATTTGATCAATTCTTAAATACTATATTATTCAATTTTTTTCGCATTCTAAATACTCACTTTAGTAAAAAGATTTTTTTCATTACAATGGTGCACAATTAACAAAAACAACTGATTGTACATTTATTTCACTGGATTATTTGTTTGTTTTTAAAGCAAGGAAATTATTACAATAAAGATGCTGAACTACTTTCACTATATAGACTGGAAGGATAGTATCTCATATTGGCCTAAACTAACCTTAGAATTAACAGTCACAGCCTGGGCCATAACAGTCTGGGCTAAGTAAAACAAATAACAAAGCACAAACTGCATCTAAAGAGAGCAAAGGGCTTCATAAAAGTTAAAAGAAAGGCACCACTTTCATGAAGCAAATGCTGAAGTTCACAAGCAGACCTTAGGAAACTGAATATCAAGAAGATCTAAGGATAAAATTATATGGAAGGACAACTTTAGAACTCAGAATTCAGGAGGGGGAACAACCACTAGATACAAAATTCAATGCTGAAAAGAAGAAGTGTTTGACCCCAAACCTCAGCTGACTTTTTCACATCAAACACACACACACACACACACACACACACACACACACACACACACACACACACACACCTAGTGAGAAGTTTTAGCCAAAGTACAGCCATTCTGGACTTAGACTACATTTTGAAGGCCTTTACAGAAAGTATCCCTTGTGAAGGCCTTTACTGAAAGACTTTTACTGAAAGTTATAAATAAATCAGGTTCCCGGAAAAAATGGGAAATGTCCCAATAAGGTTCTGCCCATCAGTCCCCTAGCAATAGCCATGGATGACAGGTTCATATGGATGACGAATGACAAGAAGGTAGCTAAAATTACAGATGTTTCTTAAGATAGCATAGTAAACATAGTTTGCTGCTTATTTGCTTAGCCTGTGCACGCTAGCCAATAAGATTGTTATAATATTCACTCACTAAATATCAACCAATAATAAAACTGCCAAGCTAGGAACCCCCTTACTTCAGCCCTATATCCTATAAAAACCCTGTTAACTGAAGGGTCAGGGCTCTCAACTCTGACCTGCTGCGATGGTGACAGTTGTGAGTCCAGGCTCGAGCTTGCAATAAATGACTCTTATGTACTTGCATGGGAATTGGCTGCTTGCTGGTCTTTGGGGATCTTTATCTCAGCACAAGATTAGTGTACATAGAGAACTCCAAGGGCAGCTCTATCTGTGACAATGAAGCTTTTTCCTCTTCCTTTTAAATTATCAAACGTGATGGGGTGGTTGGCTCCACAGTTGCCCCACACCTGAACAGGAGGAGTCAAAGAATGACTTAGACTGCAGGATAGCCTTGTGTTCCCCTGGCTTTCTGTGTAAGAATGCAGTTTGTGTTCCCTTAAGCAGTTGTGGCCAAGCTGAAATGGGAGTACACTTTGCCTGTAGGATTGCATCCTGTGAAACCTGCATGCATGGTGAAACAGAAGGGGGAAGCACGGTGAGCATCTCCGGGATGGCCTCTCAGAGGCCAGGAGAAGTTGACTCTTAAAGTTGGACATGGCACGAGGTTTGAGGACAGCGGGAATCCAAAAGATGGGAGAGGCACAGGAGCAAATGCACCTCGCTGTGGAGACTCCTCAGCCATGTTAAGGAAGTTCCCAGCCCACACTTGGCAGCCACCATGCAGGTCACCAGAGGCCAATTGTTTGGTGGTCAGTCCCTGGTCCTGATCCAAAGCCAGAACTTCTGCAGTGGCCCTGGGCCTGGCTGGTATGGAGCAGTGCCCACAAGCCATTCTTCCTCTGCCCTGCTGCACAAAGCCTCCCAGCAGCTGCCTGGTCTGCAGCACCCATGCCAGGCCAGGTACGTGGGGGCAGACTGAGGCTCTGCTGGCAATTCCTGATGCCTGCTTCAAGGGGAGACTGAAGCCTAGCCCACAGCAAAGCTGGCCCTCACTCACTTCCAAGGACCTCCAGAGAAGCATGACCACCACCGGCCCAGCATTGCTGCCCTCCCAGCCCCCAGAGTTTACCTACAAGTCCTTGCCTTTGTTCTTGAAATTCTTCAGCCATGGTTGTCTCATTTCTCATTGTCTGGGTATGATTTGAGATTCCTTCCTCTCCTCACCCAGCCACCGAGCCCCAGGGGCCAAACTCCCAGCCTCACAAACTCTCTCCAGAACCCAGGTGCCTTTGGGGCTGCTGCTTTCTGAGCCACTGGCTTACTGCCTCCTTCCTCCCTTCACCAGCCTCTGCCAGAGCCTCCCGTCCTCTCCTTACTACCCCAGCCCCAACCCCAGCTCAGCCTCTCCCGTGGCCTCCCCTCCTATCCACAGAGCTTCAGCCCCAACACCAACATGGCCATGGCTCTGGGGAAGACAACTGTGGGCCTGGCCCAGCAGAATCAAAGGTGCCACAGTGTGCAGCCGGCTGAGAACTGGAGGCAGCATAGGTCTCTGATCACTATCTTTCACTTCACTTACACAAGTATTAATTGTATTAATTTGGTATTTAATTTTGGATTTCATAACTTCTTATTAAGCCTTTGCAGAATAGATGGTAGAAATATAGTCCCAAAATTCGGATTGTCTCTTTTTTAATTCTTTCAAGATTTAGAAATATTTAAGTAGTTATAAACACTCATTTCCATATCAGAGTGCTATTCAGAAAATAATTGCTTATGCATCTGTTATCAATTATTTACAAGACTTAAAACTTTTAAAGTTTCAAATATTACAGGAAGATCTTTGATTCATGTTGAATGGATGTGAGTAGGTTGAGTTGTTGCATACATTTGTGTGTGTGTGTATGTGTGTGTGTGTGTGTGTGTGTGTGTGTGTGTGTGTGTAGGGGGGGTGTATGTGTATCAAGGTTTATCCTTGAAATCAAGGATAAGGATGTTGAGCCCTGGTCTGAATTTTTTCTTTTTTCTGAGGGATACATTATGATGTTTCTTTGTTGGTGGTGGGCTCTGATTGCTTGTCTTTGCCCTATGTGCATATTCCAGCTCAATTTTTCAATTAAGGCTTCTTATTTATTATTGAGCATATACAGCTCTGATATTGCTTTGACTTTAGTCTGCCATGTAGGATTTTCCCTTCCTCTTTAAAAATTAACATTCAATATAAATTTTACCTCCTGACTGATTTTCCCTTTAATTTGTATTTTGAAATAACTATTATAAGACCTTTGATCTCTGTATTCATGAAGAAAAACCGTTTGGAATTCTCTGTTTAATGTAATAACACCTGGACAGATTTATTAGTATCAAGATCTTAAAATTTCTTTTGTAGTTTTAGTTTAAAATACCTCCTCCATGCTTTTAGCATGGGGAGACAAAAAATTCCTAGTAACAATGATAACATTTTTATTTTTAAAATATCAGACAATTCATAATTTTGAATATGTCTATTGGCAAATGAATACATTTGCTCAATAGATTTTCTTGATACACCCCTGCACAAAAATACCACTCATAAGGGCTGAGAAGGTGGATCAATGGTTAACAGCTTTCCTTGAATGCATGAGACCCTGGGTTTGATTCCTCAGCACCATCTAAGCAGAAAAAGGTGGAAGTGGTAATGTGGCTCAAGTGGTAGAGCACTAGTCTTGAGCTGAAGAGCTGAAGGACAGCAACCAGGCCCAGAGTTCACCAACATCAACTAATAAAATAAATAAATAGAACTCATACTCAAGTACATTAATTTCAAAGGTTGATTATCATTTTAGTTATTGGCAGGGTGCCAAGACATAGCAGACATCTGTCCCAAAGCTTTAAGAAGGATTTCAACACCTGGCAAGTACTAAAAAAAAAGTAAAAAAAAAATATCTCTGCCAACAACATATAGAATTGCCACTCAAAGAGAAACTGGTATTAAAATGAAATACTTTTTATACTATTGCTTAAGAGATTCTGGCTCTATATTCATTATCATATAAATTGACCTTCACAAACTCCATCAGTGGGCCTGAGTCTTAAGGGAACCTACAAAAAGTGGAGGAAAGAATCAGAAACCCGGATTTTTAAAATTGTTATTGTTAATGTAGTGTAGATGCGGATCACCATTTTGTAAGTCAGGTGAGTTCATTTCTTGTTTGACAATCTCATCACTTCCTTTGCACACTCTCTCTGATTTTCCCTCCTGTCCCTGTCCACAGTGTTATACCTCATTTTGAATATAATATCTACAGAATACAACTGCTGCATTTGTTTCCCTGTTCTCTTTGAATATCTCTGGCTCCCTCAATGCCCATAAATGGATAAACAAGAACAGAAAAATCCCTCTTCTTTCCAATTCCTGGAATTCATTTCATATAAACATCAGTAATTTTATGAGAGTGTCAGACTCTGCCCACATATCCTGAGCACTTATACTTCCTGCACCCAGTCATAACTCCCACCAGATTCTAAGGTCCACAAAGTAATTATTTTCACTTTCCAAACAGGAAGAAGCTGAGATTCAGAAAGATTAAGTAACTTACAGGAAATACTGGGCTAAGCATAGTGGCTCACTCTCATACATTACCTATTCCATACAGTAAGATCTGAAGGTCATAGTTTGAACCAATCCAGGTTGACATATCCAATACATGTTTATCTCCAGTTAACCAGAGGAAAGCGAGAATTGTGTTTTTCAAGTGATAGAGCTAGAAAGCCACCAGATTTGAATTGGAAACCTAAAGGATAGTGTCAATATGATGATTTTAAGAACCAATGCTGTCCCATATATAATCTCAGACCACCACCCCCACACACACTCCTTAAAATACATGTTAGTACTGAAATCCAAATAGCTGTTTTTTTTATTTTTATGTTTTATTTTTAGCTTTAGTGAGGTTTGATTTGATAGTTTGTATTGATGAGCCACAACTTACATTTTTTGTTACAATTATATCCATGTCTGTATTCAGAGAAATATTCTCCTAGTTGTCTTCCTCCTTTTCCAGCAATGATAAATTTTCTCTTCTTGTTCCAATTTCTTCTTTGGGGACTCAATATCATAGACTTTTCTGTCTTGCACTGTCTATAAATTCATTGATCCGGTAGATCTTAACCATAGTAATAACCTGGACAGAACCTGCTTGGGAAAATTGTTCTAAGCTCACTATTCTGTGGAACTTGTTAGTACTCACCCATAATCACTTTGTCTTCAGAATTTGGAACATGTTGGGTGCAGGAATTCAGGGGAAGCACTTACTGTGTGCTATTTTATTCTTTTTGGATTTAATAGCAGCTTCCACCTATTGTCTACTTTAAGCATTGTGTGAAGAGAAAGATTGTACCTAAGAGACAGAAGTACCATATTAACTGTTGCTCTCAAAACACAGGAGGAAGGAAAAAAGTTCTGAAGGAGCCATATAGCCTAGAAACTGAGTTCTTAGAAACTCAAGCTGCCTTTTATCTTACCTTCAGCATAGAAAGTCAGAGACTTCAGTGACTTGTAAGCTCCAATTATATTCCTGAGCATGGGCCTCCCTTTCCCTTTGCCTTTCTGAACTTTTACATCAGGGGTAGGTGAGAAGATGTAACAAGAACACCTAGAGTTTGGGCCTGGGATTAAAAACTTCATTTTGTGATCATAAACATTCCACCACTTCCTGAATTTGATGTGAGGGGCAGAAGGAAGTTAGGTTAGGAATTCAGAAACTTATAATTACTTCTAAGTTTGCTATCTAAACTCATCCTTTCCCACCCTCAGAATCCTATTTCTCAATTGTGTAGACAGCCTTACATTATGTTCTCCTGGAGCATTTGAGTGTGGGGTATCATCTGCTTCTTATGTGTACTGCCAATGGAGGTTTTTTCCTAGGCTCAAAACAATTTCATTGATGGGGCCCTGTGTAATAAGCTAATCAGGGTTGTTCATGTGTTCATACCCGAGGTAGAACTAGTAAGGGCTGAGTAGTAGTCAGTGCTCACTTGCTGCCAGTGGTATTGCTCTGAGGAATTTCTATCAATGTTGCCCACAGTATATAGTACACGGCCTCTCATAAAGGCTCCAGACCCAAACTACTTGAGTCTCTGTGTTAGTTAATCATCATTGAGCAACTATGTTCCATTGTTTGTGAGACATTCACTTCTCAGAGCATATGCATATGAGGGCCCAAGAAGAGAATTGTCTGGATGGAAGGTACTAGAAGGCAAACCATCTATTATGATAATGGAAACCCATGGTTTGGCATGCTAATGTTTTAACCTGTGCACTGAACTAACAGGAGAATATGACACACTAAGAAACCTACCAATTATGCCAAATAAAGAGATATGGTGAATGTCAGAGAAAGGACATTGATTTAATGGTAATCATGACAAGACAACAGCTTAACACACCTTCAGAATACTAATCCATACTCACCTACTATTCTATTCACCCATATCATTTGGTCTGTGTTGTATGTAGGAGTCCTCAGGCCTTCAGATCAGGAAGATCTAGGGGAGACCCTAAGATTGGTCTACCAATTGGGACATAAAATAACTAGTTTGATGAAAGCCCTTAGTAGTGTCCTACAAATATGTGGATTTATCCTACTATATTTGATAAGTATCCCCTCTCTAAATTATCTTTGGTTGGGTCACTTGCTGACATAGCAGCTGTCTAGTATCTCCATTGTGACTTCACTTTATTCTACTGAACAAGAAATGGAGAAGGAGAGACTGACCACAACACATTTGCATCTTTCTCAATGAGCAGTGAAAGGCAGGAGAGTATTTAAGGTGCTCCTCATGTTCTCAGTTAGCTAGTACCACCTGGGAATCCAGCTGAAATCTTGATAAACAGATAAAAAAGTTACATGTAGCTTTTTGTGCCAGATTCACAGCTAGAGAGATAGATGAGAAAGTGGAAGGGCTTGGTGTGATAGCCACAGGTTGACATGAAGCACAATTCAAAGGAAGTGGAGATGAAGTGAGCTAACTGGAGGGAAAAGGAGAAGCAGCTGAAGATGATGAGCACCTAGGGAGAGAAGATAGAGCTAGTTTGAGGCCTGCTGGACATCAAAGTATCCCATCTGAGGTAGAACAGTCTGGCTGTCCAGAGCCACAGCGAGAATTTGGAAGAGCATCAGCAAGTGCTCTTGCCTATTTCTAGGGAGCTCCCATAATGCCAGGGTAAGAATTGGCAGCTTCTCAGAAGACTGCTGTTGAGCACATCTCAGATCCCTTTCTATCATGATAATTGACACTGGAGAGGAGCATCAAGAGTTGTTTGAGGTGATTGCAACTCACTATGTGGAGCCTGTTCTGCAGTATTGTGGAGTGTGGTCTCTCAGGATGCTTAGGGCAAATATGATATAGCTGGTGTCAAAGAATGCAATCTACTTGGAGTAGGTATTTATAGATGGCACATGCCTGAAAACAACAAGCTGATAATGAGCTGCTAGAGGTCAGTCCCTAAAGATCTAACAGCCAAAACCTGAGAGGCAAACCCAGAGCATTGAACCACATAAGCCCACCATTCCAATTGCTTGTACCATAGTACTGGCTACCCATTTTCACACCCATGACCTTGTTACCCTGATTGTGCCCCACAATCCCTCACAACTTTTACTCCTTCACTTTTTCGATGCTTTCTTGTCCTTGCTAAATAGTTTTGTATGCCTGTATTAGCTGTTGCTGCTACCCAATTTCCTGCCACTGCAACTCAGCAATTACAATCACAACTACCATTTCCCTGGTATCCTAGTCTCTACTACTCTTTTCTGCTACCCATAATTCATAATACCATGGTTCCAGCCACCTGATCCCTGAAACCCCTGTCTCTGATACCCCATCCCCAAACAAAGTAAGTGATGAGTGGTTACAGAGAGTCGACTTGGATATTCCTCTTGCAGGCACATTAGGAAAAGTAATTCCTCAGGCATTTAACATGAGGGACTAACTGGCAGTGGAAAGAAAAGACGTTACTCAGAGATGACTAAAATCCAAGGACATGACTTATAACTTGTTGCTAGGAAAAGGAGGCCCTAAGGTGAATGTTAATGAGCAAAGAAAATTTTACAAAAATTATTGGGGATAATATAAAAGGTTTAGCTTAGTATCTTCTACTAGTGGTCTGAATTATTTTATGACATAGGTATGTAACTATTTTGTATTTTAAAAGTTATATGAAGATGCAATTCATTTGGTATTTATATTAATTGGTGGAATAGTTGCATAGGATCACATTAATGATATTCAATAGTTTATGCTCTGTGATATGCTCATGAGCCTGCCATTGGCAATATTAATTGAGCTTTCTAACAACAAATGGAATTTCATTGTCAAATACTACAAGGAGATTATGGATGCTGGTACCAAAATGAAAGCTGGAACAGGAAAACTGAATAAAGCTACAAGTTTGAAGGGAGAGGTCAGTGTCAGGGTTATGATAAAAGAGAAATTATTCACCATGGAATCTTGGAAGAATAGAATGTGTTTTGTTGACTTTCTAGCCTTTAAAACATTCTTAGAAAGCAGAACATTGTTTTTTTATTCTTGCTATTTGGAACCTCTTTAATGAATGGTTTAAAAAATTATCAAAATAACTTTGAAAATTCACTGGTGTGAATTTTCAGAATAACCTACTCAAAGTTGCCTTGAGATGCAGGCAGGCCGCATTCCTTTTCTATAAAATTAATGAAATAAGCTTCCTTTGAATGTTTGGACATTCCATGACACTTGTTCAGAACAAGAAAAGATAGGAGAGAGAAAAAAATAGGAAGGAGACTCAAGACTGCTGAAATTAGCATATTCCCCATTTGGACTTTAATGGAATTTTTCTACCAAGAATAAGAATTTCATCTTAACATAAGAATTTCAAAAAGGATGTTCTACAGGATAGCTTCTAAATGTAATATTTAATACTGTTGGATTACTTGAAAACAAAGGTTTACAGAAAACTTTAAATTTCAGAAAAACTGTAATGATCCAATAAACAAGTAAAAGAAAAATAATTTTAAAATTCATGGTTCAAAGCAAACCCTAGGAAGAAAGTCTGAGAGTTGCTTATCTAGAAACAGTAAGTGGCACTGTGGCTCAAGTGGTAGAGTGCTTCCCTGGAGCTGAAGAACTCAGGGATATGTTACACCCTGGTCCTGATTTCAATCCCTATGACTGACTAAAATAAATTTTAAAGAATTAAAGCATTAGGGCCGGGAAGGAGATTCAGTGGTAGAGTGCTTGTCTTGCATGCATGAGGTCCTGGGTTCAATTCCTCAGCACCACATAAGCAGAGAAAAGTGGAAATGGTGCTGGGCTTAAGTGGTAGAGCATGAGCCTTGAGCTGAAGATCTCAGGGACAGCACCTAGACCCAGAGTTCAGGCCCCCTACCACAACCACCACCAACAACCAATTAAAGCATCAAATAATCTGAAGATGATGTCCAGAATAATGAATGTCTCATTATCCGTTTACATGACTTAGTGACTTGAAACCTAGTTTACCAGGAGAGTGGTGGGCAATTTTTGTGTGCCAAAACGTGCAAAATTATTTTGTACTTTCCCAAGGAGGAAGAAAGGAGAATGGGGGGAGAAGGGTAGGTGTTTGGTGACCTTGCCTTTTGGTTCCGTGATTGTTTTCTGGAGTCAAATTCAGAGAAATTCTGCTTGCAATCCCAGTTGCATTGGGAATTAAGAAGCCATGTCCTGGAAATGGTTTTGTCCTGCCCTTGGACTGGTTCCAACCACCACTGGATAACCCAAGTCCCAGTTCATGACCAAGATGCTTTGAAGACTACTGATCCACTGGGAAGGTGGACATAACCACAGCCAGATAAGGCAAAAAAATGCAATGCCAAGGGCAGCTCTGGAAATCTACACCGGGCAGATAGTTTTTATATATTTTTATTGTAAAAGTACTGCATATAGAGTTTACAGTTACATGAGTACAGTAATGAGTGCATTTCCTATCAAGCATTGTTACCTACTCCTTTGTTTTTCCCCTACCATCCCTTCCCTCCCCACCTCTCCAACTCCTCCTTCCTTGACCCCTACCTGACATTGTAAATTCATTTTCGACACAATGTCCTGCACATCTCATCATCACAATGGGTGAACTTCCATCCCCATTTAAGCATTCTGCTATATCCCTTACACTCCCCAAATTACAAAAATGTATATACAAGATGCAGAACACTGGAATCAAATACAGTGAAAACAAGGGTTATACCGTGGTGGGATGAACCAACAAAGGAATCACATAGCGCATTATAAGTATATTAAAAACAAAAACAAGAAAGGAAAACCCACTGTGTCTCTGATTTTGGGTACATTTAATTTATCATCATCTTAAATGGTCATATGTGCATAGCCTTTGATCTTCTCTGTTTGTCCCAGACATGTACTAGTCCTTGCAAACAAGGGAAACCATGGGACCTATGTTTCTTTGGGCCTGGATTACATCACTTAATATCATTTTTACCAAGTCTTTCCATTTCCTAACAAATGGAGCAATGTCATTCTGATGGAGGCATAGATTTCCATTCTCTCTCTCTCTCTCTCTCTCTCTCTCTCTCTCTCTCTCTCTCTCTCTCTCTCTCTCTCTCTCTCTCTCTCTCTCTCTCTCTCTCTCTCTCTCTCTCTCTTATATACATACATATGTATATAGATATACATATATAATTGTATATATATATATATATATACATATATATCACATTTTCTTGATCCATTCATCTACTGAGGAGTGTTGAGGTTGGTTCCATATCATAGCTATGGTGAATAATGCTGCAATAAACATGGTTGTGCTGGCAGCTTTGGTATGACCTAGTTTGTGATCATTTGGGTAAATACACAAAAGTGGGATTGCTGGGTCATAGGGCAGCTCTACGTGGAGTCTTTTGAAGAACTCTCATACTGCTTCCAAAGAGGTTAAAGAAGTTTGCACTCCCATCAATAATGCAGTAGGGTTCCCTTTTAGCCACATCCCCTCCAACAACTATGGTTATTATATTTCTTGATTATAGTCTTTCAAACTAGAATGAGATGCAGCCTCAATGTTGTCTTGATTTGCATTTCTTTTACGGCTAGAAAAGTTGAGCATTTCTTCATGTGTCTAATGGCCATTTTTATTTCCTCTTCAGAGAAATCTCTCTTTAAGTCTTTAGCCCAATTAGTTATCGAGCAGTTTGAGGATTTTTTTGAGGATTTGTTTGAGGATTTATTGTTGGGGGGATTTAATGTTTTTAAGTTCTAAGTATATTTTAGATATAAGACCTGGTCCATTTTATGACTTGTGAAGATCTTCTTCCAGAACATAGGCTATCTATTGATCTTACTAGCTATGTCCTTTGCCTTGTAGAAGCTCTGATGTTTCATGCAATGTCATTTGTCCAATATTTCTTTGATTTCTTTTGTTTCTGGTTCTCTATTAAGAAAATTTCTGCCTAGGCTAAAGCCCTAGAGTTTCTCCTACTCCTTCAGTAATGTTCTCATGGTGTCTTCTTTTATTTTGAGGTCTTGATCCATTTGGAGTTGACTCTCGTGCAGGGAGATTTAGCTCTAGTTTTCTAGTGGAGTTTAACCACTTTTGCCACAAAATTTACTCAAAAGGCTTTCTTTCTTCCATTTTATTTTTCTAGCTCCCTTGTGAAAGACTAGGTGGCCATAGGTCAGTAGGTTCATTTCTGAGTCTTCATTCCTATTTCATTGGTCCTCAGGTCTGTTTTTGTGCCATGCTGTTCTTTTACTATAGCTTTTTAGTAGAGTTTGAAATTTGGAAATGATAGTGCTCCAGTGGTGTTTTTTCTGCTAAGGATTGACAAACATACAGCTAGCATATACTTAATGGTGAAAAGTTAAAGCCATTTCTTATAAATTCAGGAATGAGATAAAAATGTCTGCTCTCTCCACTACTCTTCAACTTAGTATTAGAATGATAGTTGGGGCAATAAGACAAGATGCAAACTTAAAGGAAATCCAAATAGGAAAAGATGAAGTAAAATTCTCCCCCTTTGCAGATGACATGATCTTGTATTTAAAGAACTGCATGGACTGCACTCCCAAGTCACTTGAGCTGATCAGAAACTTTCGCAAACTAGCATAGTATAAAATTAACCCTCAGAATTCAATGCTTTTCCTGTATTCGAAAAACGATAAGAGTGCAGCTGAAATTAGGAAAGCAATTCCTTTTTAATAGCCGCACAAAAAATAAAATACCTAAGATTTAACTTAAGAGATGAAGGACTTCTATGATGGAAACTTTAAAAACCTGAAAAAGAAAATAAAAGCAGTACTAAGGAAATGGGAAACCTCCAATGCTCCTGGATTGGGAAGATTAATCTCATGAAAATGGCAATATTCACAAAGATATATACAAATTCAGTGTGATACCTATCAATATCCCAATCTCACTCTTCAATGAAATAGAAGTAATCCAAAAATTCATATGGAACAATAAAAAACCTTGAATAGCAAAGAAGTTTATCGTGATTCTCATTTTGTATTACCACTTTGATTCTACAAAGTAATCTATGGATTTTAACTTTCTTCCCACCTTTTGGATAAAGCTAAAAATACAACCTGCCTCTAGCTCCCATGGCAGTTAAGTCTTAGGTCTGGAAAATTGTTACTAGATAAAGAGCACATTTTGATCTCATGAGAAAACAGCCTTTATCCCCCCCCTCAAATTTATTTCCTGAAAGGCATTTTTAGAGAGAATCTGTTTTCTTTTATAGATGAAAGGCTTGTAGGAAACTATGTTCATGATCTGTCTCCTCCTCCGACACCTCAACACATAAAACCCAAATTTCAGAACGCATTTATAAGTAACAATACAAACACCAAACACTGGGAATGCTCAGATACAGAATGTTTAACAAAACCCAGAAGATAACTCTGCTGTCTGAGGGAGGGGCTCTCTGTATAAATTAACATACAAACCCAAAAGAACAGCGAGGAATACAGGATGTGTGTATCCCTGGCTGCTACTCCATGGACAAGGACCATAGAAGGGCTTCCTGAGCATGCTGCAGAGTGCGTGGAGGAACGTTTCCTTGCCAGCCTGAATACAAAAGTTGGCATCACCCCTCCTGGGCCTGTCTTTTTTGTCTGCTCCCCACAGTGGAGCAGAATCGTCCCCTGCTCCACGAAGGATAAAAACTGTACAAGCTAATCCACAGAGTGGATTCTCTTCGGTCTGCACTCCTTCCTAGGTTGGCCATGCGGTGCGTGTGCTCCCAGGGGCTGATCCTCAGGACCCAAGCCCGTGGGGCAGCTGGGTGCTAGATGTGACTCAAGTCACTGACTTGAGTCAGTGGTGTCATTCATTCAGCAGCCTCAGTGTTGCTTCCCTAGCCCAAAAGGAGGTGCATCCTGATTTTCTCCCGCAGTCCCAGGAGAGGTGCCCACAAGGCCCAAGTTGGGCACGCTCCCACTGGGATCCTACTTCACCAGAGGGACAAGCATGCCAGATTAATTGGCTGCTGCCTGAATTACTTATTATTTTATGGAGCAATTTTAAACAAAGTGATACACATTACTGTATGATATATAATGATATATCCTTCAGTCTCTAGTCTAAAATCATATTAACGATACTAGCAAGAATGGATTTTATTGTTTGTATTTATAAGGCCATAATGGCATTTGGAAATAAAATTACAACAAAACTCTTATCCAAAAAACACATGATTAAATCTCAGAATTTGAAAAAAAATTGTATGGAAGTAGTGCAAATGAAGTTATACTAGAATACTAAAATACACACAAAATATATTATATTAGTTACATTCAAAAGTAAAATAAGTAATTACAGACAGAATTCCTACTGGATAAAAAATATTACAATGTTTTAACAGGTTGAATTGATATAGGTTATATATTTTGTTTTTATAAAACTTATTTATATGTCCCAGTTCTGTTTATCTCCGTAAAGGAAAATGTTAGAAAGTAGAAATTATATGTGGCACCTCTTGCTTACAGTACCATGAAGGAGAGTAGCACTTCCTAATGAAGTCCTTGGATGAAACCCACACCCAGCCCATGTAGACCTATCAGATGTCCATGTGGTGTCCCTGAGGGGGTCCAAGACACTGCATTGGTGCTGCAGCAAGTGCAGGACTTGTTGCAGTAGACGGTAGCCAAAAAGGCTCCATCATTGACCAAACCAAGAAATCCAGACTCAGGTGCCAAAGCCATGGGGATAGGCAGGGCAGACCCCAAGTCCTGCTTTCCACCTGTGCAGTCTACATTGCCAAGGCCAAATCCATTCCCCTGCTTTGGAGACGAATGATGGTATGGGGTGAGCTCATTGCCTCCAAAAAGAGCATCCCCGGAATGGCACCCAGAGCTGGGCCCATGTGGACCAGAAGGACGACGGAGGAGGCTACACAGCAAAGTCAAAGGGGCTTCATACTCCCGGTGGTGCAGCTGATACTCTGCAAGTACAGGTTCCTCTGGCAGTGATGGGCATATGCAGGCATGGCCCTGTACCCGAGTCCACAGGGACCAGAAAATGGAGGTCCATAGAGACGCTGAAGGGGATCAAGGTTGCTGAGCTTCTGCAGCTTTCACAAGCCTACTGGCAGAGGGGCTAGCACACGTCTCCAGTCCACAGATGAACTTAAAGACTGATGAGGTGAACCAAGGTTGCACTGCCTGGCCCCAAGTTGGCTGGCTGCACACCCAACCTTCTTTCTCACATGGACTGTGCAGTGTACAAACATAGTGTCCCCCCACCACACAACCTTGGGTGCAGGCAGTGACCCCATAACAGAGTCTCCCTGGAATGGCACTCGCACCCAGGACCACTGCAGAGCAGTACCAGCACAACTGGAGGAGAGGGCATCAGTGGACTCAATTCCAGCCCCATGGCTACCAGCTCCTGGGTGAAATGGAAAAACTGAGACTGGGATGTTAGGTGGGCAGGGTGGGCGGGTTTCATCTGACAATCCTGGCGAGTATGCACACACATACACTCACTGCACATCCACTGCAAGGGAAGGGGCCACCCCTCTCAACGGGTGATCTGATGAGGCACCCACAACCACAGAGACTACAGGAATGGATGCTCACATGGGGACTTGGAAAGGGCTCCAGGGCACAGCCTTGGAGTACTGAACAACTGGCAAAAAAAGAAAAAAGAAAAGACCAAAAAAAACCCCGAAAAGCATCCACTAAAACTTTCTTTCTGAATTAAGGGAGGTTGCATTAGTTCTTTCCCATATTTGATTCATGAAAAAGAAATCCTGAAGTGCTCTGTAAAACACCAAAGTCAGGATTTCATCTGAAATCCTCACTGAAGAATGAATAAAATAATCAAGCAACAGGTAACACCCATATTGTCACCG
This sequence comes from Dipodomys merriami, assembly GCF_024711535.1. Taxonomy (NCBI): domain Eukaryota; kingdom Metazoa; phylum Chordata; class Mammalia; order Rodentia; family Heteromyidae; genus Dipodomys; species Dipodomys merriami. Next base: position 11,817,015 of record NW_027206024.1, read on the forward strand.
TGCTATCTCTCTCTGATTAGAAATCAATCCTGCCATGTACATGCAGATCACTTATGCAAAATGTTTTCCAACAATTCTTGTTGTTATATTGCATTTATCTTCCTCCTCCTGCCTCCTCTCTTGCTCCTCTTCCCCAGGGTAATGAACCCCTCTTGCTTCTCTCCTCCCCTCTACTTTTTCCCTCTCCCCTCCTTTTCTCCCTCCTGCTATACCTTTCCTCCTTTCTTACCCCTTCCTCCTCCTTTCCTTTCCTCTTTCTCCTACACTTTCACTTTCATCTACTTCTTTATGGTCCTGGGGGTTGGACACACACTAAGCAGATGCTCTGCTGCTCACTACAGGCCTCCAGTTTGGACTTCATTTCAATGACTCGCTATTTCTTTGCTGCAAACCCAGCAAAGACTTTTGATTCAAGATTTAATTCATTGTACATATTCTACACCATAAATATGTGCTACTTCATACATTGTGGCTAATAGGTTTTGATTATATTTTGGGCTTCAGTTAAACTCATTAGAAACAATGTGTTTGAAGGCAATCTAATGTGATCCTGTTACTCCCACATTAATGAACTGGTTAGTTTGTATCTAGTAAAAGTACTACATATTGCTCCCAGTTTAATGAACTGTCACTTTGTGGTAGCACCCACAGAAACACTAACACAAGGATTGCTTGGGATCAGAAGATTAAGTCCTGACAGGAAAATCCATGAGATATTTATCTCAAAATAACTACTAAAAAGCCAGAAGAAAACCTATGGGTACGAGGTTTAGTGCCATACTTGCACAGAATAAGCTGATGTCAAGTCCCAGGCCTGAGTTGAAGACCTGTGGTGGGTGCACACACACACACACACACACACACACACACACACACACACACACACACACACACACACACACACACAAACAAACAATTTCCCAGCTAGAGCAAGTAGAATATCTGTTTTCCCAGTACCATGTCTGAGTTTTATCCCATATATTTGGATATTTTTGAAAGCTTTATCATCAAATTACCTAATTTTAATAAACGACACCCTGGTCACTATTCTTTAATTTGGTTGGAAAATATTTTAAGGCACATTTTCAGGTAGAAAATTGAAATTGTTTTCAAAAGCGTGACGTTCTTGGTTTGTAAGAATGAAAGAATTGTGCCTTTAATTCATTAGTTCATAAATTAGAAAAGTAACCCTAACCCTAGAACCAATTGCATTTGGATTCTAAAAGCCACACAAATATATTAGATTTATTAATCCCTTCTTTGATTCAACTCATCTTTCTTAAAATAGTTTGTAGTTTTGCTCAATATGTTGTTATTTTTCTAATCTGAAACTTAACTGGAACATTCAGGAACAGCTGTGATAATGGAAGTATAATGTATTTCTAATATCTTTTCCTGAATTCTTAGAACCTAAAATAAGTTCAGATTTACTAAACATTTATCCAATTCTTTTTTTTTTCTTTTTGTTGGTAGTGGGGCATCATTTCTGGGCCTGGGTACTATCCCTGAGTTCTAGGCATGGGCACAATCCCTGAATTCCTTAACTCAAGGTTTGCACTTTACCTCTTGATACACAGCACCACTTTCTTGTTTCCTGGTGGTTAATTGGAGATAAAATTCTCACAGACTTTCCTGCCTGGCATGGCTTTGAACTGTGATCCTCAGAAATGAACTTCCTGAGTAGCTAGGATAATAGGCGTGAGCCACACGTTTAATCCATTTCTTTACTCTATCCTCAACCCCCTTTAACCAGAAACCAAATCCTAATCACAATCTGAGTTAACAACAAATGGTTAATGTAAGTAAAATTGTTTGGAATCTATTGAATCACTCATTTTTTTGCTTCTACTACTTAGTGGAAAAGTAAATTTTACTCTTAAGCTTATCCTTCCCTAATCCTAACAAGAACTAAAACTAACTCACAGTTTAAACCAAATTATATCTGAATGGTTAAAATTACACCAACACTGGTTTTAATTCATTTTAACTTTGATGCCATTCATTCTTTTTAAAATATGTTGCAGTTTTACAAAATATCTTACATCTTATTTCTTATCCTAACCCCAGCTCTAACTGGAAAACCTTGCCTAATCCTAAGCCTACATATAACTGAATCAAAATGATAATAGCAAGTTTCTATTTCACAAATATCATCTCTCTTGCTCAGCGTGTAGTTCTAAATTTTACTTGCATTTTGAACCTAAATTTTTAAAGTGTTTTTCTATTTCATTTTTCTATTTCATTTTCTATTTCTATTTTCTATTTATATTTCTATGTCAGGTTTTATTTTTCATTAATTTTTAAATCTTATTTTTTTGTAAAGAGGCTTACAAAGCGATCACAATTACATGTGTAAGGTAATTGGTTCTTTTCTTGTAGAGCATTGTTACCCTCTTCTTTGTAGTTGTCCCACTAGCCTTTCCCTCTCCCACCTCCCTCAGTATTCCCTCCCGATGATGGATGGTGTAAAATTCATCTTCAATAGAGTGTGTTGTGAGTATCATTGTTTCCATGTGTTGAACCTAAATTTTCTGTTACCCTAACCCTAATTCTATTTCTGTCTGGGATCCTAACCCTAACCAAAATAATAATGATAGCTCAATTCAGAAGTTAACTGAAAATACTCAAGGTTTTGTTCATCCTGTTAATCCACTGTACATCTTGAATTAAGTTGCAGTTCACATAAAATTTTCCAAATTAGATTATATGTGCATATATAAAGATATAATTTGATGTGAAATGCAGAAGACCTTTGGAGAAAATAATAATAAAAAGGAAATAGAGGGAGTATAATCAAAAGTTTTAAATATATTATGGAAAGAGCATAATGAAAATGCCACTTCTGAAAATTAATAACCATTAACAAAATAACTAAAAATTAATAAATACATAACACTGCCTTCCAGTGTTCTTTTTTTTTTGGGGGGGGGGTGGTCTGGTCGTGGGGCCTGAACTCTGGGCCTGGGCGTTGTCCCTCAGCTTTTCAGCTCAAGGCTAGCACCCTACCACTTGAGCCACAGCACCACATCAGGCTTTTTTTTTGCTTATGTAGTGCTGTGGAATCGAACCCAGGGCCTCAGGCATGCAAAGCAAGCGCTCTACCACTGAGCCACCTTAACAGCCCCCTTCCTGTGTTCTTTAAGAGCGCCATTTGTCTTTTGAAAGAAATACATGTGTTAGATAAACTTTGTTCATGCATAATTTATATTTTTCTTGGCTAATTAATTAACTTAATGAATAAAAATCAAATAAGATTCCATGACAAAAAATATAAACAAAAAATATAAACAATTACTTAGAAATTGCTTGAGAAAAATTTATAGTAATGAGTTTTAGGAACTAAATTTCTATTTCCTTACAAAACAATGATTTAGGGTTACTAATCTAGTATTTCCAGTAAGTTTAGAGAACATAATTGGCATGAAAGACAACAAATTGTACATCTTTTGTCTTGCATGAGTGATATTTTAAACATTTTCTTTTATTCAAATGTATACTTAGGTTTACTTTTATAAATAAATGCAATTTTATCTCCTTTCAGAACAAGTACTTACCCTGCAATTCAATGTATTACTATATTCAGATATTTGAATGCTAAGTTTTCTGTTTAATATACGATCTAAATTTTCAGAATGACATAATATTTGTATTTGTAAATGTGTAAGCTCTAGGATTTTTGCTTCATCAATATAAATTATCTCAATATAAATTATCTTCATGTTGTGAAGGCTCCAGTAACCAGTGTGGTCAAAAACAATTCTTAAATTCTCAATTTAAAAACTAATCATTTTTAGCCTTTTATTATATCAGTTCTTGTCTCTTCAGAGTAATTAAACTAAAATAAATACTATTTTTAAACATTTCACTCACGTTGTAAATAATGTTAACATAGTTGACAAAGAGACTAATCCTTTCAAAGTCACCATATTTGATGATCTTAGTGTGATGAATGTAGAGAGTATAAGAACCTTATACTCAATAATAGTTTCGGTTAAACTAAATTAAATCATATATCTGGAATTCTAATTTGGAGGTAAATCACATGGAAATAGGAAAATAATAAGAAAAATTATAACTTTGGGATTATGGTCTTCTTAAAATTATTTTCTTTTTTTATTGTGAAAATACCGTACAGAGGGGTTACAATTACAAGGGCAAGGTAATGAGTACATTTCTTATCAAGCATTGTTGCCTCCTCTTTTGTTTTCCCTTCCAATACCTTCCCATCTCCACCCCCTCAGCCAAAGTTGTAAAGTTCGTTTTTCGACATAATGACTTGTCCATCTCATTGTTGCAATGGGTTCACCTGTATCCCTAAAATTATGAAGCAAAAATATCTCTAAGAATTATATTTTTTAAGCCGGGTGCTTGTGGCTCACGCCTGTAATCGTAGCTACTCAGGAGGCTGAGATCTGAGGATTGCGGTTCAAAGCCAGCCCGGGCAGGAGAGACCATGAGACTCCTATCTCCAATAAACCACCAGAAAACCGGAAGTGGCGCTGTAGCTCAAGTGGTAGAGCGCTTGCCTTGAGCTGAAGGGCTGAGGGACAGCACCCAGGCCCAGAGTTCAAGCCCCATGACCGACCAAAAAAACTATATATATATTTTTTTCAATAAAATGTTTCAATCCTTAGGTAAGGGGAATTATGCTTTAATATATAATTTATCTCAAATTAGAAATTCTGCAACTAATCTAATGTATGTTTCCCTGCACAAAATGCTGTGACTTCTAGTCTTGTCATGTGATTTTAATTATATTTTTTGTTTGTGACATGTTCCCTATTTACATTTATTACATACTTCTATAATTTTACAAATCATGCCTGTATCCACTAATTTATGTAATTTAATATTCAAACAAAATTATCTTTTTTCCTGTCTCCCACAGGGAAGGATGAGGTGCTGCAGTATATTAAATGCAAGCACTCTAAAATAGAGTCTGTATGGAATGGAAATTTGTAAAATGAGATGGGATCATGAGCATTTTCTACTTGGCTGAACAGTAGAGTATATGAAACATATGATGGAGAAATAGATCAGCCAGCAAGCACAAAGTACTAGTGATAAGACCAAACTTTTGAGCAGGTTAGCACATCTTTTAGGAATGTAATTCGTTCATATGAACTTCAAATTTTGTGGCTTTCCTTGTGTGATTAAAATTTGAAGTTCATATGAACGAATTACATTCCTAAAAGATGTGGTAGCCTGCTCAAAAGTTTGGTCTTATCACTAGTACTTTGTGCTTGCTGGCTGATCTATTTCTCCATCATATGTTTCATATTATTAAGCATATTAATAATTCAGCTGTCAGTACATTGCAAGAGACTCCTGAAATCACATCTATTGCTGTGTAATATTCAACTGAGAGGAAAAAGGTTAAACTGATCTCCAATTGCTCCCTTTGGCCTTCAATATACTAATTAATTGTCAAAACAATCGCGTTACATGTTAGTTTATTTTCCCTATTTAATTAGAGATTAAGCAAGTGTTTATCTCAGTAAAAAATGAAGACAACGGTATCAGAGCTCTGATATGAGCACCTCCTCCCTAATAATTATTGCTCTATGGACTATAAATATGGAAGCCACACTAAAATTCTCTCTCTCTCTCTCTCTCTCTCTCTCTCTCTCTCTCTCTCTCTCTCTCTCTCTCTCTCTCTCTCTCTCTCTCTCTCTCTGTCTCTCTCTCTCTCTCTGTCTCTCTCTCTCACTCTCTCTCTCACTCTCTCTCTCTCTCTCCACACACACACACGCAAATACACACACCTGCCACCCAGAAACATCAGAGATCAGTTCCATTCCTTTGTAATTATAGTTGATTGGTGTTTGCTCCATTGATTTTTCTTTGCTTCAGGATCTTGCCTGGACCTGTATGTTTCTCTGAGATCAAGTCCCTTCTTTTTAGTATACTGTGTGTCTTTGTATGCTTCAGGCCAATTAACAGTAACCTGAATACAATATCTACAATCTTGACATTCAAGTCAAACTCCATGAACTCATACTATTCCAAAATACTAAAATGTATTGGATCTAGAGACCAAAAAAACATCCACCTTGTTATTTTAGTAGGAATTGACATCATGAAATAGAAGAATATTGATCAGGAACTGAGGTAAGAGAACGGGAGTATGTGGAAAAATGCAGAATATTGTATGTGAGTTAGAAATACAGAATCACCTTCTATAGGCCCATATATTGAAAGCTTGCCATCTTATATTGAAAGGTCAATTTACATATACAGTTTTCTAGTTACTTTTCTTACCTATCATTTCTGATCATACATCTTCTTATGAATTTTTATAGTATCTTTCAATATATCACATGATTTGCAGGTACTAATCATCTTAAGGAAAGACAGTCTACTTCTACATCTTACATTCTGTGTCAAACCCTTATTTTTATTTACCTGTTTGCTGAAAAAGTGTATTCATGGAAACAGGATATTGACAGCAAATCTGGGTGTAATTTTCATTTTGTAAACTTCAAATATAATATAAACTTTGTATTGACTAGTCATTTTCTAATAATAGTGATATTCATGAACACAATGATTTGGTGCCTTTAAGTCAATTGGGAATTGATGTGGTAGTCCTTGTGTCTAATTATCTTAACCATTATATTATTTATATATAAACATGTGCATTGCACTTTTATATTTTTATAGGTAAAATAGTCTCCAGGGGTTTACGTGAAAGTGATAATGGGGGGGGGTGGCTTCTAGTTCCAAATCTTATATTTCAGTAAAAGTACTAGACACATGATGTTTACTGGAGCAATATAAAAGAGAGAACATATTTCTAAAGAGAATGCATTTATTGATTAAAACATAAAATAGAGTAAAATAGGTTTCTTGCTTGAGAATGCATAAATTACATATAAATGTAGCTCAAGATGAGGCTCAGAGATAAATTCGTATTAATATTACTGAGATTTATAACACAATATAAGAAATATAGGTATTTGAAGGAATTGGTCATTCAAAGATATGTAATGGATGAAGAATGGAATTGAAAATAGCAGAGGAAAACAATTCAACATGCAGGTATTATGATTTTATAATATTAATAAGAAATAAATGGAGCTTTTGATTTTCTGAAGAAGAATGTTTAGCCGGTAATTTCAATGTAAGGCATCAATTGTAATGAGTCTAAAGTCTTTTCCTCCAAGATATTCGCGAGTACTATACTCGTCCTCTGTAGAGTAAGAAGTGATTATTTACATTAGCTTTGCTTAATATTAATTTACTTGTAGCAAATAGGTTAAAATGTCTTCTCGATTTCTCTCAATGTAATAACAAATATTTCTGTCTCTTCAATGAAGCCTGAAATAACTACTTCAAAATAACACAAGCAGAAAAACAAAAATAACCTGATACAACCATCACAAATCCTAAATTATGTTAAAAAATCAACAATATATAAAACAAATCTGAGGAAGAGGAAAAACAATGGCAGAATAACAACAGAAAATTTCCCTAGCTCTCTCTAATGAAACAGAGTCCTGGCCCGTACTCCACTTCTAGAGGGTCACACCAAGACAACTATAATTATAGATATAAAGCTGTAATTATAGATATAATTATAGACATAAAATTCATAAGAAGATTTTATACTATATTCACTAGAAAATAGAAATCTATGAAAACCTGCCCAGCCAGGCAGGTGACTACTGTGACTGTATTGACCAACATATTCAAAAGCACATCTGCAATGTAGAAATAAAAGGGCCACGTGGAAAAAGGTAGAAATAGAAGTGTACATCACAGAAAGCCACATCCATACACAGAGCTATTCATTATACCATTGGACCGTCCGAACTGTCACTGGAACCATAAGTATTAACATCACAACATCTCACCATAACTGATTTATACTTCTACACTTAATTGTATAGAAAATACCTAACTCCAGAAAAACAAGTCAAAACAGAAAACCAAACCCACACCTGGCAAACCAACCAAGAACATAGACAGTCAATTATTAACATCATAGTTTCCCCAAGAGCAAACTTCCAAATGGACAAAACCAATCAGAAAAAATACAAGAAAAATTATGTCAAGGTACTTCAATTCACACAGTAAATAACCAGGCATTAGAACAGACAATCAAGGACATAGAAGATATATCAAAATATATTACAAATGCTGCTGAAAATGTGATTAATGAAAAGAGAGAAAACCTCTACAAGGAAATTTGTGAACAAGATGAGAACAAACAACGATTAGCAAAATAATTCGTGGAGAAAAGAAACAAAGATAAATAAATTCTAAGAAGTAAAGGGAGTCCAAGGAAAAAATGGATGACTAGTTAAAAGATATGAGAGAAGGCAAAGCTAAGAAAACAACCTTTGCAACCCCCTCACCCAAATAAAAAATGTACAGAAATTCCATACAATACCGGAAACAAATATTTAATAAAGAGATAGAAGGCCTAAAAAAGGACCAATTAGAAGACAGGGAAATCGAAAACAAAATAGAAAGTCTCCACAGCATATAAATGACATATAAGATAATCTCAGGGTCAAAGACAGAATAGGTTTAACAGGAAAGAGGAAATTATCATTTAGAACAAATACAAGAAATAAGATATGATATTTCCAGAAGTACAAGACTCATTTAGAAATCAAATTTCAGGGAGATAGGTATCAAGAAGGAGAAGAGTAGGAAACTAAATGGATGGGAAACATATTACAGAAATATAGCAGAGAACATGCCAAACATCCAAAGAGATAGGCTCATTCAGAAAAGAGAAACCTTTAGAACACCAAACAGAGAATTCTAGAACTGAACAATCAACCACTACATCAAAATCCATTAGAGGATCATTAAGGATAAAGGAAAGGATTTTTAAAGCTGCTACAGAGAAAAGATTGATTATTTATAAAGAATATACAGTCAGATTAAATACAGATTTTTAGCTGATATGGCAAAAAGGAGAGCCTGGCATGATATATGACAAACATTAAAGGTAAACAACTACCAATCATTAATACGGTCCCAAGCCAAACTCCTTAACATTTAAAGGAAATATAAAAATATTTCATTACAAAGCAACTTAAAACAATGTATCTCCACCAAATCAGCAGGATAGAAGTTAATCAAATATACCCTACATAGAAAAGATCAAGAAGAACAGGAACTGATTATGTAAAATGCTCCCAATCAGAGAACAAAGTAAATATATTAAGAGTAAATGAGGCACAGCTCCTAACAGCAGATGTATAACATAGCAGGACTATCAGGAAATTCTCAGTCTTAACTCTCTGCATCAATGGACTTAAATTTCCAAATAGAAGACATAGATTAAATAGTAGTATCAAAAAACAAGTCGCATCCATCTAACATCTACAAGAGATATATTTTATTGACCAAAACAAACACATACTCAAACTGAAATGCTGGAAGGAATATTTTCAAGCAAATGGACACCATAAACAGGCTGCAGTAGAATTACTAACATAAGATAAAATAGAATTAAATTAAAATTAGTACGAAGAGACATTACATATTGATAAAGACAACGCTCAATTAGGAGGATATAACAAGTCTAAATATCAGTGCCCTGAATCCTGGAGCATTCCACATCATCAACCAAATACTACTTAACCTAAAAACATACCTCAACACATCATTGTCATCCATGAATGACCTATCCAGGAAAAACTCAACCAAGAAACTGCAGACCTAAATAACTACATTGACCACCTAGCCCAAACAGACATCTACTGAATATACATTCATCATCAGAATATACATTCTTCACAGCAGCTCATGGAAGATTCTCCAAAATAGAACATATCCTACGTCACTCAGAAATTCTGTCCAAATTGAAAGAAAAATTAATTGAACTCCCATATCTTGTCAGAATGTAACATAATAAACTTAGAATTAAACAGCTAAAGCAAAAAAAAAAAACCATTGTCAAACCCATGAAGACTGAATAACACGTTGCTGAATGACCAGTGGGACACTGAAGGGATTAGAAAACAACTGAAAGTTTCTGGAATTTAACAAAAATGATCACACAAAATACTAGCTTATCTGGGACACAGGAAATGCAGTACTTAGAGGAAAATTTATAGCTCTGAGTACCTACATCAAGCAATTTGGGAAATCTCAAACAAATATTTTAATTATGTACTTCAAACGCCTTGAAAACAGGAGCAAGCCCTAACCCAAAGCAGTAGACAGAAAGAAGTTTAAAAAATCAGAAATAAATAAAGACAAAATAAAACATAGAAAGAATTTTTAAAAAGAGTTGGTTTTTTTAAATAAATTAACAGACTTGACACAACCTGACTAAGAAGAGAACTTATATAGATAAGTTAATAAAAAAAGCCAGCAGATTGGGAGATCTTTATTTGCTCTGCAACACACTATGGCCTCATATCTCAAATATATTTAGAGCCCCAAAAATTAACTCCCCCCCAAATAAAAACAAATCCTCAAAGAAATAAGAACTCTCTTAATAAGTGGGCTAAAGATGTAAAGACAGACTTCTCTGAAGAAGAAATATGCATGGCCAATAGACGCATGAAGAAATATGCAACATTTTTGGCCATAAAAGAAGTGCGAATCAAAGCAACATTGGCCTTCCACCTCACCCCAGTTAGAGTGATCATTATGAAGAGAACTAAAACTAAAGATGCTGGGCTGTGGGGATGTGGCCAAAAAGGAACATTACTACAGTATTGGTGGAAATGTAAACTTGTTCAAATACTCTGTAAAGAAGTATGGAGGTTCCTCAATAGAGCTCCCCTATGAGCCCGCAATGAGGGATCAAGAAAATGTCATATACGTTTACAACAAAACTCTATGCTTCCATCAGAATGAATGGCATTGCCCCATTTGTAAGGAAATGCAATCACTTCTAAAATATAATAAGTCAAACAAGCAAGACCCAAAGAATCATAGGCCACCGATTTTCAATCCTTTGGAAACACTAGAATATGTCTACAATAGTCACAATAGCTCAAAAGCAATATGCATATCACCATATAAAATGATACTTATCGAAATGAGCTTCAAGAAATAGATACAAGATGATTGTATAGTGACCTGTTTTTGGTTGTTTCTATTTACTTTTTACCCTTTGGGTAATTCCTTGTACTCACTGTTTTTTATTTCTGTACCCTTTGTCTTATACATGTTAACCTGGTTCTAACACTATGTTAGAAATGAACTTTACAACTTTGCGGGAGTGGGATGTCAGGGTTGGGGGAAGCAGGAAAAAATGGGGAAGGGTTAACACTTAAAAAATGTACTCATTACTTATGTAACTGTAACGACCCCTCTGTATATCACTTTCATAATAAAAAAAATAAGAGGACTAACTCAAATAGAGAAAATTAGAGACAAAAATAAGACAACACAACAGATATAAGCAACATTGAGAATGGTATAAGAGAGTACTTTGAAAACCTTATGCCAATAATCTGGAGAATCCGGAAGAAATTGATGCTTTCCTATACTGAATCTGAAGCAAGAAGTAAAACATAAGAATTAATGAAAATTAAATGCCAATAAACCACTTCCCATTCCAGAAAAGGCTAGCACTCAATGAATTTACCATGAAATTAAGGCCTGCAAAGAACTTACAATACGCAGGTCTAACTCTTCAATGGAATGGAAAGGGAAATGGAATTATCAAACACATTCTATGAAAATAGAATTAGACACTTCCCTAAATCACATAGGGACTCACCGAAGAAAGAGAACTCTTTGATAAGCATTACTACAGAACTTCTTAATAAAATTCTCACCAGCCAATTTCAGTAACTAACAAAAAAGCCATATGGTATGATCAAAAAGGATTCATCCTAGGATACAATTTGATTCAATATTCTTGTCAATAACCATAGCACAAACCATCAGTAGAAGCAGGGGTGAGAAACACATGATCATCTATATGGATATATAAATAGCTTTTAAAAACCTCCAATATCCTTTTATGATTAAAAAAGTCTGAGAAGCTAGGAATGCATGGAACACTCCTCAATATAATACAGAGTATGGTTATGATAGAGATAATTTGCATTTACCTAACAGTGGAAGCATTAAGACATTAAAACAATGAATGAGACAAGGATGTCCACTCTCTACTACTCTTCAAAATGGTAGTGGACTTTCTAGCAAGAGCAATTGGAAAGAGAAAAAAAGGGGGGGGGGATACAAATAGGGAAGAAGTAAAACTATCCCTTTTTACAGATGAAATGATCCTGTATTTAAAAGTCCTTATAGCTTCCTCCCTGAAGTTAGGAAAGGTGATGCTAACCTTCAGCTATGTAGCACGGTATAAAACCCACCAAGAATCAGTAGTTTTTCTGTGTTACCAACAATGGGAAGAACCAACCTGAAATCCAAAATACAACCTCATATGTATTAGCCTCAAAATCAAATCTAATCTAAACAAAAAACAACAACAACAAAATGAGGAATTAATTAATTTAACTAAAAATGTGAAGGAACTCTACTGTGAAAACATTAAATTCTAAAAAGGGAAATTGAAGGAGATTCAAGGATATGGAAAAACTTTCAATGTTCCTGGGTGGAAGAATTAAAGTGTCAAAAACTGCAATACTGCCCCAAACAATTGACCATGTGATACTCATCAAAATCCTAACAATATTCTTCAATGCAGTAAAGAAAGCAATCCAAATTTAATATGGAATTACAAAAGTACACATGAAACAGAAGACATAGAAATGAACTCATGGGCCTATAATCATCTTACACACACACACACACACACACACACACACACACACACACACACACACACACACACACACACACACACACACTGGAATTCTATTCACCCATCAGAAAGGATGACTTTTCACCAATATTAAGGAAAATGAAAGGCTTGGGAAAATTATACTAAGAGAAAAGAAAAAGGAATGCAGACACCGAGCAATATAGATTTCATGGATTCATTCATGGTAGCTAGAAGGTGCCCACAAATCTACAAGTAAACAAGACAGATTCTACCTCATCCCAATTAGAATGCCCATTATCAAGAAAACTAGCAATAGAAAATGCTGGCATGGATGTAACCAATTGGGAACTCTATTACACTGTTGGTGGGAAACTAAACTTGTTCAACCACTGTGGAATGCAGTACGGAGTTTCCTGAAAAGACTAAACATATATCTCCCTTTACACCCAGTAATTACCCTCATTGGCAGTAATCCAATAAATAACAAACAAGCTCAAATGAAAGCTACCAGCATAACCATGTTCAGGGCCCAGACCCAGAGTTCAAGGACTGGAAAAAAGTTACCATTGCTGGTATTTGATTCCGCAAATATGAACCATTTGTCATAGGATACCAAATCATTCTATTTGCAGTAGCTAGAATAGGACTTAAATGTAGTGCTTGATAAAATGGCTTCTTTGTTGAATGTTAGGAAAAGATCCAAGAAAAGGGAGATTTTTGTTGTTGGTTGAGGGGCTTGAAATATGGGCTTGGACACTGTCCCTAAGCTCTTCAAGTCAAGGTGAGTGCTCCACCTCTTGAGCCACAGTGCCACTTCTGGTTTTCTGGTGGTTAAATGTAGATAAGAGTCTCAGGAACTTTCCTGCCAGGTTGGCTTTGAACGGCCGTCCTCAGACCTTAGCTTCCTGAGTAGGTAGGATTACAGCTGTGAGCCACTGGCACCAGGCTAAAAATGATGGATTTTTAGAAAAGAAAATCCACCTCATCACCTGATTCTAAACCTCAGATATCATTATTAGAACATTTCACCCTCTACTCATTTCATCAGACATTTGTAAATTTTCTCTGTTCCTTCATGTGGGAATACTGCGGTCAGTATTAACTCAGCTGTGGGACTGGATCAATTGTATGGTAATTGCTAGCACCTAAATCAAGAACTGTTAGATCAAAACAAATGAAGCCCTCATTTGGAATAATTATTTACTCTTTTTATTACAAATCTGTGCTTGATTACTTCCTAATGTGATGTTGGACCTCCTAACAGAGTGATGGCATTTTCTTTCTCTTCAGCCTTCTTCCACATGTGGTCAAATATTTAAGAATTCAAATATTTCCATTGCTAATTCATTAAGCTGACCTCTAAGAAAATGTGCATTTCTGGAATTTGGTCTGCTGTCTTGTTCTTATATGTGCAGGCTTACTATGATTCATTTGTTCTGCAAAGAATTTTATTTTCCAATATTTGTGTGACCAATTTTAGTCTCTCTGATCAGTCTTCCTGACCCTCTCTCTGGGGTCTCATTTCAGTCTGCCTCATAAAAAATATATTGGTTATCAGCTAAATAACTCTCAGCTTCTCTTTTTTTGCCTGACTTCAAGTAGGCTGTGATAACAGCCCTGACTGGCTGTATTAACTGGATTTTTTTGTTTGTTTGATTGTTTGATTGTGTGTGTGTGTGTGTGTGTGTATGTGTGTGTGTGTGTGTGTGTGTGTGTGTGTGTGTTTGTGTGTTTTGTTTTAGAGGTCTAGGATTACTATTCAAGGTAGTAGCATTTCTGGGCCCCAGTGATTCCCTGGCTTAGGGTCATTTGGTTTTTCCCTGAAAGATACAAAACACAGGTGACTAAATTCCTGTTAAATTGTCTCAAAATGAGGAAACCTGGCATCTTTACAAAACTATGAAGAAGTCTGTAGTAATCCAGCTACAGAAATGGTCTATCAAGATAGCTTTTCAAGGTTGACTGTGAAAAATGTTCATTTTCACGTAACCACCATAAAGCAGATCACATCTCTGGGAGCAGACTTTTGGAAGGGACGTTCCCAGCCTTCCTTCTCTTATGATAGATCAAACCATAATATTCTGCAGTTGTGGCCAGCCTGGAGCACATTTTCCCAAGAATATTCTGTAGTGTAAAAAGGACCAGCTATCAAAATAAAGGTGAAAATTCTTTTCTACCTCAGACTGATTTATCTTGCTTATATCTGTTGTTATTTCCATTACTTCTAACATATGGATAAGTTATATTAGTATTAGACAACTGGCAAAGGATTAATGGCAAAGAATCACTTTCATATATCCAATATAATAACTTAACCCAGTTATGGAAAATTAAATCTAACTGTAGAAACAATATCAGGAATATAAAATAAGTCTCAATGTGCATAATCTGGCCCACATACACCATCATCTACTCAGAAATTCAGTCTCTCTATAAATTTTTATTTGGTACAAAATAATAAAAATTTAATTAATGAATATGACTTTTAAGTATCATCTGAAGTACTCCTCATGCATATAATTCTATATACTTGTATAGATGTCACCTAGACAGGAATTTAACATTCATGTAGAAATCAAATTTCCACAACTTAAACTAGATGAAACGGGTCATTCCCTCGTGTATTGTGTGGTATGAATTTTACCACAGTGCTAAATCCTTCCACCTAAAACCGAGTCATGTGCAATTATTTATTATTTGATATTACGATGAGTGTTAAGTGTAGAATACACTTTGAATTATTACATTAATTCACAGAAATAAAACAATAATGATAAATTATTTCTTTAAATTCTAATGTTTCTCAATTTTACAATTCATGAAATATATCATTAAAATTAATTTCACTTTCTTCTTTTCTATAGCTGCTAAAATTAAAATTTTATATTAAACATTCAATACTAAGAAATCAAAAATAAATGACATTATAATAATGATATATTATTTAACTGTGATTTGAATTATAGTGCTAACAAATTGTGATGTACACAACATTTAATAGAATTATGGGTAATATTTTTTAAACTTACCAGCTTGTTATTTGTTACCTAATTGTGTCATTTGTTATTCTTGGTCCAAGTCATCTATTCAACTTGCTTAGTTTTCTATTTTATCTCTATTGGTTTACTGATTGTGCATTTTGTTTCCCCATTTTAATGACTGACATGAGGCTGAAAATCTGTGTGCTAGTTTATTACTTCCTATGTAAAAGTAAAATTTCTGGTCTCCACAGCTGTTTTACTGCACTATACTACAATATTTTCCCCCTCTGCTATCTCCTGTATTGCTGCTCTCATAGATTTTATTTTCTATTTAAATTCTATTGTTAAGGAAAAGTACAGAGGGGTTATACTTACACAAGTAAGGTAAGGAATTCATTTCTTTTCTAACTTGTTACCCCTTCTCCAATTTTTCCCTCTTCTCTCCCAACGCCCCCCCCAAGATTATTTCCAACATATTGTCTTGTGAGTATCACAGTTGCATAGGTTACTCCTTTGTCCTTTGTCTCACCATTTTGTTTTTTCTCCTTCCATTTCCAAGTTCAGATCAACATATTTACAATACCCGGGCATCAGATTAAAATACAGTATCTTCAGGCGATAAACTATAGGTGTGGAAAACACAAAAGGATAAAAACAAATCACGTAGTATATTAAGAACAACAAAAAGTTAAATCAACAAGTGTTGATTTAACTTTAAATCACCTTATAGAGTCATATGTACATAGCTATTGAGCTATTCCGCTCAACTATTAATATTATCCTTGATGTACACAATAATGTTCCCCTATTACCCAGTAATCCCACTTCTGGGCATTTACCCTAGTGACCACAAACAAGGCCACACTAAAGCTACCAGCCCAATTATGTTTTATCACAGTAGTATTTACCCTACTTAAGATATGGAATCAACCCAGATGCCTCTCAGTAAATGAATGGATCAAGAAAGTGAAACACACACACACACACACACACACACACACACACACAACAGAGAGATATACGTACATGCAATACTATGTTTTCATCAGAAACAAAGGTATCATCTCATTTTTAAGGAAATGGAAGATCTTAAAAGACTTCACATAGTACTCCCCTTGGAAAAAATCATATTAATGAAGTAAACTGGACAAAGAAACATAGGTCCCATGGTTTCCTTTATTTGCAATAATTAGTTTACACCAAGGATAATATCATGTATTTTAATTTGACATTTTGTTCTATATTGAGCATGCAACATTATTGGTATAGTGTTTGTTATTATTTCTGCAAACAAGCAGGTATATTTAAAGAATTATGTTCATCTTATCCATTACTGAAGGAAGCACAACAAAAAGAGCAACCCCTACTCAGAAGAACAACTCCTACTTACAAAGCTTCATTCTAGTTTTTTTATTGTCAAAATACTGTACATAGGGGTTACAATTACATGGACAAGATAATGAGTACATTTCTTATCAAGCATTGTAGCCTCCTCCTTTGTTTCTCCTTCCAATCCCTTCTGATCCTCCCCCCCCATCCAAACCTCCCCCTTTTCCCCCCACCAAAGTTGTAAAGTTCGTTTTCGAGATAACGACTTGTACATTTCATTGTTGCAATGTGTCCAACTGTTTCCCTATTTAAACGATTTGTTTTTCCCCTTCCCCTCCAAAAATTATACAGACATCAAATACAGTGAAAGCAGGGGTTATACTGTGGGGGAGGGACATACAAAGCAACAAATAAATAGTCTTATAAATGTGTTAGAAACAATCGCATGAAAGAAAAAAAATTGAATACATATCTTAGGGTCCATTTCCCTAACATCACCTTATCTGACCTTTCCTGCTTGACTCAGACATATACTAGATATTGCAAATAAGGGAAACCATGTAAGGCCAGTGTTGTCCCCTGTATCCTCATGATTGTACATTACAACTCTATACCGGTTCATCTTGTATATCTACTATCTTCTACATTGTGACCTAAATGCCCCAGCAATTCCACCTTGCTTTACTTTTTAAAAATTTCTCTCTTAATGTTTGATGTTGGTGTGTGTGTGTGTGTGTGTGTGTTTGTGTGTGTTCTGTGTGTGTGTGTATGTGTTTACAAAGATCAGAAGACAATATTTTTCTTCATTTAGAATACATCTTTCAGGTCATTGTAAGTTGTGGTTAATGGGAGAAGTCTCTTGATATTCTAAGGATGAAACAGAAAAAGATATTTTTGCATGGCTTTATTAGTCTGTAGTTGAACACTGAAATTCGATTTATATCTTGGCTGTTGTTGTGAATGATGAGTACAATGTACTGCAGATATATTTGAGTTACTCATAGAGAAATAATCACATGATTGGTGGGGCAGATGATATTTCAACGTTGGAGTTCTTTAGAAAGCTGCATATTACTTTCTACAAGGAGAATACTAACCTGCATTTTGTTGAAATGTGTAGAAAAATTCCTTTTCTCCACACTCTCAGCATTATTACCTTTATTAAAAAGTAAAAAAGGGCAGGTTTTTATTATCTTCAGTACTCCAGACTGGCCTTAGACTTAAATCCAACCTCCTATATGCTTGGAATTAAAAGCCTTTACCACCACACCGGATTCCTTTGATTTTTTTGATAAAAGTTACAATAATTATGAAGTAGTATCATAGTAAGTTTGAGTTACATTTCTCTAATGACTTCTGCTCAAAAAGAATTAAACCAGCATAGAAGTGGTATTAAGGAACTTTGTAAACCCACTGGAATTTTTCAGGGTTTAAGGAGAGCATGTCTATTCAGAACTTTTGTCCACTTTTAATCAAGTTTCTTTTTAATCTCATCTTTAATCTTTCTATACAAAATCAATAATTAATTCAAGGTATTAGAAAGGAACAATATTAAGCAACTCCTAACATTTTCCATTTTAAATAACATGATATTTCTTAATCATTTTCTGTTTATGCTTGAGACTATATAACTCACTTTAGTCAGACCTTTTACAAGGTTGTATGCATTTTATTTATTTCACATTGATTGTTCTTTCCAAAGACTGCGTGTCTAATTTCCTTGTTTTCTTTCAGTCTCAAGTAGTTCAGATTTCAAATGAAGAATAAATGTACAGAAGCAAACAAAAAATAATATAGTTCCCCTCATCTGATGATGTCTTTACAAGAATGAGGAAAGAGTTCATCCAAGGACCTATGATAGGACATCAAAAAGAGAATCCATTCTTGTAGGTCTTTCTTAACTTTGCAATGTAACTTAAATGATGTGAAACACAATATAATGCTCAGATACTTTTATGTTTTATCAGTTTTGCACATTTTCATATGGACTTCACCTCAGTCTACAACATTCCTTCATTATTTTGTCCTGATATTTTTACACTATCAAGACATAAGATAACAAGTTTGATTTACAGCATGAGAAATAATCCACCTGGCTTCCTTGGAAGAAGAGCATGGTCAATAGATAACATTACTTCTGTTTGCTCACTATATGGAATGATTTCTGTAATACTTTTCGCATTCTTTTTAGTATTTTAAAAAAACTGCTGACTAAACTCAAAACTCATTCATGGAAGTTTATGTTAAGTATTTCACAAGTTTTATTTTCCTTAATTCTTAAGATAACATTTTCTATAATGCTAATGTTATTGCCATTTTAGTGTTGGGAAAAATTGTAATTAAAGTCAATAAGTGCATGGTCCAAGCACACACTGTGAGGAAGGAAATGAGTCAAAGTTTCCAAAAGTCTTTCAGCAATACACAAAAGGTAGGTAAAATCTCTCCATTCTCTTACACTCTCTATTCAAGGTTCATATTGTCCAAGAAATAATACCATAACAATTATTGGCCATGGTGATTATTTTCTGTTACCTTTTGTCTTCAACACAGACTGTGTTGGTGATATTGGGTTATCATGCACAGAGCTGAGCTTATAAGAGAGACAAATATATTCTGTCCCATTTTTCCAGGTTCCATTTTAAATATCATCACTTACTTTCTTAAGAATCTAAAAAACAAAAAAAAATCACAAATAATCACTCCAAAGTGCTTTATAAGTAGGAGATGATAAAACAAGCCCCCGTGAAGTAAACTTTCTTCCACTTTTAAAATTATTCTGAAAGCCTTGTGCTGGTTGGTCACACCTGTAATCCTAACTACTTGGCATATTTACTCAGGAGCCAGAGATATGTGGATAACAGTGCAAGCCAATCAGGACAAAATAAATTCATGAGATAATTTTTCAAAAATTTTAATGTTAGCAAAGGGCCAGGAATGGAGATGTAGATCATATAGTAGCTCACCAATCTAGAGAGCAGGCCTAGCAAGACTTTGACGCCCTTTTTTCAAACTGTGAGCACACCAACATACATGCAAGTGCATGAGAACACGTGCACGTGCACACACACACATTCATTCAAAATACCTTCATATCAGTGTTTCGCATTAATTTCTTTGTTAAACATATTATATGAGTAAAATAAAGGAAATAAACTCTTTCATCTCAGAACATTTTCATATGTTTTTTATTTTAAAAATACTGTACAGAGAGGTCACATTTACATGAGCAAGTAATGAGTACATTTCCTAACAAGCTTTGTTACCTCCTCCTTTATTTTCCCTCTACCGTCCTTTCCCTCCCACCTCTACAAGTACACGCCCCTCCCCACTTCCCCTGCCTAAATTTTTGTAAAGTTCAGTTTTCAACATAGTGTCTTGTGCATCTCTTTGTTACAATGGGTCAACCTGAATCCCTATTTCAGCATTTTGCTTTTTTCCTTCCCCTCCCCCAAATTACAGGAGCGTATATACAAGAGGTGGGCACACCAAATTCAAATACAGTGAAAACAGGGGTTATAGCATGGGGGAGGAACATATAAAGAAACAAAAAAAATCACATAGCCTGTTATAAGTACGTTAGAACAATAGCAAGAAAGAAAAAAAAAAACAGTTGTGTTCCTATTTGGGGGTTCATTTCCCTTAACAACATCTTATCTGGTCATATGTGCATAGATTTTGACCTTTTCTGCTTATCCCAGTTATATTAGTTATTAAAAATTAGGGAAACCGTGTGACCTATGTTTCTTTGGACTTGGCTTACATCACTTAATAATTTTTTTCCAAGTCTTTCCATTTTCTAACAAATTGGGTCATGCCATACTTTCTCATGGAGGCATAGAATTTCATTGGTATAAATAGCACATGTTCTTGATCTATTTATCTGATGAAGGGCATTGGGGTTGGTCCTATATCTTAGCTATCTTAAACAATGCTGCAATAAATATAATTGTGATGGCAGTTTTAGTACCGTCTTGTTTGTGATCTTTTGGGTAAATGCTCAAAAGTGGGATTGCTGTGTCATAGGGGAGTTCTATGTGAAGTCTTTTGAGGAACCTCCATACTACTTTCCAAAGTGGATGAACAAGTTGACACTCCCACCAAGAGTGCAGTACAGTTAACTTGTGGCAACATCCCCTCCAGCATCTGTTGTTGTGAAAGTAGGTAATGGTACAGGAATTTGCCTGCAATCCTTGCACAGGGGTCATTCAAATCTTCTCTGTATAGTTCCAATGTTAGAGTAAGTGATGCTGAATAGAACATAGAACATGTTTTATATAAAAAATGTAATTGATTTTCTTAAACTAGACAATTCAACAAAAAGTAAGTTTAAAAGAATTTTCATGAAATTTTAGAACCATGTACTTCTTAAATAAGCACACATTTAAGACTAAAATCAAGATTGACATGTCAAAAACAAAATAATTCCAGATATTTGTTGTTCAAGAGATGTGTAGGAGGAGGAATTAAATTATTCTATACAAGGCACCTGTCATAATGAACACTGCAGCAAGTGTTAAGTTTTGTTAAAAGTTTTAATGGTTTAAATATATTTAATTTTGGGAATTTGCTTATATATGCTAAAACAAGGACTGTTTGGCAGGTAATAAAACTTTTCGATAAAATATTTAAGATTTATGGTAACAGAACAGACATATGCTACTATGTATGTATATTTAAGAGTTTATAGGAACATTACTAATCAGAAGTTGCCAAGTCTTTATGTAAAGGAGCAGAATAAAGAGTTAAGACTTTGTTAACTACACTGTTTCTGTTAAAACTATAGGGCTTCCTTATTTTATTTTATGTTTTTTAATTTTTTTGGGTCCGGTCGTGGGGCCTGAACTATGGGCCTGGGCGCTCTCCCTCAGCTCTTCAGCTCAAGGCTAGCATTCTACCACTTGAGCCACAGCGCCACTTCCGGCTTTTTTCTTTTTGCTTATGTGGTGCTGAGGAATTGAACCCAGGGCCTCAAGCATGCAAGGCAAGCTCTCTACCACTGAACTACCTTCCCAGCCCCTGGCTTCCTTATTTTATATGTTAGCGAGGAACAAATGATGATATAAGACATATACAAATGATTAGATGAGCCATAAAGAGTAATCTTAGTGGGTAACTTTAAAGATTACTCATAACCTAAAAACCTCTTGTTGAATATCATAACCTTAGCCCATTTTAAATGTACAGGGATATGAGAAAATTGTAAAATCTAATAGGTAATACCCTTCAAATACTGAAAACACTGATTAATTATTTTAGTTTTTATTTTAATCATTAATATTTTTATTGGTTTTCCTTATTTGTAGCATTGTTTTCCTTGTAATATAATACAACTTTTTGAAAGTCGTTATTAGGAGGTACATTGAGAAGGTTACTGGGATGGCCGAACCATTTTTTATAGGGCATGTGAATTTACAAAGAGGAAAATTAAGAACAAAATATTTATTTAAAAAAATGATTAAGTAGAGTGAATCAGGAGTGTTGATAAATATACACACCTAAAACCTTAGCCCTAGGCTGAAGCAGTGGTATTACAGAGTTGAAGCCACAAACGTGAGAGACTGTGTTTTGTTTTGTTTTATATTTTGATTTTTGTGGTCATGGGGCTTGAAATCTGGGTCCTAGGTGCTCTCCCTCAGCTCCAAGCTAGCGCTAACACTTGAGCCACAACACACTTCCATCTTTTTCGGCTTATGTCATGCTGAGGAATCAAACCCAGTGCATGCAAGGCAGGCACTCTACCACTGAGCCACCTTCCCAACACCTGAGAGACTGTGTTTTAAAAAATCATCTAAACAATAATTGCTTTCTTCTTTGGGATATATAATGAAATATATTAATATCTTTTTATGTCTTTTTGAATTGTCATACTACTAACTTCATCCACTTTATCCTTTTCAAAGTGATGAAATATTTCTGAGAATTTGCTTCTGTGAAGATTGTTTTTGCATTTATAATTTCTCCTGAATCATTTTTATTTTTATCAAAATAACTTTATATTTCATGTTAATGGGTTAACATACATCAAATACCTCCAAATGTACATGTAGAGTCTAAAGATAGCAGTATGAATATTCTCATACAGCTCTTGTTTATCTGTTATGCACTTTCAGTATTGTGATATTTCTCTTTCTCTTTCACTCTCTCATTTCCTCTCTTTATCTTTCATGCTCCATGTATGGTACTTAGAATTTCTGCTGGTCTACTATTATCCTTCAGAATCCACTGGTGTTGTGGAAAAATGATAGTGACCATCAGTTACCCTTGCATTCTTTAAGAGTTATAATAGTGACGTGATGTTATTCTTTCCTATTCTAAATGGCAAAACAACAGATCTAGGAATTCCTTTTCACTTTTACTACTATTACAAATTTTATCTCATAAGAATCATTGAGACGTTAGGATACTTTTAACCTCTGACCTAAAAGTTCTCTTTCTTTTACAAACCAATTTTTCTTCTATTATCAGTGAATACATATAATGAAAACAATGCTAACCTATGCAAAGTAGACCGAAGGTATTCAGGGATGAAAAACAAGGTTAATGGGGGAAGTGAGTACAAAAGATGTCTATCATACAACAAATACCCTCAGAGCAGTTTATCATGTACACATTGTGAGAGTGGCAATATGCTGGGAACTATAGATTGAATCACTGAACAACTGATATATATATATATATGCACATATATTTATATATGTATATTTATTTGTATATGAATATATGGGTGTATATGCCCGTCTATATGTAGACATGCATGTTACTATACACAAAAATACACACATACTTATACACATGTATACATGCACACATAGAGAAGGACACATAGCTACAGACAACACAAGTTTCACTAGTTGTTGAATATGCCTTAGACAGAATGCTTGGAACCAAATATCTTTTAAAACCAAATATCTCTTAAAATGGTTTTGACAGATTCGATTTGCAAAATGCAGTACAAGTGATAGCAACTCACTCAGAAATCTCAGTAAGAAAACCTCATATGGCATCTCCCTGCTCCCCAGGGAATGTTGTTCTTGTAAACACGCTCAATAAACAAAGTAGCAAGAAAATACCCCGGTACAGAATAAAGTTATAAGGCTTTAAATGACATTCTTCCTTGAGCTCTTTTCCAACAGCCAGCATCAATTCCTAAGCAGAAGTGTGAGTTCTGAAAAGATGGGAGCTCAGCTCAACATTTCACCAACCCATTTGAAAAGTCTTATGTGAGGAATACTTACTGAGGTCTTGCTGATTTCCTAGCTAAGAAAATAAGAAAAAAAGAAAGTATTTTAATGCATTAAAATTTGAGAATAATTTGTAACCTGTCAATAAATGTGTAGAACACAATTATAACAAAATGAAAAAAAGTGATGTGCATATTATTTATGTGCTCTTGGACTTGGCGAGTGATTTTAGGTGTATCTATACAAGTAGAATCAGCATAAATCAAGCCAGAATTCTTCATTTAAGATACAAGGAATGGATACAGGTTGACCCATTGTAACAATGAGATGTACAAGACACTCTATCAGATGCGGGGGGGGGGTGTAGAGAAGGGTTGGGGGGGGTGGAAGGAAGGGACGGTATGGGAATAAACAAGGAGAGGATAAAAATGCTCAGTAAGAAATGTACTCATTACCTTATTTATGTAACTGTAAACCCTGTGCACAGGACATTTACAATAAAAATATGTATTAGAAATATACAAGGAAAATTTCTGTACATATAGGAAGTTGTATTTGTCACACAATATCAGTAAGGTATTGGTTTTAGGACCACAGGCATATTAAAATTTTTCATGCTCAAATTCTGTACATGAACACAGTATATTATTTACATTTGAATCTGCCCTCAACCTAGTGCAGTGTAATTGCTATGAAAATTTTTACTACATTCTATGTTTGTAATGAAAAATAAAATCATATCCATTCATACAATTTTTTCAGATAATATTTTATTGTGAAAATATAGTAAACAGTGGGCCCAATTACATGTGCAAGGAAATGAGTATATTTCTCATCAAGCTTTTTTGCCTCCTCCTTTGTTTCCCCTTCCCATCCCTTCCCGTCCCCCCACTCCCCCCCTTTAATCTCCCCCCCAGCCAAAGTTGTAAAGTTGGTTTTTCGACATAAATCTTGTACATCTCATTGCTGCAATGGGTCCTCATTTGATTTTTCCCTTCCCCTTCACAAATTATACCAACATAAAATACAGTGAAAGTAGGGGTTATACCTTGTGGAAGGGACATACAAAGCAAGAAAGAAATCATCTTATAAATTTGTTAGAAACAATCATAAGAAAGAAAAACATTTGAATCCTTACTTTCGGGTACATTTCGCCAAACATCAACTTATCTGAACGTTTCCGCTTGTCTCAGACATATACTAGGGATTGCAAGTAAGGGAAACCAAGGGAACTATGTTTCTTTGGGCTCGGATTACTTCACCTAATATACTTTTTCCAATTCTTTCTGTTTCCTAACAAATGTGGCAATGTCATTATTTCTGATGGAAGCATAGAATTCCATTGGGTATATAGACCACATTTTCTTGATCCATTCATCTACTGAGGGGCCTCTTGTTTGATTCAATATCTTAGCTATGGTAAATAATGCTGCAATAAACATAGTTATGATGGTAGCTTTAGTATGGTTTTGTTTGTGATCTCTTGGGTAAATGCTCAAAAGTCTGATGGCTAGGTCATTGGAGAGCTCTATGTAAAGTCTTTGAGAAACCTCCATACTAATTTCCAAAGTGGCTGAACAAGTTTACACTCCCACCAACAATGCAGTAAGGTTCCCTTCTGTCCTCATCCCTTCCAGCATCTGTTGTTATTAGAGATCTTGATTATAGCCATTGTATCTGGGGTGAGGAGGTATCACGATGTGGTTTTGATTTGCATTTCTTTTCTGGGTAAGGATGTTGAGCGTTTCTTCATGTGTTTACTGGACATCCTTCTTTCCTATTCACAAAAGATTCCCTTTAAGTTTTTAGTCCATTGATTTATGGGGAAGTTGTTTCTTTGAGGATTTGTTGTTGGGGGATTTAATATTTTTGAGATCCAGGTATACATTAGATATGAGGCCCTTGTTCTTTGTATGGCTAGTGAAGATCTCCCAATCCCTAGACCTTCTACTGATCGTGCTAGCTATGTGTTTGACATGCAGAAGTTATGCAATTTAATGCAATCCCATTTGTCCATCCTTTTTTTTTGTTTTGTTTTTGTCTTTCTGGGTCTCTTTAAAGAAAATATTGGTCTGTGCAAAGGAGACCTAGGGTTCTCTTACTCCATCCTTTAAAGTTTTCAGAGTGTCTGCTTTGACTCTGAGGTATTTGGTCAATTTGGAGATGATTCTGGTGCAGGGTGATATATAAGGATATAGATTTTGTTTTCTACAAGTAATTTACCAATTTTGCAAGCACCATTTACTAAAGAGGCTGTCTTTCTTCCATTATACTTTTTGGCTTCTTCATTGAAGATTACAGTGTTCTAGGTCTGTGGATTCATTGCTGGGTTTTCAATTCTATTCCATTGGTCCTGAGGTCTGTTCTTGTGCCCGTAACAAGCTGTTTTGAATATTATAGCTTTGTAGTACAGTTTAAAAGTTGGTATTGATATTCTTCCAGCACTATTCTTTTTGTTAAGGATTATTTTTGCTATTTGGGTCTTTTAATTGTTCCGTATGAATTTTTGCATTGCGTCTTCTATTTCCTTGAAGCATCTGGTAGGAATATCGATAGGTATTGCATTGAATTAGTAGATAGCCTTGGGAAGTATTGCCATTTTCACGATGTTTATCCTTCCAATCCAGGAACATGGGAGATTTTTCCACTATCGAATTTATGTTTTGATTTCCTTTTTCAAGTTTATAAAGTTTTCATCACAGAGATCCTTAGCTTCTTTGTTTAAGTTACTTCCTAGGTATTTTATTGTTGTGGAGCTATTACAAATGGAGTTGCTTTCCTGATTTCAGCCACACTTTTCTCATTGTTGGAATAGAGAAAAGCCACTGATTTTTTCAGGGTTAATTTTATACCATGTTACATTGCCAAAGTTTGGAATCAGCTTGAAATACTTGGGTGTGGAGACTGTGGTATTCATTAAACACAAGCTAATGTCATCTGCAAAGAGGAAGAGTTTTATTTCATCTTTCCCTACTTGGATCATTTTTATATTTGCCTCTTTTCTTGTTGCTGTAGCTAGTCATTCTAATACTAAATTGAAGAGAAGTGTAGAGAGTGGACATCCTTGTCTTGTTCCTGAGTTAAGAGGAAATGGCTTTAGTTTTTCACCATTAAATTTTATGCTGGCTGTAGGTTTTTGTCATATACAGCCTTTATTGCATTGAGGAATGTTCCCTGGAATCCTAATTTTTCCAGAACCCTCATCACAAAGGGTTATTGAACCTTGTCAAATGCTTTTTCTGCAACTATTGAGATAACCATGTGGTTCTTATCCTTGCTGTTTGTGATGTGATGAATTATACCAGATTATTTGGTTATATTGAACCAACTTTGCATCCCTGAAATGAATCCTGTTTGATCCTGGTGTATGATACTTGGGATGAATTGTTCAAGTCAATTGGCCAAAATTTTGTTGAGAAGTTTTGCATCAATACTCATCCAAGAAAGAGAACAAAGAAATGGGTCTATAGTTCTCTTTCTTTGATGAGTACCTGCCTGGTTTGGGGATGAGGGTTATGATGGCTTCATAGAATGAGTTCGGTAATGAACTTTCTCCTTCAATTTCATTGAAGAGTTGAAGGAGTATTGGTGTGAGCTCTGACATGAAGGCCTTGTAGAATTCCGCTGTAAATCCACCTGGTCCTGAGTTTTTCTGAGATGGGAGGTCTCTTATTACTGTGTCTATTTCAATGCTTGATATGGGCCTGTTAAGCTGGTTTAACTCATCTTGGTTTACTTTCAGCATTACAATATTTGCTAGGAAAATGTCCATTTCTGCCAGGTTTTCTAACTTACTAGTATAAAGGTTTGATAAATATTCCGTTATAATGTTCTGAAGCTTGGTTGTTTCTGTGGTGATGTTTCCATTCTCATCTCTGAGTTTATTTATTTGAGTGTATTCTCTTCTTTTTCTCATAAGATTTGCTAAGGGTCTGTCAAATTTGTTAATATATCAAAGTACCAATTCTTTATCTTTTTGATTCTTTATGTTTTCATATTTGGATTCTAAATTGTTTAATTCTGATGTAATTTTAATGATTTCTTTCCGTCTACTGTATTGGAGTTTATATTGCTCCTCTTTTTCAAGGTGGTTCAAATGTTGTTGGTTTCAGATCTCTCCAATTTGTTGATGTAGGAACTCAGAGCTATAAACTTGCCTCTGAGTACTGCCTTTGCTGTGTCCCAGAGGAGCTGGTAATTTGTGTGTTCATTTTTGTTGAATATCATGAACATTTTAATTACCTTTCTCATCTCTTCCATGACACACTGATGATTCAACAGTGTGTTGTTCAGCCTCCATGTGTTACATTACTCTCTTTGGTGGCTTTTGGTGTGGAATTCTAATTTTATTCCCTTGTATTCTAAAAGAATGCAAGGTATTACTTCAATATTTGTGAATTTAGACAAGTTTGATTTGTTACCTAAAATGTGGAATATTTTGGAAAATATTCCATGTGCTGCTGAGAAAAACATGTATTCTGATGCTGCTGGTTGAAATACTCAGTAGATGTCAGATAAAGCTAGTTGATCTATGCAGTTGTTTAGATGTGCAGTTTCTCTATTGATTTTTTGAAGAGTTGCTCTATCTAGTAGTGATAGTAGTGTGTTAAATCCCCCAACATTTAATGTCTTTTTATCTATGTGATCTTTGAGAGAAAGTAGTGTTTCTTGCATAAATTTGTGTTTTCCATTGTTTGGTGAATAGATATTCAGAATTGTAATATCCTCCTGAAGGAGAGATCCCTTAATTAGTATATAATAAACTTTTTTTATCTCTTGTGACTAATTTTAATTTGCAGTCAATTTTTTCAGATATTAGGATTGTAACTCCCGCCTCTTTATGGGGGCCATATGCTTGGTAGATTTTTTGTTTGTTTGGTTTGGTTTTGTTTTATTATGAAAATATCATACAGAGGGTTGACAATTACATGGGCAAGATAGTGAGTAAGTTTCTTATCAAGCATTGTTGCCTCATCTTTTGTTTCCCCATAACATCCCTTCCCATTTCCACACCCCCACCCCTACAGGCTCCTACCACCACATCCCCACCCGTCCACCCCCCAACCCACTGAAATTGCAAAGTACATTTTTAAATATAACTTCTTGTTCATCTTATAATTGTAATGGGTCCACCTGTAAGCCTATTTAAACAGTTGTATTTTTTTCCATTTCCTTCCACAAAATATATCAACACCAAATACAGTGAAAGCAGGGCTTATACTCTGGGGGATATACATACAAAGCAACAAAGAAATCATCTTATAAACATCTTAGAACCAATCACAGGAAATTTAAAAAATTGAATCCTTAACATGCGGTTCATTTAACTTAACATCAAGTTGTCTGACAGTTTTTGTTTGTCTCACACATATACTAGTTATTGCAAATAAGGGAAACCATAGGATCTATATTTCTTTGGGACTGGCTTACTTCATTTAATATAATTTTTCCAAGTCATTCCATTTCCTAACAAATGAGTCAATGCCATTCTTTCTGATGGAGGCATAGAATTCCATTGTGTATGTATACCACATTTTCTTGATCCATTCATCTAATGAGGAGCAACGGGGTTGGTTCCATATGTTAGCTATGGTAAATAATGCTTCAATAAACATAGTTGTGCTGGTAGTTTTAGTATGGTCTTGTTTGTGATCATATGGTTAAATGCCCAAAAGTGGGATTGCTGGGTCACACGGGAGCTCTATGTGGAGTCTTTTGAGTAATATCCATAGCATTTTCCAAAGTACATGAACATGTTTACACTCCCACAAACATTGCAGTAATTTTCCATTCTGTTCAAATCCCCTCCAGCATCTTCAAAACTTTGGCAAAATAACAGAATATAAAATTAACCCTCAAAAATCAATGGTTTTTCTGTATGCCAACAATGAGAAAAGTGTGGCTGAAATCAGGAAAGCAACTCCATTTGTAATAACCCCACAAAAAATCAAATGCCTAGGAATTAATGTAATGAAAGAAGTGAAGGGCCTCTATGATGAAAACTTTAAAAATCTGAAAAAGGAAATGAAAACGGATGTTAGAAAGTGGGAAAACCTCCCATGCTCTTTGAATGGATAGATCAACATCCTGAAATTGGCAATACTCCCCAAGGCTATCTACAAATTCAATGCGATACCTATGAATATTCCAATCTCATTCTTCAAGAAAATAGTAGAGGAAATCCAAAAATACATATGGAACAATTAAAGACCCCAAATAGCAAAAACAATCTTTAACAGAAAGATTAGTGCTGGAGAAATTTCAATACCAAATTATAAACCCTCCTACAAAGTTATAGTAATCAAAACAGCTTGGTACTGGCGCAAGAACAGACCTCAGGACCAATGGAATAGAATTGAAAACCCAGAAATGAACCCACAGACCTATAGCCATCTAATCTTAGATAAGGGAGCTCAAAATATAGTATGGCAGAAAGACAGCCTCTTCAGTAAATGATGTAGCAAAATTGGTTAATCACTTGTAAAAAACTAAAGCTAGATCCTTATATATCACCCTGCACCAGAATCAATTCCAAATGGATCAAAGACCTCGGAGTCAAGCAGATACTCTTAAAATATTACAGGATGGAATAGGAGAAACCCTAGGTCTCCTTGGCACAGGTTGAAATTTTCTCAATAGAGCCCCAGAAACACAACAAATCAATGAAAGGTTGGACAAAGTGGATTGCATGAAATTGCAGAGCTTCTTCTCGTCAAAGGATATAGCTAGCAAGATCAATAGAAAGCCCATGGATTGAGAGAAGATATTTACTATCCATACAATGAACAAGAGTCTCATATCTAAAATATACCTGGAACTCAAAAAATTAAATCCCCAACAAATCCTCAAAGAAACAACTGTAGGATAAATAAATGGGCGAAAGACTTAAAGAGAAACTTCTCTGAAGAGGAAAGAAGGACGGCCAGTAGACACATGAAGGAATGCTAAACCTCCCTAGCCATAAAAGAAATGCAAATCAAAACAACATTGTGATACCACCTCACCACAATGAGAATGCTTGGTACATTTTGTTCTAGTCTTTCACTTTCAAAATATATTTGTTTTTATGGGCATGGTGTGACTCCTGAAGGTAGCATATAGAATAATCTTGCTTTGTAATCCAATTAGATAATCTATGTGGCTTAATTGGAGAGTTAAGCCCATTAATGTTGAAAGATATGACTGAGAGGTTTTTATGAGTTCCTGTCATGTTATCCAACTTCTTGGGTGCTGAGGCAACTGTGTTCTTCTTATGGTTCTTTGATTCTCACTTTTTGTGCGGTTTCTTTGCTCTTATTGTGGTCTTGTTGGTTTTCTATGTGAGGAAATCTTTAAGTATCTTTTGTAAGGTTGGCTTGTTGGAGATATATTATTTCAGCTTTTATTTGCTATGGAAAATTATTATTTGACCTTCGGTTATGAAGGAGAGTATAGCTGGGTACAGTATCTTGGTTGATAGTTGTTTGTCTTTAGGACATGGTATACATCATTCCAGGCTCTTCTTGCTTCAATTGTCTCTGCTGACAAATCAGAGATTATTCTAATTGGTTTCCATTTATAAGTGGTTTATCTTTTCTCCTTGACAGCTTTAAGGATCTTTTCCTTGGTCTGAATTGATCCTCTGAGGATTTTAATGTCATGGTGGCATGTACTGTTATGGTCTGGTCTATTTGGGGTTCTAAAATCTTCTTGTATCTGAATAGGTCTACCTTTTTGCATGTTTGGAAATTCTCTGCTAACATCCTGTTAAATGAATTTCCTAAACCATTAACTTCTGTCCCTATGGGCTCCTCTATACCTATTATCCTCAGATTAGGACTTTTGATGGTGTCTTCCAAATGTTGAATAGATCTTTTATAATACTTGGATTTGTCTTGCATAGTTGTATGTTCTTTCACTATAATATCTAGGCTATCTTCAATCCCCTTGATTGTATCTTCTACATGATCAAATCTACTGTCAAGATTTTCTACTTTGGTTTTTATTTCTTTTCCTTCTAATTGGTCAGCTTTGATGGCTTCAAATTCATTGTTGGAACTTTGTTTTAATCTTGTATAAACTTTTTACTTCCTTAATTTGGTGTTCAGAGTTTATTCTCAAATCACTTAGTTGATTGGCTATGTTTCCTTGGATTCCCATTCCTTCTGTAGGGCTCCATTCAGCATTCCATTTGTGATCTCCATGAATTCCTTCAGCTGTCTGTTTGTGGATTCCATGAATGCTTCTATTGATCTTTGTCTAGTGTCATCCCACACTCACAATGCCTCTATTAGTCTTTGATTAGCTTCCTCATCTTCACACAATTCCTGTAGTTCTCTTTGACTGTTCTCAGCCTCCTCATGAAATTCCTGTCTTTCTCTTTGACTGTTCTCAGCCTGTTCACACAATTCCTTAATTTCTCTTTGACTGTTCTAAACCTGTTCGCTCAAGTCCTGTATCAATCTTTGAGTAGCTTAATCACGTTCACGAGATTCCTGTATTATCCTTTGCTTTGCCTCCTCTCTCTCCTTATTATGTACACACTGAGTCCTTTGCAGATTTTAAATCTTTTCATTGACCATGTTCACCAGTAGTATTTGTAGATCTTTTTAGGAACTCTCCTCTGGATTATTCATGAATTGTTCTGTTACCAGATGTCATGAGTGGGACTTGAGATACCCAGACCTGCCATTTTTCTTGTGTTTTGCTGGCTTGTTCTGCCCATTTTGTATGAAAATAACACCAATTTTGTGCTAGAACACTGTTTTAAGGCAAGCATCAACCAAAGTACTGTAGTTGCACCATCAAAATGGCTGGAGATACAATGTAGTTAATCAGATACGATCTATTCAACATCAAACAACTATGGATTTATGGGCTAAAAATAGCAAATATAAATTTGGCAAACCAGAAATTTTTAGGTTTAAGGAGAAATGTGTTGAAAAATAGGATTAGAGGGATGTAGAGAGGTAAAAAAAAGAGTGAATTTAACCAAATCCTAATCGCAGAGAGGGAAATGGATTGGACAGAATGATAGGAGAGTGAGTAAAACAAACAAACAAAAAAACGGAAAAAAATGGAAAAACAAAAATTTAAATTTAAAAATGAAACACGTAAAAATTATATAAGTTTAAAGAAGTGATGTTGAGAGAAGAAAAGGATAGGATGAGAAGAGAGGAGAGATAGAAAGAGGTATGAAAAACTAAAAAATAAAATTTCCTAAAATTAGTTACTTGAAAATTATATAGGTATAAAGATATAATCCTGCTAATGAAGAACTTACGCCTGAGGTTGTCAATTGAGTGATAAACTTCTGGATTAAGTATGTACACAATGGGGCATAAGGTCTAATAATCAATGGCAGGTATATATCTGGGGCTGAGCAGAACAGCAATTAAGTCATGTAAAAAAGGAAAAAAATAGAAAAAAAAATGAAAAGAATTAAAAAAGGACTAAAAGGTCAAAAAATAAAAAACATACACACACACACAACTAAAAATTTATGAGAGAAAAAAATAGATTAATAGAAAAAGTATTTTTCAAAAAAATTAAAAATGGTAAAAAAAGAGTTCTTTGATTTCTTTTTGGTGGGGGAGGGTGAGAATCGGAAAATCCTGTATCTCCACTGTGTCCCTAACCAGTCTCTTGGTGGAGTCTCTGGTCTGCTTGTGGTGGTTGTTTTTCCACTGGCTTGATTGGTTTCTTAAGTTAGTTTGTTTGAGCAGGCAGAAAAATGCTCTGCATTACCCAGGATTTTGTGATCTGCCTCCCAGGATAGTTCAGTGTGAGGGCAATCTACTTTGAGTATCACAAAAGAGGGAGATGGCTGTTTCCTCTAGTTTGGAGATGCTGTGATGAGGCTAGGTTCTGGGTAGGGTTGAGGCCTTTCCTGAAGGGTTAGCTCCTGAGACATTCACAGAGGTCAGCCTAGAGACATTCTTAGGTTTTTTGTTTATTAAATTTCAATTGATTGTCTAGGCTGCTGTAGGGAGGGGCAGCCTCTGACTCTGTTTACCCAATGTAAAAAGTCACTCCTCTGGAGGCTGAGCAATCTCTGTTTGGGATGTGTGACTTTGCCCTGGGTGGAGTTGAGCCTGGCAGGTCAGGTCAGGTTCCTGTGAGCAGTTAAATGACTCTTTTATTTTCGACCAAGGCTTGAGTTGGAGGTAGTTGCTCAGTGGGGCTTTGTCAGGATCAAAGATGGAGATCTCTGGTAATGGGGGAGGGGTGGCCTTCTCTCCTTTGCTCATTGAGGAGTAAGGATGTCAGGGTTCTACTCACACCACAGTCTTGGATCCTGGGCCGTCTCTGTTCAGTGATCTGCAGGATGAAGATATCTGATCCTTGTCAGTTATAGCTGGTGTTGAGCAGAATCTGCTCTCCTGCTGCTTCTGGCGTCTTTGTCCTGGACTCTCTCAGGTTTTATTTTTGTTTTGTTTTGTTTTTAAATTGTGAAAATACCATACAGAGAGGTTACAGTTACATGGGCAAGGTAATGTGTGCATTTCTTATCAAGCGTTGTTGCGTGCTCCTTTGTTTCACCTTCCCATCCCTTCCCATCTACCCCCA
The DNA here is from genome assembly GCF_024711535.1 of Dipodomys merriami. Classification (NCBI taxonomy): domain Eukaryota; kingdom Metazoa; phylum Chordata; class Mammalia; order Rodentia; family Heteromyidae; genus Dipodomys; species Dipodomys merriami. The sequence goes on from NW_027206024.1 coordinate 11,851,769, forward strand.
CCTCCCAGCCAAAGTTGTAAAGTTCATTTTTCGATATAACACCTTGTATATTTCATTGTTGCAATGAGTCTACCTGTATCCCTATTTAAACAAGTTGTTTTTTTCCCTTCCCCTCCACAAATTATACCAACATAAACTACAATGAAAGCAGGGGTTATGCCGTGGGGGAGGGACATACAAAGAACAAAGAAATCATCTTATAAATATGTTAGAAATAATACCAAGGGGGGAAAAACATTTGAATACTTATCTTGACATTCTTATCTCCAATAAACCACCAGAAACTGGAAGTAGACCTATGTCTCAAGCAGTAGAGCTCTCGCCTTGAGCTGAAGAGCACAGGGATAGCACTTAAGCCCAGAGTTCAAGCCACATGACTTACCAAAAAAATATGTCTACATATATATATATATATGTGTGTGTATATATATATATATATATATATATATGATGAAATGAATTACATTTAAAATTAAATAAATATTTAAGATACACATTTAAATCATAACTAAATATATGATACTTTTATATTATATACATATATTTAAATATATAAAATCATATTGTAACTGTATGTTTATAAATATATTTGTAATTTATTTCCAAATAGTACATCTGAAGATTTTGGGGAAAATGTAGAGTTTCTAAAGACTTACTACTGACCAATCATATTTTTCACTAATAAAAAATGTCTAGAGTACTAAGACAATGATTATGAAACAGAGTAGCTTTTTATTCCTTATGATTTTGGATTAGAAACATCTACTTTGTTGGTATGAAACCTAAAAAATATGATCTTGAAATCACACTCAACAAACTGGACTTATACATTAATTTATCAACTTACAGGTCGTAAACTTTTATTTGAATCCTGTTTCTCACAGTGTCCATTTCCCTAGAGTCAGCTACAGGTACAAACATGCATGCATTTTCATGCTCACATACACCCCCATACTCATATAACATACTAAATGTAAAACTGTAATAAAAAATAATATTGATACTGAAAAAGAACTCCTTTGCAAATGTAATTAAATTTTACTTTTTGAATATAATGCATTACTGAAATACTAATGAAAGAGCAGCTGAGAGGATGTTTCAAATACTAGAGTGCCTGCCTAAAGAGCATGTTTCTCAGTCCAAACATCATTATTTCCATCCTTCCTTCTCCCACATAAAAAACATAAGTAGTTACAGACTCAACCTACATGTTCTTTAATCACTGATTGACTAAAGAAATTATAATATATATGCATATATGCACAATGATATATTATTTAGTCACACATAATAATGAAATAATTTCATCGTCAAGAAAATAGTTAGAACTGGAAACCTTCATATTAAAGCAATATGCCATAGTGTGAAAAACAAATACTAGATTTCTCATATGCAGACTCTAGACTCAGAAAATAAAATGAATGACTCAGGTGTAAAAGTTGGAAAGTATTAAATTTGGAAAAAAGTAAGAGAGGAGATTAAGAGAAATATTGTGGAGTAAATATATTCAAATATTTTATGTTAGTATGATGACAGAATAAAACGTGAGTATAAAAATAGGATAATGAAATTAATAAAAGGAATATAATTTACCAAGCTACATTATATGGACAGATGTATATAACACAATAAAATACTTTGTGAAATTAATATTTGTTAATAAACAAAAATTCATTGAAGATGTTATAGATTCCTATGTTAATTTCCATTTTTTGCTCAGTTGTTTCCTTGATCAAATAGAAGGAGATATTGGTTTTGCTCATTTAGAAAGACAATCTTGTCCAATTAGCATTAAAGTTATCTACTTCATTACTGTCAATGTGAAATTGTACAATCAAATTAATAATTATATTAGAATATTTCCAATGCACTCTTCAAAATATTATACTTATAGGTATATACTTTTTGCAATTTATTGAATATGTTTTCCTTACTTAATTACTATATACCATTTTCTGAATGTAGTTTGGTATATGCAACCAAGACATATTATAGCTGACCAGGAAAACAATTATTCAAAGAGTTCTATCAAAAATGCTTATAACGAAAAAAAGGAGGTAAATACAATGTATATTTGAAGACAATACTTGGTTAGTCTTCTTCTCACATTCCCCATTCCCTTCTTGAGAATAATATACATTGTAGGGAAATATTTAGAATGTTTTGGAGAAATATCTTGACTTTAAACTAATGAGTTACCTTATGAGGCATATTGTTTACTTTATGTCAAGAAAAGCTAAATTCTTACCTTATCATTTTCTTAGGTTTTATACTCAAGTTTAATCTCTGTTGGATGACAGGAAAAGATATAAACATTTTTTAACTGTGGCTAAATATAGGTTGAGGAATCTAGGTACACCTGTACTCCTGCAGGTAGGCCTCATCATCATGAGACCATGAAATCAAAATGTTAACCACTGCTTCATGAAATCTTGCTTATAAGATTTTGTGTATTATAAACAGTGGTTATTAGCATTTGTTTTGTAATCAGCATCATTTCATGAGTTAGTAAATGAAGTGAGACATTATACTCAAAACAAAATTTAAGGAGGCATCCAAAATTAATTACCAAAATATACATCATTTAACACAATGTTTTTAAGATGCGAGCTAAAGTAAATAATTTAAGAAAAAAATCAACATGTAAAAGAAATACAGAATACAGAGTATGACGGATTTTTCTTTTACCTCAGTTGCAATATGGCTTGCATGATGACTTTTCTGGTAATATGTTTAATTAGGTCTTGATATTTAGTTAAATTTATGTTATTTTGTATATTCATTTGTCAGATAAAAAAGGAAATGAATTTCATGCCAGTGTCATCATCCATAATGATGTTAGTTGTATCCTGCTACTCCCAAATACCACTTAGTCCTAACTCTCAACATTAATGGACTTAACTCTCCAATTAAGCAACATAGACTGTCTAGTTGGATTAAAAAGCAAGATTCCTTTATCTGCTGCCTTCAGGAGTAACACCTTGATCATACAAACAAACAACTTTTGAAAGTGAAAGGCTCGAACAAAATCTACCCAGCAAATGACTCCTATAAACACGTAGGAGTTTCAATCCAAATATCAGATGAAATAGACTTCAAATTAAAATTAATGAGAAGAGATTACCAAAGTCGCTACATAATAATTAGGGGATCTCCCCTCCAGGAGATTATTACAATTCTAAATATATATTTGCCAAAGAACAGAGCACGAAAATTTATCCAAGAAACACTGCTTTCCCTCATACCTCACATAGATGCAAAGACATTAATTGCTGACGACTTTAAAAAACCACTATCCTGACTTTGTAGATCAACTCGTCAAAAAACTCAATAGAGAAACTGCACATCTAAACAACTGCATAGATCAGCTAGATTTACCAGACATCTACCGAACATATCACCCAGCAGCATCAGAATACACCTTTTTTCAGTAGCACACTGAATATTTTCCAAACAGACCACATTTTAGGTCAAAAAACAATCTTGTCCAAATTCAGAAATATTAAATTTATACCATTCATTTTCCCAGACCACAACGGAATAACGTTAGAACTCAACACCAAAATCCACCAAAGAACTTCCTGTAACACATGAAGGCTGAACAACACACTGTTGAATCACCAGTGGGTCATGGAAGAGATGAGAAAGGAAATTCAAATGTTCATGCTATTCAACAAAAATGAACACACAAATTACCAGCTCCTCTGGGACACAGCAAAGGCAGTACTCAGAGGCAAGTTTATAGCTCTGAGTTCCTACATCAACAAATTGGAGAGATCTGAAACCAACAATTTAATGAGATATCTGAACCGCCTTGAAAAGAGGAGCAAGATAAACGCCAATACAGTAGACCGAAAGAAATCATAAAAATTACATCAGAATTAAACAAATTAGAATCCAAATATGAAAACAGAAAGAACCAAAAAAAACAAAGAAATGGTATTTTGAAAAATTAACAAATTTGACAGACCCTTAGCAAATCTTATGAGAAAAAGAAGAGAATACACTCAAATAAATAAACTCAGAGATGAGAATGGAAACATCACCACAGAAACAACCAAGCTTCAGAACATTATAACGGAATATTTATCAAACCTTTATACTAGTAAGTTAGAAAACCTGGCAGAAATGGACGTTTTCCTAGCAAATATTGTAATGCTGAAAGTAAACCAAGATGAGATAAACCATCTTAAGAGGCCCATATCAAGTATTGAAATAGACACAGTAATAAGAGACCTCCCATCTCAGAAAAGCCCAGGACAAGATGGATTTACAGCGGAATTCTACAAGGCCTTCATGTCAGAGCTCACACCAATACTCCTTCAACTCTTCAATGAAATTGAAGGAGAAAGTTCATTACCGAACTCATTCTATGCAGCCATCCCCAAACCAGGCAGGTACTCATCAAAGAAAGAGAACTATAGACCCATTTCTTTGTTCTCTTTCTTGGATGAGTATTGATGCAAAACTTCTCAACAAAATTTTGGCCAATTGACTTGAACAATTCATCCCAAGTATCATACACCAGGATCAAACAGGATTCATTTCAAGGATGCAAAGTTGGTTCAATATAACCAAATAATCTGGTATAATTCATCACATCACAAACAGCAAGGATAAGAACCACATGGTTATCTCAATAGTTGCAGAAAAAGCATTTGACAAGGTTCAATAACCCTTTGTGATGAGGGTTCTGGAAAAATTAGGATTCCAGGGAACATTCCTCAAGCAATAAAGGCTGTATATGACAAACCTACAAACTATAGCCCGCATAAAACTTAATGGTGAAAAACTAAAGCCATTTCCTCCTAACTCAGGAATAAGATAAGGATGTCCACTCTCTCCATTTCTCTTCATTTTAGCATTAGAATGCCTAGCTACAGCAATAAGACAAGATGCAAACATAAAAGGGATCCAAATAGGGAAATATGAAATAAAACTCTCCCACTTGCAGATGACATGATCTTCTCTTTAAAGAATTGCACGCACTCCACTCCTAAATAACTCAAGCTGATTTTAAACTTTGGAAAAGTAGCAGGGTATAAAATTAACCCTCAAAAATCAATGCCTTTTCTGTATGCGAACAATGAGTAAAGTGTGGCTGAAATCAGGAAAGCAACTCCATTTGTAATAGCCCCACAAAAAATAAAATACCTAGGAATTAACTTAACCAAAGAAGTGAAGGACCTCAATGATGAAAACTTTAAAAACTTTAAAAAGGAATCAAAACAGAAATTAGAATGTGGCAAAACCTCCCATGCTCCTGGATTGGAATTATCAACATCATGAAATCGGAAATCCTTCCCTAGGCTATCTACAAATTCAATGTGATACCTATCAATATTCCAACCTCATTTTTCAAGGAATAGAAGAGGCAATCCAAAAGTTCATATGGAATAATAAGAAGAAGAACCCAAATAGCAAAATGATCCTTAACAGAATGAACAATGCTGAAGGAATATAAATATCAAAATATGAACTCTACTACAAAGCTATATTGATCAAAACAGCTTGGTCCTGACACAAGAACAGACTTCAGGATAGATGGAATAGAATTGAAAACCCAGAAATGAACCTACAGACCTATAGCACTGTAATCTTCAATAAGGGTGCTAAAAACAAGAATATAAGAAAGACAGCCTCTTCAGTAAATGGTACTGGCAAAATTGGTTAATCACTTGTAGAAAACTAAAGTTACATCCTTATATATCACCCTGAATCAGAATCAACTCCAATGGATCAAAGAACTCAGAGTTAAAGCAGACACTGTGAAAACATTACAGGATGTCGTAAGAGAAACCCTAGGTCTCCTTTGCACAAACCAATATTTTCTTAATAGAGACCCAGAAATACAACAAATCAAAGAAAGGTGGAACCAATGGGATTGCATGAAATTGCCGAGCTTCTGAATGGCAATGGATATAGCTAGCAAGATCAGTAGAAAGCCCATTGATTGGGAGAACTTCACTAGCCATACATCGGACAAGGGTCTCATATCTAAAATATACCTGGATCTCAAAAAATTAAATCCCCCAACAAATCCTCAAAGTAACAACTTGCCAATAAATAAGTGGACTAAATACTTAAAGAGAAACTTCTCTGAATATGAAAGAAGGATGGACAATAGACACATGAAGAAATGTTCAACCTCCCTAGCCAGAAAAGAAATGCAAATGAAAACCACATTGTGTTACCACCTCACCGCAGTTAAAATGGTTATAATCAAGAACCCTAATAACAACAAATGCTGGATGTGATGTGAGCAGAAGGGAACCTTACTGCATTGTTGGTGGGAGTAGAAACTTGTTCAACCATTTTGGAATTTTTATGGAGATTCCTCAGAAGACTCCACATAGAGCTCCCCTATGACTCAGCAATCCCACTTTTGGGCATTTACTCAAATGATCACAAACAAAACCATACTAAAGCTACCAGCATCACTATGCTCATGGCAGCATTATTTACCATAACTAAGATAGGGGACCAATCTAGACATATTCTTGATTGGATCAAGAAGACGTGGTATAAATACACAATGGACATTGCCCCATTTGTTAGGAAATGAAAAGATTGGAAAAAATTATATTAAGTGAAGTAAGTCCCAAAGTAAGTCCCAACGAAACATATATCCCATGGTTTCCCTTATTTGCAATAACTAATATATGTCTGAGACAAACAGAAACTGTCAGACAGGTTGTTGTTTGGAGAAATGAATCCCAAGATACGGATTCAAAAGTTTTTTTTTTTCATTCTTGTTATTGTTTTCTACATGTCTATAAGATGATTTGTTTGTTGCTTTGTATGTACTTCCCCCAGGCTATAAGTGCTGCTTTCACTGTATTTGATGTTGATATAATTTTTGGAGGGAATGGGAAAAACAAACTGTTTAAATAGGTTTATAGGTGGATGCATTTTACAACAATGAGATGTATAAGATGTTATGTCGATAAACGAACTTGACAACTTTGGTGGAGTGTGCGGAGAGGTTGTGAGGATGGTGGTGGTAGAGGGATGAGGGGTGGATGAGGGGAAGAGGGGAAGATGGTATCGAGAAATAAGGAGGAAACAATTGTAAACCCTCTGTAAGATACTTTCACAATGATAATAATAATAATAGATATCCATTTAAGTGTCTAAATATTTACATTAAATCCCATAAATTATATTCCTTCAATTTAGTTGCTAAAGTGTTCTGCAATCTAGGTATTTTTAAAAGAAATATTGTATGTTGTTTCCTTTGTGATGACATAATTGATAGACTTAAAATTTTCCTAAAACATGGCGGTCTGAAATGAGGTACAAGTTCTTGGGTTTGCATGCAAATCTTCTGGACAGCACTAATGTTTTAATCTTGAATGCTATTTGATTGGTAATTTTTTTTTCATTTTTTTATTTGTGAACATACTGTACAGAGGGGTTACAATTACATGGGCAGGATAATGTGTACATTTCTTACCAAGCATTGCAGCCTCCTCCTTTGTTTACCCTTCACATCCCTTCCCAGCCTCTCCTCACCCCCCCCAATCCCAATCCTTCTCCTCCCTCCCCCCCCACGTACCGACGTTGTAAAGCTCTTTTGGGACTGACAACTTGTACTTCTCATTGTTGTAACAGGTCCACCTGTATCCTTAAACGACTTGTTTTTCCCCATCTCCTCCACAAGTTATACTGACATCAAATATAGTGAAAGCAGGGGTTATACTGTGGGGGAAGGACATACAAAGCAACAAAGAAATAATCTTATAAATGCGTTAGAAACACATGCATGAAAGAAAACAAACATTAACATACATATCTAAGGGTTCATTTTCCTAACATCACATTATCTGAGCTTTTCCACATGACTCATACATATACTAGATATTGCAAATAAGGGAAACCATGGGACCTATGTTTCTTTGGGCCTGGCTTACTTCACTTAATATAATTTTTTCCAAGTTTTTCCATTTCCTAACAAATGGAGCAATGTCATTCTTTCTGATGGAGGCATAGAATTCCATTGTGTATATATACCACATTTTCTTGATCCATTCATCTCCTGAGGGGCATCTGGGTTGGTTCCATATCTTAACTATGGTAAATAATGCTGCAATAAACATTGATTGGTAATTTTTACAGGCTTTCATAGTATGAGAAGAAAAACAAAAGGCCATAAGACTATTTCTATCAGTTCCATTGTTGTATTAATTTATTCAAACACATACACACATACAAACACACAGATATACACATGTGTAGTATGAAGACCCAGTCAGTCTGAAAGAAAATATTTTAATAGGAATTCCATAAAATATTTAGTCTGCTGAGATCTGCTTAGAATTTCTTGAAATATCTAATTACTTCCACCCTTGGACAAATCATTATCATTGGTGAAAATGTTGCCATTTGAATTTAGAATGCCGCAGAAAGACCTATGTGTTAAAGAAAAAATACTTTCCACTTCCTCCCAGATTGTGGAGAATACCTGAATAGTTCTTCTGGAGATTAGGTTTTAGAGTGAAATCCATGAGAACATAGCCTCTCACATACTTTTCTCTTTTATCTTTAAATCATTCTAGGTAAAAAACATTTCTCTTTGACATACTTCCCACCTTGACATTGTCTTGTCACAGCCCTCCAAAGCAATAAAACCAACTGAACATACACTGAAACCTTCAGACTTGTAAATCTGAGTAAGCCTTTCTGCTTAATAAATGGACAATATCACTTATTATGGTAGGTTATAAAGCTAACACAGAAGTCTAGTCTTTGTAACAATGTAGACTGTATTAAAATATACTTCATTATAAAATATCTAATTCCATGTTGTATTTTGTGTTTTTGTTTCTGTTGATCCTAGGGCTTAAACTCAGGGCCTGGATGGTGATTTTGTGTTCAAGGCCAGTGCTCTACATATAAGTTGAACTGGAACTTCATTTCCCCTGGTGGTTAATTGGAGATAAGAATTTAATGAAATTTCCCATTTAGGCTAGCTTCACACTGTTATGTTCAGATCTCAATCTCTTAACTAGCTAAGATTACATACTTCAAATTCCAGTTCCCAGCCAAGTTGCATATTTTGTGTAATTCCAATTCTCAGCATTGTATAGATTCTCCTACTACAATATGAAAAAACAGAATCTACTAATGATATTTGTAAAGTATAAAATGAAGGAATTATTTTCATTCTTTACAAAATCAATGCAAAATCTCTGCTAAAATATTAATATTTTACTGTACCTTTCCTGCAATCAGTTTGATATAGTTTTATAATTATCAGGCCAAGTTTCTCAACATTCTACTGGAGAATTACGATTTCATGCATGCATGCATATGCATATGTGTATATAGATATCCAAATATCTTCCCTAGTGGATCATCAGAATTGAAACTGCTTTGTTTTGCTGTTCAGCTGTTGAACCTGGTCGGCTCATTCTGTGACAATACCTGTCCTCTTTCTCAACATTCCTTTATTTACTACACCATCAGCCTTCTAAAATAAGGTTCATTTCTTGGAGAAGGTTACCAGTCAGCCCAAGCAATATCTACCCAGAGGGTTTTAATAAATCAAGCTTTAAGATAGTAAGATAACATGAAGTGACAACTACAAAATTTCTACAGAGACCTAGAAAGTTATCAAAATTATATCTGACATTTTTCACATTTCTGCCTTCGTTCTCTTCTCATACTTAAGAAAGCACTGACTAACACTATAAATATATTGCATTTATAAATTAAGGATTAGTGTTTTTTTCCAGCCTGAAGTCTTCTTTTCCATGGTTTTTGACATAAACTTTTGGGAGTTTTTTTTATTGTTATGGGATTCCATTCCAAACAAGCCATGTATATCAAGAAAGCCAATGTTTTCAACTCAGAGTACTAAACATAAGAGGGAGAAAATTAAGGTTAGGTATATATGTTAAGCACAAATACAGGCAATATCCAGACATTTTGAAATTGTATACCTTTACTAGATAAAGTGGCTCAAACCTATAATCTTATGTACTTGGAAAACAAAGTTTAGAGAATTCCAGTTCCAGGCAAGCCCAGACAAAAAAAGAAGTTTCAGAAACTCTAACCATTTGCTCGGTGCAATGTTTTCTTGCCTGTTTTAGGAGGATCACAGTCCAATAAGGCCCACGCACAGTGATTCTACCTCAAAATAAGTAATCCAATTACAATTTGCAGGTAGGACAGTAGTAGAGGTGTTGTTTCACAAATACAGGGTTTTGGGTTCAATCTTCCCATACCACTAGGAATTTAAATGTGTGCCAGGGTAAGAACGGCATGTCTAAGGTCAAGACTTCATGCTGGTTTTACAAGCTCTAATAAAAACTTTACCTCTTTTGTTAATTTTGAAAGTATAGTCATAATTTCCATGGCCAAACCAAATAATTTCCTATTAGAGATTTTCTTTTATCCACTAAGGAATATGTTATTTGTTGGATACTTTCCCACTGAAGTCATATTAAAATCGAAAACTCGTTCACTGCATGTGGATACAGTATCTCAAAGGTAGCATTTAAGTTGAATTCTCCTCCAAGAGAAGCAGAAGGAATTGAATATACTAAGGAAAGAGGTCTCAGAAGAAGCCAATTCTTACCTTGGAGTTCTAGTTCCACCAACTCAGAGGCAAAGTATTTACATTATTAACGCTACCCAATCTGTGGTAGTTTATTATTATAATTACTAGAAAACATGAGGAATCTATAAGACATGAAAAGTCATTGACGCTTGGGGTCCATGACTCATCTCTATAATTCTAGTGTTTAAGAAGGATGAGACTTGAGGGATAATGGTTTTCAGGCTGGTAGGAAAGTTCATGAGATTCTATCTCCAAATAACTACATGGTTCTTATTGTAGATTTACTACTATTAGCAAACAAACTGAGAACATGAGGTATGTTCAAGCCCCAAACTGGGAGAAAGAAAAAATTCTTAGAAGAATACTATGAGAAACAGAGTTATGAATAGGAAAGCAGAAACAAAAAACATAAACTTAATGATATAGACAAAGCTTCCCAATGTGAAATATGGCACAAAATGTAATATTTAGGGTTTTCCTTCTTATATAGTAGAAACAAATGGTATGTCTACTTGAAGAAACTAAAGTTTAAAACTGTATGCAATAAATAATGACATTACTTTATATTTCCATAATTTAACTTGTTTCCCCACAAATTTATAGAATAGTATAGCTATGGAAAAATCAATAAATATTGCATTTTCATATAGGATTACATATCCTTGCAAGTGTTGTCTAAAATTGATCTACATTAAAATCATTGTCATTGATATCCTTCTCAAGATTCCAAATGCTTATAATTTCAGCAGACCTTCCAAAAAACTCATACCCCATACATAATTTTTAGTTTGTTCATGCATTCTTAGGAACATAAACATATGGCACAAAATATTAATTACCTTTATCTGCTGTCATTAATTTATTATAACTAATACAATTAAGTAAATACCCTGAGAGAAAGAAGATTCTTCCTTTTAAATACATGCTTGCAGGCACACACACACACACACACACACACACACACACCCCACACACACACACTCATACTCACATATTTACCAATCTAACTTAGGTTAGATTCCTGACATTGGGTATGAGAAAATGATCTATCTAATAATAAACTTCCTTGCCCAGTCATAATATACATTCATAATTCCACACATACAAAAAAACTAGATCATTCAAAATAATGAGATTATTTAACAGAACCACCCAGCTCCTAAGCCCTCTAATCCCTGATTTCATTCATTCATGACAATGCGTTTTTCATATCACATTTAAAAACTTTTTGAGTCTCTCTGATCAGCAGACACAAATGTGCTATCATATAATAGAAAATGTAGGTAAAATTACTTGTCCCTAGGTAATCTTTTATATATCTTAAAGAGTACTATGTCCTTCTTGCAGAGCCTGTTCCGGGTATTTTGCCCTAATGTCTAATATTAAGTTACACAGAACATACCATATTCCTTAATTCATTTTCCCTAAAGGTTATGCTATGTAGTTGACTCTGATTTTTTGCTTATTCTAAATTAAATTTTATCAACCAGTTGAATTATTGTTTATGTTACGCCTAAAACATTTGAAATATCAAAAAGAACTAGAAATTCACTTTGGCAATGATTTCTGAATGGCAGTTATGTTTGTGGGGAGGTAAAGGACTTGAATTATCTAGAGTGCCTTAAAACTGGCACTGTTATTTAAGGACTGATCACGTAGTAAGCTTTTAAAGTGTGTCTTCTTATTTCATGTAGGACAGTAAAAGTATGCTTTTCATCACACTCTTACCTGCACAGAACTAGAATTATTTCCTTTGTAGAGTTTGTACTGAAAAGTCTGACTTAAAGAGGCACAATAAAGAACTAAATAACTCCATTACAGACTAGCAACCACCTTTTGAGGTACGGATTATAAAAAGAACCATGAATTTGACCCAGAAATGCCACAGAAAAGAAAACAATTGCCAGGCAACTAAAACATATATAATCCTTGGGCAAGCCACAGGAATTTTCTCTGGATACATCAACCAAACACTAGGTGGCCATACGAGACACCGTGACTCAGTGGCCAGGTGGTACCCATCAATAACAAGTCAGTATTAATAATAACCAATCATGTATGTGTAGCTTAATTTGCTTAAAATATTAGCCAATCATATAATTTCTCATGTAACATTCCCTTAAGGTTGTTTATTCAATACTATAAAAACTGTACTGATTCTATGCTCGGGGCCTCTTAGTGTCACCAGTTACCGAGTGCATGGAGGACCAAGCTTGAATTTGCAAATAAACCACTCTTGTCACTTACATTGATCTTGGGTTTCTGGTGGTCTTTGGAGGAGGTATAACAGGTGGGGGGCTCATCCGGGATAAACCCATAAACCCACCCAGATACCTGATCAGAGAGTAGCAAAGAATGGCTGGTAAGTTAAGGCTTTGCCACTTTGTAACTGTCTGGGGTCTTTATGTCCTGCAGGATTGGTATTGGAGTTGGCAAAAAGTCCTGTTGGATAAGGCAGCCAACTGGACTGGTGGGAGAGGTCCCCCGGTTCCCCGGGAAGGTAAACTATCCACTAGTGTGGACACTTGGGCCTGTTTGTTGTCAGAAACTTTCTTTCCGATAGTTTACAAGGGAGACTGTCCACTAGTGAGGACATTTGGGATTTATCCTGTCTATAATCCTTCACTTTCTGACTGACAGTCTACCATTTCCTCACTCAGGTTCATCCGGAGATGGATGTCAAGAGACTCTGTCTCCCTTTGAGGCTGTTAGTCTTCGCTTTGTTTCTTTGTCCAATAATAACTACTTTCTCTTTCAGACCCCCTTATTTTTCCACCTCGAAGGGTGAAATCTGGCCTAGAAAGATTGGCCCACGTGAAGCAAAGCTGGGGTCAGGTAATCTATCGGATGCCACTGCTAGAATATCGCAAAGTGTCTCTGTCTACCCCTTTGGGATCTTAGACAAACCAGCTAGTCCACACTTTACACCTTGGGACATTGTTAGCTCTGTCCTTAACATTCTTTAAATTAGTGGTTAGGAAGGTAAGGGGAGTGTGAGGTGAATTCTGGTTCTGACCCATTTCAATGTATATCAATCCACACATAAGACCAGAGGAAAGGAGAAAATTAATTACAATTGTCACAAAATGAAATAGCCGATGCTTTCAGCAATTTGGGATATGACCACAACTCAAAATGTCCCAAGGAGTAATAAAGCCCCATGGAAAACTTTCGAACAAAACTTCATGGACCACCCAAAGAACAGTGGATCTGGTGACGGGACGAGTGTCTCACTCATTTTTAGTTATCCCAGAGAGCCTTTATCCCTTATTAGGAAGAGACTTGTTGACTAAGGTCGGGGCACAGATTCACTTCTATCCAGAAGGCTTCCAGGTGACAGATGCCCATGGGAGACCAATACAAGGGCTGACTCTAAGCCTGGAAGACGAGTACCGGTTGCACCAATCACATCAGGCTCCTCACAAAGAAATCACCTACTGGCTGGAAAGGTATCCAGAAGCCTGGGCAGAGACTGAAGGAGTGGAACTAGCGAAGAATAGACCAGCTCTATTCATTGAGGTAAAGCCAGGAGCTGACCTAGTCAGGGTCTGGCAGTGCCCTATATCCATGGAGGCACGGGTGGGAATAACACCCCACATTAGGTGTCTGCTAGAACTGGGTATACTGCGGCCCTGTCAGTCGGCATGGAACACTCCCCTGCTATCAGTCTGTAAGCCCCACTCCAATGAATATAGGCCAGTGGAGGACTTAAGGGAGGTAAACAAATGGGTAATGGACATTCACCCTACTGTACCCAACCCCTACACACTCCTGAGCACCCTTCCTCCTGAAAGGCAGTGGTACACAGTATTAGATTTAAAAAATGCCTTTTTCAGACTACCCTTGGCAGCTAAAAGCTAAGATCTCTTCTCCTCTGAGTGGACAGATGTAGAAAGAGATATTAATGGACAGCTGAACTGGAAAAGAGTTCCTCAAAGATTTAAAAACTCACCAACATTCTTTGACCAAGCCCTGCATGAGGACAGGTGAAGCTAGGGGAAGCCACCCTAGCTTGACTTTGTTGCAATATGTGGATGACTTATTAATTGCTGCTAAAACTGAAAGAGAATGCATCCGAGGAATGGAGGATTTACTCCAGACTTTGGGAAGCCTTGGTTTCTTGAGTGTTGGCCAAGAATGCTCAAATCTGCAGATCAGAGGTAACTTATCTGGACTATTTATTGAAGGGGGGCAGCAGTGGCTTACAAAAGGAAGAAAAGAAATTGTCCTTAAAATTCCAACACCCCAGTCTCAGCACCACGTAAGAGAGCTTTGGGGCTCAGCAGGCTTTTGTTGTCTGTGGATTCCTGGGTTTGCAGAGTTGGCTAAACCCCTTTATGGGGCTACCAAAGAAAAGCAGCTGTTTTCATGGATGGAGTAGGTTGAACAAGCCTTTGAACAGATAAAAACTGCCTTATTGTCAGCCTCAGCATTAGGACTCCCTGATACAGCTGAACAATTTAATTTGTATGTGGATGAACATAATGGGATTATGAAAGGGGTCCTAAGCCAATATCTAGGCCCGTGGAGCAGACCAGTAGCCTACTTATCAAAGAAATTAGACCGGTGGCAGCAGGATGGCCACCATGCCTGAGAATGAAAGTGGCTACTGCTCTAATGGTAAAAGATGCAAATTAACTATAGGGCAGGAACTGTATGTGACCAAGCCCATGCTATTGAGAGTGTGTTAAAGCAGCCACCAGATCCATGGCTCAGCAATGCCTGACTAATCCATTACCAATGACTGCTACTCAGTCCTCTCAGAATTAATTTCCTGGTTCCCTCAGCTGTCAACCAAGCGATTTTTCTACCAGATCCAGACCTAGACATGTCACTACATGATTGCTCGGAGATCCTGGCGCAAGTCCGTAATATCCAAGAGGACTTAAGAGATCAGTGTTACCAGATGCTGAACTTGTGTGGTTTACAGATGGGAGCAGCTGTGTTCATCAAGGACACAGGTATGCGGGAGCAGCAGTAATGGCTGAGACTGATGTGGTTTGGGCCGAACCTCTGCCCATAGGCACGTCAGCCTAGAGAGCCAAATTAATAGCCCAAGTACTAACACTAGGAAAGAAGAAAAGACTAACTCTGTATAGTGATAGTCAGTATTCCTTTGCAATGGCTCATATACACAGAGCTATCTACAAAGAAAGAGGATTACTGACAGCATAGGAAAAGTCCATCAAAAATAAAGATGAAATTTTGGCCTTAATCGCTGCTCTTTGGTTGCCTAAGAAGTTGGCCATTGTTCATTTCCCTGGACATCAAAAACTTAAAGATGCTGTGAATAAAGGCAATAACCTGGCCGACAGAACTGCCCGGAAATGACAACACAAAGAGACTCTATAATGATGATAAACCTGCCAGACCCCAGTGCAAGAACTCTCCTGGACACTCCTACATCAACCACGGAAGATTTAAAATGGATTGATCAACTAACAATGGCACAATGCCTGAATGGTTGATGGAGAGACTATAAGAGCAACATTGTCTTGCTTGAACAGTTAGGGAGTAAAATACTACTGAAAATGCATTGAGCACCCACATGGGTGGGAGGAAGATGCAAGACCTGGTGAGAAATACTGATCTTAGGGTCAAGAATAGACATGCTAAAATAGAACAGATTGTCAGGGACTGTAAGGCATGTCAGCTGTCTAATGCAGGGAAAATTCAGGCAGGACCAGGCAGTCAGATAAGAGGAAATAGACCAGGAACCTACTGGCAGGTGGACTTCACAGAAATCAAACCTGGCAAGTATGGATATAAATATCTATTAGTTTTCCCTTTTCAGGATGGGTAAAAACCTTTTCTACAAAGCATGAAACAGCACAGGTGGTGGTTAAGATGTTGCTGGAAGAAATCTTACCCAGGTTTGTCTTCCCTAGCATGATAGGATCAGATAATGGACCAGCCTTTGTGTTGAAGGTAAGTCTGGGAATTGCTAATGCTCTTGGGGCAGATTGGAAACTGCATTGCGCTTATAGACGCCCAAAGCTCAGGACAGGTAGAAAGGATGAATAGAACTGTAAAGTAGACCCTGACCAAATTGACCATGTTGACTGGTGGTAAGTGGGTAACTCTCCTTCCCTTTGCCTTATACAGAGTACGAAACTCCCCTTTGAAAATTGGTCTTTCCCCCTATAAAATTGTTTTCGAAATGCCCCCTCCCATAATTCCTAATTTTCAGAGCAGTTTCTTAGGGAAGATGATGACTCTGAACTTTTGTTTTCTCTCAGGGTCCTGTACAGGACCCGCCTTTATGTCTGGCCTAGAATGACTGTGCTGTACGAGTCAGGCCCTCCACTGATCCCACATCACTTCCACCGCCGGGACTGGGTCCTGGTGAAAAGACACCGACAGGAAAACCTGGAACCGCGGTGGAAAGGACCTTTGTGGTCATCTTGAAGAATCCAACTGTCCTCAAAGTCGACAGCATCGCTACCTGGATCCACCATTTGCATGCGAAGCCTGCAGATCCCATAACCGATTTTGGAGAGAACCCAGAGTGATAAGTCTCAATTTCCAAAGACAATCCTTAAAGCTCAAATTGAGCTGTAAAAAAGACTAAGTCATGAAATGGTTGTTGACGTATACCTTACTTGGAAATTGTATTGACATAATAGTGGGTGTCTGCAATCCTAATCGCCCATATAATTGGGCTTGGATTATTAGTAATCAGATAATTGACAAACGTTTCCCTCTGGCTGTGAAAGAGGGACCCTCACTATGGTTTCGAGACAGGCTTACATTTAATTTGTGCCAGCTCGCTGAGGGAGTATGGAAAGGACCTAGGCTTGTTGAGTGTAGATGGAGACACTGGTATGTTTGCCCAGGGGAAGGAAGGACTAGTAATTGTGGAGGACCAGAGGATTTTTACTGTAAGAGCTGGGGCTGCAAAACAAGTACCTCAGGAAAATGGAAAGGAAAAGGAAGAGACCGTGTTACTTTTACTAAATCAGGGCCAGTGGGCATCCAGTTTAATGGGATGCCTATGCACCAACAAATTAGGGTTCCCCAGGATTCTGATGCCTGAGTGAAAGTTCGGTTCACAGACAAGGGCAAACAAGTCCTAGGATGGGAATTAGGAAAGACTTGGGGACTAAGATTTTACCGATGTTGAAAGACTCACAATGGCACACTTAGAATTCTACAGACAATTGCCACAGTAATGGGACCAAACACTGTTTTAAGACTGGCTTCTGCCACAAAAGCCAAAGCAAGTGTAAAGAAAAAGCCCTAGTCTGTAGTGACCCCATCTCGTCCGAAAAGAGGAGACCCCCTCAGGGAGAACATCCTCTTGCAGGAGGATTCTCTATGGCAGCTGTTGGTTCAAACTTATAATGTAATCAATCAGACCTGGCCTGATATTACCAGTACATGTTGGATGTGTTATGATATGAGACCCCCATTTTATGAGGGTATTGCAGGGGTACAGAATGTAACTAAAACAAGTAAATCATGCAGATGGGAATAAAAAGAGGCAAAACTTACCCTAAAGGCAGTTATAAGACAACAGTTATGTGTATGACGAGTACTAACTAATTTTACTCACTTATGTAATCAGACCCAAAAATGGACTCCTGAGGAAGCTTATCGATTACCTCTCCAAGATGTTTGGTAGACATGTTCAACTGTCCTAACCCCTTTTGTGCATTGGAGGTTTCAAATAGGACAAACAGCTTTTGTGTCATGGTGCAACTCATCCCACGACTACTTTACAATTCTCTGGAAGACAAGATGATAAAAATGTCCACAGCAAGCTACTGGCCACGAAGAGCTAAAATAGAAATAATAACAGCCGTGACTATCGTGGCCCTGATGGGCTTAGCTGGAGTAGGGCCTCGAGTAGCATCCCTGGTTACTCAGAGAACACCCTACTCTAACCTTTGTGCTTCTATAGATGAGGATATCAAAAACCTGGAATGTTCTACAGCCTACTTTCAAAAATCTCATGATTTCTTACCTGAGGTGGTGTTACAAAACAGGCAAGGGCTGGACTTAATTTTCTTACAGCAAGGAGGTCTATGTGCTGCCCTAGGGAAGAATGTTGCTTCTATGCAAATCACTCTGGAGTTGTAAAAGAATAAGGGAACAGCAAGAAGGATGGTTTGAATCATGGTTTAATTATTCCCCTTGGATTACTACATTAATATCCACTCTGTTGGGTCCCATTTTCATTCTAGTGCTTGTGTTCACTATAGGGCCTTGTGTTGTAAATTGATTAGTGATGTGTGTTAAGAAACGAGTCAATACTGTACAACTGATGGTCTTGAGAACGCCATATCAATTAATCCCTGATAAAAGACATAACTCAGGCCCGTAAGGACAATGATTAGCCTTTCAGGTGCATAATAGAAACGGGAGAATGAAGAGTCTAAGACTTAAAGAGGCACAATAAAGAACTAACTCCATTACAGACTAGCAACCATCTTGTGAGGTACGGATTATAAAAAGAACCATGAATTTGACCCAGAAATGATATAGAAAAGAAAACAATTGCCAGGCAACTGAAACAAATAATCCTTGGGCAAGCTACAGGAATTTTCTCTGGATACATCAACCAAACCCTGGGTGGCTATACAAGACACGGTGACCCAATGGCCAAGTGGTATCCGTCAATAACAAGTCAGTATTAATAATAACCAATCATGTATGTGTAGCTTAATTTGCTTAAAATATTAGCCAATCGTGTAATATCTCATGTAACACTCCCTTAAGGTTGAGTATTCAATACCATGAAAACTGTACTGAGTCTATGCTCAGGGCTTCTAAGTGTCACAGGTTACCGAGTGTGTGGAGGACCAAGCTTGAACTTGCAAATAAATGACTCTTTTTTCACTTACATTGATCTTGGTCTCTGGTGATTTTTGGAGGGTCTCCATTCCAGGTATAACAATGCCCTGCTGCTACTGTAGTGAAACCCACAAACAACTGCACAGTGGTATTAGCTGCTTTCGATATTGAAATTTTCTTCCAGTAGCCTTAGTGATTTGAGCCCAGATTTATGGGATAGTCACATAGTACACAATTGCAAAGCACCAGAATATACAAAGTCAAAATGCAAAATGAGGTTCAATTTTTTTCTTTATTGTTTCACTTTTTTCCTTCTTTTTTTTCTTTCTTTTTTAATTGTGAAAATACGTTACAGAGAGGTTACCATTAGATGGGCAAGGTAATAAGTGCATTTCTTAACAAGCATTGTTGCGTCTTCCATTGTTACCCCTTCGCAGCCTTTCCCATGCCCAACCCAGACCCCCTCCGCCAAAGTTCTAAAGTTCGTTTTTCAACAAAATGGCTTGTACATCTCTTTATTCCAATGGGTCCACCTTTATCACTATTTAAACAATAAGTTTTTTTTCCTCCCCCTCCACAAAGTATACCAACATCAAATACAGTGAAAACAGTGGTTATACCATGGGGAAGAGACATACAAAGCAACAAAGAAATCATCTTATAAATATGTTAGAAACAATAGCAAGAAAGAAAAAAAATTTTGAATCCTTATTTTGGGGTCCATTTTTTCTAACATAAACTTATCTGACCGATTCTGCTTGTCTCAGACAAATACTAGTTGCAAATAAGTGAAAGCATGGGACCTATGTTTCTTTGGGCCTAGCTTAATTCAGCCTTGGAAGAAAACAATAGAGTCATTTTTTTTAAATTCATTCTCTTTTAAGGAGCTAGATCCTGTTTATTTCTCATTATTGTTGATATGACAAATAAATTTACCAGATTTTTCAAATAAAATAGATACAAAATGACATATTTAGTAACAAAATAAAGCTAAACATTTGAGTGATATTTTTATTTAGTTCTGTTCTCAGTTATGCTGAAATAACATTGAGATGAGACAAGCATATGTGTAAATTGACATGTATCAATCACACAGAACTCTGGAATCTTTGGGCTTTGATTTCTATATCAACGTCACCTAGAAAAAAAATTATCACTTGCTTCATGTCTTAAGTAACATACTTAGTACAAGTTTTATTAATTTTACCAATATATTTCATAATCTATGGAATAGATGCATTACATAAGGATTTGATTTCTTATTTCCACTGAATTAATATTACGTTTATTTTATTTTTTCACACATAAAATAATGACATTCTTCAGGATAAAACATGCCTGTTTTTCATTTTTATTGCCAAAATTGAACTATAAGGCACTTTGTAAATTTAACTTTAAATCTGAACTAAAGCAAGATATTCCAGCACTTATCCAATTATTCCTATTGAAAGGTTAAAGTTTGAGGCAGTGACCACCACATATTGCCTCCTGAGCCTCAGTACTCCCAAGAAGACTTGGAGTGGATAAAGAAAATTCCCATGGCCTATAAACCCCCAGAGAGAGAAGGAAACAAAGACTCGTAGAAAACTGGGGAGGGACTTGCTCCGACACTCAGAAGTAAAAATTAGGCAAGGAAATCAACTTATTGAGGACATTGTTAAAAATTGTAAAGCCTTTCAGCTCAACAATGTCCCTAATGAACCCGTTACAAAAGGAGATAGGCCTCCATGGAGATAGGCCAGGTGTGCATTGGAAAGTAGACTTCACAGAAATTAAAACTGGAAAATTTGGATATAAATATTTGCTAGTTTTGTAGATACTTTTTCAGGGTGGGTTGAAGCCTACCCAACAAAGCATGAGACTGCGAACGTTGTGACTAAGAAGATCCTGGAAGAAATCCAACCCAGGTATGGCTTCCCATCCACTCGGACAAAGGACTGGCCTTTGTCTCAAAAGTAAGTCAGGGAATATCTGTGGTACTGTGGATGGATTGGAAATTGCGCTGTGCTTATAGACCCTAGAGTTCAGGACAGGTAGAAAGAATGAATCCGACTCTAAAAGAGACCTTAACTAAATTGGACTTGGAGAGTGGCACAGACTGGGTATCACTCCTTCTTTTTGCCTTATTTAGAATAAGAAATTCACTCTATCGGCTTGGCTTTAATCCTTTTGAAATAATGTATGGACACCCTCCACTCATAATCGCTAGCCTTCAGACTGAATTGCTTGCTGATTTGGATGATACTGAATTTCTGTGTAAGCGTGACTATTTACAGCTGGTGCATAAGAGTATGGGGCCCCAGCTTAGAGCATTATATGATTCTGCTTCTATTCCTACCCCACATTTGTTTAAACCAGGGGACTGGGTGTTTGTTCGAAGGCACAACTTGCGATCTCTGGAACCATGGTGGAAGGGACCTTACATGGTGCTACTGGCTACACCTACTGCCCTTAAGGTGGATGGCATTGCTGTTTGGATCCACTGTTCCCACACCAGACCAGCTGACCCCTTTGTCTGGACGACTGTGGGGAAACATGGGAAGTCTCCAAGCATCCTACCCAACCACTCCTGAAGAAAAAAAAAATGGACTGATTGTTATTGGTATACTCTTTCAAAATCAAGAGCTGTTGGAGTTTAGTTTTGAGCCAGAGCCACAAGATTGTGGCTCAGGACCATAAGTCAAGGGAGGGAATGAAAGTTTAAAGTTTGAGGCAGTGACCACCATGTATTGCTTAGCAAAGCAAAACGTGGTGGTAATCAAAACACCTGGTTGATTGTGTGCTTATATAAGACCTGCAAATCCTTAGCTCGGGGCTCTCCTCCTAGGCTCCACTGTGTCGGAGTGTAGGAAGAGGCCCAAGCTGCCGCCCGTTTAAATAAAACAGCTGTGGAGTCTGACTCTCGGTGGTCTTCTTGTGGGGGGTCCTGCGACTTTGTCATTACACTATAGACTTGGATATAACTTATTTTTGAATGGTAGGAAATTCATATTATACCTACTCTCTATAAAATATTTAAGAAATAAATGATCATGATAATATTAATTTTCCTTCAAGTAGAAAGAAAGAACCTCACTATAGATGACAAAAACTTGAATGTAGATGCCATAAAGTTTATGAAAAATTCAAGTCATTATGAGATAGATGAAATAGTCATTTTTGAAGGTCACAAAATGAAATCTCTTGAAGCTTTCTTATCTGGTAAATAAAATGTATTTGCACTCAAATATTTCATTCATCTCTCCAGCAATGGTATAACCAAACCAGCTTCATGCCAAATAGCTTCTCTGATTAATTCAAGTCAATATTTAGGAACAGAAGTTATTGAAATGTGTAGAAATATCTACCCACCACTCTAGAAATTAAATCTGAAGTCATAAAGGATTGGGATTAATAATTAGCTTTCATTAGGTTGCCTTAAAGAAGTGAACTCTTTTAAGTGGGCATAGTTGTAGAGATTTGGTCACTGAGAACTTGTGATCAAAGAGGATGTTAAGATCAAGTCCTTTCCTCCTCTTCCTTCTTTTCCTTCTCTGTTTCCTTCTCCTTTCCCTTCTCCTTTTTCGTCTCACTCTTTCTCTTCCCCTCCTCCTCTTTTTCCCTCTCCCACTCCTATTCCTCCTATTCTTTACTTCCTGGCTTCCATGAATACACACATTCCATCACATGTTCCTGACATGGGGTACTGTGCCACCACCAACCAAAAGCAAGGAGGATAAGAAACATAAAATGAAATGTATAAAATCAGAAGCCAAGATTAATCTTTCCCCAATTTAAGTTAATTTTATAAAGTATGTTGTCATATTGATAGGAGACTGACACAGCATGCTCTCACTTATTATAAGGGATAAGATTTACTGGAAAAAAATCTGACCAACATCACCCTAATAAATTATTGATTAAATTAATATTAGATTAGGAAAAATCTACTTTAAAGTGTCAGATATACTTCAAAAAGGGGCAAAAAATCACCTTTATGGTTTACTATGAAAAGACAATAGAATTCAATCTATTCCTCAAGGAAATTGACCTATATTTGGCAGTATTGTCAATTTCATAAATGATGTAAAAAGACTGAAGAACACATTTCAACTCAATCGTGTGATATAAAATTTACTCTGTCCCCTGTATTCTATCCATGTCTGGTTCCTAAAGTGATTTGTATTTTATTCTAATCATATTTTTAATTAACTTTAAGTAATTGTATGGGAGTTGCTGTTTGACAAAGCAGTTTATGAATAGTGTTTAGTGTGTTTTTTTTTTCTTTTTTGGCTTCTGAGGTTTGAACTCTGGGTCTGGGCGCTGTCCCTGAGCTCCTTTGCATGAATATTAGAACTCTATCACTTGAGGCATAGCAGCACTATCAGATTTTTCTGAGATTTAATTGGAGATAGGAATCTCTCACAGACTTTCTTGCCTGAGATGGCTTCAAACCTCAATCCTCAGCCTCCTGATTATTGAGGATTACAGGTGAGCAGCTAGTGCCTGGCGTATACAATGAAGCTTTCTTTTGGTAGTCCTGGGGCTTGAACTCAGGGCTTTGGCAATGCCCAAGAGCTTCTTTTCCTCACTCTAACACTCTACACCTTGTGTCATATTGCCAAGTCCAGCTTTTTAAAAATTATGTAGTACTGAGGAATCAAACCCAAGGCTTCACACATGCAAGGCAAGCAGTATACTACTAAGCCATATTCCATGGCCAATACAATGCACCTTGATGATCATTATCCTTCATCCTTCTCAATCCTATCTCATCCCTCAATTTACATAATTTTGTAGAATATTCACTTACTTGCAATGTTATATATTGTCACTCAGAAAATATATAACTGATTATACTTTATTGCTAGTTTTATTCATCAACATACTAAAGTTATGCATTACAGATTTCTGGGATTTGAAATTCTAAATTTGCACACACTACTATTCAGATTCACACATTACTAGTATAAAAATTTTTCTCAGGTTTATGCAAATGCACTCTGTAATTCTTTAATAAAGTACAATGTTTCTTAAAATGTTAAAGAGTTGGAGTAAGAACATCAGCTTCAGTTCTAGAACATTTTGTCATCACTACCCTCTCAAAATACTCCAATATTTATTAGTAGTCACTTCCTGTCATCATTTCAACCTACCTCCTCTTGAGCAGCTATTATTTCATATTCTACTTCTACAGATGTGCCAATTTTAAAAAGCTCACATTATTATAAAATGTAGTCTATCCATTTCTTCCATGTAATATTACTGTTTCCAAAGTAATACCATGTAAGTTTTTCTCATGGATGGAGTATATTGTTTTGTATGCATGTGAATAATTATATAACATTCTCATTGGACATTTCAATATTTTATCATATGTTATTGTAAAAGGTTTTGCTATGTATATTCCTGTATATGCGTCTCATTGGTTATACGTTGAAATATATTTTGTATATAAAATTATGATTCAAAATGCTGGATCAAACTGGGCGTCAGTGGCTCATACTTGTAATCTTAGCTACTCAGGAGGATGAGATCTGAGGATTAAGGTTCAAAGCCAGCCCGGGCAGCAAAGTCCATGAGATTCTTATCACTAATAAACTACTAGAAAACCGAAGTGGCGCTGTGGCTCAAGCGGTAGAGCGCTCTCCTTGAGCTGAAGAGTGCAGGGACAGTGCCCAAGCCCAGACTTCAAGCCCCACGACAGAGCAAAAAGAAAACAAGAAATACGCTGGATCATAGAAGCAACTCTATGTGTAATATCTTAAAGATTGCCAGTATGTTTAACACACTGACTCTATCATTTTAAGTGACAAGCACCAATGTATAAGAATTCCAATTTCTACATAGTGGTTGTGCAGTGCAATCTCATTGTTGTTTCTATTTCCACTAATCTCTATATGTATGCAATGTCTAGGTATGTTCCTATGTTGTTATATTAATAAAGAGATATGTATTTCAATTTTTTGATAATTTATTCACGATGGTTAATTTTTTTCATTGGTATTAATATGCTCTTAATATATTTCTTTTTTTATCTTTTTTTAATTTAATTTTATTTTATTTGAGAACATACTGTACAGAGGGGTTACAATTACATTGGCAGGATAATGCATACATTTCTTACCAAGCATTGCAGCCTCCTCCTTTGTTTACCTTTCACCTCCCTTCCCAGCCTCCCCCCCTCCGCCCCACCCAATCATACCCCCTCCCCCCACACATACCGACATTATAAAGCTTGCTTTGATGACATTTTGTAATTCTCCTTGTTGCAAGAGGTCCACCTGAATCCTTAAACGACTTGTTTGTCCCCATCTCCTCCACATGTTATACTGACATAAAATAAAGTGAAAGCGGGGGTTACACTGTGGGGGAGGGACATACAAAGCAACAATCTTATAAATGCGTTAGAAACACATGCATGAAAGAAATGAAAACATTAAAATACATATTTAAGGGTTCGTTTTCCTAACATCACATTATCTGACCTTTTCCGCTTGACTCATACCTATACTAGATATTGCAAATAAGGGAAACCATGGGACCTATGTTTCTTTGGGCCTAGCTTACTTCACTTAACATAATTTTTTCCAAGCCTTTCTATTTCCTAACAAATGGGGAAATGTCATTCTTTCTGATGGAAGCATAGAATTCCATTGTATATATATACCACATTTTCTTGATCCATTCATCTACTGAGGGGCTTCTGGGTTGGTTCCATATCTTAGCTATGGTAAATAATGCTGCAATAAACATAGTTGTGCTGGTAGCTTTAGTGTGGTCTTGTTTGTATACATTTGGGTAAATGCCCAAAAGTGCGATTGCTGGATCATAGGGGAGATCTATGTGTAGTCTTTTGAGGAACCTCCATACTGCTTTCCAAAGTGGTTGAACAAGTTTACATTCCCACCAACAATGAAGTAGAAGAGGCAATCCAAAAATTCATATGGAACAAAAAAGACCCCGAATAGCAAAAACACTTCTCAACGGAAAGAACACTGCTGGAGGAATATCAATAACAAATTTCAAACTCTACTATAAAGCCATAGTAATCAAAACAGCTTGGTATTGGCATAAGAACAGACCTCAGGACCAATGGAATAGAATTGAAAACCCAGAAATGAACCTACAGACCTATAGCCATCTAATCTTCGATAAGGAAGCTAAAACAATAGAATGGAAGAAAGACAGCCTCTTCAGTAAATGGTGCTGGCAAAATTGGTTAACTACATGTAGAAAACTGAAGCTAGATCCTTATATATCACCCTGCACCAGAATCAACTCCAAATGGATCATAGACCTTGAACTCAAAGCAGACACTCTGAAAACATTACAGGATGGAATAGGAGAAACCCTAGGTCTCCTTGGCTCAGGCCGAAATTTTCTGAATAGAGACCGGAAACACAACAAATGAAAGAAAGGTTGGACAAATGGGACTGCATAAGGTTGCAGAGCTTCTGCAGGGCAAATGACATAGCTAGCAAGATCAATAGAAAGCCCACGGATTGGGAGAAGATCTTTACTAGCCATACAACGGACAAGGGTCTCATATCTAAAATATACTTGGAACTCAAAAAATTAAACCACCCAACAACAAATCCTCAAAGAAACAACTGCCCAATAAATAAGTGGGCGAAAGACTTAAAGAGAAGCTTCTCTGAAGAAGAAAGAAGGATGGCCAATAGACACATGAAGAAATGTTCAACATCCCTAGCCATAAAAGAAATGCAAATCAAAACAACATTGAGATATCACCTCACTCCAGTTAGAACAGCTAAAATCAAGAACTCTAACAACAACAGATGCTGGAGGGGATGTGGACAGAAAGGAATCTTAATATATTTCTGATTCAATGATTTAAGTAAACGAATATGCATACACACTATGTATACATGTGCATATATCCATACTTATATGTGTATACATACAAATGCCTATATATGTATACATATATGAATATACATATGTGTATATACATATATATATGTATATATGTATATTATTATTTTCATTTCTCTGCAAGTTATCATTGTACTATATTTGCCAAACATGTCCTTTATTGATTTTACTTCATTTTATTTTATGGTTAAGATGTACAGAGGGGTTACAGTTACATGAGTAAGGCAATGAGTACATTAATTGTTGATCATTGTTACCCTTTCTCTTCCTTGGGTTGTCCCACTATCCCTTCCCTCCCCCAGCTCTCACATTCCTATCAACCCACCCCTTACTGCATGAAGTGGTAAAGTTCATTTCCAATATACTGTCTTGTGAGTATATTTGTTGCAATGTGTCATCCTGTGTCCTTGTTTCACCGTTTTGTAATTCTTCTTCCCCTCCCCAGATTAGACATGTATATACAAGATGCAGGGTATCAAAACTGAGTACAGTGACAACAGGGGATATGCCATAGGGGAAAGAACATACAAAGGAAACAACAACAAAAATGAATAAAATGGCATTGTACATTTACAACAGTAACAATAAAGACAGAACACTCAAACATGTCATTTATTGCCCAGGTAATTATTACAGTTAATGTTCTTATCATTTTTGGAACTTTGCAAAATGTTTGGTAGCATTCAGTGTGGACTGATATGTTCAATATTTGTTAAATCTATCTACTCATAAGGTACCTGACAGCTCTCTTCTAAAGCAAAAAAGGCAGTCTTCTACAGCTTGGTTCCAAAATATTTGTATTTTTTCCGTGTACTAAGAATACTGACTGAAGCCTGGTGCTGGGGGCTCACACCTATAATCCAAAGTACTCAGTCGGCTGAGATCTGATGATCGCGGTTCAAAGCCAGCCTGGGCAGGAAAAATCCATGAGACTGGTATCACCAATAAACCACCAGAAAACTGGAAGTGGTGCTGTGGCTCCAGCCTTGAGCTGAAGAGCTGAGGGACAACACCCAGGCACAGAGTTCAAGGCCCACGACCACCACTACCACCAATAACAACAACAAAAAGAATACTGACTCAAAAAGCAATAGTATTAAGCAGTCTTAAAGTTAGGCTCAAGTCTGACATTTTGGTATTATCTTAGATGCCAGTAGCCTTCTCATCTAATGAGCCATGTGTCCTCACGATGTTAACCAATTTTCTTAGTTTATTTACACAGTTATTATAAGTATGTATTTTCTCATCTATCTTTCTTTCAGAATCTGTATATATCCTTTATGTCATACTTGAATACAAATGACTTTGGAAGATATTTATTAATTGATGTATATTAATTGTACGAAGAAATCTTATTGAAATACTTTACACACTCTCATATTGATCAAGGGCCTGATTAACCTGTTTTTTTCTCCATTCCCATTGCCCTTTATTTTTCAACTGTTTTCTGTGAATTCCTTTCTGCTAACTTCACACATCGTCAAAATTATTAAAGTACTGTTCACCCACCGTCTTGAAAATTATACAATGCTGAATATAAAAGCAAAAATCTAGATAAATGGGGACATATAATTTTTGTGGATTGGAGGATACAATTGAGCCAAGATATAAATTGTCTCCTCCTCTATTTATTGGTCATTTGTGGGTTTTGAAATCTGGTCCTGGGCACTGACCCAATGCTTGTCAGCTCAAATGAGTGCTCTACCCATTGAGAAACTCTGGCACTGCTGGTTTTCTGGTGGTTAATTGGACAAAAGAGTCTTACGCACATTCCCGTTCCAGCTGGTTTTGAACCACAATCCTCAGATCACAGCCTCCTATGCAGCTAGGATTACAAGCATGAGCCAACATCGTCCAGCTTCACAGTTTTATTTATGTTTATGACAACTTCTAAAAACACCTGACCAGCACTCTGACTCATTCACAAAGGAAAATAAACTGGAATATATTTCTCTGTCCAATATTAAAGATGTTAGTATAAAATTGTTATATTTGTAGAGGAAAATTGTACAGCTCAATGGGTCTGTACAGCACCAGATTAGCTCCACATAAATATTATCAAGGAATATTTAATAAGGGGTAAAACCAAACATTTGTGGAATGACTTTCTTTTTAATAAGTGGTGATAGGTTAGACAATATTGGGGAGAATTAAAAAGTAAACATTGACTTAAACATAACAATTTATTCAAATATTAACTTCAAGCAGGGTTAAAACGTGGCATATAAAACAAAAGGAGTGATGTAAATGTAAAACAAAGAAAGAGGTCTTGATAATTTTGGAGATGAAGCTTTCTTAAATTTGGCATTAAAATTATAGGCAAGGAAAACAGTATAGTAGAACTCAATGAAAGGGTAAATTAATTTGGTCTGTGAAAGCTCATATACAAGTAGTGAATAGAAGTTGGAAGCAGGTGGCTCATGTATCTCATCCTAGCTACTTGGCAGCCTGTGATTTAAGTTTTGCTGTTTGAAGCCAGCCCTCCACAAAATAAAGTCCTTGAGAATATTATCTCTGATTAATGAGCAAAAAGCCAAAAGTGAGGCATGACTGAAATGGTAAATTTTTAACAAATTGCAAGAAATTTCAGGGACCCTGAGTTCAAGCCCCAAGACCATACATACATGTAGAAAAGTAATAGTAGTAATACTGATAGTGATGATGATGATGGTGATGATTATAATGATGATGAGGTGTACCCATAGTCAAGGATAAAATATGTATAAATCTTATACCTGAAGAATGCCTCAAATCTAGATTCTACATAGAACTCTCAAAACCTAATGTTAAAAAAAAAAACATCAATTAGAAACCAGCAAAGTATATCTTGTGAAAAATAAGCATAAGTAAAACATTATCAGTCGCCAAATAAATGCACATTAAAACCAAAATGAAATCTTAAAACATGTATAAGAATTACTTCACATAATACTATAATGACCATACTAAATGTTATCAAGAAACAGAGAAAATGGATGCTGGCAGAAATGTCAAATGGGAAATCCACTTCTGAAAACATTTGACAGGTTCTTAGCATATGAAATAAGCAAATACCCACTTTATAGCACAGGAATTGATCTTTCCAGGCTTTGTCTCATAGAAATAAAATGTAACATTCACCCAAACGTCAAAACACAGAGGATTATAGCAACATTATTTCCTCTAGTCAAAGAAAAGGAAATCAATTCAGGCTTTCTTCAAGTGAATGGGAAACGAATTGTGCTACATTCTCTAATAACAGAACCAAAAGGCAACTCGAGTTAATGCAATAAAAAATTAAGGCATACAATAACTGGGAATAATCTACCATAGATTTGATGGCAATCATGTTTGTTTATTGCATGATCTAAAAGTCGGAGAAAAAAATGTGTTGGTTGCCAGGATAAAACAGGTTTTGGATTTGAAAAAGAGAAGTGGTGGGTTTAATTATAAAAGGGAAACATGAGACAATTATTTTTGGTAAAGAAACGTATCTGTAAATACTGGAAACTAATATAGATTTGATAAAATTATGTTGGACTTAATATGTGCACAAAATAATTAACTGGTCTGCATAAGGTACTTGAGACATATTAATGTCCTATTTGTGATGTCATACTAGAAATGTTTAATAAGTTGGAAAAAGTATTCAAAGGATTTATCTATGTTCTTATATGATCATAAATATCCATTCTAACCTCGATAGAATTTAATATCTAGAAAACAGAAGTCAATATTGAATGTTTACATTGAAAAATAATGTGGGTCCAAGCTTGAGATGAAATATACCTTGCTAATTAAAAAGCTGAGATTTAGAAGACTGATATGAGGGCCATTTCTGATAAACACAAATTTGTGAGGAACTAAAAAAACAAAGAAAGCTAGATATAACGAAATTTCCAGATATCTCACATTTGTGGAACCCATAGGTAAGCGATCATTACTCAAGGGTGGCTTGGCCTGAAAAATAATCTAAGGTGGTTAGAGCCTTAGCAACAAAAATAAGTCTGTAGCATTCTTCCCTATTATAATTAAACCCACTACTTCTATTTGTCCCAACTTGTTAAAACAGGAGTGGTTATAAACAAAAGCACTGGTCTGAAGCCTCAATATAAGGACCTCAGTCTCTGTTGGCCAAAGAGTCTCTAACATGAGGTTTTATTTAAATTAACAAGCATTATTTTAGATTTTGCATAGTGGGATGGTGCATAGTCACAGGCAAGGTCTGCTAAGTCAGGTAATCCAATCTACTCTTTCACAGGTTACCTAACAGCCAGGTTTCAATAAAAATGACTACAATGAGATTGTACAAATGAGACTGTCACGTTTCCCTTTCATGAATCAAAATTCTGTCAAATGATTTCTGTCTTCCAGATGTTTACATATTTCTCATGATCTTTTCTAATATTTTGTATTCATTATTGATGTTCATATTACACTTTGTTTTTGTCTTGTGTGTATATGCCATTTTTAGGGCTGGAACTCAATGTTTTATGGTCTTCCTTGAATTTATATGGTCTTCCTTGAATTTATACTGACTTCAAATATAGTGAAAGCAGGGGTTATAATGTGGAGGAGGGACATACAAAGCAACAAAGAGATAATCTTATAAATGCGTTAGAAACAAATGCTTGAAAGAAAAAAACATTAAAATACATATCTAAGGGTTCATTTTCCTAATAACACATTATCTGACCTTTTCCACTTGACTCATACACATGCTAGATATTGCAAATAAGGCAAACCATGGGACCTATGTTTCTTTGGGCCTGGCTTACTTCACTTAATATAATTTTTTCCAAGTTTATCCATTTTCTAACAAATGGGGCAATGTCATTCTTTCTGATAGAGGCATAGAATTCCATTGTGTATATTTACCACATTTTTTTGATCCATTCATCTAATGACAGGCATCTGGGCTTGTTCCATATCTTAGCTATGGTAAATAATGCTGCAATAAACATAGTTGTGCTGGCAGCTTTAGTGTGGTCTTGTTTGTAAACATTTGGGTAAATGCCCAAAAGTGGGATTGGTGGGTCATAGGGGAGCTCCATGTGAATTCTTTTGAGGAACCTCCATACTGCTTTCCAAAGTGGTTGAACAATTTTACATTCCCAGCAACAATGAAGTAAGGTTCCCTTCTGTCCACATCCCCTCCAGCATCTATTGTTGTTAGAGTTCTTGATTTTAGCTGTTCTAACTGGAGTGAGGTGGTATCTCAATGTTGTTTTGATTTGCATTTCTTTTATGGCTAGGGAGGTTGAGCATTTCTTCATGTGTCTAGTGGCCATCATTCTTTCTTCTTCAGAGAAGTTTCTCTTTAAGTCATTAGCCCACTTATTTATTGGGCAGTTGTTTCTTTGAGGATTTGTTTTTGGGGGATTTAATTTTTTGTGTTCCAATATATTTTAGATATGAGACCCTTGTCTGTTGAATGGCTAGTGAAGATCTTCTCCCAATCCGTGGGCTTTCTATTGATCTTGCTAGCTATGTCCTTTGCCATGCAGAAGCTCTGCAACTTCATGCAATCCCATTTGTCCAACCTTTCTTTGATTTGTTGTGTTTCCGGGTCTCTATTCAGAAAATTTCGGCCTGAGCCAAGGAGACCTAGGGTTTCTCTTATTCCATCCTGTAATATTTTCAGAGTGTCTTCTTTGACTTCGAGTTCTTCAATCCATTTGGAGTTGAAAAATCCTCTATTAATGTTTTACATATCTTGACTAGGATGATTCATGTTGGAGGAGAGGAAAGATATGAAAAAGTTCAAGATTGTTTGACTATTCCCCAACGACATTCTTATTTATCAGCTATAGCAACACAAGTAGCCTTGGTTACTCTTAGAATCATGCCTGTTTACATTTAGAAGCATTATTTTTTACTGGGTTATAAATTGCAAACCCTTGAGTATTAATAAAAAGTCATTTCCTAAGAGAGGAAAATTGCTGTGAAAACAAACATAAAATATCAAAGACTTAGTATAGTGGAAACTATTTTGTAGCTATATCACATGCTGTAGGTGTAGATTTTGTTTCCCATGGTTCCAGGGGACCCATTTTTGTTATCTTCTTTGTCACTGTCTAGTTATCCTATATCATCTTATACCATCCTGGGATTGCTGTATTTTTTCTGGATTCTCTAATTTCTGTTGGAAAGTTAGGAAGGATGGAAAAATTGAGTTTCTGTTTCTGTTTTACTTTATTTTATAATACTTTAGAAACTGTAACTCAAAATGACATAATCTTTATAATATTAGGAGACAGATTTCATTTCCATATTCTTACCCTAGCCTTATACATAACTTTAGTACTTTGATCCCCAAACATGAAAATAAAGTTAGGGAGTTCCTTATTTAAATATTATTTATAATTTGAAGACTTCATTAATGCAAGGCCCTTAGGAATATATCCTTCATACATGTGTACAAACCCAGTGGCAAATTTTTCTTATTCTCAGAAACTAGGACATGTGATGTCTCTATAGTTGCATCAGGAAAAGGCTGTACCTGAGTTAGTTTACTAAACCAAATCTGCTGTAACAAATTTCTACAAATTAATTGGCGTGAATAATCCGTATTTATCATTTTAAAGTTCTAAAGGACAGAAATCTAAAAGAAGTCTCACCACATTAAAATCAAGCCACCTACAGGGCTAAAAGATTTTTTAGATAATTCTAGTGGAAAGGCATTTACAACCTGTTCCGCTTTTCAGAAATTCAGAATCTGGGTTGTCTTTTCCTTTATCTTCTAATGTAGCATCTTTATATCTTTCTGATGGATCTTATCTGATCATTACCCCTTTGAACTACAGCTGGGATTTTAAGTACCCATTTGAGTTATACTTCCCCCATCTGGTAATTATTCAAATTCGTGTGCCTTAGGTAATGAGAGATGAATATTTTACAAATGTATATATATATATATATATATATATATATATATATATATATATATATATATATATATAATAGTGCATATCTACATTTGAGGGATTAGACATTTGGGGGATGAGAGACATTATTGGAAAGTATTTTACTGCCAACCACAATGAGTGTCTAGCACTTTTTTCTACTATAACTTGTTATCCGTTCATTAATTTTGAACAACCTACTTCTTCAATGAATTATAACTAGAAAATGTTAGTTCCTGAAAGCAATTAATCCTGATTAAAACATTGTCCTGTACTAGAAATCCTAAATGCAAGAGAGCAGCTCCTGAAACAGTTCTGGCACTATCACATTTTATACATTCTGCTACAATCTTCTCTTTTCAAGAGGAGTTGATTGTTATTATTTTGGAATTATGGTTAATATTTATTTGACTGCTATTTTTAACGAATGCACCACCCAATACTGGCTCTCTTTTTGTAACGTTTTGTGTCTAATCTATTTCTGAAACACAGCTATCTGAATTACATGAACTGCTTATTGAAGTTGAATCAGTGTGGAGAGGAAAAGAAAATAGATGTCTCTGTGGGTATGTCACATTAAAAATGTACCTACAAGCTATTTACCTTAAAGTCATCTATTTTTCAATATGTTTAGATTCTGATAGAATTTAGCCGCTCAACTCACACAGTGTTAATGCAGTTTTATTTCATGCCTCTCAAAAGCAAACCACAAATTACTGTTTATTTAAATTGTATTTTTTTAGTTTTAAAATTTTTCTTTAACAAACTATATTTTAAAAAAGTTAGCCAAGGCAAATGGTTTATTAGATATTTAGAGTCAGGTTCAGACACTATGGTGGAAGCCAGAAAGAGAAAAAAATCATGTTTTTTTTCTTCCTTGAGGCAGTCTTATTTATTCATCTAATTCTGAAAGAATGAAATTCTTGATTTGAAGCCTTTTGCTTGATATCCACAGCGTGTCATTCTTCCTTTGTTGATAGAAAAATTGGGAAAAAGGATGAGAATTCACACTAGAAAAATGGGAAGAGGAAAAGAGAAATAGAAATCTAGATATTTTGATCTTCCTCATCTCAATCACAAGGTCTGGATATTGATTATGGATATTAGATACAATGGTCTAGAGTGGCTAACCCCATCTATAGAAAGAATATAACCTCATTAGTGATCATATGGAGAATCCTTATTTATAAAAAAAATGTAATAATTTCCAACAGGAAATGTTATATATTTGCTTAGTTCTTGTTTAGTATTTGTTAAATTCTGATGTGCTATAGTCAACTATCATAAAGGTATACAACAATGGTAAGAAACTAACAACTAACTAACAGCTTAATTCTGCCTGCATTATATATATGAGGCTGTATTTGAGTTTTGCCTCAATTTCACATGCTATATTCTTCCAGTATATAAGTTGAAAAAAGACTCCTTCTGAAAATATGTTATTTTTATAGCTAAGGGAAAACAAGTCAGCTATTAAACACAGACAATGAGACAGAAATCTTCCCCTAGAAATAATCTTTCACCACTTCTGTTTCATTTTTGTAAATTGAAGTAAGTCACATGGCCCATCTTGACAATGCAGAGTAGAGGTAAATCTTACCTACAGGAAGCTGATGCAGGACATACAGTAAAATTCCCAGATATGCAACACTTGAGATAAAGAGGAAAAAAAATAGAACTACAGTACAATCAATCATACTTGCTATCACATGTCTCTGCAGGAAGGAAACTATTATGTTCCTGTGTTTCTGAAATTACTGTGATCTTCAAATCAAGTATTTTATGCTTGAATGTTACAGGAATTAGAGAACATTTTGATCCTGAGACAGCATAAAATCTCAAAGAAAGCTGGAGTAAGCATTTCAATTCTACATTTTGTTCTCCAAGAAAAGAAACCATTTTATAGACAATACTTAATATTTTCTTACCTAGTATCTTTTTTTTCCAGAAATGGATTTGGTTAATATATGTGATTATCCACCAGAATAAATGTCATCATTTATCTGCATCTTGTACAGACAGAATAGTCAATTAGAAGTAAGTGGGAGTTTATCAGTAGCACTTTTTAAAAATGCAAAAAATGTGGACAGGGAGCCAATATACATATTTTTCCACCACCATACTCCACATCCTCCTTCCTTCCTAGAAAACACACCCTATCAATAAAAACACTTAGATATTTGGCTCGTGACCTTGAAAGTGGAAACAGAATATTAGGGATGTCGGAGATGGTCAATAATGTTTTACATAATAATGTCACATGCAACAGCCTTGTGAGTCCAGCAGGCCTTAACACTGTACTTCCTTAGTGATGTGATAGGAATGTCAGCTTTACTGGACTTAGTATTGTTTTCCACTTCCTTTTCTACCACCTGG
Organism: Dipodomys merriami; assembly: GCF_024711535.1. Taxonomy (NCBI): domain Eukaryota; kingdom Metazoa; phylum Chordata; class Mammalia; order Rodentia; family Heteromyidae; genus Dipodomys; species Dipodomys merriami. The sequence goes on from NW_027206024.1 coordinate 11,888,267, forward strand.
CCTAAACTATAATACATAGTAATGGAATGAAAAAGTAATGCCATCTTAACCAAGTCCCATTGCGAAATGAGATGTATAAGACGTTATGTTGAAAAACGAACTTTACAACTTTGGCGGGGGAGGGATGGGGAATCAGTGGGCAGGGATGGTAAGGGGAAGGAGGAGGCAACAATGCTTGCTAAGAAATGTACTCTTTACCTTGCTCATGTAATTGTAACCCCTCTGTACGATATTTTCACAATAAGAAAACGTATAAATATAAAAAGTAAGAAAGTTATTTAGGGCTTTGGGAATGTGGCTAAATGGAACAGTTATTGCTTTCCATGAATCAAACCCTAGGTTCAATTCCTCAGTCCCACATAAATAGAAAAAAAAAACTGAAATTTGAGCTGTGCCTCAAGAGGTGAAGTGTTAGCCTTCAGCCAAAAAAAAAAAAAAAAAAAAAGCTCAGGAACAGTTCCCTGCACCTGAGTTCAAGCCCCAAGACTGGCAAAAAAGTCATTTAGCTAGTAAATGCGAAATAAATAACCCATACTTGGAATATACAATTGCTCATTCCAACTGATACCTAGCAATAGTCTGTAATTAATTTATTTTACCTATATTAGAATAGTATTTTTTAAAGGGCAGGGAAGGTGCCTCAGTAGTAGAGAGCTTGCCTTGCACACATGAGGCCCTGGGTTTGATTCCTCAGCACCACATAAGCAAAAAGAAAACAGTCGGAAGTGTCGCTGTGGCAAAAATGGTAGAGTGCTAGCCGTGAGCTGAAGAACTGAGAGACAGCGCCCAGGCCCAGATTTGAGGCCACACGACTGGACCCCAAAAAAAACAAAACCAAAAAAACAAAAAATGTTCTGTTAATAGGTCATGGCAATTAATGCCAAGAATGTGATTAGATATCAGGTGAAGATTAATCCTGGAAATTCAAAGATTTCCGGATTTTGAGTGGTCACTGCTAATCACAATGAGAAGGGTAGTCTATGTGAGATTTGGAAAACTTTTTGGTAAGTCACGGCATCAAAAAGGCATAGGATAATTAATAGCTTTGACAGAAGAGAAGGAATAACTCCCTATGGAGTGAATAAATGATAGGAATAACTAAGTTATACCACAAACTGTTCTAGGGAACCATTTTTGGTTATTGAAGAACTAGTTATCAACTACGCTTATTTCTTATTGCCTTTAGCATTCTAGTCACTTACGCTAGTTCTTAATCTCTGTGTGATGAATTGTATATCCTTCTATGCTATTCTTTCATACCTTACTTCCTTTGCTTTCTAAAAATATTAGTCTTTTATATTTCTCTATGAACAATTTCTGATACTAAGTCCACATAAACAGACAGCAGTGGATGCTAATGTAAGAGTCCCAAAACACATGAATCATTAATGTAACAACATGGAAAAGGAGGATATATTTATTGCTACCTCAATTTTTCTGTAAAGCTGCAATGTCATTATTGATTGAAATATCCATTCTTTGTCTACATAGTATCATTGAGTGCACATCAATGAAAATACAAGCCGGACGCTGGTGGCTCACAACTGTAATCCTAGCTACTCAGGAAGATGAGACTAGAGGATTGTGGTTCAAAGACAGCCTGGTCAGGAAAGTCCATGAGACCCTTATCTTTAATTAACCACTAGAAATCCCGAATTGGTGCTGTACCTAAAGTGGCAGAGCGCTCAACTTGAGCTGAAGAGCTGAGGGACAGAGCCCAGGATCAGAGTTAAAGCCCCATGACCAACAAAAAACTGCAAAAAGACTTTGAGTATCCCCCAAAGGAACAACGAAGTCAATAGTAATCTTCCCAAACAGAAAAAATAATTACAAACTGATTCAGTACACCTACTTTTGCTGAGTTATTTAAGTTATGGCTTCTTTGCTGGACATATTATCTTCTTTTAAAAATTGTCAAATATTAGCTTTATTATAAACTTAATCTAATATTTCTTGTTTCAAAAGAGAAGGCCATACAGTTGATGTCATTTGGCTTTCTTACTGTCTCAGTTCAAAGTCAACCCAGGCAGGAGAGTCTGTCAAACTCTTATCTGTAATTAAACACTAAAAAATCCAGAAGTGGAGTTTTGGCTCAAACAGTAGAGTACTAGGTTAGGGAACAGATGTACAGGAAATACAACTGTACAGGGACAGTGTCCACCCTCTGTATTCAAGGCCCAGAACCAGCACAAACTAAACAAACAAACAAGAAAATGAAAAAACCCACATATATCTTTGGACCATCCTTATAGCACTGGTTTGAGAAGAAGCTCCTTTTGCTGATCATGCTCACTGGATCCCGATTTTTGGAACCCTTATTACTATGGAGCACTCAGGACCAGACTAAAGAAATGGATAACTGACTCCTGCAATAGGAGAATCATCTGAGGAGAGGAATATCCATGCATAGGACACTTTAAAACCTGCATGTCTTTCTTTCTTTGCCGTAGGACTCTTTTAAAATAAAGTTATTTTCTTTTATTCTATGCTTGCCTTCAAATGGCATATTGTTTCCTTTTGTTATACTCTCAACTGGAAGTTTACAGACAAGTTTATATGAGTAAAGGACACACTACAAAAGATCAGGGACAGAATTTCCTTCAGGCCTTGGATTATTTTCTTGTATAGTAAAAAAGGACAGCACAAATTAACTTGAACTTTGTCATTTCTCTATGTTCAATTCCTCTCTTAGGATCAGTTTCCACTTGCAGTAACAGTTCCTTCCACTTACTTCCAGTAACAATCTATGATGGTGCCCCATCTAAAATGAATATTTTCTGGCTTCATTGAAATAGCACAAGCACATCTTTGGACATGAGGTAATGTGTTTCAGAGATAACTTCGTAATGAGAAAATATGTAATTTAAATGTTTTATAAAACATTATCCATGTACACATGGCCATATAAGATGATGTTAAGTGAAATGTACCCCAAGATAGGGACACAACTTGCTTTTTCTTTCTTGCTATTGTTGTTAATGTATCTAACATGTACTATGTGATTTTTTTCTTCCTCCATGGTATAACCCCTGTTTTCACTATATTTGATGTCGGCGACCTGCATCTTGCATATACATTTTTCTAATGTGGGGAGGGGAAGGGAAATAACAAAAAGCTGAAAAAAGAATACAGTATGACCCATTGAAACAATGAGTTGTACAAGGAACTATGTAGAAAATGAACTTTACAACTTGAGCAGGGGAGAAGGAAGTTGGGGCGGTGGGGAGGAAAGGGATGGAAGGTGAAAAACAAAAGAGGAGGTAACAGAGCTTAATAGATAATATACTCATTTACTTACTTATGTAACTCTAACCCCTGTTTACACCATTTTATAATAAAAAACACGAAAAAAACATCGTGGAGTAGTTTAAGTTCAAATTTCCTGTGTGCACTGTAATTAAGACCAATTTTACCTGGGAAGAAGGTTCTCAGAAACATATATTTGTGAGTGTGTGTGTTCTGCATTATTTCCCAAGTGTACATAAGTTAACATTAGGAGAAACAATAGGAATAATAGAAAAAAAGGAGTTTTGTGCTTAAGTATAATGGTTGAATACACTACAGAAGACTCTGCAAATAACAAAACTTTGAAACAATAAAGCCATTCCAGTATGTAGATCTATGGGATATAAAGAGCATTACTACTAATTGGAACATGAATGATGAGGCCACTCTTGTTTTCTACTAAATCTAAATCATGTTAGCTAATCATACAAATTTGTAAAAAATAGAAGGGAAGAATTATTCTTGTTCCAAAGAAGTCAGATATAAGAGCATGGACTTAACTGGAAAAAAGGCTAAGTTGAGAGAGCAGGAATTATACTAGCAATGAACTGGGGGATAAGATCACATTTCTTTTTCTTTATTTCTTTGATGTTTCCGGGTCTTGAATTCTGGGCCTGGGTGATGTCCCTCCACTCTTCAATTCATGGCTAGAGCTCTACCACTTGAGCCACAGTGTCAATTCCTTTTTCTGGTGGTTAATTGGAGATAAGTGCCTCAGAAAACTTTCCTACTTGTGCTGCATTTGAACTGCAATCCTCAGATCTCAGCCTCTTGAGAGAATTATAGGCTTGAGCCACCAGTACCCGACTCAAGATCACATTTCTAGGAGTGTACACTCAGGATAGGTAATGTGTATGTTCATCTATCTTTGTATGAATTCTTGAGTTAAAAATCTGGGCTACAGCTTAGACTTTACATTAACAAAAGTATTTCTAGTTTAAAACTTGATACTCATGGAAAAAATAAAAACTAAGAATGTAAAAGAGTCAGGGAAATTCAATTTGCATCCAGCCTGGGCAGAATGGCCTTTGCAACAATACCTATAATTAACCAGCCAAAAGCTGCATTGGAAGAATGGCTCAAGTGATGTAATACTAGTTATGAGCAAGATTTCTGAATAAGAGCTTGAGATTTTTGCATACATACATACAAACATTCACATACACACAGAAGCACTTATATGAGCAAACACACATATGAAACAACTCTCAGAATGTGTAGAAATGTTAGAAAATAATAGAAAATATGTCCTGAGTAAGACTAAAATGAAGTCATAATTTTTAATATTAGAAAGTCCTCAAGTGAACTTAACCCCCAAAAGCTTGAGAATGTTATATAGGTAGGGACAAAAGATAGTAAGAGAGTCAAGTAATCATTACTAAAGGGATCGGATCCATGGAGGAATGAATCAGAGACCCCTGCAGGTGCATCTGAAAATGTTCATATCCTATGTCAAATTTTAGGACATCTTTGAAAATTGTACATCAAAAGTTTGAGCAGTCAGTCTAGATTATAAGATCATTGGAGAAGTTCACAATTACTATTATGTTTCTAGATTAAATAAACCAACAACCTATGGCAGGGCAATGTGATACAAACCTGAAATTCTAGCACTCAGATTAAGACAGGAGATTAGAGAGTGGATTGCATAGTGATACTTTCCTTGGGCTAGGTACTATAATTTTGCTCAATAAAACAAACCAAAGGACAAGAAAGGAATTCACAGTTGGAAGTTTGGGATAATTTTGAGAAGTTTTGAGCAGTCATTTCCTATTTAAATGCAACTCATATATCATCCTCAGTCATGTTTTACATGCTCTCTTCATTACAGAATATTCCTAGATGCAAATAGCTCATGACTCTGAACCAAAAATTTGAAAAAGTAAGCATCATTCTGTTGGATTCCAAAGAAATGATGAAGGATTACAAAAGCTTAAGCCTGGAGAAATAGAAAAGATATATAATTTAGTACATTGTAGACCTGGCTAAATGAGAATTTAGATTCAAAATAAATATTTTGTTTGTAATTTTATATTCTACAGAATATTACAAAATTCTTTTTAAGTAGAAGTTTTAATTTACAAATTCACAAATGATTCTGGCATTCTATTTGTCTAGAATATTCTTTCAAGAGAGTTATAATTAGGATTTAGTTAATAGATAATTCCAACAGTTCATGTATAACGTGATAATATGAATAATCTAGAAAGAGTTGCCAACAAATGGGTGATAGTAATTTATAAATTTAGAAAAAGAGCAATATTTTGAGATTTTGGTGTAACATGGTATGAAGAGAGTTATTGTGAGACATCTTTTTTCTTCTACCTATACATAACACAGGAAGAAATTTCTTTTTTTTTATTGTGAAAATACTGTACAGAGGGGTTACAATTACATGGGCAAGATCATGAGTACATTTCTTATCAAGCATTGCAGCCTCCTCCTTTGTTTACCCTTCACATCCCTTCTCAGCCTCCCCCAACCTCCCCAAGCAGTCCTCCTTCTCCCCCCACCCACACCAAAGTTGTAAACTTCATAGAAATTTTCTCGATTACGTACCTCTGTATACAATGAGAAATATGCTAGGTTTCGGGTTTTTTTTTTCATTTTGTTTTTGTTATTTTGTTTGACCTACGGCTTGACCTCTGGGGCTGGGCACTGTCCCTGAGCCTGTTTTTGGTCAAGATTACTGATCTACCACTTGAAATTCAGTGCCACTTTTGTCTGTCTTTTCCTGAGCAGTTTATTAGAAAAAAGAATCTAAGAAACCTTCCTGCCTGGGTGTGCTTTGAACCATAATATTCAGATCTTAGCCTCCTGAATATCTATTATAGATAAAAGATAAGTATAAAGAATATTTGCAACTTTTCTGATCTCAAGAATACCACTATGGGAAAATGATGCAGCAAAGTTTAGTGCAGTGTTCTTAGAACAATAGAAAGGGCATTACATTAGTAGAAGTGTAGAATTTTTTCACAATAGTGTTAAGATAGTCATGCTGTGAATTTAGGGAATTTTAAAGTGCAACTTACAAGTTGGAAAATGTTGGGCTAGAATGACTTCAATGCATAAAATGTTGGGATTGATTGTCATAGAAATAATAGCTTACTCTGATGAACAAATGTTTACTCTAGTGTAATTAATTATATAGATTCTTCATAGTTTTATCTTCTACCAGAATGTGGCTAGTTTTTCTATTGACTTTTAATTATGTAACACCGCATTAGAAACTGCATCTATTGCAGAATTAAATAAAATGCATACAGGCACTGTTTTAAATATCTCTGGTATGGCATGTTCAGAATTTGAAAATGAGTAGTTAGCAGTCATACGAATTTTAAAGAACACATATATTCTCTCCTGTTAACAAAAATTCAGTTTTAAAAGTTAGGAGTTTCCAGAGAATTGAACTATTTTCTATTTAGTATGAGACGATACTAAAATAATTTTTTTTTCAAAATAATGGCAAGTATATTCTGAAAATTTTGTATAGTTTGATAACATTCCAGTTGATGACCCTCTGATAAAGAAAGGGGCAATTAATTCAAATTAGAAGCCAAATATTGTTCATTTTAAAGGTAATACACATAGAATAATATTTACTATACCAATACAGTGAAATTATATTTTATGTAGCTTATTATTATATTTAATTTTATTGTCAATTTAATATATAGAAGGGGTTTCAGTAATTGTAGTGAATACATAACATGTCGAACTTTTTACCCCCTCCCTCATTTTTCTCACACTTTTCATTCACAACACCCCTCACAAGTTGTAGTGTAAATTTCCAACATGTTGTCTTGTGAGTATTGCTATTGCATTGGTTTGCCCTTTATCCGTTGTGTCGCCATTTTGTTGTTCCTCTTTCCTTGCTAAATTAAGATAAGTATGTATATAATACAAAGGATACTGAAATCATATGCAGGGGAATAAAGCACAGAGGAAAATACAAAAGAAAAAAGAAATCACAAAGTACATTAAAAATAACAACCACAAAGGAAAACCTCTGTTTCAATGTCTAGGAGTTCATTTTACTCAGCATCCACTTATAGGGTCATAAATACATAGCTCTTGAGCCATTCTGTTCATCTGCTAGGACCATCCTAGACATTCCCTACTTATTACACATGAGGGAAACCATGGAATCTGTTTTTTTGTGTCTTGCTTATTTTACTTAGTAGAATTTTTTCAAGTGTTTCCATTTCCTTATGAATTGGAAGCATAAAATTCCACCTTGTGCGTGCGTGTGTGTGTGTGTGTGTGTGTGTGTGTGTGTGTGTGTGTGTGATATCGATTTCATCGATTTTATTGATTCGTTCATCTTCTGAGTGGCATATTGGTTTAAAACATGATTTCATTTAAGTATCATTTAGAGTCATTCAAAAATGACAGATGCCACCTCCCCAGATATACTAAAATCATAATTTCTAAGTAAGATAGTATTTTATGTTGGTACAAGTGTTGAGATACTTGGATGAGTCTTATGTATATTTTGCACTGAATTAGGCAGGAAGATATCCTATAGGATAAAAATGGTAGTGACAAAATATTCCCTTGAGAAAGATTTAGGATGCTGCCAGAAGTATGAAGAAATTCACATAATTTTGAAGAATTTAGAAATGCAAGCTCAAGTATGTCTCTTTAAATAAAAATTATGCAAGCGGACGGGCAAAAGAAGGGGAAGACAAGAAATAACTGAGAGCAGAGCAGTGTCCCAAGTTAGAGTATAAAAAGATATAATCTACAACTTCCAAGTTAAAAGACAGAACAATATGATACATCCCGCTTAATTTAGGAACATGCAATATATTTACTTGGCTTTTCCCTACTTTAATGCTCCAAAAACAAATGAAGATTTATAAGAAAAATTATATGATTTCCATTACTTCAACCTGAACACTAACTGTGATGAGCTCTCTTTTTCTCACGTTGCACTTGGAAAATAGTCCCTAATTTGATGATGTTGTGGCTGATTACAGTCGGAGTTAGGGGCTTCTACTTGTACCATTATGCCAGAGTAGTTTAAAGCAGTTTTCTCCAAGATAGTAAACTACATTCTCTGAAGCAGTACTTTGAACATATCCTCACACCTGAGCACATAATTTGAAATTATACTTCAGCATTCCCTTGCCACATTCTACTTTGTGACTTTGTCTTCTTTGCACATTCTTTTTGAGATCATGGTTGCTCTATTTCCATTTCATCTTTACAAACTGCTAAAACATTGTTCAACTACCAGTTCTTGTTTGCACACGCCCAGTTTATTTATCAAGGTACTTTGTCCATGTTAAACAATAGGGTAGTACTCACTCTCTGAGGAGAAAATTTCCACAGTATAACCCTATGCCCACATTCGAGAATGTAGAATTTAAAGCATTATGAGACAAACAGTGATATTGGAATTGAAAGGCTCCTTAGGGGCATTTTCTTGGAGCTCATTAGTTTTACCAGGAGAAATATAAATATCCACAAATTATGGAGCTAATTAGTAAGTATCTGAATTAACACTAGATCCTAGATGTTGTGTTGGTACAAGTCAAAATTGTATTATTGTTACATCAGAATCCTTCTTCACTTGCCAATGTGTATGAAAAAATAAAAGAATGGCATTAACACAAAATGTCTAATCTTTTTAGGCATTTAATCCTAGTGGTGAGGGTAATGTCTGAACACTTCCATTTGATAAAACTTGAAGGTTATAAGAGCACTTCCTACATATAAGAATTTGTGGCAGGTTGATTGACAGAGTTATTACAGCATGGAGATATTCCTAACAAAAATTAGATTTAAATAGAGTATATGGCAGTTATGATTTGTCAATGGCTATTGAGGCATTTTTTATTCTAAAGAAGAATCAATTCGAGGAGTCTTCAGTCACATCAGTAAAGCTGTATGTTCAACCTAACACTTGGTGCTATTGTCCTACATTTATAATGATTAGGCTGATAAGATATCCAAACCTATCTAAAGACATTTCAATAAAATCCCAAACTAGTGTGGATACATGGGTCACTCCTTGGAACTGTAGCACAAATTAGGCTGGTTTGTGGTGTAGTTCAATCTATAAACTCCTGGCTAAAAAAGTCTTCAAAAAATATTCACAGAATACCTCTAAGTAGTTAATGAGAGTACATCTGTATAATTCTTCTAAGGTCAGAATAAAAGCCTTTGTTTCCTACATTTAAAATCAACAGGATCTGTTGAATTCATGGATCCAGAATTTCATGACTTTACATTCATATCTCAAAATTTTATCAATATGACTTTCACCAAAACACTGGTTTTTTTGAACTTGTCTATGTCGTTTACTTTTCAAATCCAAATAGCATATTTCCTTCAATACCTTCCTGCAAATTCTTTCCTTCCTTTACATCTGTAAATCTGTGTTTATTACTTTTTTGTTTCCTTATTTATCTTTCTTCTAATCTTGTCCACACTGTTGCTCACATTGCTCGCACATTTGTCAGAATTTTCCTTTTCCTCTTCCCTTTAATAATACCCCTGATTTTTATCATTTTTTCATATTTATGGTCATTGATATTTTGATGATATCTAAACAGACCTATCTTTGCATCTGTGTAACATAAACTTTAGAATTTTCTGAGAGTTTTTTCCTCTAAATCCATCATTTCCACTTGTAGTCCTTATCACCAAGAATATAACTAACACAAATGCTAGCCAGAGATGTGGATGCACTTTAGATTTCTTCTTACCCTTCTACTCCCTGCCATTAGATAAGATGAATGATCAAGATTTTCTGTTTCTGTCACTAATACAATTTCTATGTACTCCCTTTTATGCGCCTGACACCAGCCTGTTTCAAATACTCATCACTGATCCTCTAGTCCTAAAACAACCGTTTACAAAGTATGATTTTTCCACATAGTCTTTTCATATTGGTCCTCTCCATCACCGAGTTACTCTCCTTGTAAGCGCACAGAGTTAAGAGCTCATATACAAATTCGAGTATCATTATTTACTCACTATATTGACTGTTGGCCTTACATTTCTCATCTGTGAATGGAGGTAATTTACCAGAAATATTGAAGAATATATTTGTTGACTTCTGGAGCAAGAAAAAAGATAAGTGAAGAGTCCTTACGTTTTCCACCTTAGCTTATAAATAAAGAGTCAAATTCAATTTGTTGGTATAAATTCACAAATAGTGTCATGCAGAAATAAAAATAAATTTTAACTACTGTTTCTATGGCCTGTGTCCTTTTATGGTAACTAGAGATATGTAAGTAGTATTATGTAAATTGGGTCATGTGTTTACAGCTGTACTGAAGAACATACTCTTAATATATCATTGGAAACATTGGTTTGAATACTATCTATATGAGAATGTTATTTGAACTAATCACACTTAGTTGAAAACTATAGCTTAGTCCATCAAAATGTGGAAATAAACGATTTTATTTATTAGAAAAAAATACCACCAAGAAAAGTGAGTACACATTAGAGAAACTGCAGGAATAACGTTAGTATTTTTTACTGTCTGTACCTGTTTATGTGATTTTATTTATTGATATTGAAACTCTCCTCTTGTCATTCTTATTGTATGTAATCCAACACTGTTTATAACTGGACAGCGCCCAGGCCCAGAGTTCAGGCCCTATGACCGGCCCCCCCCCCCCCAAAAAAAAGTGTTATACTGCAAAGAAACAAAGATATGGAGGTTTAAAGTGTCTTATGGATGGATGTTTCACTCCTGAGGTGATTCTCTTGTTGCAGGAGTCAGTTATCAATTCTTTTAGTCTGGTCCTGAGTTTTCAATAGCAAGAAGGATTTCAAAAAAGCAGGATCCAGTGAGTATGAGCAGCAAAAGGAGCCTCTCCACAGACCAGTTCTCCTTCAAAGAGGGTCCCAAAGAAATACTTGGGGTTTGTTTTGTTTGCTTGTTTGTTTAGTTTGTGCTGGTTCTAGGGTTTGAACTCAGAGGGTGCACCCTATCTCTCTACCGTTATTTTTCCTGCCCACCTGCCTCCAAAGGTAGTATTCTACTGCTTGAGCCAGAACTCCACTTCTAGCTTTTTCGTTGTTTAATTACAGTTAAGAGTTTGACAGACTCTGCCTCCTGAGTTGACTTTGAACTAAGATAGTAAGAAAGCTAAGTGACATCAACTGTATGGACTTCTCTTTCGAACTAAGAAATATTAGATGAAGATTATTATTAAGTTAATATTTGACAATTTTTAAAAGAAGAGAATATGTTCAGCAAAGAAGACATAACTTAAGTAACTCAGCAAAAGTAGGTGCACTGAATCATTTTGGAATTACTATCTCTGCTTGGGAAGATTACTATTTACTTCATCATTCCTTTTGGGGAAAGTTAAAGTCATATTTGCACTTTTGTTAGTTGTGGGGCTTGAACTCTGATCCTGGGCACTGTCCCTCAGATCTTCAACTCAAGTTGAGCACTCTACCACTTTAGCTACAGCATCACTTCTGGGTTTCTGGTGGTTTAATGAAGTAAGGATTTCATGGACGCTCCTGACTAGGCTGGTTTTAACCACAATCCTCTGGTCTCAACCTCCTGAATAGCTAGGATTACAAGCATGAGCCACCAGCACCTGGCTCATATTTGTGTTTAGTGCAGTTAATGACACTAGACAAAATACAAAATTCAAACAATAGAAATCTGAACCAAATTATGTGACATTGCCGCTTTTCAGATTAATTGAGGTAGCAATAAATATGTCCTACTTTTCCATGCTGTTACATTAATGACTCATGAGCTATGGAACCCTTACATTAGCATCCTCTTCCATCTGTGTAGGTGTATTCAGTATCAGGAAATGTTCATATAGAAATACGAACGAGGTTTTTAGACAGCAAAGGATATAAGGTATGAAAGAACAGCATAGAAGGAGATACATTTATCACACAGAGATTAAGAACTAGCCTAAGAGATTTAGAATGCTAAAGGCAATGAGGAATAAGCGTAGTTGATAACTAGTTCTTCAATAACCAACAATGATTCCCTAGAATGGTTTCTGCTATACCATAGTTACTATCATTTATTCCTTCCATCTGGAGTTGTTCCTTCTCTTCTGTCACAACTATTAATTAGCCTCTGCCTTTTTGGTGCCATGACTGTCCAAAAAGTTTTCCAAATCTCACTTAGATTACCCTTCCCATTGTGATTAGCAGTGATCACTCAAAAGCCTGGAATCTTTGAATTTCCAGAGTTAATCTTCACCTGACATCTAAGCACATTCTTGGCATTAATTGCCATGACCTTATGAAGAAAACTTTTTTTCCACACAGTATCCTAATATAGGTAAAGTACATGAATTAGGGACTATTGTCAGGTATCAGTATGGAAGGAGTAATTATATGTTCCAAGTATAGGTTCTTTATTTTGCATTTACTAGGTAAATTTTTGTTGTTGTTGTTGTTTTGCCAGTCCTGGGGCTTAAACTTAGGGATAGGGAATTATTCCTCAGATTTTTTTTTCTCAAGGCTAACCCTCTACCACTTGATGCACAGCACCATTTCCAGTGTTTCTTTTTCTGTTTATGTGGTACTGAGGAATTGAACCCAGGGTTTCAGGCATGCTAAGCAATCACCATACCATGAAGCCCAATCCCACAGCCCTAAATGACTTTCTTAAGATGGCATTACATTTTCATTTTGTAACTATATATCATAACTTGGCCAGAAATTTTTGCTAGAAAAGGACATGGAACACAATACTGTGTCAAGTAAGGCTAGATGGACAATGAATAACCATCATGGTCTAGCAAGGCATAGAGGGGCTTACCTCATGAGGCTCATACAACAGACTGAGCGAGACAGCTCCTGACCCACAGCCCACCTCCAGAATGAGAGGACCACCTTGGTTCCAGCCACTTGGGGACACTGGGCCACCTCCTCCAGCAACCATTCAATCAGTTCCTGAGAGAGAGAAAGAGAAAGAAGTTCAGAAATACACTTAAGGCAGGTGCCAGTGGTTCAGGCCTATAACCCTAAGAACACAGGAGGCTGAGATATGAGGATCATGGTTCATAGCCAACCCGGGCAGGAACGACTGTGAGACTCTTATCTCCAAAGAACCACAAGAAAATCGGAAGTGGCCTTGTGACTCAAGTGGTAGAGTGCTAGCCTTGAGCTGAGGAGCTCGGGGACAGCGCCCAGGCCCTGATTTCAAGCCCCACGACTGAAAAGAAGTGGACTTCCTACCACAAGAAATTACTGAATAGCACCCATTGTCCTAGGGAGCCTGACTCGGCAAGTCAGGCTGAGCTTCCTCTCATATGGGAGTCATGTAGGTCACCCAGCTTCTCCGTGCCTGTTTCCACATCTGCAAAACTGAACAAAGTGAAGGATCCACTTCCTCATAGGGATAGGGTCATAATGAAAGAGACACATGTTTTGTAAATAATCCCAATGCCTGTCTCACCATTAACACACACCTTTTGAGCTCTTTCCTGGTATCTTTCTGGCATACGCTCACAGAACTGCTGAGAACCATATCTGAGGGCTGCTCCCTCTGTGCCTGGCCGTGCTCCAGAGATCTCTCTGTATTAATCCCTTGTTTCCTCACAACTGTCCCATGAGGAGATTGAAGTCCAATGGTGGGGGCCCAACCCAGAGCTTAACCTGTAGTTAAGAATTGGCTACCCATGGACTGAATTTGCGACAATCCATCTAAAGCAATGACTGAGTGTAGCACCACATGTCTACCATCCCAACTACAGAGGACAGGGCCTGATGGCGCACACATGTCACAAATAGGAGGACCGCGATCCAGCCCAGCCTTAGCATATATTAAGTCTCCATCTCAGAAATACCCAAGACAGAAAAGATTGTCTTGCATGGTAGAAGACCTGACTGGCAAGACAAAGGCCTTGAGGTCAATCCCTAACATACCTAAGAATCAGAGGCCCACTGCCCAAAGCTCATGCCTATAATCCTAGCTACTCAAGAGGCTGTGATCTGAATATCACAGCTCAAGATTCAAAATAGGGTTGGCCTTGCCCATCAGACATCATGATGACAAGACCCGGAGTCTGACCTATGTTGGTGTGCTCCATACTAGCAAGGCTCATATCATTTCTAAGTGTTGGCCATGCTCTCTGTACCCCTGGGAAGCCACCCATTGCTGGCCACTCCCAGGTCTTCCCAAGCACCCCACTGCCAACTACCAGACTCGAGAGTACACAGCTCCAGGTAAAAGAGATCCCTTGTTCTTGTACTTTAAATGTGCTGAGTCCCCTTCAAGCGTCTCACCCTTCCAGGCCCCCAGACTTCAGCTGTGAAGCCCATGCACCCCCCCTCAAAGATAGCAGATAGAAGTTACCAAAACATCCAGCCTCCTTGTTACAACCCACTTCTACACATGCACGTGCACACACGCACACACACACACACACACACACACACACACACACACACACACACACACACACACACACACACACACGTCCAGACCAGTGACAACACTCATCCATGCAGCACCTGTAATTTGCCAACTTATTACTCACCTGAGTACAGTCAGGCTGTACAAGGAGAAAGATGATCTCTCTGTCTCTCTCTCTCTCTATGTCTTTCTCTGTCTCTCTGTGTTTCTCCCTGTCTCTGTCTCTCTGTCTCTCTGTATCTTTCATTGTCTCTCTCAGTCTCTCTCTGTCTCTCTGTCTGTCTGTCTCTCTCTCTCTCTTTCTCACACACACAAACACACACACACACACACACACACACACACACACACACACACACACACACACACATAGATTCAGAGCAGTGCCTCTCCTGAATTTGTTGGAGACCAGATGGACCGGGAGCACCAGCAGAAGCTGGCAGAGCTGGAAAATGTGATCAGCCTGAGAACTGTTGACAGCTGGGGGGGGGGGGGAGGTAGGCCGGGTGTATGTATGTGTGTGTGCGGGGGGTGTTCCTCCCAGATATTGACCTTCTGTTCTGACCCCCAGCACCCTTACCTCCCTACTGGGCTTTTCTGGGACCCTCTTCAGTTGAAAAGGGTGACCAATCACAGAAGACGAGGGCTCACACAGCAAGGGGGTTCTATCATCTGCATCCAACACCCCCACCCCCACGAAAAGACACCAGAAGGCAGGTGTGGAGGTGTTGTTCCCCTCTGACTAAAGCCACCAAGTTCTCAACAGGGAGAGGAAGAGTGTAGATGTGCAGCTCTGTGGCTCCCACTGCTCCAAGTCAGGGGCTCAGTGGCGCCCACTCCTCACCCAATCCTGCATCTCCCCTTTTCCTGGGACACTGGCCACTACGGATGGGGTGGGATCCTTGGGTCAACACCCATCTCCACCTTGGGATGCATTTGGCCAGTATGTGGGGCAGCAGGGAGTTGTGGGTCTGGGTCAGGAAGGGGGAAAAGGGGAATATGGGGTCGCGGGGAGGGCCTGCATGGCAGACACTCACATGTGTTGCAGGAAGAAGTTGTTGGCAGCTGCTCTGGCGAGCAGCAATGTCAGAGGCATGGTGGACACTCAGGCCCGGAGCAGCGTACAGGGTGGCCAGGACCAGATCAGAGCCGCAAGCCAGCCGGTGGTACACTATTGCACAATTGTCTGAGGACTACAAGAGGCAACACAGGTCCAAGCAGTCAGCACAAGGTTTGAAATGCTGCACCGCTGGGAAGGGTAGTAGAGGGGTGGGGCATGGGCGGGCATGTGGTGGGGCTGAGCAAGGTCTCTTCTCCTAGGCCTCAAGTCTCTTGCTCACCACTCAGTCACCTCTACCTTCCTCAACTGCTGGTAGTGGTGTCAACCAACAGAGGGAATCCCAGTGCTACAGGGCAGAATGTAATGTGAGTGTGGCCACCATTCTTGTATCCCATTGGACAGAAAGAACCATGAAAGAATGGGGATCTGGATCCTGTGATCCAGGAAGAATGGGTGGAGGCAAGATGACAGCAGTGCCTTGTCCAATCCAGTTGGAGACAAGAGGGAGACCTGCTTTAGTGGGATGGCTGCACAGATTGTTCTGTATGTCTGTTGCCACTCTTGGACCTTCAACTCAGGATCTAGGCACAGTCTGTGAGCTGCTTTTGCTCAATGCTACCCCTCTACCACTGGAGCCACACAGCTCTATTTCTGGTTTTGTTGGCACAATTGGACAGGGGTCTCAAAAACTTTCATGCCTAGGGTGACTTTGACCATGATCCTCCCGTCTCAGCCTTGTAAGTATGAAGGAGGACTGGTGAGAGCCACTGGTGCCTGCCTAATCATTGGACTTGCTGATATTCTTGGACAGATTGGTGAGTTCCCTATCCTCGGGTTTAATTGGTAGGAGCTGGAGCCCACAGTTTGAATCCTGGTCCTGTCACGTCCAAATGGCAAGAGATCCTAAGAAACTCATTCCTATCCATATGATTACCAATGGAATGTGATGTATGTCATGGTTGAATGGGCAGTTTTTGAATGATTCTAGGATAAAATTTTACACAATTACATTATTGTACACTGATCGATTTTAATGAATACTTTATGAAGCATTTAAAAATTACATTCATTAAATGGAGGCATAATGAAATACCTAAAAATTGGACATCACATAGTATAAAGGTGGCATTTTTTTCTGCCAGGAATGGGATGTGAACTCATGGTCTGGGTAACACTGTTGGACTGTGTGGGAAGGGGAAGCTTGCCTCCTTGAAGTCAAGAAATTCAAGTCTGTTCCTTAGGCCTGAAATCAATCCCCACCACTAGAAAGCATCCTATTTGTGTACATTTTAAATATGTGATTTATGTTTACACACATATATTGACTTCATGGTGCGTTCAGTGTAATTATATATTTTATTTTTTTATTCATGTATTGACTATTCATTTTATTGGCTATTATGACATATAGAACATTGATTACATAGGATATAGGTCTGCATATGTATTCCACTTCATACCTGACACCCAGGAGTTTCACATAAAAGGAAAATGTGTCACCATTAGCTTCTTACTCCATGATTCATTTTTTAGAAGTGCTCGCATCTGAACTCACAGCCTCTGAGGCCCAATTCATGAATGGTTGAGTGTCAGCATGCCATTCTGGTGAAAACTGAGCTGACAGGCAGTTCCCAAGACCTGAGATCGAGCCTCAGTTGTTGACAAAATAAGAATAGATTGACACACAGATGGTAGTACGCTAATAAATAATATATATATATATATATATATATATATATATATATATATATATATATATATATAGTGCCAGAGATGTCTATCCAATATTCAGTTATATAGACTACATTCCTACCAATTCTTGGGTATTTATTATGCCTCCATGTAATTAATGTTATTGTTTTCATCCTTAACAAACTATTAAGTAAATCAATCAGGGTGCTGAAATTATTGCATTCCTGTAAGCAATAGTATTCTTTTAATACTTAATAAACATTAAATAAAATCAGTTTCCTGAAATCATGCTGTCTAATTTTGTAGGAGCATCATTCACAATCAACTCATTCAACCATAACATTGATATCATTCCACTGTTATTCTTATGGATGGGAACGAATCTCTTCGAAGCTCCTGCCATTGGTTGGTGTCAGGAGGGGGATTCAAAATCAGGGCCTACATTGCCACGTGGGTCTATGACTTCACAAATAGTCTGCCAGCCTTTACCAATGCAAGGTGAAGTACCTTTGCAACAGTGTCATTCAGACTCAGGAGGGTCATCGTGCAAAAGAAGAAAAGGAAAAAAAGCCATCTCGCTCCATTTTTTCTATGCATTTTTTTCCCACACAAGGTCTGGGGATCTAGGATCCCAGAATCAGCTGTGGGTCCAGTGGCTGCACCCTACCATTGGGTGATCGAAGCTGAGGCAGAGTTGCCACGACCTGAGTTCAAACCCCTTGTTGAGCCAAAAAAAATATTAAAAGAAATTAGCTCCCTGGCTTTCAATTCACCCCGTTTTTTCTGCCAGGCTTTGGATTTGAACTCAGGGTCTGGGTAAATGTGCAGCTCTGTGGAAGAAAGGGGAAGCTCACCGTACTTGAAGATAAGAAAGTCAGGCTTGTACTCTAAGCCTAAATTCAAGCCTCAGCCCTGGAAAAGATACTATTTATATACATTGTAAAGACAGGGTGTGTACCTATGGATGTTCAGCCCATACACATTTGGTGTGGTTGTTCCTTGTATTTTTTGTTTTCTTCATTTTACTGTTGATTTTACTATGATGACACCCATTCCGTTTATTACATTGATGACATGCTATCACATGGCATCTAGATTTGTAGACATGTTCTCCAGCATGCCTGACACCCTGGACTCTCAGAGAAAAAAATTCACACTAGGCTTCTTACAACATTATCTGAACTCAGGGCTTAGCAGGACCAATTGGTGAAAAGTTCAAGGTGAACACACCAGCCTGTGAGCAACTAAGGAGTTAGGCCATTCCCAGGATATGACATTGATCCCCAGGGTGGGCCATGGTAGTCATAAATTCATTATTTAAACATAAGATCTATATTTACATACATGTGTGGACAGCATCTTGCATTTGGTGTACTTCTTCTACTTATTTTCTGTATTATCCATGGAAGTATTCTGTATTTTACTGAGCATGGTGACAGATATAACAGTGCTTACATGGATGACAACATATTGCCATGGCTATAGGGTTTCCTATGCATTCTCCATCATAGCTGAGACCCAGGACTTTCACAGGACAGGTGAATCGATGGGCTTCTCACATCAGGATTCATCTTTTGGCAGTGTTTTGATTTGAACTCAGAGCCTTTCAGTCCCAATTGGGGAAAGGGTCTAGGTAAGGACACCAGCCTATGAGTAAGGAAGGAGGTAGGCCGTTCCCAGGACCTGACATTGAGATTGAGACCCAATGTGGGCCAGATATTCATAAATTCATAATTTAAACATAAGGTCTATGTTTACATACATGTGTGGACAGCATCTTGCATTCAGTGCACTTCTTCTCCTTATTTTGTCTCTAATTCATGGGCGTATTGTGTATTTTACTGAGTATGGTGACAGCTATAACTGTGCTTACATGGAAGACAACCTGTTCCCAAGGTTATAGATTTGCCTATGCATTCCCATCCTAGTTGAGACCTGTGACTTTCACAGGAGAGGAGAGGAAAACATGTGCAATGACTGGCTTCTGACGACAGAATGACACTCTTTTTTTTTTTTTTTTTTTGAGGAGGGGTCTGGTCATGGGGCCTGAACTCTGGGCCTCGGCGCTGTCACTCAGCTCTTCAGCTCAAGGCTAGCGCTCTACCATGTGAGCCACAGTGCCACTTCTGGCTTTTTTTCTTTTTGCTTATGTGGTGCTGAGGAATCGAATCCAGACCTCATGCATGCAAGGCAAGTGCTCTACCACTGAGCCACCTTCCCAGCCCAGCTGTCAGGTGGTTCCCAGGTGCTGAGATTGAGCCCCAGGTTTGGCCAAAACAGCGATACATGGATAGGCAGAGGGTGGTATACAAATAAATATATATTGTTAAGGAAATCCAGAGCCATCTATCTATGATTAAATGACATTTACTACGTTCCTACCAAATATTAGGTATTTATTATATTGATTATTGAAATAATATTCTTTTCATGCTTAATAGACTCAGCATCCTAGGATTATTGCTTCCAATTTTAGACTAGACAAATGCGTGAACTACTCTTTCAATCGGTATTCTTATGCATAGGAACGAGTCTCTTGTGATCTCTTGCCATTGGTTGGTGTCAGGACCAGGATTCGAACCCAGGGCCTATGTTGACTTGTTGGCTTATGGCTTCCCTGATTGCCTGCCAGCCATCAGCACTGGCAGGTCAGGTTCACTTTTCAACTGTGTCATTCAGACCCACGATGGTCACAGTGCAAAGAAAAAAATGTAAAATCCCAAGCCCTCTACACCTCCCCACTTTTTGTGCTGTCCCACTTTTTTTCCTTCCTGCAAGCCCTCTGGCCCTAGGCACAGGATTGGCTATGGGTCCCGAGACTGCACCCAAGCCTTGGGGGATCAAAGCTGAGGCAGAGTTGCCATGACCTGAGTTCAAGCCCCGTGGTTGCTTTAATTAATAAACTAAATTTTTAAAAAGAAGATTCCCAGATTTGGAATTTCTGCCAGTTTTCTTTCCTAGCCTGGGATTTAAACTCAGGGTCTTGGTAAATCCGTAGCAATGTGAGGGAAGGTACACAGTTGCCACTACTTGAGTTCAAACCCCATGCCAAACCAAAAATAAATAATTAAGTCACTGCTCGGTAGGGAAATGTAGTTGTGGAGGTAGGAAGTAAGGGGTGGTAGGGGGAAAACAAAGGAGGAAGCAACAATGCTCCATAGGAAATGTACTCATTACTTTGCTAATGCAACTGTGAACCCTCTGTACAACATTTTTAGAATAAAAAACTTACAAAAATAATGTAGTGCTCAAGAAGCACTTTGCGGGTAAGGGAAGGAGGTCTGAATAGCTGTACAAAATTCTACACTGATATTTTATAATGTTCAGTATGGAACTGAATAAACATAACTGCTTCCATTACAAATATTAAATCACTGTCTCAGAACTGGGACCAGTATTTCTGCCATTGATGGGATTTGTGTTCACCATCCTGGTAACTATTTTACACCATTTGTGAAGGGGAAACTCATTGTCTTTGAGGAAAAGAAATTCAAGCTAGAGTTCCCAGGGCCTGAGTTAAGGCCCTGCAATGGAAGAAAATATTTGTATATATGTGTAATATATGATATATAGGTACATATATATGTTTATTTCATATTATGATTATTATGATTGATTTTGTATTAATTTTATTTTTATTTTATTCATTTTATTTTTTATTGTATTTAGTACTATTATACACATACTATTTATTATGTTTTGTACATCTAATATAAATTATACAAAATAATTTAGGACACTGACTCTTTTATATTAATACTTATTAAGTGTTGAAACATGATACATAATTAAATGGAGGCATTTGTCATAGCCATCACATATTTGGAGTCTATCCCCAGTATGAGCTTTATCATATTTATCTTTGGACAACTTCTTATAGAGATTTCGTTAGATGATTTATACTTTTTTTGAGGATAGGCAAGTGGAGGAATAAAATTGTAAGGTTGGGGCTGGGAATGTGGCTTAGTGGTAGAGAGCTTGCTCAGCATGCATGAAACCAGAGTTTGAATGCTCATTGCCACATACTCAGAAAAAGCCAGAAGCTGTGGAATGGCTCAAGTGGTACAGTACTAGGCTTGAGAAAAAAGAGCTCAGAGACAGTACCCAGCCCTAAGTTCAAGCCCCAGGTCTGGGAAAAGCAATACACCAGATTCCGGTGGCTCTCACCTGGAACCCTATCTTCTCAGGGGGCTGAGATCTGAAGACCACAGTTTGACGCCAGCCTAGGGAAGGAAAGCCTGTTAGACTCTTAACTCCAATGAACCACCAAAAGATTCTGGTTCTCTGGTGGTTTATTGAAGATAAGAGTCTCACAGACTTTCCTGCTCAGCCATCTTAAATGACGATCTCCTGAGGAGGCTTCAAGTGGCTTCCTCAGGGATTCACCAAGGAGCCACTCCACACAAACCCTAAGTATAAATCTCGAGAGGTAATAGGGAAAAAAGGAAACATGAAAATTCTACTAGTGTGTTCTAGATATTAAGGTTGAAGACTCAAAACACTCATAATTATTAGATCATTTTATAGGGAAAAGGAGCAATGCAGACAGTATGAGGATTGCTCCAGCTTTCCATCCTCTCATCCTGAGACAGTAAATTCACAGCAGCTCAATGCTAAGTGACAGAACTGGCATGTCCTGTGGTTATTTGCTCCAAAATCCTGTGACACTCATTTCTCAATTTTGGACTCAAATCTGTGACCAGATGGTAAGATGAGGAGAGAAAATAAACATTGGGTACTTTACTTATAAATTCGAACCATTGGAATGACCCTGTTAAGAAGTCAGATTGTCAAGAGCAAAAAATGAAGAAGAAAAGAAAGAAGGTACCAGTGGCTGCTGACTGTAATCCAAGCTCCTCTGGAAGCTAAGATGTAGAGAATCTTAGTTTGAATCCAGCCAATGTAGGAAAGTCCATGGCACACGTATTTCTAAGAGATCACAGAAAAACCCAGAAGTGAGGCTGTCAAGCTTAATGCACTACCCTTGAGCAAAAGGAGCTCAGGGACAATGCCTAAGCTCATAGTTCAACATCAGGACCTGCCCCCTCAAAAAGAGCCTGTACTTCCATGTCTTTTTCTATGTATGGATATATTCCTGTAGGTGAAGCTCCCGAGTAACTATGATGAATGGCACCAACCTAGGAAATTTGTATTCAATATAATGAGTTCATAACACAGAGACTTCCTTCAAGACAGTGCATGTTCTGGGGCTCACCTCACTGTTCCCAGTGTAGCCTGAGGGTTTCTCTGCATCTCAGGCATGCTGGAAAAAGTCTCTCTCATTGTGTGGACAAGCAGACAAAAGGCCTCACTCCTGTAAAGGTAGGTAACAAACAACTCCACCTGGGCCAGTTAGTGAGGATGAGTGTAGGTGGGCTCTGAAGGTCAGGGAAAAAGTCCTCTTTGTACAACAAGCTATCTCTCTCCCCAGTGCTCTGTTTTAACAGGAAGCCTTCATTTGTGCCACCTTCCATGGCAGGCCAAGTTCTGTGCACTTATCCTGCCTTTGTGAGACTATATTCTGGTGTTCAGATACAGTGCTCAGTATAATTCAGGAGTCCTTCAGGCAGAGAACTAGGGCACTGAACATAATGAAATGTTTCATTGCTGGCAAGGATGGGCCTATGATGCCTCTCCTAGTTTTCTGGAAGCTTTGGAAATCCAAGCTCATGTCTGATATCACAAAGCTTCCTGTCATCTAGGGCTGGTGAAGATCAACAAGTTTTGAAACGTTTGACCTCTCCTAGTTAAGCCCTGGGTGGCTAGGTTTTGGGGTTGAACACAGGGCCTGGGTGCTGACCATGAGCTCAGTGCAGAAGCCCAGTGCTTTACCATTTTGTGTAACAACATCACTTCTGGTCTGTGAATGTGTGTGTGTGTGTGCGTGTGTGCTGGTGTGTGTGTATTCATGCTCACACATACATGAGTCCTGGAGGTTGGACTCAGGACCTGAGCACTGTACCTAGTTTCTCTTGTAGAAGGATATCCCTGTCCCAGTTGAGCCACAGAGCCACGTCAGACATTTTCTAGTGATGTGGTCCTAAGAAATCAAGGCCAGGGTTTCATATATGCAAAGCACTCTACCCCTAAGGCACATTCCCAGCCCTCTACTTCAGTTTTGTTAGTTTATTTCTGTCTTTTTTATTGTTGTTGTTGATGTCGGTTGTAAGAGTTGAAGTCTGGGCATGGGTGTTGTCCCTGAGCTCTTCAGCTCGTCTTGTGCTCTACCACTTGAGCAACAGCGCCACTTCAGGTTTTCTGGTGGTCCATTGGAGCTAAGTGTCTCAAGGACTTTCCTGCCCAGGCTAGCTTTGAACCATGATCCTCAGATCTAATCCTCCTGAGTAGCTAGGATGACAGGCATGAGCAACAAGCATGCAGCTTCCAATTCAGGTGATTAGTGGTGAATGGGAGATAATAGTCTCATGGGACCTTTCGTGTCTGGGATAGTTTAGAACCCAGATCCTCAGATCTCAGCTTCCTGAGAAGGCAGGATGATAGACTTCAGCTACCAACCCCTTGGCCACGACCTTTGCTGCAAGAGGGTCCATGGCTCCACGTTGTGGAGTGCTAGCCATGAGCCCAATAAGTAAGGGTCAGTGCCTAAACCCCATGTTCAAGGTTCATGATCGAGAAAAAACAAAACGAAACAATTGTCTGCAGGAGATAACTCATAGTCTTCAGTAATACATAATTTCGTCCCTGCCATGGGGACCTATATGAGCCCTAATATTCTTGTCTGCATAATCATTGCAGTTGTGGAGCTCTTATAAGGACAAGATGTAAAAATGCACCCGGTGAAGGACACAACACATGGCACTCTTTGCAC